>NW_027141653.1:2300000-3047500 GCF_036365525.1 Heterodontus francisci | reverse complement strand
GTTTTCACATTAATTTGTCACCTGGATCCTCTCCAGCAACCTCACCACTGTTGCGTCAAATATGACAGGAACAGACTCGCGTTAAATACAGAGCAAACGTACCTCAGCACTGTCCTATTAAACAGTTCGAAAAAAAAGGTAGAGCTCAAGTTAGGTGAAGAATGGAGCTTAAACTGCACTGTCCCATTAAACAGGACCAGAACATGTACAATACCGTAATTTATTCTTATTAGTTTTTTTATTCAATCGTGGGATGTGGGCTTCGCTGGCCATTCCAGCATTCATTGCCCATTCAGAATTGTCCTTGAGAAAGTGGTGGTGAGCTGCCTTCTTGAACCGCTGCAGTCCATCTGAGGTAGGGGCACCCACAGTGCTGTTAGGAAGGGAGTTCCAGGATTTTGACCCAGCTACAGTGAAGGAACGGCGATATAGTTCAAAGTCAGTGTAGTGTGTGACTTGGAGGTGAACTTGCAGATGGCCGTGTTCCCATGCATTTGCTGCCCTTGTCCTTCTAGTTGGTCGGGGTCACGGGTTTGGAAGGTGCTGTCTAAGGAGCTTTGGTGCGTTACTGTGGTGCATCTTCTAGATTGTACACAGTGCTACCTCTGTGCGTCTGTGGTGGAGATAGTGAATGTTCGTGGATGGGGTGCCATTCAAGCGGGCTGCTTTGTCCTGGATGGCGTCGAGCTTCTTGACTGTTGTTGGAGCTGCAGCCATCCAGGCAAGTGGGGAGTATTCCATCAACACTCCTGACTTGTGCCCATAGATGGTGGACAGGCTGCAGAGGAAACCTCCATCTGCATTGTCCCATCAAAGTCTCTGAGGGCACGTAGAGCATGTGTTAGATACAGAGCAAAGCTACGACCACACTGTCCCATCAAAGACTCCCAGGGCAGGTACAGCACGGGGTTATACACAGAACAAAGCTGCCCTTTACACATTCCCATCCATCACTCCCATGGCAGGGATAATCACGAAGTTAGGTATGGAGCAAACCTCGCTCTACACAGTCGCACCAATCAGTCGCAGAGCAGGTACAGTACTGATAGATGCAAATAAAAGTTCCTGAAGCACTGTCTCGATATCCACGCCCATGGCCGATTCAACATGGTTTAGTTAGAGTCTTTTGCTCCCTCTGCACAGGAGAATAAAACAGTCCCAGGACAGGTACTGCACAGGGTTCGATACGGAGTAAATCTCCCTCTACACTGTCGCCATCACGCACTCTCAGGACTACGATTGCTGGGGAATTTGGAGCATTTGCTGCCTGAAATCAGGGAAAGCATCTGCCCCGTAGCAGTCTAAGGAGTAGCAACTGCAGAGGAGACAGAGAATAGGGAGAGTTGCACGTGTGACGCAGATTGTACCTTCTGGGGAGGCAAGGAAGCAGCAATTCTGTTTGGAGAGGTGGATTTGGAGCTCCGGAATGACAATTTTGTTTGGACTGTTGGGAGTGTGAGCAGAAGATGGAAAATCCAAGTGTGGGGCTGTGAAAATCTGCAGCGTGTATCAGCGTGTAATTATTCCCATGTTGCACAAAGGGATAGACTTTCCCACCCCAACTGCCTGCCTCGGGAAAGTACCGGACAACTCCAGCTGATCCTGGCAAAGATTCCTCCCACAGCTAGAAGACAACAAGAAGTTTAAACTTTGGAATAACTGTCTTAAGGTGCTCGATCGACCTGTTGGAGAGATGATGCCTCACAGCCTATCTGTCCCTTCCACAATCCACGTGTTAAACTACAAAATAACGTCAAGACCCATCCTGACGTGAATACGCAGCTCTAGTAATTTTCGTTGATCAAAAATATTTCACTAAGTAACATTAGGAAAGGAAAACGCCCCTCGTTAACCAGGCTTTCCTGTATGTTATTCCATTCCCACTGCCAAGTGATTCATTATTAACTGCATTATAATGTGGCCTTCGAAGCCAAATCTTGTCATGTCACTGCAAAGGTAGCAAGAATACAATTGCACTGACAACGCTTCTGTGATGTAGGCATCAAATTAGGGCAGTTAAACGCAACCACTTGACTTCCCCATCAACACTGCTCACCAACATTTCTGGCTGCAGTTTCAATGGATATATACCGCAGTTTATATTCGGGGGAGCTGTCTCAGATTCTCGTCAAACAACAGTCACACATCGTGATTGAATCATGGAATAGTTGCACCATAAAGGAGTCTTTCGCCCCTTCGTGTCCAGGCCAAATTTCTGCAATTGCAACTTAGCTAGTCACACTCTCTGGCACATAATCCAATATTTCTTCTCTTCAAGTTATAGCCAATTCCATGTTGAAAGCCACGATTCTCGCTGCTTCCACCACAATCCCAGGAAGTGCATTCCAGATTCTAACACCTTGCTGCAGAGAAAAGTTTTTACTCATGTTTTCTTTGTGTTTTGTGCCATTTTCCTTAAATTGGTGTCATTTGTTTCTTCAGCATTCCACAAACGTGAACTATTTTTCTCTATTTAATCTGTCTACACCTGTCATGATTTTGAACATCGCTATGAACTCTTCTCTCAACCTTGTCTTTTCCAAGGAGAACAGCAATGCTCCTCCAATCTAACCACGTAACTGAAGACACTCCTCACTGGAACTGTTGGCGTGAATATTTTCTACGCTCTCGCTCATGTCTTCCCATCCCTCCTAATTTGTGGTGCACCCGACAATATTAAACTAAAGTGACATCAGCTCATACGCCAACTCATGCAGCCCAATACTCAACTTATAAAGTACAATATTGAACTCTGCCTGCCTTATTTACAACTCAACCAGCCAAGTGTCTATCTCATACAAAGATGCATATTGAAAACGCAGTCTAAAATCTAACTTAGCCAAACCTCCCAAGCCCAGCAGCCGTCCTACCGAACACAACCTCAAACAGACCCTGCCCAACATCCAACACGCCAAGCATAACATACAGCTCCTCCAACAAAATAGCCACTCATTTAGCTGAGCATCCCACTCATGCAGTACAACATCCAATTCAACCAGCCCTGTCCAGAGGAAAGTGCGGTCTCTCCAAATGTATCACTGTCTACTTGGTGGGGGTGGCAGTGGCTGATCTCCTGGTGGTTGTCACTGGTCCCAGGTTGATTTGGATAGTTGCAATTTATTTCGCAGCTTCATTCCTGAGAATTACTCCTATGTGTTCTCTCATTTTCGTTCTGCTTAATGAAGGCGCAGTTGTTTCTGTCTGGCTCACAGTCGCTTTCACCTTTGATCGATTTATGGCCATTTGTTGTGAGAAGCTGAAAACAAAATACTGCATCGAAAAAACGGCGGCTGTGGTTGCAGGAACAGTGAGTGTGATGGGCTGTTTGGAGTCTGTCCCCTGGTACTTTACACACGAACAACATTACATTACTGATAATGTTCCCATGGGTTGTTCCACGAAACCGAGCTTCTTTACCTCTCCCACATGGGGGGCATTTGCATTGTTTCATAACATTTTAACCCCTTCTGTCCCGGTGTTTCTGATTTTGCTGCTCAATGTTCTGACTGTCAGACGGATTTTAGTCTCTAATAAAGTCCGCAGGGGATTCCGGGGCCACAGCAATGGAGAGAATCACGAGGACCCAGAGATGGAGAATCGCAGAAAATCAATTATTTTACTCTTCAGTATATCCGGCAGTTTTATACTGTTATGGATGACAGTATTTGTGTTTATCATATAACGGCAAATTGCAGATATTCAGCAATATTCCTCCTACACTGACCCTCTCTTTCAAACAGAACAAACTGCAAGGATGCTGCAGCTTCTCAGTTCCTGCACCAACACATGTTTTTACATTGTAACCCAGACTAAATTCAGACAGGAGCTGAAGAAGGCGGTGAAGTACCCTCGCAATCTCATTGTTAAATTAGTGAAATCATCGAAAAAGCTGAAGGATTCCAAAGAATTGAACTAAATGCAATTTCATATTCCATTCCCTACACTCCCTTAGGTCAGAAACTGCAATTTATATTCACGACATTGAGCACTGAAACGATTGTAAACCTGATTCTGAAATTATATTTTGTTGATAATCTGACCTATTGAGGCGGGACTTGCTCTGCAGAATATTGATGAATTGTTTATCAAAAAGGGCGATATAGCAAAGCTCAGATGGATTTCAACTAAAGTCACCCTGGACCCACAGCAAAATGGATAAAGCTGTAAATCACAGTGATTATGAGTTGGTGAGAGGGGCAGTAACTGCAGCGAGACAGGGACACAAGCAGATGGAGATGGTGAGAGCTGGTAGCAACTGCAGTGAGACTCCTGGGCAAGCACGCGACAGAATGCTGCATCATGAGTGGAGGGGATGATGTGATTGGTGGTGGCCTCACGCCAAAGGTGGCAGGAAGGCAGAGGATGATCTGTTGAATATGGCGTGTGGTGGGGTGTAAGGTGATGAAAATGGGAGTCCTATTGCGATTCTGAATGCAGAAGTGTGTGAAATAATTCAGACACAGTGTGGGGTAATCCTCGGTGATGTGAAAGGAAGACATATCAGAAGGGCTAGTATGGAAGGCTGGATCATCAGAACAAATGCAATGGAGATGGAGAAATTTGGAGAATGGAATATAGTCCTTGGAGGAAGTGCAGTTGAGGAAGTGTCGTCCCAGTAGCTGTGAATGGCCATTGGCTTATAACGAACACTGGTTGATAGGATTTCCCCAGAAACGGAGAGAGAAAATTCCAGGAAGGGAAGGGTCCGTGACGGACCATGGGAGTGTGAGAGAAGGGTGCAAATAGGAGACAAATTGACTGAAATTTTCCAGCTCAGGACGAGAGCAGGAAGAGGCACCGAGACAGTCATCCATGTACCGGAAGAAGCGGTGAGAGAAGCCGGACTCAGCAAGGAATGTTCCACACATCCCATCGCAAGGAAGGCATAGTGAGGACCCTTGCGGGTACTCCTAGCAACACCGATAACTTGGAGCTCCCAGAAAATGCTGGGGAAGGGCTATGGTCCTGTACTGGTCACTGGGTTTCTCTCTTTCTGCAGTGGCTGCCAGAGTTGAAGAACAATTCCCACCAATTTCTATATTCATTCTGATTGGGTAACTGGGAATTGATGTCACCTTGCCTTGTCTTTAATTACCCAATGGGATTCAACTTTTGCACCATTCACAACATCCTCCATGTAATCAGCAAGTGCAATTCCCAAAGACTCAGTGCAGCAGCAGCGGATTCCACTGAAATAGTGACTCACTGGATGAAGATGCACCGGGAAAAGTCAGTGGTCTGTGGATGAGACTGTGCCCTTGTCCACAGGGCATTCCCTCACACAGTGATTACCCTGATCTGTGATGTATTTCCATTCCTATTGATAATTATCACTTACCACCATCAGATTGGATCAGAGAGAGAATTGACCAGATACAGTGAATCACATTGATTTGCTGAAATCATTTTTCCTCTCTGTTGATTCATGTTTCTGATGTAAATGTCGATTCCCTCCCAGGTGTTGCTGGATTATTTTCCTCCCTAGTCAGCTCCTATCAAACCTCCTTCCAAGCCCCATCAGATGCTGCTTCAGTCTCCCTGGCCAGTGATGTGAAATGGCTCTTGGGGTGAAATAAGAGGCCAGTTCAGCAGTCTGTTGAGGGGTCGATGTTTTAGGACATTCTCCATTGAGCAGGAGAAATTCAAAGGCAGAGATTCAGTCCCGAACTGAGCAGACACACTTCATGGGCCAGCTGAGAACAGTCAGATGCTAAATACATGCAACCAGTCAGTCAATGTCTCTGGAGAAAGGAAGATGTTCTCTCCACTCATGTGCAGTTTTGACCCAGTAATCATTGCCACTAGCTGTAACTCATGAAACATTTCCCTGGTCCCAGGTAATAAGTCAATATCCAATGAAACAGTTGTTGAATGATTGAAACAATTAGGAATTTATGATGAACATGGATAAAACACTGGTTCAGCCTCAACTGGGGTATTATCTCCAATTCTGGGCACTGCACAATTGGAAGGATGTGAAGGCTTTTGGGAGGGTGCAGATCCATAGAGAAGCTGGCGTTGTTCCCCTGATAGAGGAGAAGGTTGAGAGTTGATTTGCTAGAGATATGCAAAACCATGAATGCTCTGAAGAGACGAGATGTAGAAAAACGCTTTGCATTGGCGGAAGTGTCGAGAACAGTGGAGGCAGAACCCCTCAACTCATTTTAAAGGAGTCTGGATATGCACCTCAAGAGCAGTAACCTACAGGGCTACGGTCCGAATGTTGGAAGGTGGGATTAGACTGGGTTAATGCTCCTATTTCTAATGTTCGTATGATCTAAGCAACAGAGGCAGCAGAGCAGAGATAGAGGTGGTAGCAAATAGATAAGAATTGTGGTGCATGAACCGAACTGCCTAAGGCATTTCATTCCAGTTTCATGTCAGGCATTACGGCCTGTCTCCAACATACAATGGACAAATTGCCTTAACAATGCAAAGCTTCGCTCGACTTAAGGGCATTTCCTTCCCCGCTCTAAGCAAGTAACCAGCACTGCAGTCTTCAGACCTGATATTACTGAAGATGAAGTGAGCAAACCTCAGGCCTTGACAGTCAGATTAACGAGAAATGAGCTTTAAGAAGGAACGTTGGAATAGTTCCATTCACCCCTGTTTACTGCCAGTCTCGTTAGGTTAATATTCCCATGTGAGTGCTTTTTATCATCGGAGTCTGCTATCCTAATTCAATGTTGCATCAGGTAGCATCTCGAATCTGGAAACTTTCAATTCCTTGGCTTTTTTTAAAATCCTAAAACCAGATTTAAGTTTATTGTTCACACGTTAAAATGGTTACCCGCTTGCCCACGCCACGGCCACTAAATCCCGTCCTGCAAGATATAATGTAATGATTTGACTTCACCTTGTAAAACCATTTCGCTTTATTTGCCTCCATATAATCCACGTAACTTTCGTCTGTGGATCTTAGTACTGAATACGTTAGAACATACAGCGTAGCATGTTCAAATGCAACCTTCCCTGCTCTAAGGAGAACAATCCCAGCTTCTCCAGTCTCTCCACATGAACTGAAGTCCCTCATCGCTGGGACCATTCTGGTTAATGTCCCTTTTAACCTTCTCTGCTGTCAGGAGTACAATCCCATCTTCACTGGTCTCTCCACATTAACTAAAGGTCCTCATCGCTGGGACTATTCTGGTCAATCTCCCTCTTCACCTTCTCTGCTCGAAGGAGACCAATTCCCCCCTTTCCCAGTCTCTCCACATTAAGTGAAGCCCCTCATCCCTGGGACCATTCTGGTCAATCCCCCTCTTAACCTTCTCTGCTGTAAGGAGAACAATCCCAACTTCTCAAATAGCAACAATGGTAAATTGCCGTTTGCACCTCCTTCTTTTAAAGCTTTAAAGGACTTCCTCCTTTTTGAGTTATCAAGACCCTGCTTCTGTCATTCTCTCTGTTGGGATATTTCGGTTTCCCAACAACCATTTAATAGCTTTCAACATGCAAACAAACATACGAACATACCAAATAGCAGCATGAGGAGGCCACTCGGCCCCATTCCTTCTCTCCCCGCTCTGTCTCTCCCTGGCTGGAATAACGTTATAGTTAATTGATGAACTGATTATCAGGAATGCATTGGGTAATAAACTGAACAACTTTTTAAAAGGGGCAGGAGAATAATCCCTCATCCTGATTATCTCCCAATCTGGCGATGGGGTTTAGTGTGAGTATTTTCGGGTGAGTTTGCATCAGTGTTTGATATTTTCGAACTGCAGTGACATTCCAAACAAGGGCAAGAAGTGCAGGTGTAAAATTAACCAAGAAATGGCTCAAAGCATGCTGTCCAGGGATAGAGGGAGGGGGAGAGATGAAAAGAGAGTGACAGACACACAGCGTGAGACAGAGGGTGAGTCAGAGGTAGAGTCAGATGGAGACAGAGTGAGATCTAGGAAGAGACGGATGGAGAGGCAGAGGGAGAGGTAGAGGTAGAGTCAGAGGGAGACAGAAAGAGAGACAAAGGGAGAATCAAAGAGAGATATGGGGAGAGATAGAGATAGACGCAGAGACAGACAATTAGAAAGGGAAAGAGGGAGGGACAAACAGAGAGAGGGCGAGATAGAGCCTCCACCACATTCTGAGGCAAAGAATTCTAATGTTGAACAACGCTCTTAGAGAAGGAATTTCTCCTCACCAGCTAGAATTGGCAGTCTCCCGGTTTGTCACTGGGGAAAGTCTCTATCCAAGACAGCGTGTGACATGTTTGTAAGCGTGTGAATCTGGCCCGTGTCTCACACAGTACACACTGTGACTCTCTAAAGGGTTCTGCTACAATTCCCTGGATACGTGCTTGTTAGCAATAGGGTTATGTTACTGGGCTGTCACAGCGTTGACATTATGGAAAAGGTACGACACAGAAAGAAGCCACTCAGCCCATCATGTCTGTGCCAGCTGAAACAAAACTAGCTACCTATTCTAATCCCACCTTCGATCATCTGGTCTGTAGCATAGCTGATTGGATACCGGGTACCTTTTAAATGAGCTGAGGGTTTCTACCTCCACTACCATTCCTGGCAGTGAATTCCAGACACCCACCATCCTCTGGGTGAAAAAGATTTTCCCCATGCCCCCTCTAATCCTTCTACCAATCATCTTAAATCTGTGCCCCCGATAATTGAGATCTCTGCGAGGGGAAGCAGATCATTCCAGTCTACTCTATCTAGGCACCTCATAATTTTGTGCATCTCAATTAAGTCACACCTCAGCCTCCTCTGATCTAAGGAAATCAACACTAGCCTATCCAATCTTACCTCATAACTGCAACTTTCAGACCCTGGTAGCATTCTTGTAAATGTCCTCTGTACTCTCTCCAGAGCAATTATGTCCTTCCTGTAAGATTGTGACCAGAACTGTACACAATGCTCCAGCTATGGACTAACGAGCGTTTGATCCAGTTCCAGGATTACATCCAGGTTTTTGTACTATGTATCTCGGCCAATAAAGGAAAGCATTCCATATGCTTTCTTCACCACTCTATCTACCTGTCCCGACACGTTCAGGGAGCTGTGGGCATGCACTCCAAAGTCTCTCACTTCTTCTACCCTTCCCAATATACTCCAGTTTATTGTGTATTCCATGTCATTGCTTGTCCTCCCCAAGTGCATTACCTCACACCTTTCTGGATTGAATTCCATTTGCCACTTTTTCGCCCAATTAACCAAACCATTTATATCATTCTGGAGTCTATGGCTATCCTGTTCACGATCAACTGTATGGCAAACTTTTATGTCATTTGCAAATTTTCCATTCATGCTTCCCAAACTTAAGTATAAATCATTAATAAATACCACAAATAGCAAAGTACCCAACACTGAGACCTGTGTAATGCCACTGGAAAGCACCTTCCATTCACAAAAAAAAACATTTATTTCCTGTCACTGAGCCAATTTTGGATCCAACTCGCCACATTCCCCTGTATCCCATGGGCTTTTACTTTTCTGACCAATCTGCATGCAGGACGTTATCAAATGCCTTACTAAAATCTATGTAGGCAACATCCACTACACTATCCTCATCAAGTCTCCTTGTTGCTTCCTCAAAAAACGCAATTAAGTTAGTAAGATACGGCCTTCACTCAACAAATCCATGCTGACTAGCCATGCCTAATCTATGCCTTTTTAAGACAGTTATACTATCTCTCAGAATTGATTCTAATAATTTTCCGACCATTGAGGTCAGACTGACAGGCCTATAGATATTTGAATGATCCCTCGCACCCTTTTTAAGCAATGGTTCAATGTTTGCAGACTTCCAATCCTCTGGTCCCTCGCCTCTATCGAGTGAGGATTTTTAAATGATCCTCAGAACTTCCGTTATTTCCTCCCTGGCTTCCATTAACAACCTGGGATACTTTCCATCCAGCCCTGACAATTTATCCACTTTTAATGTCAGATCCTCTCTTACTTCCTCTCTCATTATGCTTATCATATCTAATATTTCACACGTCTCCTCTTTAACAACAATGTCTGCATCATCCCTCCCCTTTGTGAAGACAGAGGAAAAAGTACTCATTATGAACCTTGCCGACATCTACTCCATCCACGCATAAGTTACCTTGCACATCTCTGATAGGCCCTACCCTGTCCCTTGTTATCCTGTTGCTCTTAATGTACTGATAAAACACCTTTGGGTTTTCCTCTTTTTTCATGCAAATATTTTTCATGTCCTCTGGTTGCTTTCCTAATTTGCTTTCTACTTAACCCCCACACTTCCTATACTCCTCTCGGCTTTCTGAAGTATTTTGTTTTAAGTGACTGTCATAAAATGTATTTTTCTGCTTTGTCATCGGAGCATTGGAGCATATCTTACCCTGTATGATTCCAGATAACCAGGGAGCTCCAGATTTAGCAGTACCGCCATTTTTCATTGTGGGGAGAAGTCTATATTGTGGCCGTAGAATCTCGCTTTGAATGCCTCCCACTGGGTTGCTAGCGATTTTCCATTAAGTAGTTGAATCCATTTCAACTCTCACCTTCGTAAAATTTAACTTCCCCCAATATTGAACATTTACTCCCTCTGCCTCTGTCATTCTCTTTTCATCTCTCTCCTTTCCTCTATCCCTGGACTGTAATGCTTTGAGCCATTTCATGGTTGATTTTGAACCTGTAACTGCAGGGAATGTCACTGCAGTTTGAAAATATCAAACACTGATCCAACAGTCACCCCTAAAACCCACACACTAAAAGAATCTGCCGAATGTACGGGAGGGAAGGATGGAGTGGAAGAGCCTCTGTATTTCTCCATTACTGAATTGCAGTGGGTTGGATGTTCAATCAGTCTCTCACTGTGCCTGTTGGGTGAGTAGGCGAAAGAAACGAGAGCAGTTCGCATCCCTGTGTGACTGTCACTCCTTCTGTTGTCTGTGTGCAGAATTAAACCCTGAGTCTCTCTATCCAGGTCTGGCTGTGATATCTGGAAAGATGCAGAATCTTTCATCAGTTGCTCCACTGAAACCGAGTTCAAGGCCTAAGTAGTGAACAGAGTTTCACATTAATTGTTTTAATAATACTATGATTGAACACAGGTTATGATCAACTCGGCCAAAGGCGGACAAAAATCCTGTCCATCAACCTTTCTACAGGGAGTGCGAGGATCTCCTGGTTCCGTGCGTTTAAGGGATACAGACCGATACATCGGCAACGAACCCCAGAGATTCACAGCAAAGACTGTGCACATGAGAAGATCTAACAACCGGGAGCTGAAACTCTGGGACGGGCTCTATTGTCACTGTGTTTGTGTGTCCGGTATAATCGCGGCAGATCCGTGTCTCTCTTGTTTCGAATGAAACGATGAAGATCGCCATTCGCTATCACTCACATTGACCGCGGGTTTCACTCCGGTTAGACAAACCTTTGCTGCCTGATTTGAATTCTACAAGGTCCCAGCAAACACACCGACTCTCTCCTTCCTCCCATGTTTCTGTCGGAATGTTTTGAGAGGAGGGTCTCAATGGTAATAAAAACATTGCGGGGAGAGATGGCAATTTGAACATCGAAATGGGATAAGCTACCGGCTGCCAGACCAGCTGAGTGGTTCCAGCATTTCTTGTTTTTATTTCAGATTTCCAGCATCTGCAGTATTTTGCTTTTATGCTACCGGCTTTATAGGTTATAGATTCCCTCCACCCTTCCCGACACTCTCTCCACCCTACACCCATGTTCAGTTTCATTGTTCGGACATTGATGAGGGTGAAATGGGGAATGTTCCATTGATTTTTGTTGCAGTGATCGGCGCCCGCGAGATATTGCCCCGCCCACTGGGACGTCAGCAAACGGAGAAGAGCGCATGGGCTCCCCTTCCTCCAACACTGCTTCTGAGCGTCATTCACTGACTGAGCAGAAGATTGTTAAAATCAGCTGCGAATGGAGACATCAGGGCTTCAGGGTAAGTGAATAAATGGCATTTGCTTCCAGCAGCAACACCAGGTTTGGGTGCGCGTCTGCACATGTGCTCAGAAACTAACATTGAATAGCGGGCAAGTTCAGCGGGAGACGGGGACTGTGTGGAATGCACACGAGAGGCCTGGATACCCGAGTCCAACCCGAGCGGGAACCGAGGACATGTGGCAGGCTCGGCTGAGGCCCATCTTGCAGCTCCGGCTTTCGGACTCGGCTCGGGCAGGGTCCAATTCGGGTCCGGTCGGACACACTCGGTCAGTGCTCTGCTGGTCAGTATTGAAATTCACAAAAAGCTGACAGGAGCTGGGAGTCTCGGTCGGAACTGCGTCTGCGTAGTCAGCTGGTGCCATCACTCTGCCATCATCACGCATGGGCTGCATCTTCTTGCAGGTTGGGTGTCAGGAAGAGAAGTAAAGGTATGGTCGGGTCGGGCTCGGGTCCGCTTTGGCTCAGTCGGGTACTGAGTGTGTGTAGACTGGAGTCCTGACAGTGAACAGTTTATATTTTTAGATAAACACGGTATACTTTATAATCATTTTATAATAATTAATCACGCAGGACCTTCCTGCTCTCTGCATCTCAGTGATATCATTATCAGTGATAGGCAACACGGTTTTGTGCAGGGAAGGTCATGTCTTACCAACTTAACAGAATTCTTTGTGCAAGTGACAAAGTTGATTGATGAGGGAAGGGCTGTAGATGTCATATACATGGACTTCAGTACGGCGCTTGATAAGGTTCCCCATGGCAGGCTGATGGAGAAAGTGAAGTCGCATGGGATCCAGGGTGTACTAGCTAGATGGATAAAGAACTGGCTGGGCAACAGGAGACAGAGAGTAGCAGTGGAAGGGAGTTTCTCAAAATGGAGACGTGTTGTGTTCTACAGGGATCCGTGCTGGGACCACTGTTGTTTGTGATATCCATAAATGATTTGGAGGAAAGTATAGGTGGTCTGATTAGCAAGTTTGCAGACGACACTAAGATTGGTGGAGTAGCAGATACTGAAGGGGACTGTCAGAGAATGCAGCAGAATATAGATAGATTGGAGAGTTGGGCAGAAAAATGGCAGATGGAGTTCAATCAGGGTAAATGCGAGGTGATGCATTTTGGAAGATCCAATTCAAGAGTGAACTATACAGTAAATGGAAAAGTCCTGGGGAAAATTGATGGACAGAGAGATTTGGGTGTTCAGGTCCATTGTTCCCCGAAGGTGGCAACGCAGGCAAATAGAGTGGTCTAGAAGGCATACGGCATGCTTTCCTTCATCGGACGGGGTATTGAGTACAAGAGTTGGCAGGTCATGTTACAGTTGTATAGGACTTTGGTTCGGCCACATTTGGAATACTGCGTGCAGTTCTGGTCGCCACATTACCAAAAGGATGTGGATGCTTTGGAGAGGGTGCAGAGGAGGTTCACCAGGATGTTGCCTGGTATGGAATGCGCGAGCTATGAAGAGAGGTTGAGTAGATAAGGATTATTTTCATTAGAAAGACGGAGGTTGAGGGGGGACCTGATTGAGGTGTACAAAATCATGAGAGGTATAGACAGGGTGGATAGCAAGAAGCTTTTTCCCAGAGTGGGGGATTCAAATACTAGGAGTCACGAGTTCAAAGTGAGAGGGGAAATGTTTGGGGGGGATATGCGTGGAAAGTTCTTTACGCAGAGGGTGGTGGGTGCCTGGAACGCGTTGCCAGCGGAGGTGGTCGATGTGAACCCGATAGCGTCTTTTAAGATGTATCTAGACAGATACATGAATGGGCAGGAAGCAAAGAGATAAAGACCCTTAGAAAATAGGCGACATGTTTAGGTGGAGGATCTGGATCAGTGCAGGCTTGGAGAGCCGAAGGGCCTGTTCCTGTGCTGTAATTTTCTTTCTTCTTTGTTCTTTGCTCACTGGATAAACTTGCAGCAAGTATTTCAAGCTGTGAAGCAGGAGTCTGGGTAATGTATGATGATATTTACTGAGCCTTTGGGCTATTGCGGGGTTTAATTTAAGCTTTACGTTGCTGGCACAGTGTGGCCAACCTGACTGGGCACAGCTCCATGGGTTTCTGTTTCACAGCTCCAGCAACCCCGGTTCGATTCTGGGTACTGTCTTTGCGGAGTTTGCAAGTTCTCCCTGTGTCTGCGTGGGTTTCCGCTGGGTGCTCCAGTTTCCTCCCACCTCCAAAAGACTTGCAGGTTGATAGGTAAATTCACAATTGTAAATTGCTGCCAGTGTCGGTAGGTGGTAGGAGAATTGTGGGGATGTGGTAGAGAATATGGGGCAAATGTAGGATTAGTATAAATGGGAGGTTGTTGGTGGGCACATACTCGATGTGCCGAAGGCCCTGTTTCAGTGCTGTATCTCTAAATTACTAAATAAACAATCACTGACTTCGTGGCTCCAATCGTCATATTTATAAACAACATTTCAAGTCCACCAAGAGCTGGATCCGGAAGGGTGACCCGACCCGAAACCGACACATATCGACAGGTTTCGTCGGGTTCGGATCTGGTAGCAGGCCTTTAGCAGGACCTGGTCCTGGGACATGGAGTGTTTCGAGGGGCAGAGAGAGGTTTTTCTTGGGCAGTGTCTGGACAGGGTGGGAGAGACATAATGTGAAGAACTAACTATTGAAAATCATTGCAGCTTTCTCTTGTCAAATAGTAATGAATGCTCCTGGTTCAGATCCAGACTCCCGCTGTTCATTGTTATTGAACAGTGAACAGCAGAAACAAATGGCTGCAGTATAATAATAACCCAATGACATGTGTCCAAAGGTGATTTTACACTACAGCACACTATGGATGTAAAACGAATGCTATCTACTGGAGAATGTTTAGCAGTGGAAAGTCCTGTCGCTGGAAAACATAAAACTTCCATTTGGAAACATTTCAATTTTGTTGTTTTCTGCAATAATAAAAGTTCAAGTGTTTTGGTAAATGCAAATGTTGCAAACTTCTATGAAAATATCTGAGCAAAAAGACGGGAAATTCATCTTTGCAGTGGCACTGCAGCCTTACAGCTCCAGCGATCCAGGTTCAATTCTGGGTACTGTCTGTGTGCAGTTTGCAAGTTCTCCCTGTGTCTGCATGGATTTCCTCCGGGTGCTCCGGTTTCCTCCCACATGCCAAAGACTTGCAGGTTGATAGATAAATTGTCCATTGGCAATTGCTCCTTGTATAGGTCGGTGGCAGGGAAATATAGGGACAGGTGGGATTGTGGTAGGAATATGGAATTAGTGTAGGATTAGTATAGATGGGTGGTTGATGGTCGGCACAGACTCGGTGGGCCGAAGGGCCTGTTTCAGTGCTGTATCTCTAAAACTAAAATGTAAGGTAATGCATTTTGCAAGGTCTAATGCAGGTGGGAAGTAGACAGTAAATGGCAGAATCCTTAGGAGTATTGACAGGCAGAGAGATCAGGGCGTACAGGTCCACAGGTAACTGGAAGTGGCAACGCAGGTGGATAAGGTAGTCAAAAAGGCATACGGCAGGCTTGCCTTCATCGGTCGGTCCATAGAGTATAAAAATTGGCAAGTCATGCTGCAGTTGTACAGAACTTTAGTTAGGCCACACTTAGAATATTTCATGCAATTCTGGTCGCCACACTACCAGAAGGACGTGAAGGCTTTGGAGAGGGTTAGCAGGATGTTGCCTGGTCTGGAGGGCATGAGCTATGAGGAGAGGTTGGATAAACTCGGATTGTTTTCACTGGAACGACGGAGGTGGAGGGGCGACATGATAGAGGTTCACAAAGTTACGAGTAGCATGGACAGAGTGGATAGTCAGAAGCTTTTTTCCAGGGTGGAAGAGTCAATTACTAGGAGACATAGGTTTAAGGTGAGAGGAGCAAATCTTAGAGGGGATGTGCGAGGCAAGTTCTTTACACAGAGGGTGCTGAGTGCCTAGAAATGGCTGCCGGGGGAGGTGGTGGAAACAGGTACGATAGCGACGTTTAAGAGGCATCTTGACAAATACATGAATTTAGAATTAGAATTAGAATTAGAACATTACAGCGCACTGCAGGCCCTTCGGCCCTCGATGTTGCGCCGACCATCTGACCTACACTATTCCATTTTCATCCATATGTCCATCCAATGACCACTTAAATGCCCTTAAATTTGGCGAGTCTACTACTGTTGCAGGCAGGGCGTTCCACGCCCCTACTACTCTCTGCGTAAAGAAACTACCTCTGACATCTGTCCTATATCTTTCACCCCTCAACTTAAAGCTATGTCGCCTCGTGTTTGCCATCATCATCCGAGGAAAACGTCTCTCACTATCCACCCTATCTAACCCTCTGATTATCTTGTATGTCTCTATTAAGTCACCTCTGCTCCTCCTTCTCTCTAACGAAAACAACCCCAAGTCCCTCAGCCTTTCCTCGTAAGACCTTCCCTCCATACCAGGCAACATCCTAGTAAATCTCCTCTGCACCCTTTCCAAAGCTTCCACATCCTTCCTATAATGCAGTGACCAGAACTGCACGCAATACTCAAGGTGCGGCCTCACCAGAGTTTTGTACAGCTGCATCATGACCTCGTGGCTCCGAAACTCGATCCCCCTACTAATAAAAGCCAACACACCATATGCCTTCTTAACAGCCCTATTAACCTGGGTAGCAACTTTCAGGGATTTATGTACCTGGACACCAAGATCTCTCTGCTCATCGACACGACCAAGTATCTTCCCATTAGCCCAGTACTCTGCATTGCTGTTACTCCTTCCAAAGTGAATCACCTCACACTTCTCCGCATTAAACTCCATTTGCCATCTCTCAGCCCAGCTCTGCAGCCTATCTATGTCCCTCCGTACCCTACAACACCCTTCGACAATATCCACAACTCCACCGACCTTCGTGTCATCCGCAAATTTACTAACCCACCGTTCTACACCCTCATCCAGGTCATTTATAAAAATGACAAACAGCAGTGGCCCCAAAACAGAACCTTGCGGTACACCACTAGTAACTAAACTCCAGGATGAACATTTGCCATCAACCACCACCCTCTGTCTTCTTTCAGCTAGCCAATTTCTGATCCAAAGCTCTAAATCACCTTCAACCCCATACTTCCGTATTTTCTGCAATAGCCTACCGTGGGGAACCTTATCAAACGCCTTACTGAAATCCATATACACCACATCTACGGCTTTACCCTCATCCACCTGTTTGGTCACCTTCTCGAAAAACTCAATAAGGTTTGTGAGGCACGACCTACCTTTCACAAAACCGTGCTGACTATCGCAAATTAACTTATTCTTTTCAAGATGATTATAAATCCTGTCTCTTATAACCTTTTCCAACATTTTACCCACAACCGAAGTAAGGCTCACAGGTCTATAATTACCAGGGCTGTCTCTACTCCCCTTCTTGAACAAGGGGACGAAATTTGCTATCCTCCAGTCTTCCGGCACCACTCCTGTCGACAATGACGACATATAGATCAACAACAACGGCTCTGCAATCTCCTACCTGGCTTCCCAGAGAATCCTAGGATAAATCCCATCTGGCCCAGGGGACTTGTCTATTTTCACTCTTTCCAAAATTGCTAACACCTCCTCCTTGTGAACCTCAATCCCATCTCGCCTAGTAGGCTGTATCTCAGTAATCTCCTCGGCAACATTTTCTTTCTCTACTGTAAATACTGACGAAAAATATTCATTTAACGCTTCCCCAATCTCCTCTGATTCCGCACACAACTTCCCACCACTATCCTTGATTGGCCCTGTTCTAACTCTTATCATTCTTTTATTCCTGATATACCTATAGAAAGCCTTTGGGTTTTCTTTGATCCTATCCGCCAATGAGTTCTCGTGTCCTCTCCTTGCTCTTATTAGCCCTCCATTTAGATCCTTCCTGGCTAGCTTGTAACTCTCAAGCGCCCTAACTGAGCCTTCACGTCTCATCCTAACATAAGCCTTCTTCTTCCTCTTGACAAGCGCTTCAACTTCTTGAGTAAACCACGGCTCGCTCGCTCGACAACTTCCTCCCTGCCTCACAGGTACATACTTATCAAGGACACACAGTAGCTGCTCCTTGAATAAGCTCCACATTTCGATTGTTCCCATCCCCTGCAGTTTCCTTCCCCATCCCACGCATCCTAAATCTTGCCTAATCGCATCATAATTTCCTTTCCCCCAGTTATAATTCTTGCCCTGCGGTATATACCTGTCCCTGCCCATCGCTAAGGTAAACCTAACCGAATTGTGATCTCTATCACCAAAGTGCTCACCTACATCTAAATCTAACACCTGGCCGGGTTCATTTCCCAGTACCAAATCCAATGTGGCATCGCCCCTGGTTGGCCTGTCTACATATTGTGTCAGAAAACCCTCCTGCACACACTGGACAAAAACTGACCCATCTAAAGTACTCGAACTATAGTATTTCCAGTCTATATTTGGAAAGTTAAAGTCCCCCATAACAACTATACTGTTGCTTTCGCCCCTGTCGAGAATCATCTTCACTATCCTTTCCTCTACATCTCTGGAACTATTCGGAGGTCTATAAAAGACTCCCAACAGGGTAACCTCACCTCTCCTGTTTCTAACCTCGGCCCATACTACCTCAGTAGACGAGTCCTCAAACGTCCTTTCTGTCGCTGTAATACTCTCCTTGATTAACAATGCCACACCCCCCCCCCCCCTTTTACCATCTTCTCTGTTCTTACTGAAACATCTAAATCCCGGAATCTGCAACATCCATTCCTGCCCCTGCTCTACCCATGTCTCCGAAATGGCCACTACATCGAGATCCCAGGTACCAACCCATGCTGCAAGCTCACCCACCTTATTCCGGATGCCTCTGGCGTTGAAATAGACACACTTTAAACCAGGTTCTTGCTTGCCAGTGCCCTCTTGCGTCCTTGTAACCATATCCCTGACCTCACTACTCTCAACATCCTTTACACTGGCACTACAATTTAGGTCCCCATTCCCCTGCTGAATTAGTTTAAACCCTCCCGAAGAGCACTAGCAAACCTCCCCCCCAGGATATTGGTACCCCTCTGGTTCAGGTGAAGACCATCCTGTTTGTAGAGGTCCCACCTACCCCAGAAAGAGCCCCAATTATCCAGGAAACCAAAACCCTCCCTCCTGCACCATCCCTGCAGCCACGTGTTCAACTCCTCTCTCTCCCTATTCCTCGCTTCGCTATCACGTGGCACGGGCAACAACCCAGAGATAACAACTCTGTTTGTTCTCGCTCTAAGCTTCCACCCTAGCTCCCTGAATTTCTGTCTTAAATCCCCATCTCTCTTCCAGAGACCTGCACCCCATTGCTTACCCCTGGTAAGTCGTCCCCCGCAACAGTGTCCAAAACAGTATACCTGTTATTGAGGGAAACGGCCACAGGGGATCCCTGCACTGCCTGCTGGTTCCCTCTCCTTCCCCTGACAGTAACCCATCTACCTACTTCTTTTACCTGAGGTGTGACTACCTCCCCATAACTCCTCTCAATAACCTCCTCCGCCTCCCGAATGACCCGAAGTTCATCCAGCTCCAGCTCCAGTTCCCTAACGCTGTTCTCGAGGAGCTGGACTTGGGTGCACTTCCCACAGATGCATTCAGCAGGGACACTCTTGGCGACCCTTACCTCCCACATTCTGCAGGAGGAACATACAACTGCCTTAACCTCCATTCCCACTCTTCCAAATTCCCAACAAATCTATTGAAAAACCAAAAACAAAAAGTCAAAACTTGTTAGGTTAGCAATCCAACGGACAGAACTTCCTAAATAAAAAGCTTACCTTATGAACACACCAGAGTCCTTTTTTTTGGATACAGGAGGAGGGTGGTTGGGAGACACTACACGTGTAGTGTCTCGGGTACAGCCACCACACAAATATATACCTTTTTCCTTACCCAGCAGTCCCCTGGTCCTCCGAAAACAAAAGGGAATTCACTTTTAAACTTTCACTGAAATTGACTTCACAGCTGTAAGCCCGTTCACGCACCTCCGTTGCTATCAAAGCTGCAGTCACCGAAACTAAAAGAAAGAGATTTTAAACCACACAAATATATACCTTTTTCCTTACCCAGCAGTCCCCTGGTCCTCCGAAAACAAAAGGGAATTCACTTTTAAACTTACACTGAAATTGACTTCACAGCTGTAAGCCCGTTCACGCACCTCCGTTGCTATCAAAGCTGCAGTCACCGAAACTAAAAGGGAGAGAAAGCTCTGGAATTTCTCAGGCACAGTGTGCCAGGAGCTGCATTTTTGTTACCCAGGCGGCAGCAGGAGAGAGAGGTCATATGGAGTAATGTTCCCAGTTAACTGTGCGTGATACTGAAAAAAAGCGGCTGAAACCAAACTTACCAGTGAAACGCACTGAAGGGAAAGGAGCTGCTTATTATCTCTCAGCAAAATTCTAGAGGGAGCTACGGCCGATTTTTTAATTTTATTTTCATTCATGGGATGTGGGCATCATTGGCTATGCCAGCATTTATTGCCGATCCCGAATTGCCCTTGAGAAGGTGGTGGTGAGCTGCCTAATTGAACCGATGCAATCCATTTGAGGTAGGTAGACCCACAGTGCTGTTAGGAAGGGAGTTGCAGGATTTTGACACAGCGACAGTGAAGGAAAGGCGATATAGTTCCAAGTCAGGATGGTGTGTGACTTGGAGGGGAACTTGCAGGTGGTGATGTTCTCATGTATTTGCTGCCCTTGTCCTTCTTGTTGGTAGAGGTCGCGGGTTTGGAAGGTGCTGTCCAAGGAGCCTTGGTGCATTACTGTAGTGCATCTTGTAGATGGTGCACACTGCGACTACTGTGCATCGATGGTGTGGGAAGTGAATGTTTGTAGATGGGGTGCCGATCAAGCGGGCTGCTTTGTCCTGGATGGTGTCGAGCTTCTTGAGTGTTGTTGGAGCTGCACCCATCCAGGCAAGTGGAGAGTAGTCCATCACACTCCTGACTTAAATAAAAGCAAAATACTGTGGATGCTGGAAATCTGAAACAAAAACAAGAAATGCTGGATTCACTCAGCAGGTCTGGCAGCATCTGTGGAAAGAGAAGCAGAGTTAACGTTTCGGGTCAGTGACCCTTCTTCGGAACTGACTCCTGACTTGTGCCTTGTAGATGGTGGACAGGCTTTGGGGAGTCAGGAGGCAAGTTACTCGCTTCAGGATTCTAAGCCTCTGATCTGCTCTTGTAGCCACGGTATTTATTTGGCTACTCCAGTTCAGTTTCTGGTCAATGATAACCCTTAGGATGTTGATAGTGGGGGATTCAGCGATGGAAATGCCGTTGAATGTCAAGGCGAGATGGTTAGATTCTCTCTTGTTGGAGATGGTCATTGTCTGGCACTTGTGTGGCGTGAATGTTACTTGCCACCTATCAACCCAAGCCTGGATGTTGTCCCGGTCTTGCTGCATTTCTACAGGGACTGCTTCAGTTTTTGAGGAGTCACGAATGGTGCTGAACATTGTGCAATCATCTATGAACATCCCCACTTCTGACCTTATGATTGAAGGAAGGTCATTGATGCAGGAACTGAAGATGGTTGGGTCTAGGACACTACCCTGAGGTACTCCTGCCGCGATGTCCTGGAGCTCAGATGATTGACCTCCAACAACCACAACCATCTTCCTTTGCGCTAGGTATGACTCCAGCCAGCGGAGGTGGATCCCCCTGATTCACATTGACCTCAGTTTTGCTAGGGCTCCTTGATGCCCTGTTCGGCCAAATGATGCCCTGATGTCAAGGGCAGTCACTCTCACCTCATCTCTTGAGTTCAGCTCTTTTGTCCATGTTTGAACCAAGGCTGTGATGAGGTCAGCAGCTGAGTGGCCCTGGCGGAACTCAAACTGAGCGTCACTGAGCAGGTTATTGCTAAGCAAGTGCCGCTTGATGGCACTGTTGCTGACACCTTCCATCATTTTACTGATTATTGAGAGTAGGCTGATGGGGCGGTAATTGGACGGGTTGGACATGTCCTTTTTTTGTGTGTGTACAGGACATACCTGCGCAATGTTCCACATTGTCGGGTAGAGGCCAGTGGTGTAGCTGTACTGGAACAGCTTGGCTAGGGGCGTGGAAAGTTCTGGAGCACATGTCTTCAGTGCTATTGTCAAAATATTGTCAGGGCCATGGTTTTTGCAGTATCCAATGCCTTCACTCGTTTCTTGATATCATGTGGAGTGAATCGAATTTGCTGAGGTCTGGCATCTGTGATGCTGGGGACTTCTGGAGGAGGCCGAGATGGATCTGTGTACAAGTTAGTACAACAGAGAAATAAATGCAGAAATGAAGGAGGCCATACAGTCCATCATGTCATCTATGCCCGAATAAGCTATCCACCCAAACTAATCCCACCTTCTAGCACCTGGCCCGCAGTCCCGCAGGTTGCAGCACTTGGGGTATATGGCCAGGTGCCTTTTAAAACAATTGAGGATCTCTGCCTCCACCACTGTTCCTGGCAGTAAATTCCAGACACCCACCACCCTCTGGGTGAAAAAGAGTTTCCTCATTTCCCCTCTAATCCTTCTACAAATGACCTTAAATCTGTGTCCTCAGTTTGACAGTAAAGGGAATTGATCGACTCCCAGGAAGTGATTTGGCTAGATCAAAAGAATCAGTTTTTCCTACAATTACAGAGGAACCAACTGAATTATGGAATCAGAGCAATTACAGGAACATGTTCCAGGAATATTTCCTGCGTGTGTAGTCACCTGAGCAAGAGCTAAACAGGATCCATTGTCGGAGATATAACTGGCAGCACAAACAGATATCCAAGTATCTGAAATCTTATTTGGGGATTTATCATTACATTACAGCAAGCTGGTATTGAGATATACCGAATAGCACAATGGTTCTGACAGAAGCTGAGGCAAAAGGCGTTCCAGAAGGGCATTATATGGCAAACATGATTGTGAAGAGGGAATAGAGACTGCCTTATAGACCTGCGGATGAAGACTAGACAGTTGCTGAACAGATAGTGGTACCACCCAAATATTACTCGGCATTATTAAGGTCAGTACATGCCGTTCCTATTGCACGGCATAGACGAGTTCAGAAGGCCAAATCATGTTTCAGTCAACATTATTACTGTCCAGGTCTTACAAAGGATATGAGACTATGCCATACTTGTTTATTGGTTGGAAAACCGCAACCTACCACAAAACCAGCACCAATACTTCCCATACTAGTGATTTGGAACTATTCAGCAGGGTAATGTTTGATTGTGTGGAATCCTTGCCAAAATCAATAACGGGGCATCAATACATATTTACCATCATGGGTATGGCTACTCAAATTCCAGAGGCCATTCCCGTGAGGACAATTAATGCAAGAATAGTAGGAGAAAATTTAGCACAATTCTTTACGAGATATGGGTTATTACTTTATGTTAAATCGGATCAAGGTTCTAATTTCATGTCAAAGGTATTTCAAGAAGTATGGGCAATTAGGGGATTAGGCAGTTGGAATCTTCAGCTTAAACCAACAGTCACAGGGTGCTTTAGAGAGATACCACCAAACACTCAAAACAATGATTCGAACATACTGTCACGCATATCCAAATGACTGGGATAAAGGAGTAAACTTTATTTTATTTGCCACCAGAGACTTCACTGAATGAGTCCTGAATGAGTGGAAGAAAATGGGCTTATCAGTGATAGGCAACATGGTTTTGTGCAGGGAAGGTCATGTCTTACCAACTTAATAGAATTCTTTGAGGAAGTGACAAAGTTGATTGATGAGGGAAGGGCTGTAGATGTCATATACATGGACTTCAGTAAGGCGTTTGATAAGGTTCCCATGGTAGGCTGATGGAGGAGGTGAAGGCGCATGGGGTCCAGGTTGTACTAGCTAGATGGATAAAGAACTGGCTGGGCAACAGGAGACAGAGAATAGCAGTGGAAGGGAGTTTCTCAAAATGGAGACGTGTGACCAGTGGTGTTCCACAGGGATCCGTGCTGGGACCACTGTTGTTTGTGATATACATAAATGATTTGGAGGAAAATATAGGTGGTTTGATTAGCAAGTTTGCAGACGACACTAAGATTGGTGGAGTAGCAGATAGTGAAGGGGACTGTCAGAGAATACAGCAGAATATAGATAGATTGGAGAGTTGGGCAGAGAAATGGCAGATGGAGTTCAATCAGGGCAAATGCGAGGTGATGCATTTTGGAAGATCCAATTCAAGAGTGAACTATACAGTAAATGGAAAAGTCCTGGGGAAAATTGATGTACAGAGAGATTTGGGTGTTCAGGTCCATTGTTCCCTGAAGGTGGCAACGCAGGTCATTAGAGTGGTCAAGAAGGCATACGGCATGCTTTCCTTCATCGGACAGGGTATTGAGTACAAGGGTTGGCAGGTCATGTTACAGTTGTATAAGACTTTGGCTCGGCCACATTTGGAATACTGCGTGCAGTTCGAGTCGCCACATTAGCAAAAGGATGTAGATGCTTTGGAGAGGGTGCAGAGGAGGTTCACCAGGATGTTGCCTGGTATGGAGGGCGCTAGCTATGAAGAGTGGTTGAGCAGATTAGGATTATTTTCATTCGAAAGACGAAGGTTGAGGGGGGGACCTGATTGAGGTGTACAAAATCATGAGAGGTATAGACAGGGTGGATAGCAAGAAGCTTTTTCCCAGAGTGGGGGATTCAATTACAAGGGGTCACGAGTTCAAAGTGAGAGGGGAAAAGTTTAGCGGGGATATGCTTGGAAAGTTCTTTACGCAGAGGGTGGTGGGTGCCTGGAATGCGTTGCCAGCGGAGGTGGTAGACGCGGTCATGATAGGGTCTTTTAAGATGTATCTAGACAGATACATGAATGGGCAGGAAGCAAAGAGATACAGACGCTTAGAAAATAGGCGTCATGTTTAGATTGAGGATCTGGATCGGCGTAGGCTTTGAGGGCCAAGGGCCTGTTCCTGTGCTGTAATTTTCTTTGTTCTTCTTTGTTCTTTGAGTGAATGAAGCTTCAGTCATTTCAGATTGGTTTACAGCTCTGAAGTAAGAAGTCCTCTGCAACTCATAAAAGAAAGACTGTTCGAACAAAATACTGAATCTTCGAAGTTGGACTATATATCTGTGTTATGGGAAAGGCTCAGGAAAGCTTGTGGTGAGGCTCAGGAACAAAGTAAATCATCCCAAGCCAAAATGAATAAATAGTCAGACAAGAATGCAAAACCCGGCGATTTTTAATCAGGGAATGATATATTAGTGTTAAAACAGTTACAGGAAGAACCATTAAAAACACGCTTCAGTTGCCCATATAGAGTGGCCAAAAGAGTGGGTAAGGTAGATTACTTGATTGATACCCCTGATCGTCGAAGGAAGAATGGTTGTGTCACATTAATATGTTAAAGCAATATTACCTCAATGAGGAGAATAAGGCAGTACAGATATGTCAGGTAATCGGTACTGTTGTGAAGGGAAAGGATAGTGAGGACGAGGCAGAAGAAGGCATGGAAAATTCTCAGATTGAACATCCAATTCTCTGATTAGGGAGTACAGAACGGCTGGGAAAATTGTACAACATGCTTTTACACTTCGAGGCACAATAACGTAAAGAGCTAACCAGGCTTTCCACAGCAGTTAAAATAGTTTGTATGGATATGCTGGGATGTACAACCATAGTCACACATGATGTAGATAAAGGGGGAATCGTTCCTTCAAAACAACATTCTTACCGCTTAATTCTGGACAAACAGGTCCAAATAAAATCAGAGATCCAGTACATGCTGGAAAACAATTTCATCAAGCCAAGTCAAAGCAGCTGGAGTTCACAAATAGTGCCAGTGTCAGTTCTGATGAAGGGTCACTGACTTGAAACGTTAACTCTGCTTCTCGCTCCACAGATGGTGCCAGATGTGCTGAGTATTTCCAGCACTTCTTGCTTTTATTTCAGATTTCCAGCATTTTGCAGTATTTTGCTTTTGAATTCGCCTGGTATCTATACCTGAAGGGTGAATCCAATTTTGTATAGACTACAGAAAAGTCAATGAGGTAATGAAAGCAGACTCATACCCAATTCCGCGTTTAGAAGACTGTATTGACAGACTTTTAGTACCTTCTTCAAAGAATCCAATAACGTTGCATGTCCTTCTGTTGTGAAATCAGTGTGATTATTCTTTATTATATTGGGCTGTCGGTGTGTTTTCTATTGTCTTTCTGAAATAATTCCAGGGAATCAGTGAAGCCAACGGGTGTAGCATGTGTTGATCTGTGCAGTGTGAACACACGAGTTATCCATCTAACCATCTGAATATCTCTTATTTCATTGAACAGAGCACAAAAGAACTGCAGCTGGTGAATGGGCAACATCGCTCTGAGGGGAGATTGGAAGTGTTCCACAATGGCATCTGGGGCACAGTGTGCTCGGAAAAACCTGATGGACGTGGTGCACAACTGATCTGTAAACAGTTAAAGTGCTGTCCCCTCATTTCTATCGATTGTTACGCTCGGCTATTCGTAGAAGGATCTGGACCCATTTGTCTCAATAAGATTGAATGTACTTCACACGAATCGTTCCTTTGGCAGTGTCAATCAGACCCGTGGGGTAAAAACAAATGTGCACACAGGGAGGATACTGGTGTTGTTTGAACAGGTAACACAATAAACCTGCCAATGTGCGAGTGTCATTCCAGCATTGATGTCTGGTACAATCAACATGTTTTTGTTCTCAACAGAAGAAAAAGCAACTATGGAGCAGACCCACTGATCAAAGGACCACATTCGGGAATATGGTTGTAAACGTGCGCTTTCACCAGGTACTATCTCCTCTTTATTGTCCCAACATTTTTTTATTCATTCATGGCATGTGGACGTTACTGACTAGGCCAGCATTTATTTCCCATCCCTAATTGCGCTTGAGAAGGTGGCGGTGAGCTGCCTTCTTGAACGGCTGCTGTCCAGGTGAGATAGGTACACCCACAGTGCTGTCAGGAACGATCTGACATGTACTCTTGTCTTATACTACATCAATAATAATCATTATTTCTCTTTGACCGATTGGGAACAATAGTTGCGCCTGTTTGGAGGTAACAACAACTGATCCGGGAGAGTGGAGATATTGTGCAATAATAGCTGGCGCACGGTGTGTGATGATTCCTGGGATATAGCCGATGCCAATGTTGTCTGCAGACAGCTGGGTTGTGGTCACGCTCTACTCGCCCCAGGAGGAGCTACTTTTTCCCAGGGTGATGGTGTTATCTGGATGGATGAGGTGAAGTGCACCGGAAGCGAATCTTCTCTGGCCGACTGTCCTTCCTCGTCGCCGGGTCAAGATGACTGTGATCACAAGGAAGATGCCAGTGTGATTTGTTCCGGTGAGGTTGGCAGGGTTTGGAGAGTTGGGTTGCGGTTCTTTGTTTTGTTAAATTGACTCGTTGGTTCGGGACATTAAGAACAGTATTTATCGTTTTAATGTAAAGTGCTGAAATTTCATTTTCCTGAACTTGTTGTACAATATATTCCACAGGGTTCGATGTGCCTCCAATTGCTTTCCCGTCCTCAACTGCAGGTACTTACCATTTTTCGTATTCCAGCTAACGTTAGGGTTTGTATTAGTTTATTTAGTATCGTTGCCATTTTCGGAGATAATATGAGCACGTTGTCACTGACTGACTGGACCATTTTCTTCCTCACCGCATATTTCCAATGGTCTGGTTGAAGTTCCGTTAACCCCAGTTTCTGGCAGAACCTGAGCTGTCCTGTACTCAGCTGAAACATGGGGCCACTTTCTCTATAAAACTACTTCCATCCAAGTTGCGGTCTGCTTTGGTGTCCTGCTATTCTGTCAGTTGATCTCACTGATGGTGGTTATACAGGAAAAGTCAATCAGAAGAGGTGAGCCTCATACCTTACGGCAGAACCAACACAAGATCCCAGATATTGTGTCATATCCTTGCAAGACTCTAGTTCACTGCAGCTTTCCAAGGACTGTCAAGTGTCCTTATTAGAAATAAATCGTAATCGTTTTTGCTGATTTGCTCTATTCAATGTGCCCCGGAATTAGTATAATCCGGCATTTAAAATGTTATCTTCCTTCAACTATTGGTTATAATTCCAGCCATTCAGATGCTTGGTATAGCCATCAATTCTCACACTGTCTAACCGATTTCTACATTCCAAAACAAAGCTTCCGCTCATATTTCACCCATTCAACTCACCCCGGATTTATTGTAAGAAATGGGACTCTTCATAACCGGTTGCTTCCGGTTGCTTGCCATTTCAACACTCCCCACTGCTCTCATGCTCACATCTCTGTCCTGGGATTGCTGCAGTGTTCCAGTGAGCAACAACGCAAGCTCGAGGAACAGCATCTCATCTACCGATTAGGCACACTACAGCCTGCCGGACTGAAACATTGAGTTCAATAATTTCAGAGCATGACAGCCCCCTATCTTACTTTCATTTATAGTTGTTTTTTCTTTTTTCTTCTGTTTTTCTTTTTTACATTTTTTACAACCCTTTTTGTTGGCATTAATTTCATTTAATCTTAGTTTGTTCAGTTTGCTTACCCTCTGTTTTTTCATGTTTGTACTTGCTGCTGTTCAATATTCAGTCCGTTAACACCTATTCTGTACTAATGCTTTGAATTTCAACACACCATTAACATATTGCTTGACTTTGCTCCATGACCGTTTGGTCAGCTATGTGGCCTTGTCCAATCTACACCTTCTCCTTTGTTATCTCTTGCCCCACCCCTACCGCACTTTCCTATAACCAGTGACATTTTTAATATTTGTCAGTACCGAAGAAGGGTTTCTGACCCGAAACGTTAACTCTGCTTCTCTTTCCACAAATGCTGCCAGACCTGCTGAGTGGTTCCAGCATTTCTTGTTTTCATTTCTGAATTCACAATACCTGGCTTTGTCTCTTTACTATCACCATCATTGTGATTTTAGTGTGTCCACAGATAATTTACTATTAAACGCTCGTGGGTTAGAACAAAACGGTAATCTCTCCATCCTCCATCCGATAGGTTCTGTCACTCGTGGCAAGGGTTCACCAGCTGGTTTGTACCAAGCAGTTTATGCAGAGATTAGGAATATTGCACCTGGCAAGGATTCCACTCTGATCCGGTGTTCAGGTCTGTGTTTTATATTTCATACCGAATTTTCCCTGGACAAATGTCACTTCCCCTTAATTATGCTATTTTAATGGTTCATTTACTGACTGAAAGCTGTCAGAAATCCGCTCACTATCCCCATGTGAAGGAGTCGTCGCAGTGTGCTTATGTCTATATCTGTATGTATAGGAAGGCAAGCAATGGGATTGGGAAGACTCCACCGGTCGCTACTGCTTAAAGAACGTGCTTTCTGATTGCTTGTTATGAGCAATCAAAGTTGTTGTTTCATTTTCCCTTCCGTCTGCAGACGGACTGCCTCAGACATCTGACCCCCTGAAAATTAAACACATCGGTTGTTCGTGTTATTATTTTTAATTTTACATTCTCTCACAGAGCAACTGAATGTCAGAAACCGACTGAAAGTATCTTCAATTTTTCATGTATGGTCACATCCTTTATTGCATATTCTCTATCTGCTGACTTTGCAGTCTGTGTCACGACCATTTTATTTTGTTCCCTTTAAGATCGACCATAAATAGTCACTGCTCTCATGAGGAGTCAGTCACATTGACTCAGATTTTATTTCTCTAAGTGACTGGTTTTCTGGGTCAGAAACACTTACCCATCCGGAACTCTTACCTGAAATCGGTGGTTTCTACAAACAACTTATTCTAACACTTTGTATTCTGATATTTAACATTAATCTACAATTTCTACTTCACAACATTGGGGCACAACACGACCTAATCGATAACGTTTTCCCTTGCACTATATTTGGGGTGTGATTTAACCACTGAGATATATTTCTTGGTTTAAAACAAAACACACCCAGAAGAAAAACAAATCTGAAATTAGCCTCCTTGCACTCTTTTCTGCCCCATTATCAGGGGTCGGGTAAAGTTTTGGAGTCACCACCGGCCGTATGAGACTCTGAAAGGGTAAGAGACGGGGACAGGGTGGACGGATTCTGCATTAAGAAACTGTGATAATCGACTATGTTTTACACTATGGTCTCTGCTCTGACGTCTGAAATCTGATCCACCAGCTGTACTGAGTATTGTTTTGACAGCTCGCTGGATGAGCCAGCATTTATGGTCCATGACTAGTTTCTGTTGAACCACTGCAGTCTCTGAGATAGTTGATGCTCCACAATCTGGTCAGATAGAAAGTTCCAGGACATTGTCACCAGATGAGCACCAACAATTGTTTATTCCTGCCTGGTGCAAAAGTAAGATGGGAAAGGTAGCCAAACCATGGCTGACAAGAAAAATTGGAAATAGCATTGGATCCAAGGAAGAGGCATACAAATATGCCAGAAAAAACATCTACAGACCTGAGGATTGGGAACCGTTTAGAATTCAGTAAAGGAGGACCAAGGGATTGATTAAGAAGGGGAAAAGCAGTACGAGAGTAAGCTTGCGGGGAACATAAGAACTGACTGGAAAAGCTTCTATAGGTATGTGAATAGAAAAAGAATGGTCAAGTCAGATGTAGGTCCCTTACAGTCAGAAACAGAGGAATGTATTATGGGAAATAAATTAATGGCTGACCAACTAAATGCATACTTCAGTTCTGTCTTCACAAAGGAGGACACAAACATCACACATGAAATGTTGGGGGACACAGGGTTTAGTGAGAGGGAGAAACTGAAGGAAATCAGTATTAGTAGAGAAATGGTGTTGGGGAAATTGATGGGATTGAAGGCCAATAAATCCCCAGGGCCTGATAATACACATCCCAGAGTACTTCAGGATGCGGCCCTAGAAATAATGGATGCATTGGTGCTCATCTTCCAAGATTCTATAGACTCTGGAACAGTGGTTACAGATTGGAGTGTAGCTAATGTAACCCCACTATTTCAAAAGGGAGTTAGAGAGAAAACTGGGCATTTCAGACCACTCAGCCTGACGTCGGTAGTGGGGGAAATTCTAGAGTGCATTCTCAAAGATTTTATAGCAGAGCTCTTGGAGAACAGTGGTGGAATCGGATAGAGTCAGCATGGATTTACGAAAGGGAAATAATGCTTGACACATCTACTGGAATTCTTCGAGGATGTATCCAGTCGAGTTGATGAGGGAGAGCCAGCGGATGTGGTTTATTTGGGCTTTCAGAAGGCTTTTGATAAAGTTCCCCATAAGGGATCAGGATGTAAAATTAAAGTGCATGGGATTGGGAGTAGTGTCTTGCGATGGATAGAAAATTGGCTGCAAGACAGGAAACAAAGACGAGGGATAAACGGGTCCTTTTCCAGATGGCAGGCAGTGACTAGTGAGGTACTGCAGGTATTGGTGCTAGGGCCCCAGCAATTCACAATATATATTAATGATTTAGATGAGGGAACAAAATGTAATATCTCCGAATTTGCAGATGACACAAAACTGGGTAGGAGGGTGAGTTATGAGGAGGATGCAGAGAAGCTTCAGGATGATTTGGAAAAATTGAGTGCGTGGACAAATGCATGGCAGATGCTGTATAATGTGGATAGATGTGGAAGTTATCCACTTTGGAAGCAAAAACGCGAAGGCAGATTATTGTCTGAATGGCTATAAACTGAGAGAGGGGAATATGCAATGAGACCTGGGTGTTCTCATACACAAGTCGGTGAAAGTAAGTATGCAGGTGAAACAGGCAGCAAAAAGGCAAATGGTATGTTGGCCTTCAAAGCGAGAGGATTCTTGTACAGGAGCAGGGATGTCTTGCTGCAAGTATACAGGGATTTGGTGAGACCAGACCTGGAATATTGTGCGCAGTTTTGGTCTCTTTATCTGAGGAAGGATGTTTTTGCTATAGAGAGAGTGCAGCGAAAGTTTACCAGACTGATTCCTGGGATGGCGGGACTGACGTATGAGGAGAGATTGAGTCGGTTAGGATTATGTTCGCTGGAGTTCAGAAGAGTGAGAGGGGATCTCACACAAACCTATAAAATTCTAACCGGACTTGCCAGGGTAGATGCAGGAAGGATGTTCCCGATAGCGGGGGAGTCCAGAACCAGGGGTCATAGTCTCAGGAGACGGGGTAAACATTTCAGGACTGAGAGGGGGAGAAATAACTTCACCCACAGAGTGATGAGCCTGTGGAATTCGCTACCACAGAAAGCAGTTGAGGCCAAAACATTGTATATTTTCAAAAAGGAGATAGATATAGCGAAAGGGTTCAAAGGATATGGGGGAAAAGCGGGAACAGTTGGATGATCAGCCATGATCATAATGAATGGCGGAGCAGGGCCGAATGTCCTACTCCTGCTCCTATTTTTTATGTGTCTATGTTTCTATGATGAAGGAATTATGTTATTTGTTTGACCGTCCCTATCAATGTCTCCAAGAACCATCCATGTTTGCGTTAACAGTTGTTGATTCCATTGAGTCCCTCAATCAGATTGAGTATTGCACCAGTCACTGTTTGAGTGACATGGATCCTGGATCAGAAAATCCTGAAGGGAACTCCTCCAGTATTCAGGGTGGGTACATTTTTACTTGCTACCATCACTTTTTTTAATCCGTCACACTTCCTGCTTTCTAAAATCAACAACTAAATATATCAGAACTTAGTCACTGTAAAATGATGCTGCTGAAGACATGGAGATTTTCTGAGTGATTTTAGTTTTAAAAACTGGAGAAATAGTTTGAATTTCTACAAACTCAATCTGATTGCACGCAGTACTTTAATGGAATGAAACTTTCAATTATTATGTTTTCCGACACTGTTGTCTGGGCGGTGAAATATAAACTTTGCGTGCATGTTGTTTGGGTGATTCAAGGGATACATGCGACTTTAAAATGGAGGGCAAAATTTTGAAACACAGTGGCGACCGACTGGGAGGCCAAATGCTGGTGGACAGCGGTGTGAAGGAATCCCACTGTTTTCTTGCTGCTGGATGATATTCCCAGAGTCGCCCAAGCTGGTGGGTCGAGGCCGCACTTTAAGACGGTGGGCTGGTAACTGAGCCTATAGAACAGGAAATGCAAGGCAATTTTCCAAGCTTTTCACAATTTAATGAAAGTCGTGCGAGGACAACGGAGTTTCAGAGCCTGTCCATCTAGTAGGAGGGGGAAGCTCAGTGGAAGGTCAGTTCTGGATGCAAGAATCATCGTGGCAGTATAGGGAAGGTGAGAGATAATGAATCGCGGTATGGACTATCTGGAGGCTGACCGATCTTGGCGAGGATATCGTATTCAGGTTGAGGATCCACTCCGACTTGCAACTTATGTATAGAGAGTAAAAAGAATGGAGGACTTGAGAAATTAGTGCAGCAATTTACAATAGGTCTCATCCACTCCAGTTTTGAGGCCTTCCATTGAGGAGGAAGATCAGAGTTGGAGAGAGCTGCAGTGCCCGGAAATTCGGCTGCAGCACCCAGAGAGGGAAAAGGATCATGTGGCTGGAAGAGAGTGTGGATGAGCAGGGCGCACAGTAGCACCCAGAGAGGGAAAAGGATCATGCGGCTGGAAGAGAGTGTGAATGACCATGGCACATATATCACCCTTTGCTGGAGGAGGTTCTCAACCCAATGGGAAGTGATAGGCATCCATTTCATGCGACGCTCAAACTCACAGTGGCACTGAATTATTACAGCTCAGGATCATTACAGAGATCTTCTGGAGACATCTGCGGCATTTCCCAGTCTGTGGCACATCACTGCTTCAAGATGGCCACAAATGCCATGTTCAAGAAGGCGAGCCAATACATGCACTTTCACGCCAATCTGGACAGCCAGACTGAGATTGCTGTAGTATTTGGGGAAATCTCTCGATGCAGGCATGTGGTCATCAAGACTTACACAGTCCAGGCAACAAGAGGAAAGGCGTCTACTCTGTGTGCAAATGGTTTGGGAACATCTTCTTATGTGTCTGTGCAAGGTTCCTGGGAGGCTGTCACGATGCTTTCATTATAAGGTACTCTGAGTTTCACGAGAATTTCAGCCCTCCCATGACACGTCAAGGATGGATAATTGGTGTCAAAGGCTACCCACTGAACACATGGCTCATATGCCTGTGCAAAATCCCAGCACAGATGCAAAGCAGAGCTTCAACAGCTGTCATGCAACAATTTCAACGACCATTGAGCAGGCCACAAGGCTTCTGGAAATGCAATTTAGATGCTTTGATAGATCTGGAGGAACCATTCATTATGCCCCATCATGATTCTTGCATATCGTGGTGCTGTGCTACTCTCTGCTCGTGGAGAGAAATGAAGTGACGCTGCATCCTCAGAGGTTTCCTGCTGTTTAAGATTGAAAAATTGTTCTGTAGGGTCGTCGGCTGCCTCTGCTTCTACTGGATCTGTGAAAGAGAGAGAAAGAGAGAATAATGGTGAGATTGTGCTGCATACATTCTTTGACTATTCATTTTCTGGAGCTGCAGGAGTTCAATGATGACCAAAACAACGCTGTGCTTATTGCTCACCATCATTTGTTTATTTCCCCTCATCTATTAGGTCACACACTGTCTGGTGCCTCCGTACAGATCTCACCATCTGTGCCATAGGCTGCTCTGCCTCCAGGTCTCCTAGCTCCACAGCCTCTTCCTCCATTGGCATCAGGACTATGATATACGGAACACCACCTCCAGTCCTTCTTCTCTAATGAACATTGTGAACTCACTTCCCCTGCAAGCACACGGATTAACATTGGCATTTACCCGTCATAGACAGACACCATACCTTTGTTGGCGCAGCATCACTGTCCATCATGGCACCACAAGGATGCAGCCATTCCGTGCTGGAAATGAAGGGCTCAGCTGTGACTGACCAGTGTCCTGCATAGAGAGGTTAATATACATCTGGCAGCCAATGCTGCTGCCTGGGCATTGTTGCCAACTCAGTGGGGAGACCCCTTCACCAATTTCATTTTCATTTTTCTCTGACATTTAAGGCTGCCAGCTAATGTTCAGCACTTCACTCACCTTGCCTAAGTACATCATGGCATTGATCCTGTTCCTGCACTGCAGCCTCTTACGTGGGACCACCTCACGGCTGCTCACCTCCTCCTTAATCTCCTGCCAAGCCCTCCCTGCCTGCCTAGCTGGTCTCCTCCACCTGTCCCAAGGGCCAGGCACTTTCCTCCTTGCCCTTGCTGCCTGGATGAGTACTTCCAGCGTGGCAGGAGAAAACGTGGGCGCCATCATTGCTCTGGCTGCTGCCATCTGCCAAATACACCAGTTGTCAGTCCTCTCACCCAATGTCCTTCAGAGCACCTGCCTTGCAATCGATTGCTGGCTTTCTTTAAATATGACACAGGCCGAGGGAGACTCAACTGCCGCGACATGACATGGTCCTACCATTCTCCAACCTCTAATCTCACTATAAATGAAGATCACAATCTACCCTGGCCGGCCCAGGTAGATTGACTTCTAATAATATAATTCTTTGTATTCAGTTTTACTGTTTGATTTCTGTGAAAATCATGATTTCCTCTTAGATTTGGGTCCGGGTGATTATGATGATGTTCAGACTGGAGCCACTGACACTCAGGATGGTCACTTGTTGCTGGACAGTGGTCCTGATGATCTTTTCATACTGACAATTGCCAGCGGTGATCTCTCCACTCTTGGTGAGTTAAACTCACACAGTCACCAGCTCTCTGTCACTACTTTGAATTTGATTCCAATCGGCGATGTCACAGACCGTTGGCTGATTTAAATTTATGATGTGATTAAAAGAAATTAGATTAAACAAAGTTTGACTTATTTTAGAAAAGAGATCCTGATGTTATTCGGTGTGTGATATCCCTCTTGTTCACACTCTCACTTGAAGACTTTCAAGTGCTCAAAGTGAACACCCTGATTCAGGCTCAACATATCCACTTCAGCTGCTATCACCCAGCGGTAAAATTAAACGGTGAATGCAGCTGGAAAACATACAAAGGCCAAAAAATCCCTTTCTCCTTTACATTATTGACACATATATCGATGACCCGCGCTGAACCCGCTTTCAGTCCAATCATTAATCCATAACCTTTCTCTCCACAGTATACAGCTCTCATACCCACGCTGATCCCGCTTTCAGTCCAATCATTAATCCACAATCTTTCTCTACACAGTAGACAGCTCGCAGACCCGCACTGAACCCGCTTTCAGTCCAATTATTAACCCATTCTCTTTCTCTCCACAGCACACAGCTCTCAGACCCGCACTGAAACCCGCCTTCAGTCCAATCATTAATCCGTAATCTTTCTCTCCACAGTATACAGGTCTCAGACCCTCACTGATCCCGCCTTCAGTCCAATCATTAATTCATAATCTTTCTCTGCACAGTATACAGTTCTCAGACCCGCACTGAACCCGCTTTCAGTCCAATAATTAATCCATTGTCTTTCTCTCCACTGTATACAGTTCTCAGACCCGCACTGATCCCGCTTTTAGTCCAATCATTAATCCATAGTCTTTCACTCCACAGTTTTCAGCTCTCAGACCCGCACTGAAACCCGCCTTCAGTCCAATCATTAATCCGTAATCTTTCTCTCCACAGTGCACAGGTCTCAGACCCTCACTGATCCCGCTTTCAGTCCAATCATTAATTCATAACCTTTCTCTGCACAGTATACAGTTCTCAGACCCACGCTGAACTGGCTTTCAGTCCATTCATTAATCCATAATCTTTCTTTCCACAGTATACAGCTCTCAGACCCGTATTGATCCCACTTTGCCAGTTCCCTACATTCCTGAAAATAAAGAGGATGTTCACTGTGACACGTTTACAACACCAGACATTCCACCAACGATGGGCAGTGACTGTGTGGTTCGACATCTTGCATCTCCATCACCCCGGTAAGACCAATGCTTTATTATTTGTTCCATGTATTTGTACTGACAGTGTGCAGTCACAGCTGTTTCCGATATTAAAATGATAATTAGTGGTGTTTTCAATGGTCAGTGATTCCAAAGTATCAGAGAGAACATTTTCTGTACTTACTAAAGAAATAGGAGGCTTATTGAAGCAGAAATATTCTGAGGAGATCATATACTGTATTGGATGTGTTTGTTTGATGGTAAGCACTGCTGTAAACATCCCAAGTCAGTGTTCTTGTCCTCTCAGGTAAACAACAGCCTTAAATCCTGCATATCATGTCTGGAGGCGGATCATAGACTGGTGAAAAATATTCTGTGTTAAATCTGAGAGAATGGCATGAACATTTCTAACAGTGTTAACATGATGAATGAGTTTTGCTTTACCATATAAACATCACTTTATTTTAATCAACCATCGTTTTACTTTGTGTTGAAAGAACTAGATTTCGCTTATCTCCATATTTTGTCTGAAAGTGAGAGTTTTCTGTTCAATTAAAATACCAAGCAGAAATGATATCGGATCATTTCTCTGTCTATACAAATACTGAGATATATTACTCCACATGTAATTACCAACACTGTCACAGAGATTAAAACTATTGCTTCTTAATAAGAGTTTATACAAAGTTCGTTTTACAACCGACTCACATGTTCATATCCTATTAAAGAAGGTTTAGAATACGTCAGGCGACCAATAACTAGTCTGTCTCTTTTATCTGCATTTATTGTAACTGCTTCCCCCAGCGCCATTTACTCGATGTGGAAAAATTACTGCAGTATATAATGTTAGTGTTGATGTACAATGGAAATAACCTTGAAAATAATAATAACACATTTATTCAATGCTTTAGTTGGAATGTGTGCCTTTGTCAATGTTAATGCCTATATTATGTCTCAAGTGCTAACAATAACCCAATTCCTAGATGCAATATGTTGTTGTTTTACTGCGCTACAATATCCATGCGGATTCCAGAGTGTATCGGGAGAGCAGGAGAATCTGATCAGAAATTAATGTGTTTTTACACTTTAATTCTAAGTATTTAAGTTATTCATCAGCAGAGCGCAATTGTTACTCAGTCGGGAGAACGACTACAACGTGCATTATTCTCCAGAAGATTGTGATTTTTATTCCATTGCTTTACCTACTGAAACACCAGTATACACCAGCAGAGAGCGACCATTATTAGAATTGAAAACAGGTCTAACTCGAAACACTGAACAGGTCAGGAATCAACTGTGGAGATAGAAACAGAACTAGCTTTGCATGTTGATGTGATTTCTTCAGAAATATATAATGATAGCGATTAAGTACTTTTAGCAAATGGTGAGCCAGGGAAAGCGGAATGTAAAGAGTAAAATTGTTAAGGTTTGTGTTGAGACGGAAGCAGGTGTGATTAAACGAACGCCCCCTTTACTCTCTCTGATCTATGTCCCTGTGATCTGCAACACTTCATTCTCTCATATCTGACATTGTCATTAAAGATGGTAAACTCGCTGTTGTTGTTTGCTGAAAAGAACCTTGGGGAGCCTAAACTCTTAAATCTCTGACATATCTTCCCACTTCCTCCTGGACCATGACCACACCCGCGAACATCAAGCCATCCTTTCCCATACTATCACTGTACATGGAGACCAGACAGACGTGAGAAGGGCAGCGGCGGCGGTAGATAAAAAGCAGCGGCAGAGAATCCCTTCTACCTCTCTCCACCTGTCAGAGCCGAGGTGTGACATCTCAGGAAAACAGTTAGGTGATTGCTGGGTATCTCGTCCGTGTCTCTTTTGATTAGCCAAGTGGTTTAAATCAAGAGACGTGATTACAGATGAAGAGTACAGGTAAGGAAATCACTTTTAAAATATTTAACATCCAAATTAATTAATTAAATAGAATAGAAATGGATGGGCAGGCAATGTGTTGCTGTTGCAGCTGCAGTATGTGGGAGCGGGTGGACGCTGGTGCGATCCACGGTGACCACATCTGCACGAAGTGTTAGCTGCTCGAGGGACTTCCGATTCAGAGTTGACGAGCTCAAGTCCGAGCTACGAGCAGTGCGATACATCAGGGAGGGACAGAGTTACCTGGAAACAGCATTTCAGGAGACAGTCACACCCTTAGATTAATTAAATCAAACATGGACACGATGGTATGACTGCGATTGAGGAAGGTATGGTGATCCCGAATTTAGCTTTGGAGGAGACTCAGCCAGTCCCCTGAGTCAATAGATATGAGGTTCATGATCCCGGTGTGGACGAGGGCACAGTATGCAGGGAGGATGAACGTTTTGAGCACATCACAGTGGTGCACAGCGCCATTCAAGTGAGGGGTGAGAAAATAAATATAGTAGTAATCGGGGATAACATTGTTAGGGGAATAGATACGGTTCTCTGCAGCAAAGACAATGAGTCCCGAAGGATGTGTTGCCTACCTGGTTCCAATGTTAAGGACATCACTTCTGGGCTAAAGAGGAACTTGGAGTGGGAGGGGAAGGATCCAGTTGTTGTAATCTAGGAAGGGACCAACGACATAGGTAGGACGAGGAAAGAGTTTCTGCTGAGGGACTATGTGCAGCTCGGGGCTAAATTAAAAAGCAGAACCACAAAGATAACAATCTTCGGATTACTTCCTGAGCCATAAAGAATATAAGAGAGGTAAACACGTGGCTCCAAGATTGCTGTGGGAGAAATGGGTTCCGATTGATGGGGCACTGGCACCAGTGCTGGGGAAGGTGAGAGCTTTTCCGTTAGTATGGGCTTAATTTGAACCAAGCTGGGACCAGTGTCCTGGCGAATCTCATAACTCGGATTGTAGATCGGACTTTAAAATTATTAGTTGGGGCAGGTGGTGGTGGTGGGTGGTGGTGGTAGGGTTCAATTGAAGGGAAGTTTAAAAAAATCAAGATAGAACGAGAGAGCAGAGGCGCAGGGTCATGAGGAGGCGAACAGTAATCAAAGTGTGATGGCAAGGGGCAGAAAATATAGTCTGAAGCGTGCAGCAGAAATTAGAAGCAGAATGAGTGACAATGGTAAAAAGCCAAAGCTTAAGGCTTTTTATTTGAATGCAAACCGCATTTATAGCAAAATAGATGATTTGATGGCACATATAAAAATAAATGAATATCACTTGAGAGCTATTATAGAGATGTGGTTGCAGCGTGACCAAGACTAGGAACTCGATGTTCACGGGTATTTGACGTCCTGGAAAAATCATCAAAAAGGAAAAGGAGGTGGGGTAGCTTTGTTAAGCTTTGACTGGACAAATCAGATTGGCAGAGGTAAGATGGAGGAAGAATTTATAGAGTGCATTAGGAATTGCAACTGAGAGCAATACGTTGCAGAACGTACCTGGAAACAGGCTATTTTAAATCTATTAATGTGTAATGAGATAGGATTAATAAGAGATATCGTAGTTAAGGATCATCCTTAGGCAGAAGATGACCCCTTGTCTGCCGTTGTTGCCGTTGGGAAGAATGCAGAAGTGGAAGAGGAGGATGCAAAATCGTAAGTTCAGCGACTGGTGATTGAACAGTGTTGGTAGTGGGAGGAATAGCCATTGCTGGAGATTCTCTGGCTGTGATCAGTTCAGTGAGTTAAGAACCAAGCAATGGCAGTCCTTCCATAAGCGGCCAATGTCGGAGGTATGGAGCGATCACGGATGAGTTTTGATGCAGTTTTGCAGGAGTGTAGAGATGATGATGGCTTAGACAATGACGGGATCTTAACTGGGAATGATAATTTTAAATGTAAGTTGTTGGGCAGATTGAGATCTAATCAGGGTCAGTGAATGCGACAGTGTTGGGCGAGCTGGACTTGTTGAGGGATGGGTTTGTACAGCACAGTGTTGGATGGAAGGAAGTATTAGATCCTGTTTGCCAGTCAGGAGTGACCAGAGGGATATGATCCGGCAGTGGCACCGTTCTATTTTTACAGAAGCCGCAGTGGAATAAACCGCTAAACATATGCAATAAAACTAACAGAGAGAGCAGTATCATTCTCCAGGTGACACCTGCACTAAGTTATCAGTTGCAATCTCACACATGGATTAAATTGTTTTCTTGTAAAGTTCCTCATTTTAACTGCTTATGACCTTGGATTCAGTGTATGATGAGGAGAAATCGGTGACATTTATAAATGAATCGTTCCGAATGAATATTATCATTGCAATTATTGTAAACCAGTAAACTCTGCTGTGCATTATTGTGGAATCAATCTTGTATGATTACCGTTTTCAGTCTTATCCCCGGCAGAGATCTGATGAAGATAATTTGCTGGATTTTGAGATGTTTGTTTTGTCTGCACCATTTTATTTACAATGCAGTCAAAGTTGCTGTTCAATTGACTGCCACTAATAGCAATGATCAGGGGTATAGCCCATGTCATTGGAGATTTATCCCCAGCATAAATCACTGTCTGTTAGAATGGATCAGTTCATAATGACTGCCAGAGCTCTGATTCTCAGACCAACACAGGTCAATGCCTCACAAAGAAGCTAAATATCCAATAATGCAGAAGATAGGACGTATTTGCTATCCAATTCTTTCAGCCTTTGGAGTTTCCGGTAAGCCACTTTTTCTCCAGTTGTTAATGGCGTAAATTAGCATTATTTGATTGCTGTATCTGAAAGTGCTTTACTCGCTCTATGTTTTACACAGCTGTCTGTTCACTTTGATCATTTGAATGACGGATTGTCATAAGTCTCTGTTCATTTGGTCCTGTCACAGCTGCATAATAACTTTGATCACTGTTAGTCAATTCCTTGCATTATTACTGGTTTATTGTCTTTACTGGATGTGTTGTTGGATGATGGAATATCCTCACATTCTAAATGTTCGGACTTGTATGAGTTTCTTTGAGTTTCTTTATGTCTGTCATGATTTTGTTAATCAAACCCTAGAGTTTTATTTGGTTAATGTCAAATCTAACTGTACTGGAATCAGATGCAAGGATTATGTATGCAAGAATATAAGTAATAGGAGAAGGCGTAGTCCATTCGGCCCCTCGAGTTGTTTCGCCTTTCTATAAGATCATTCCCGATCTGATCTTGGCCTCAATTTCTCTTTCCTGCTTCTTCGTCATCACCATCATATCGACGATAGTTCAAAATTCTCTCCATCATAGACTGAATATAATCAATTGATCAGCCTCCACAGCTCTCTGGGCTCGAGAATTCCAACGATTCATCACCCTTTTAGAAAACAAATTCTTCCTTATCTCCTTCTGAAATGCTCGACCTATGCCGCCTAGTTCCGCATTCCCCCTCGAGGGAAAACTTCCTCTCGCCATCCACCAGTCAAGCTCCCTCAGACTTTAGCATGTTTCAATACTTCTCTCATACTTCTAAACTCGAAAGAGCATCGGCCCCACCTGTTCAACCTTTCCCATCAAGACAGCCCTTCACCCCAGGACTCGAATCGTGATCCTTCTCTGAACTGCCCTCAATGCATGCATACTCTCCTTAAGGAGACCAAAACTATACACAGCAATCTAGATGTGGTCCAAGCAATGTTTAAGAACAATTAGCAGCCCATCAGGAGTTGTTAAAAGTTTCACCTTGTTAAACAAACCTGTCTTGGAGTATTACCTCATAAAACTAATTTTGGTGATTTATAATGACACAGCTAAAAGTCTCAGTGTTACAAGGAGGCAGTAGTTTCTTCCTTCCTCAACATCGTGTCTCAGTTTAACTTGGATTTCAGTTTTTTTAATGGTCATCACTGTTGTTGTATTCTTTCCTTGTGTGACCGTCACGCTGCTGCAAAGTTCTTGCAGCTGAACTGAATTTGCTGCAGACACGTTGGCATCTCCTTCTCTGAATCACTGCGGATGAATTTATTTACTTCACTTGACTTCAATTTAATAGTAAAAATGTTCATTGTCTGTTGGACATTGTATTTGTTGGAATCCAGAGCCCATTTCTTTATTTGCAGATTATAAAACGCAGCGTTGTTGCGTTTTTTTTATTGACCCATCCCACAGACTAATTCTGAACTTCAAAGTTACAACAGAAATAATTTCAATTACTGTGAAATAAAAACAGAAAGTGCTGGGAAATACTCAACAGGTCAGGCAGCATCTGTAGAGAGAGAAGCAGAGTTAACGTTTCAGATCTGTGACCCTTCATGAGAACTGGCAAGTCTTGGAAAGGAATTAAGTTTTAAGCAAGTAAAGGAGCAGGGGTGGCTTGGTGCGGAAAAGATAAAAAGGGAATGTGTGTGATAGGGCAGAGGTCAGGAGAGATAAAATGAAAAGCTGTCCTGAGGCAACAGCAAAGAGGGTGTTATTGCTTCCATTGAAAGACAAAGCATTAGTCCAGAGACAGTGTTAATAGTAAAGTTATGAGCAACTCTGTCTGCACGAAGAACAGGCTCATGGTTAAAAAATACAACACGATAAAAAATATTGAAAAATATAAAGACAAAAAAGGTCAGTCATGCTCTGAAATTACTGAACTCAGTGTTCAGCCTGGAAGGCTGCAGAGTGCCTATTAAAAAGATCTGGTGCTGCTTCATCGAGCTTGCATTGATGTTCACTGGAACACTGCAGCAGGCCAAGGGCCGAATGTGGGCATGAGAGCCGGTGTGGGGTGTTGAAATGGCAAGCGACCAGAACCTCGGGATCATGCTTTTGGATTGAGTGGAAGTGTTCCACAAAGCAATCAACCAATCTCCATTCGCTCACCCAATATAGAGACAGCACCACAGCGTAGGGCAGGCGATGGTATAGTGCTATTGTCGATAAACTAGTAACTCACGCACCCAGGAGCTGCTGCTTTGGGGACGTAGGTTCAAATCTCCTCTCAGCAGGAAGTGGAATTTGATTTCACAGAGTAAATTTGGAATGGAAAGCTGATTTAATAATAGCCATGAAACCATCATCGTATGTTGTAAATGCCCATTTAGCTCATTTATTGCTTTAGGGTTTGAAATTTGCTGACATGTGACTCCAGACCCACAGCAATATGGTTGACTCTGAAATAGCCTAGCAAGTCACTAAGGTGCATAAAACCGCGAAGAAGTTAACAAGAATAAAACTGGATTGAGGCAATGGCCATATCCAACAAGAGAGAACCTAGCAATCTACGCTTGACGTTCAATGGCATTACCAGTGCTGAATCCCCCATGATCAACATCCGGGGGGTTACCATTAACCAGGAATTGATTTGGAGTAGACAGAATGTGGAATGTTTCAATACATCTTAACTTTATGTATCCCAGCTCAAACAGTCCGTACAAAGCTGCCCCTTTACCCTGGAAAACAGCCCAATAAACCTTCTCATATCTGGCTTCAATGCGTGTATATTGCTCGTGAAGTAAGAGGACAACAATTGTAAACAGGACTCAAGATATGGCGCCACCAACGTTCTGAGAACATTTTCACCGAGTGGAACTAGACTGTTCTGTAGTCGTACTTTATAAATCTAATTTTGGTGACTTATAATGACACAGCTCACAGTCTGGCAGGCACGGATGATGGGAAGGAGGGTGGGGAATGAATGTAGGAGGGTGGGCTTTTCGAAGGGTGGGTTGTTCTCTGCTGGGGCCCTTTGTGGGGAGGACAGCCAAACCTAAAGAGAGGACATTCATTTTACTGGGCTTAATTCCACTAGTGGCAGGAATAGGTTCTTAGGCAGGTAGTAATAGGCCTCTTAGGGCCCTCAATTGGCCTCTGGCCGGGAAACACTTTTCCATGCAAAATTTGTAGCAGTGTGATGGAACAATGACGGGACCTTCCTCACCTTCCAGCCATCGCACATCGATGGGACACGCGCCTCCTATTCCATCTCTGGGAGTGGCTTGGCATTACATCCCGGCCTATTAGTCAACACACTTCCCGCATTGGGAAAAGGAATGCCTTACTGCAGTAAGGGCTTCGTTCAAACAGTTAGAAAATACAATACTGTCTGAATACTGCAAACATTTTTTACAAGTAACTTATTGTGTCCTGCAGAGGTGACATGCAATCATAAAACACATACTATATTTTACTAATACTATATATTATTTAGCTGACAGTGGCTGCTCGCCTCATCAAAGTTCAACTGCCCTCTGGTGAGGGCTTCAAATTTCGCCTCGATAGAAAATTCTTTAGCCTCAGACGCCTCTGTGTCAAATCTAACCCTATACGCCACAGACATACATGGTCTACAGTTTGTGGATGACTGCAGTGTCATTGCCCATACTGCTCCAGATTTCAAAGTCACTCTCGATCTCTTCAATTCTGCACGGAGGGGACTTGAATGTCCTGTATTGTTGCCAAAACAAAACTGATATGTCAACTTATTTGTGGCTATCCAAATATTCCATATGCGATATATGTTGAAGGAGAGACTCTGGAATGTGTTGAAAAGTTCCCATAACCTAGCAGCCACCTCTCTCAAAAGGCCGCCATTGATGGGGAGATCCAACACTAGATCAGCTGTGCCAGCTCAGCCATCTACAAACTACAGCAGCGAGTGTTTGACAGTATAGACTTCTGCAAGTCAACAAAAGTGCTAGTGTACAAACAGTTGTCATCGCCGTACTCCTGTTCCACTGTGAGACCTGAACTGTGTATCAGCAACAAATAAAAGCGCCAGAGAAATTTCATCAGCTATGACTCTGCTGCATCCTCCGGATTAACGGGAAGAACCATCGAAAACACGCTAGTTTCATTTTTGAAACCAGCTCCACATGCATTCACGCAAATTTCCTGAAGAACAACAACTTCGATGGACAAGATACTCTATTTGGATGATCAAAAGTCGTATCCCCCGCCAGGTACTGTTTTCCCAATTCTCAAATGTCCTCCAGGGAGGACAAAGGAAAATTTTCAAAGACACTCAGAAGCTCTCTCTGAAGCGCGGCAGCTTTGATATTGATGACTGGGAGGAGTTTGCGAAAATCGTTCAAAATGGGACAACTTGTCTATCATGCTTTGAGTCCAATCTCCTTAATGATGAAGCAGAGTGGCGACAGAGCAGGAAAGAAAAGGAATCAAATCCCACACTCGGGATCCCACTGCCTCGTGTGAAATCCTGTCCCATGTGCCCAAAAATCTGTGGATCGAGAATTGGCTTATTCTGTCACATGATGACCCATGGTAGAAACTTGTGAACCTATGTACACGTCATCCTCGAATCAAGGGACAACCGACAATTTTACTAAATTTACCAATAACAAATGTAAGATTAATAGGATTGAGACAAGTCAAAATTCTCACAATTGAGAGCTTTCCTTCAGATTTGCTTCTCTTCGAACTCTGGTCAGATCATCAGCAATGACATTGCTTTTCTCTGCAAGATGTACAATTTCAGGTGCAAATGGCTGTAACAATATTCTCCACTGAAACAACCTGGCTTTCTTTGTTCTGCTTTTTCTGCAGAAAAACGAGTGGGTTGTGATCCCCATAAAGCAATATTTACCAGTGACTAGTGGTCATATCTGCATTAAAGTGTTGTAAAGCCAATGCAAGATGACAACACTGGTTGAAATCCCAAAACAGAAGCTTTTGCAAATTTATTTAAATTCAATTAATTAATAAAATTACTTAACTATTAAAAGACAATTTGTAATTGAAGGCTATTCTCAGTAATGGTGCCATGAAAACTGACATCTGGTGCCGCAAACACCCACCTAGTTGACCTTGAGGGAAAGAAATATGCGTGTCTGCTCTGCATGCGACTCCAGACCCACATCCATATTGTTAACTCTTAACTGCCTTCAGAAATGGCCCAGCAGGCCATTCAGCTGTCAAGGGCCATTAGGGATGGGCAGTAAATGTTGGTTGTGCCAGGGTCACCCGCTTCCCATTACTTCAACATCAACTATTATGCATTGAGACAAACAGTCTGCATTGTTCTAGTCAAGTCAGTGATAATCTGAAGGAGATGAGTACACCTCCAAAGATTTCCCTTTGAAAAGAGTCTCCAGGAGCTTGTCTAAGGTGATTTGAGCCATTCCAAATTGTGGCCATTTCTCAAATGACACAATATTAACTTCTACTCCCTCTTCACTAATTTTACTTACCAGCTTCGCCATACTTTGCCAAGTCAAAGCTACGAGGAATTTCCCTTTGGTCAATCTCATCTTTCATCTCCAAATCACGTCCTCCAGCTTTGAGTCTTCCATTCTCAATTCAAGATTTAATGCAAATTACACATGAACAACAATTAAATCACATTCTATGTTTGTATAGCTAAAAGATTACACGTTAATTAGTTTATGTGATAACAATAGTCCGTACTAATCCTCTGAACAGGATTATCAACACGATGGTGTCAAACAGTTCCACAGTAAAAGAAAATCACGAATTTTCTCCAATAGTTTTCCACGGCCTCACCTCCAAGATGCAGATATGGAAGTACTGATTGAGTGTTTCGGTGCCAGATGGACTAAGGCAGTGCTAGAGGCTAGCGATGTTAGGCAGGGGTATCTTTTATGACTGAAGGATTATGACATTTGAGGTTCATCAGGAACCAGCAGTATAAACGTTACAAAAATCATACTGAGCCTGGCACAACAGTTAGGATTGGGAATAGTGTTAGTGAAATGAGTATGGACTCTGTGGGAGAGCGAAAGATGATTGCTTTGGTATTTCATATATTTAGTTGGAGAAAACTGAAGCTCCTGCTAAACAGACATTTGTAGTATGGTCACACAGAGGCAGTGGAAGGTCGAGAGAGTTGGCGGAGAGCTGGACCATGGTGTTGCCAGCACACATGTGGAAGCTGACCCCATGTCATTAGGTGCTGTTGGCATTGGGTAATATGTAGATGTGGAGGAGGAGGAGGCAAAATAGGAAGGTCAGGCACAGGCTGGCGGGTGGAGGGAATCCATTGCAGAGGAAGGTGTGGCTTTCATCGTATCGGTAAGACATGAACCAGGAAAGGGCAGTTCCAACAAAAGTGCCCAATGTCAGAGATATGGAGAGATCACGGGCAAGGTTTGATGCACGTTTGGAAGAGAGGGTGGAGATCGTGAATTTTGAGACTACGACCAGGTTTTAAGCTGAGGACCAGTTTTTTAAATGTAAGCCGTTGAGCAATTTGAAATGTAATGTAGGTCAGTGAAAACCATTGCGTTGTGTGAGCTGCTGGACCTATTGGAGGATGGAGATGCACAGTAGAGTTTTGGATAGAAGGAAGGTGGATATTGGGGCCCCAGTGAGGAGTGAACTGGAGGAATAGTGTCATGAGATGGCCAAGTTTTAATTTTACTAGTCTTTAGCCACTGTCGAATGAACTGATAAACATTTGCAATAAAATAGCAGCGAGAGGGTTGTCAATGCAGCACGCTCAGAGGCTGCCCCTACTATCACCCAGGTGCAACCCTGAGCATGGATATAACTGTCGTCGTGTCAAAGTTCAGATTTTAACTGCTTACGTTCCTGGATTCAGTGTATACTCTGGAAAACTCTGTAGCATTTATTCATGAATCATTAGGAGTGAACATTGTCATTGCAATTGCATGAAGCCTGCATGTGAAGTCGCTCATTATTGCGGGATCTGTCCTGTATGCTTACATGTATCGGCCTTATCCCCAAGTGAGGTCTGATTAATATATGTTGCTGGACTTTAAGATATTCATGTTGTATGTACCATTTTATTTGCATCGCAGACAAAGGTACCGAAGTAATGCGTTTGTTCAAGTGTCTGTCACTAATAGCAACGATCAGGGGAATAACCATGTCAGTGGAGACTTATCCCCTGTATAAATCAGGGCCTGTTAATATGTATCAATTCAGAATGACTACCAGAGCTCTGGATTTCGGAACAACACCAGTTGGTTCTTCTCACAGAAATGGGATATCCAGTAATTTATCAGATTGAAGATATTTACTATCCGATTCTTGCACCCATTGGAGTTGCCGGTAAGCTGCTATCTCCAGCTGGTATTGTTGCAAATCAATATTAAATCGACTGTTGTAGTTGATAATGTCATTCTTGCTGATTGTTTTACGCAATTGTCTGTTCTGTTGAATGATGGGCTACCCGAAGGCTCTGCACATTTGGTGTTTTAGCAGACGCATAATGACTGTCCTGATCTTTGTTCACCAAATCCTTGCATTTGTATTGGATTATTCAGTGTACTGAATGTATTGTCCGTTGATAGAATGCCTCAGATTCTAAATGCTCGGGCTTGCACGACTTCCTTTATGTGTAATGATTTATGTTGTTCCATCCCTGAGAATGTGATCAGATTAAGATCTGAAATTAATGTATTGGAGTCGGGTGCTTGGGCTAAGTACGGAAGAAGATAAGCAATAGGAACCGGCGCAGGCCATTGGCCCCTCGATCCTGCTCCACAATACATTAAGATCATTTGTCATTTGATCTCGGCCTCAAAACCATTTTCTCCCTTGTTCTCCACAATTCTTGAATAGCCTACAGTTCAAAAAACTCTCTATCTTGCTAGCGGGAATTAACCTAGAAGAATCACTCGACAGTCAGGTCTGCCCCGATGTCAAACAGCTTATTGAGTTGCGCCAGCGGGGAGCAGGTCACTGGGCTGTCCAGATGCCTCTCCACCGAACAAAGGAAAATCATCCATACTTATACATTTTTCAAACAGTTACTCAGCCCATCCTGGCTGGACATTATCCAATCATAACGGTTATTGATTACATACATTACACATATTACCAATTAGATCACTCATTAGGCATCATATGGCTACGTAATCAGCTCATAGCAAGCCCCCTGATCATCTTGTGATGTTTCCCAGACCCCCTTATCAACTATCCTTGAGTCTTCACAATGAATCCTTCTACCTCTCTCAAGCTTGCATTCCTGATTGCTTTATGCAGTCTGCAGTTACAGAAAGCAGCTGCCTTATACACTGATATGAGCGGCACTGCTTGGTCAGCCTAACTGTCTGTGTCTCACGGTACCATTCTCAGGGATATGACTTAGCCACTCTTGTTCCCACAATGCCTTGGGTAAATACTCCATTTTGTAACAATATGTGGCTATACTTTCAACTTGTACATGAATATATATATATATAGATCTTCACTAGGATTATATGAATCTACTTACTCAAATAACATTTAAACATTATCATGTTTGCCGCAGATGCCTCTGCGCTTGGGAGTGTCCTTCAACAATCTTATCCTTCAATATAATCAATGACCCAGCATCTGCAGCTGTCCGAGGTCGAGTATTCCAAAGATTCATGACTCTCACCGAAAATGAATTCCTCCTCAGCTCCACCTGAAATGTGTACCTTTTGCAGACCCCCACCCCAACCCGCGTCCACCCCCACCCCCCCCAGTTCTTGATTTCCCCCTCATGGGGAAACATACTCTCACCATTCGCCTGTGGTTCTTCCTCAGAATTTCATATTTCAATATGTCTCCCATACCTTTATATTCTGAAGTTTATAGGCTGAAACTATTCAACCTTTCCTCGCAAGACAGCCCCTTTTAACACGCATCAGTGAGTGAGGCTGCTTTGACCCTCTCTCAATTTATGTGCCCTCTTCCTTAAATAAGGAGAACAAAACTGTACACAGTAGTCTAGTTGTGTTCCCGTCAAGGTTTTAAGAGCAGTGATCAGACCATCAGGAGTTGTGGAACTAGCCTGGCCTGTGATATTGCTTCATGATGCTAATATCGGTGATTTACGATGAGGCAGTTCAGTGTCCTCTTTCCCCAACATCAAGGGCTGGATTGTAAATGTTCACCGACGCTAGTAACGGTGGCGTTGGCGGGGGTGGGGGTGGGGTCGTGTGGGGGGGTGGGAAGGGGGCCGACCCAGCTGCTGGGGCAGGGACCGTCCTGATCTCAGCGGCGGATGAGACCTCGTGGCAGCCTCCCCGCTGCTTAGCGATATTAACTGCATTAGAATATGCAAATGGTTACTTTGCTTTTATTAATATGCACGCCGCAGTGATTCTGCCAGCAGGTTTGGATTTTCATTCAGGCGGCGGCAATGCCGTACCTTCGAATCCCCGAAATAAGGCGCCACAGCTGTGGGGAGGGGGAGGAGGTGATATTGCGAGTGCGGGGAGCTGAAGCGGGGTTACAATGCTGCGAATTGGTCGAAGGGGTAATGGGAAGGGGGTAAGGACAAAGATTCTGAAATTTAAGGGGGTTGGGGCGGTGGGAAGTTCAAATATTAATAGTAGGTATTCCGGGTGCGGGTTGGGGGTGGTGGGGGCTGCAAAGGGCAGGAATAATGTGTAATGCCATTGGGGGTGGTGGGAGAGGGCATCGAATTTTTTTTTTCATTCACTTTTGTAAACGTTAAAATAAACATGTCTCTAAAAATTTAATCGATCATTTAGGGCGGCAAGCCCATTAAAAACCACGCCAGAAACTGCGCATTGGTGCTGAAAGCCCATGCCATGGATGGAGGGACGGCTCGCCTCTCCCGCCACGTTATCATTAGTTCGGAGACAGCCGACCCGGCCATGCTAATGAGCCACACATTTGGAATTTCAGAGTCTGTGCGACTCAGTGACCTGTGTGCGGGTCACAAAATTTTCCACCCGTCACCTATTTTGGCCCGAAGAGTGGGTTTCACTGGAATTTCAATATTTTATTGGTTATCACTTTGATGAAGCATTTCCTTGTGAGAATCTGACATTGCTTCAGAAGTCTAGCAACTGAACTGAGTTTGCTGATCACGCTTTAACATTCCCTTCTCTGATTCACTGCAGTTCAATTTATTTACTATCAGAGGGATTCGTTGTAAATATATTGATGTTATGTTGTATCAGTTTGGACTGGATTTCTTGGAATCACGAGCCATTCTAGTTAATTGCCGATTATAAATCGCAGTGTTGATGGTGTAGTTTTGTTGATTGAGCAAATCCACAATCTAACTCTGGACTTTAAAATTACAAGAGATTAAATTTCAAATAGCATGGGTTCTGGTCTGGAAGAGGTACTCAATTTTATGTGTTCTATGTATTGCAGATAGATTGAACAGTGCCAGCTGTGGGAATGAGTGTCCACCCTACCTGTGTATATGAATGTCCTGGGTTATTTGTGGGATGTGCTCACGATGAGGTCAAACAGCTTTCGGTATCTGTACATACAGTTCTATTTTCACAACACTTACACCAATTATACCTTCGATCTCTACATTATGTGCATACTACCACTAAACAATAATACATGAAAGAAACAGATACTGGAATCTTTTTATGTGATGTGTAGTTAAGGACTGAATTCTCCACCGTTACATTAGCTTCTTGTGTACTTTGGTGTTTAAAGTAAATATTTGAATTGAAGTAAGAAAGCAATCCAATACAGGATGTGATTATTGGTGCCTCCCAGTAATCTGGACTGAGGGGATAGCTTTTCACTGTATTTCCACATAATTTGAATTAAGGAACCGAGGTCCATACATCTAGGTTTTCTGACAGAGAGAGAATGAGGGAGAGATGGTGTGAAGGAGAGAGAGATGGAGAGAGAAACAAAAGGAGGGACAGAGTGAGATGTAGATACTGAAACGTGGAGAGCAAAAGAGAGATTGAAAGATATAGAGAGAGACAGAGGGAGCTGGATATGCACATCCATGACAAAAGGGGAGACAGAGGGAGGATGCAACAAGTTGCATCAATCAGTAACAATCCCCATTCTCTGCCCAGTCATGTGTTCAGGTTTTGTGTGAATGTTTTAGGGGCGAGTGTTGCAAATGTCTTCTGCAAATGCCTATTGATGCTATATTAGTTGTTCCATTTTAAATCTAAGATTGACCTTATTGAATGCATTTCGAAAATTGAAACATTCTATTGTCACTCTCTGTCCCTTGGTCTGTGTGTGTGTGTGTCTGTGTGTGTGTGTGTGTGTGTGTGTGTGTGTGTGTGTTGTGTGTATGCCTGTGCGTGTTTGTGTGTGTCAATGCCTGTTTCTCTCTCATCTCTCGGAACATCAGTAAAACTCCACTTCCGTCTGTTAGTCATTTTATGTTGGCTGCTTTTGGTGAGACCACAACTGCAGTGGGTGCACTTCTTATGCAGGCTGGCCAGAAACCCATATTCCGCTATTTAATGGCATATTCTCCATGCTTTAAACACTTTAATTGATTAATTCATAACAATTGATCAAATCTGACATTAATTACTGCTTGACGGTCTCTCGGTTTTCTTTCCTCCCAGGCTTATTACAAACACTGATATTAGCGTCGAGAGAAGTTCGACTTTACCTCAGTGTTTTGAAAATCTCAATCCCTGATTCTACACCCAGCAAAGCATATTATATGATGCGAGGCTGCAAATGCTGCTACACTCAGTATGCACAGTACATTCATGTTGCAATAAGTTGTTATCATGTCTGTTCAAACAAGTGTCATCCCACGCGGGCAAACTTTCACTGGGTCAACATTCTCAGCAAACACTCATGCATTCAATAAGGTCAATCTTAGATTTAAAATGGAACAACTGATTTAGCATCAATAGGCATTTGCAGAAGACATTTGCAACACTCGCCCCTAAAACATTCACACTAAACCTGAACATTCCAGAAAGAAAGGCTCACAAATTTAACAAAAGTTTCATTTTCTGAGTCTCGCTGACCTGTTTTGATTTTCTGATGGTGGCATTAGCTAAGTTTCGTGCTCTGACCTGACCCCACAATATCATATGTCTGGGGCAAGATTACTACCCACTGAGTCACAGCTGGTTCCAATGATCCCAGAAAATTTCGTTTCTATGTGCGGACAGATTTGTTTTTGTCCTATGCGTGGTCCCTTCAACGTTTTAAGGAATCTTTGCAGACGTGTGCATTTTTATCACGGAGCAGGACCTGTGTGGTACCTTCCAGGCTGCCGCACGCAGTTTTGTGGGAACACTGACCGACACTCTCCATCCCAATCTCTTCCTTTTTCTCCCTGGTTCTCTTACCTCATTGCTGTCCTTTCCTCTCTCTGTTATTCTCTCTCCATCTCTATCTCTGTCTTTGCCAGTTACTCTCTCCATCTGGATGGAGGAGGAGAAAGCGAGGCAGATATAGAAGCTGCTTGACTCTATATCTAACCCACACTGTACCTGCCATTAGAGTGTTTGATAGAACAGAGAAGACAGAGATTTACTCTGTAGCTAATTCCGGTCCTAAATCTCTCCATCTCACTACCTCTCTTTCCTCTTTGAAGACGCTCCCTCAATCCAACCTCTCTGTCCAGGTTTTTGGTCGGCTAGGCTAATGGTTCCTTAAGTGGGTTGGTGCCATTATTTTAGTCATTCGTGGGATGTGCGTGTCCCTGGCAATGGCAGCATTGATTGCCCATCCCTAATTTCCCTTTGAGAGGTTGGGGTGAGCCACTTTTTTGAACAAGTGCAGTCCATGTGGGGTAGGTGCACCCACTGTGCTGTTATGAAGAGATTTCGAGGACGTTGACCCAGCGACAATGGAGGGACGGAGACATCGTTCCAAGTTAGGATGGTGTGCGACATTAGATATTGTCTGCAGACAATATTTTCAGTGCGCAGGCTGTATAAATGTTTAATTAATATTTTAACATGGTTAATTGTAAAGTTTATCTTACATTCTGTCTGTCTCTCCCCGTCTCCCCCTTCCTCTTTCTACCCGTCTCTCTCTCCCTCTTTCTACCCATCTCGCCCTCGCACTCTCTCCTTGTCTCTCTGATGAAGTCCAAGATCACATATATTTTGCGAATTACTCTCTTGAAATGTCCTGCAGAGTTCAAATATGACTGCAGGTGAGCCTCCAGGCCCCTCTGTACGTGTGCAGTCTTGAGAAATGTGCGATAGTAGAATCAAACTAATAACATGGTTTCATGAAAAGTAAGTTGTGTATTTTGAGGATGTGACTGGGAGACTAGTTAAAGATCATCCAGCAGATGTTTCAAACTTGGTTTTCGAAAAGGCGCCACACAAAAGATTAAAATGAAAAATAAGTACACATGGAGTTAGGGGTATTATATTAGCATGGATGGAGAACTTGTTAACGGACGGGAATCAAAGAGTAGAGATGAACAGGACATTTTTAAGTTGACAGACTGGGACTCCTGAAGTGCTGCAAAGATGAGTTATCGGGCCTCATCTATTTGGCCTGAACATATTTGTTCTGAACCCTCACTAACTCCCACTGCCTCTCTCGGTCCTTCGCCCACTCTGTCACTTTATCTATCATCTTCTCTCTCTGAATGCCTATCTGAATCCTCACTCAGAACTTCAGTCACAAAACACAGTCACAAAATTAGCCATTCATTCATTTAACATTAGTTTACTAACATCTAACAGCCATTTTAGGTTTGTTCACGATGGCCTTGTTGTGTTACCACAGGACGGGGAAATTTATTTCCGAGACTGACTCCACACTAATGTAAGGCTTAAAAAAGTGATGGTACAGAGACATGGAGACGTTGAGGCATACAGCAGTAGACAGGAGTGAATTATTTTTTGTACCCAGCTGTACTATATATGCACAAGAGCTGACTCTGTATTAAATTCAGTCATGGGATATGGGAATCACTGGCAAGAACGGCATTTATTGCCTAATTTCCCTTGTAAGGTGGTGATGAGCAGCTACCCTCATCGAGTCTACTTGTTATCCCACGAAAGAATCAATTAAGTTAGTCTACCACCATTTTCACTTAACAAATACACGCTGACTGTGCTTGATTAATCTGCACCTTTCTAAATGACGATTCATATTGTTCACCAGAATGTTTCCCAATACTTTACCCTCCACTGAGTTTAGGCTGGGTGGCCTGTAATTACTCAGTCTATCCCTTGCTCAATTTTAAAATCAATTTGCAGTCTTCCAGGCCTCTGGCATCATGCCCGCAAGTAGAGAGGATTGGAAAATGATGGTCAGAGCCTTCGCTATTTCCTCCCTTACACCTGCTAACAGTCTGATGCAGTTCAATTATCAGCTTTCAAATATGCAAAACCGTTTAATATTCGCCCTCTCACTGATTATCCCTTCCGAAATTTCAAACATCTCCTCCTTGACTACAGTATCAACATTGTGCCCTCTTTTGTGAAGACTGATGTAAAATATTCACGAGGAACTGTGCCCACATCTTGCAGCTCCTCAGGAAAATAGAATGAGGAGAGGCATTATAAACTAGAGGATACAATTATGAAGGAGGTGACGGAACAAAGAGATCTGGGGGACACAAGTGCAAACATCATCGAAGGTGGCAAGGAAGGTTGGAGAAAGTGGTTCAAAAGTCATACGAATCCAAGGTTTATAAATTGAGGAATGCGTGGAATACAAAAGCAAGCAGATTGTGTTGAGCGGCTGTAAAACATTGGGTCGGCCTCAACTGGAGTACTGTGTCCAATTCTAGGCACCGCAAATTGGGAAGAATGTGAAGGCTGCAGAGATTGTGCAGAAAAGATTGACGAGAATGTTTTCATAAATCGAGGATTTCAGTTAAGTCTTTAGCTCGAGATGCTGGGTTTGTTTTCCTCAGAGAAGAGGTTAAGGAGTTTTCATTGAGGAGTCATCCTTCTTAGCTGAAACGATTCCATGATATGAGAAAAAAGTTGTATTTCTATTATTCCCGCCATAGTGAACACACAGACTTTTCTCCACAGTATATTCCATCAGCAACTTTCTTGCCCACTCAGTGAACCTGCCCATATCCTAACTGTGCCCTCCTCACAGCTTACTGTCCCACTCGAATTTGCGTTATCAGCTAGCTGGATACATTACACTCCATCCCTTCATCCAACAATCAATTAGCCCCACGATTGCCTTCATCTGTTTAAGATCAACAACGTGCTTTAGTTATTACTGCACTACATCCTGCCTCTGTTCTTAAACAATGGACCCAGCCTCCGTTGGTATTGTACTGGACTACATCTTGGTTTGTTCCACTGCGCCAGGTATTTGCTAATGCTGCGTTTCACCCTGTCTCAGTTTACACTGCACAAGACCATTTCTCTGTTTATAATACAATAGGGCCTGTGTCTACTCTATATCTAACACCATGCTGCCTCTGCCCTGGGAGTGTGAGATTAGACAGTGCAGATGAGAATTTACTCTGTGTCTGACACGGCACTGTGCTTGGCTTGGGAGCGTTTAACGGGACTGTGTAGATGGAGGTTTACTGTGTATCCCTGGAATTTGGGAGGTTAAGGAGTGATTTAATCAACGTTTTCAAGTTAATAATGGAAACTGATAGGGTAAACGGAGAGAAACCATTCCCATAGAATGTGGAGTCTAGGAAATGGAGGCACAGTCGAAAAATCGAAACACATTCTGAATGCTTTTCAGGAGTGAAATGGAGAAACACTTCTACACACCAGGTGTAGTATCAGTTTGAATCACTCTTCCACAAACGGCAATTGATGCTGAGCCACATGTTTACATTTACATTAAATCTAATGTTGTTGAAAAATATCATTAACAACTGACACACTTTAGAGGCAGAGCGAAGGGGAGACAGAGTGCGAGGGGAACTTGACAGAACCTCAGTTACAATCCCCATTGTTTGCCCAGAATTGCGGTGGGGGCTTAGTGTAAGTGTTTTTAGGGGCGAGTGTTGGATCAGTGTTTGATACTTTAAAAATGTAGTGACATTTCCAGCAAGGGCAAGAGTTAAAGGTTCAAAATTAACGAATAAATGGCTGGAATCTTTGATGTCCTGGGAGAGACAGAGAGGGATAGAGAGATGACAAGACTGGGAGTGGGTGGGATGGTGTGAGAGAGATACAAGCAGTCATGTAAAGAGGCAGAGACAGGGAGAGAAGGAGAGACATGGAAAGAGGGAGAGGTAGAGACAGACAGATATAGAGACAGACAGGGAGAGGGGGAGATAATGGCAGAGGGAGAAGAAGCGACAGAGAGAGAGGGAGAGTCAGAGACAGACAGAGAGAGGGAGAGATATAGACAGTGATCAGAAAAGACAGTGAGAGACACAGAGATAGTGGAGAGATAGAGACAAGTGAGAGACAGAGGGACGGGTTGTGTTCAAATAAATGGAGAAGGAAATGAAGTTCTGTGTAACTCTCATTCTTTGAATATCGTCAGGGGCCCTTGGGGGTTACATTACACAACAGTGAATCTGGGCACATATAGACACACACACACATCACATGCAAACACACACACACTTTACAAGTCACACCACCTTTCACACATGCAACTGAGAAAGCCTAACTTCACTGGTAAATGCACGTGTCTTGATTCTTACAGTTCCATGTGCCATAAGATTGACCTTTTCGCCAACCTTGTAAATAAGGCCTAAGCCTTTTGCTCACCATGCAAGCTTGATGCTGAAAGAGGGTGAATCAAAGGCATCCTGCATGACAATGGCTACCCTGATCAAATCATTTGTCGCTGTATAACGCATAAACGTATAAACGGGCCTAAGGCCCTCATTTTCTGCCCTAAAATGTGCACAGCCTACCTCGGATTCGCCTGGAATGGTAATGTATCCCAACAATTTGAGCAAGAGGTGAAGCTAGCTGTTTCACGCTGCTACTATGCATCAGCAACTCGTGTGATATTCACAACTAACAGGATGCTGCTGTGAAGCCAAAAAAGACATTCTGTCAATCACACAATGAGTAATGTGATATATGAATTTCAATGCCAGTGTGATGCTCAGAACATAGGCCGTACATCCCAAGGACTGGCAGATCGTATTAAACAACATGTCCCTTCTGCTATTCACAATGGGGAAGGTACAGGACATATCCAAACAACCCGTGCTTGCAAAACTCAAAACACGATGTCCGACTTCAGATGTGATTCCATGATTGGGTAGCACTTGTTGAATTATTCTCAGTGTGCTAGGAATTATGCTGACAACTAATTTAAGATTGTCAGCCAGGCCGCAGCGTGGCATATTTAAGCGTACTGGAAGCTGCACATAATAAATCACAGATCCTTGTACTATGCAGACTGAAGGAACATGTGCACATATTGCGCCTGTTTCAAAATAAGTGACAGCCTTTCGCTGGTTCATTCCTCAGGGCAACGCCTTGACCAATCATAGTCAAGCTGCCTGATTTAAATTTCAAAGAAAGCTTGGCAGTTAACTGACAATCACCATAAACTGGTGCATTCTCCATGACAGCACCTCTATCAATCAGAGTCTACTAGCCAACCAATCAACAGTCTCTTCCCATACTGTATTAATTTGTTGGTTTCCCTTACATTGGTATTCTCACGATTTGTCCTGAAGAGTGCAAGAAGAAAATCGTTGACAAAATGTCTGCATTTTCAGTAATGCTCTATTTCTGTGCTACCAAGCCTTTATTATTAAATGATACACAGGTACAGATGTGATCCAGTTTGCATTGTTATTAAATGCTTCACGTTTACCACATTAGGTCCAGTTTGCCTTATTAGCAAATCGTTCACAAATACTAGATGTGCTTCAGTCTGCATTATTATTAAATGCTTCCCATTTACTAGATGACGTGTGGTTTGCATTATTATTAAGTGCTTCATGTTGATCTTATGAGGACAAGAGTGAATTATTATACTGACTAAGCAAGTACCAAGTATGATCCAGTATGCATGATCATGAAAATCTTCACATTTGCCGTATACAGCTCTGTGTGAAATGGGAAATGTTGGCTCTGTGGTAATGTAAATGAGTTAATTGTCCAGAACCCAGGCCATTACCCTGGGATCACTGAGTCAAATGCCATCATAGTTGCTGGTGAAACTTAGATTCAATTAACTACCAAAAATTTGGAATTGAATGCTCGCCTCACAATAGTGCTGTGAAACTATCCTTACTTGTTCTGGCATACATGTGAGTCCAGACCCACTGCAATGTGGTTGACTGTTAATTGTCCTCTGAAATGGCCTAGCAAGTCAGTCAGTTGTCAAGGGAAATTAGGCATAGGCGACAAATGCTGGCCTCGACAGTGATGCCCACATTCCATGAAAGAATTAAAAAAGTCTTAACAATTCACATTTTCCAGGTATGCTCCAGTTGGCATTCTTTTTGAACACAATGTGCACTATTGTAAAACAGTTTATATTTACCACGTATGGTCTATTGTGCTTTATTATTAAATGCTTCATATTTCCAATATATCGTCCAGTGTGCATTATTAAACATTGGACATTTACCAGATGTGGCGCAGTGTACATTATTATTAAATCATTTACTTAACCAGATTTGGTACTGTTTGCAATATTATTTAATGCTTCACATGTACCTGATGTGGTCCAGTGTGCATTGATATTACATCTTTCACATTTATCAGAAGTAATCTAGTGACCATTACTTTTACATGCTTCAAATTTACAAGATGTGGTCCAATTTGCATTATTACTGATTGCTTCACATTCACCAGATTACGTCAAGTCTGCATTATTTAATGCCTCACACTTACCAGATGTGGTCCACTGTGCATTAATATTAAATGATTCACATTTACCCGATGTGGTCAATCTGCATTATGATTAAATGCTTCACATTTACCGGATGTTGTACAATGTGCATTATTATTCAATTATACAATGTGTTACGTTTACCAGATGTGATGCAATGTGCATTATTTTTAAATGCTTTACATTTACCAGATTTGGCAACGTGCAGATTGTCATTACATGTTTCCATTTTTACCAGATGTGGCCAGTGCGTATTCTAATTAAATAAATCATATTTCCCACATGTGTCCAGTGTGCATTATCATTAAATGCTTCACATTTACCAAATGTAGTCACGTTTGCTTTGGCATTAAATGCCTCACACTTACTAGATGTGGTACAGTGAGCACTATTTTTTATTGACTCGCATTTACCAGATGTGGTCAGTGCACACCATTATTAAATGCTTCATTTTTAGCAGATGCGGTCGAGTGATCAATATTATTAAATGATTCACGTTTACGAGATGTGGTCCAGTGCAAAGTATTATAAATTATTTACTTCACCAGAATTGGTTCAGTGTGCAATATTATCAAATGCTTCACATTCACCTGATTTGGTACACTGTGCAATATTATCAAATGCTTCACATTCACCTGATGTGGTCCAGTGTGCATTAATATTAAATGCTTCACATTCACCTGATGTGGTCCACTGTGCATTATTATTCCATGGTTCACATTTACAAAATGCGGTCCAGTTTGCAGTTTTATTGAGGATTAAACACTTAACACACATGACGCAATATGCATTATCATTAAACTTTTCGCATCTTCCACAGTTAGGTCTGTGTGCAATGCAAGGTGGTGGTGTAGTGCTGATGTCACTAAGTTATTTATCTCGAGACGCAGTTGGATTCTCTGCGGCTATGGTTTCAAATGCCACACATAGCAGTTGGTGGATTTTTAGTTTCAGTTAATTCATAAGAATCCAGAATTGAAAGCTAGCTTCAATGCTGCAGCCATGAAACTTTATTTGATGATGTAATCACCCATCTTGTGCACTAATGTCCTTTGGGGAAGAAATTCTGCAGTCCTTAACTGGTCTGTCCTACTGTGAGTCCGGACCCATTTCAATGTGTTTGGCTCTTAACTACCGTCTGAAGAGGCCCATCCAGCCACCCAGTTGTCAAGAGCTATTAAGGATGGGCAGAAAATGCTGTCCTTTCCAGCGATGCCCACACCCCATGAAATACTTAAAAATTACTGAACAATTCAGATTTTCCACGTGTGTTCCAATTTCCATTATTTTTGAACAGTAGATATTTACCACGTATGGATTATTTACCAGTGTGCATTATTTACATTTATCAAATTTTGATCCATTTGAATTATTATTAAATGATTCACATTTACCAGATATTGCACAGAGTGAATTATTATAATATTTTTTCATAATAACTAAATGTGGTCCAGTGTGCCTTATTATTAAATGGTTCACATTTAGTAGAAGTGGTGCAGTGTGCATATCACTAAAGTTATCAGATTTACGAGAGGTGGTGCAGTCTGCATTACTAATATATTCATCATATTAATCACATGTGGTCCCGTGTGCAGATTATTCAATGTTACACATTTACCAGGTATGTCCCAGACTGTATTATTATTAAATGTTTTGTAACAATTAGCTGAGGTCCAGTGTGCAATATTATTAAATGTTTCACATTTACTAGATGTCGGGCTGTCTGTATACTAATATATTCATCACATTTACCATGTATGGTCCAATGCGCATTATTATTAAATGGTTCACATTTACCACTTGTGGTGCTGTGTGCATTATAATTAAATGGTTCACATTTGCCAGGTAAGTCCCAGAGTGTATTATTATTAACTGTTTTGTAACAATTAGCTGTGATCCTGTGTGCAATATTATTAAATGTTTCACATTTACTAGATGTCGTGCTGTCTATATTAATAATATATTCATCACATTTACCACTCGTGGTTCTGTGTGCATTATTATTAAATGCAGGCAGAAATGAAAATTGAAGACAGAAAATTCAGAAATGAAAATGGAAGGCAGCAAATTACTGGATGAGTCTGGAAGACAGAGCAAACGACAGTTAGACAATAATAAAAGATTTTGGCAGTGCTCAAGGGTATCTATTTCAATACAGGTAGTATCGAAAATAAAGCAGATGAGCTGAGGGCACAGATAGACACGTGGCAGTATGATATCATAGCTATTATAGAAGCATGGCTTAAGGAGGGAAAGGAATGGCAGCTCAACGTTCCTGGTTGCAGGGATTTCAGACGCGCAGGGAGGAGGATAGGAAAGGAGGGAGAGTGGCAATTTTGGTCATGAAAACTATTGCAGCTGCGAAGAGGGATAATATTTTGGAAAGTTCATCAAATCACGCCATATGGATTTAGCTAAGGAACAAAAAAGGTGCAATCCCACTGCTGGGAGTGTACTATCGGCGGCACAGTGGCGCAGTGGTTAGCACCGCAGCCTCACAGCTCCAGGGACCCGGGTTCGATTCCGGGCACTGCCTGTGTGGAGTTTGCAAGTTCTCCCTGTGTCTGCGTGGGTTTTCTCCGGGTGCTCCGGTTTCCTCCCACAAGCCAAAAGACTTGCAGGTTGATAGGTAAATTGGCCATTATAAATTGTCACTAGTATAGGTCGGTGGTAGGGAAATATAGGGACAGGTGGGGATGTTTGGTAGGAATATGGGATTAGTATAAATGGGTGGTTGATGTTTGGCACAGACTCGGTGGGCCGAAGGGCCTGTTTCAGTGCTGTATCTCTAATCTATCGTCATCCCAAACAGTCAGATGGAGATAGAAGAGCAGCTTTGTAGGAAATCTCTGAGAAGTGCAAGAGCAATAGGGCATTAATAGTAGGGGACATTAACTGCACCAATATTAACTGGGATAGTTTTAGTGTGAAAGGAATTGAGCGAGCAGAATTGTTGAGGTGCATTCAGAAGAAACTTTTTGCCCAACTTGCAGCAAGTCCATAAAGAGAGAGAGCAGTTTTAGACTTAGTTTTAGGAAATGAAGATGGGCAGGTGGAAAGGGTGGCAGTGGGAGAGCATTTTGGTGGTAGTGATCACAATTAAGTCACTTTTAACCTAACTATGGAAAAGGACAGCGACAGAACAGGAGTTAGAGTTCTCAACTGGGGCAAGGCCAATTTACTAAACTGAGAAGTGATTTAGCGAAAGTGGACTGGAAACAGCTACGTGAAGGTAAATCAGTGTCAGAACAGTGGGAGGCATTCAAAGGGGAGATTCAAGGGGTTCAGCATAAACATGAACCCACAAATAAAATGGGTGAGACGGCCAAACCTTCCCGCCCCCCCCCCCCCCCATTGGATGTCAAGGAGCCCAGAGCTAAGGTGGAAAAGAAAAGCTTATGTCCGACGCCGAGAACCCAAAACTACAGAAAGGCGAGGGGAGTATAGAAAGTGGAGGAATTAAATCAAAATGGAAATAAGGAAAGCAAAGAATGGGCATGAAAGAATATTGGCAAGCAGATTAAGATCAACCCAAGCATGTTTTATCGATACATTAAGAGGAAGAAGAAAATGAAGGAGAGAATGGGGCCCACAAAAGACCAAAAAGATAACCTCTGTTCAGGAGTAGAAGATCGTGGTATGGTTCTTAATATATACGTTGCGTCTCCCTTCACAAAAGAGGGGGACAATGCAGGTATTGTAGTTAAGGAGGAGGAGTGTGAATTATTGGATGTGATAAAAATAGGGAGGGAGGAAGTATTAATGGGATTAGTATCCTTTAAAGTTGATGAATCATCAGGGCCGGATGAAATGTACCCCAGGCTGTTAAAAGAAACAAGATTGGAAATAGTGAAGGTCTGACTATCATTCCCCAGTCCTCATTGGATACAGTTGTGGTGCCTGAGGATTGGAGAATTGCTAATGTTGTACCTCTGTTTAAAAATGGAGCGAAGGCTACACCGAATAATTACAGGCCAGTAATTCTAATCTCAATAGTGGGCAAATTACTGGTATCTATTGTGAGAGACAGGATAAACTGTCATTCGAAAGGCATAGGTTAATCAAGGATAGTCAGCATGGATTTGTTAAGGGAAGATCTTGTTTCAGCAAATTGATCGAAATTTTTGAAGATGTAACAAGAAAAGTAGATGAGGTTAGTGCAGTTCATGTGGTCCACACGGATTTTCGGCAAGGCTTTAGACAAGGTCCCACATGGCAGACAGGTTAAAAAAGTAAAATCCCATGGGATGCAGGGTAATGCAGCAATGTGGATACAAATGTGGCTCAGTGGCAGGAAACAAAGGATAATTGTTGACGGTTGTTTTAACGACTGGAGGGCTGTTTCCAGTTCCAGTGCCGTTCTGCAGGACTAAGTTCTGTGTCCCCTGCTTTTGTAGTATATATTAACGATTTGGACGTAAATGTCGGGGGCATGATCAAAACGTTTGCGGACGACACAATGGCTGGCCGTGTGGTAGATAGCGAGAAGGACAGCTGTAGGCTACAGGAAGATATTGATGGTCTGGTCAGATGGGCAGAAAAATACAACTTGGAGAAGTGTGAGGTGATGGATTTGGGGAGGTCAAACAAGGCAAAGGAATACAGAATGAATGGCAAAATACTGACAAGTGTGGAGGAAGTGAGGGACCTTGGGGTGAATGTCCACAGACCCCTGAAGGTCGCAGAACAGGTCGATAAGCTGGTTATGAAGGCATATGTAATCCTTTCCTTTGTTAGACGAGGTATACAATACAAGAGCAGCGAGTTTTTTCTGGAAGTATCTGACTCATTCGTTAGGCCACGCCTTTAGTACAGTGTGCAGTTCTGGTCTCCTCATTACAGGAAGGTTGTAATTGCACTGAAGAGGGTACAGAGGAGGTTTGCGAGGATGTTGCCAGGACTTGAAAAATGCAGCGATGAGGAAATATTGCATGGGCTGGAGTTGTTCTCCTTGAAGCAGAGCAGTCTGAGGGGAGATCTGATGAAATTTGCAAAATGGTGTGGGACATGGATAGATTGGAGGTGAAGGGTTTATACACCTTAGCAGAGAGGTCAGTGACTAGCAGGCATAGATTTAACGTGATTGGTACAAAAATTAGTGGGGAGATGAGGGAAAGCCTTTTTCACCCAGAGGGTGGTGCTTGTCTGGATCTCATTGCCTGAAAGGATAGTTGAGGCAGATACACTCAACGTATTCAAAAGGAGTCTGGATATTCATCTCAAGTGCCGTAATCTGCTACGGACCGCGTACTAGAAGGTGGGATTAGAGTAGGTGGATCTTTTTTCCCCAACACAGACGTGATGTACCATGTGGCCTCTTTCTGTCCTGGAACTTTATATGATTCTATGATTCACATATAACAGATATGATCCAGTTTGCATTATTGTTCATGGTTTCATATTTAACCGATCTGGTCCAGTGTACATTATATTTGTACACTTGACATTTACAAGATCGGGTTGGATCGAAATTATTATTGCCTGCTCTAAAGTGACCAGACGATTTTACATTCTTTTTATTCCTTTCTTTCTGAATTCGTCATTTTTGTTGTATTTGCCTTACCTGCGTTCTTTCTTTCTATTTTATTTTAAGTGCGGCGGCAGACCCAATGCAGCTGCACTCTGCTTCTGAGCTGGTTTATTGGCCATCTCTCACTCTCAAGAGAGTCAGCCTGTTTCCTCCCATCACCTGCCAGCGTGGTGTTATGGAATATATATGGTAATGAACTTTTATAGTCTGGAATGCATTTTACACAGCCTGGTGCAACTTTCTGATCAAATGTTTGCTTTTTCACAATCTCCGATTCATTGTAACCCTATGTGTCATTCCATTCTTCAACTCTTCCCTGAACATTCTTGCTGTCAGTCCACAGATACATGTGTTGTTACAACAGCTGACAAGCTGCAGCATGCATCCCGTTTGCTTGGTGATGTATGTTGGGTTACTGTAGTATTGTTGGTATAATTGTGACCCCTCCCACCCCCACCACCTCAGGCAATGCACAACATATGTTACCCAGTGAATAACGGAATTGCCAGACATAGTAAAGAGCAAGATCATTGATCTCTTCCAGTTCTTGCTGTCTGTATCATTTTGATCATCCATGCTGCGTAGCAGTGCCCTGCTGGAATATATTGGACGTTATAGTATGTTGGACAGTGACAGCATTGAACAACGGGCTGAAAACGTTCGGCTGTAAATGGGTTAAAATTCTATCAAACCACCCGTTCGCCACCCATAAATATGCCTCTGATCTCTCCCTCTCTGACGCCGAACGCTCTGTACTCAGCAAAGGACATAACGTTGAGCTCTTCTTCCATCGTCTGCGTCTCGGAGCTCACGTCTTTGAGCAGGAATCCCCCCCCCCCCGCATCGATCAGCAGACCCATTCACACACCTCCAGCATTCTCCTTCTACTTGGACCCCTCCCCCTGGTCTCTTACCCACTCTTGATCTTTTCATTGAAAACTGTTGGCGAGGCATTGGTCATCGCAATTTCACTGACCCCCTGAATCACTCTAACCTGTCCTCCTCTGAACTTGAGGCACTCCGTTCTCTCAGGTCTAACCTCGACATTGTCATCAAACCTGAAGACAAGGTTGGTGCTGTTGTTGTATGGCGTACCGACCTCTGCCTTGTAGAGGCTCAGCGCCAACTTGCAGATGCTTCTTCCTCCCTCCCTCTGGACCATGACCCCATCACCGAACATCAAGCGACTGACCACAAGACAATCACTGACATCTTCCAACCTCATCATCCCGCAATCCTGGACAACCCACTTCTACCTCCTTCCCAAAATCCACAAGCAGGAATGTTCCAGCATACCCATTGTGTCAGGTTGCTCCTGCCCCACTGAACTCATTTCTTCCTATCTTGCCTCTATCCATTCTCTGCTGGTCCAGTCTCTTCCGACCTACATCTGTGACTCTTCTGAAGCCCTATGTCATTTTCACAATTTACAGTTTCCTGAACCCAACCGCCTCCTCTTCACTATGGACGTTCAATCTCTCTTCATTTCACCCCAGAAGGGCGATTTGATGACACTCCGTTTCTTCCTTGAACAGGGTCCAACCGGTCCCCATCCACCGCCCCTTCTTCCATCTGGTCGAACTTGTTCTCACATTGAACAACTTCTCCTTCAACTCAACTCACTTCTTTCAAGTAAAAGGTGTTGCTGTGGGGAACCGCATGGATCCTAGTTATGCCTGCCTTTTAGTGGGATATGTCGAACATATGTTGTTCCAGTCCAACTCAGGCTCCCTCTCTCAAGTCTTTTTCCGGTACTTTGATGACTGTATCGGTGCCGTTTCCTGCTCTCGCCCGAACTGTATAACATTATCAACTTTGCTTCTCTCAGGTTTACATGGTCCATCTCTGACACTTCCCTTCCCTTCCTCAATTTCTCTATCTCCATCTCTGGAGATAGGCTGTATATTAATATATGGTAGAAGCCCACCGACCCCCACAGCTACCCCGACTACAATTCTTCACACCCTACCTCCTGTAAGGATACTATTTCATTCTCCCAGTTTCTCCATCTCTGACGCATCTGCTCTGATGATGTTGCCTTCCATGACAGCGCTTCTGATATGTCTTCCTTTTTCCTCAACCGAGGATTCTCCCCCTCTCCCACTGTGGTTGACAAGGTCCTCATCCGTGTCTGGCCCATTTCCCGTACCCTACCTTCGCCCTTTCCCCTCCCTTCCGGAACTGCGACAGGGTTCCCCTTGTCCTCACTTTCCACCCATCAGCCTCCATATCCAAAGGATCATCCTCTTCCATTTCTGCCACCTCAGATGTGATGCCACTGCCAAACGCAACTTCCCCTGTCAGCATTCTGAAAGGGTTCGCTCTCTCTGCGACAGCCTGGTCCACTCCTCCATTACGCCCACCACATCCTCCCATTCCCACGGCAATTTCCTGCGCAATCACAGGAGGTATAATACCTGCCCATTTTCCTCCTCTCTCCTCACTATCCCAGGCCACAAACACTCCTTTCAGGTGAAGCAGCGATGTACTTGTACTTCTTTCAACGTAGTATACTGTATTCGCTGCTCACAATGTGGTCTCATCTAAATTAAGGAAACCAAACGCAGACTGGGTGACCGCTTTGTGGAACACCTCCGCTCAGTCCGAAAGCATGACCCCGGGTTTCCAGTTGCTTGCCATTGCACCACATCCCCCTGCTCTCATGCTCACATCTCTGTCCTGGGCTTGCTGCCGTGTTCCAGTGAACATCAACGCAAGCTTGAGGAACAGCATCTCTTTTGCCGATTAGGCATACTGCAGCCTGCTGGACTGAACAATGAGTTCAATAATTTCAGAGCATGACGGGTCCAATTTTAACTTTAGTTTAGTTTAGTTTAGAGATACAGCACTGAAACAGGCCCTTCGGCCCACCGAATCTGTGCCGACCGTCAACCACCCATTTACACTAATCCTACACTGATTCCATATTCCTACCACATCCCCACCTGTCCCTATATTTCCCTACCACCTACCTATACTAGGGGCAATTTTATAAAGGCCAATTAACCTATCAACCTGCAAGTCTTTTGGCATGTGGGAGGAAACCGGAGCACCGGAGGAAACCCACGCAGACACAGGGAGAACTTGCAAACCCAGAATTGAACCGGGTTCGCTGGAGCTGTGAGGCTGCGGTGCTAACCACTGCGCCACTGTGCCGCCCGAATTTTTAGTTACTTTTTATTTCTTTCTTTTTAAAATATTTTTTGTCTATATTTTATTTTATTTTATCTTAGTTTGTTCAGTTTTCCTACCTACTGCTTTGGTTTAATTATATGTGCTTGTGGCTGCTCAGTTTTAAGTCCATTAACACCCTATCTGTACTAATGCTTTGTCTTTCAACACACTGTTAACATACTTTTTGCCTTTGTTCCATGACCTTCTGGTCAGTTATTCTCTTTGACCTTGTCCTATCTACACCTTCGCCTTTGCTATCTTTCGCCCCACCCCCGCTTTACTTGCTTAAAACCTTTCACATTTCTAATATATGCTAATTCTGAAGAAGGGTCACTGACTTGAAAGGTTAACTCTGCTTCTATTTCCACAGATGCTGTCAAGCCTGTTGAATATTTCCAGCATTTCTTTTTTTTATTGCTGCAAATTTTAAGACAAGTCTCATGGCGCCTCTAGAAGTGATGAAAAAGACATTTATCAGTAAGTAAGTATTGTTAATTCACTTCAGTTTGATTTCAATGATCGCAACCATTAGGTGCACCACTGTCGGGGCCACCAAATAATGAGTGCCATATTTGGTGAGACGGCACTTCCCTCTGGACAGGATCACAATCCCCAGCAAGTTCACTCCATGAGAGAGAAAAAGCAAATTAACAATAAACCAACCCAAGAACCAGCCGTAGACCCTGCTGCTTGGCATTAATTCCAGGCTTGATATTGCCTTTGCTGATTGTAAAGAGTTCTGCATACAAAACTCATCTGGTATTACAATGAGGGCAATTCAAATGATCAAATCACTGTTAATGAATTGAATTTTACAGAAATTGAGTTAAATAAGTGATTGAGGAAATAACTAAGAATGTGGAAAATTCTGATAAAGCAACGTTAAAGGGAGTTATACCAGCAAAATATTGCATTAAGGAGGAGCTGAACAAGGCAAGAGTAATGTGAGAATCCAGATGGGTGTGACTGTTCTTAACCTGTTCCATTCTTACCGATCCAATCACAGCCTGAGAATTGTCTGCAGTGGTTTCTCTTCCTGCTCCAACACCGTTACCACTGGTGTCCCCCATGGATCTATACTTTACCCACTTATATTTCTCATTGGCATGCTGCACCTCAGCGACATCATCCACAGTATAGCATCAGTTTCCACATTTCTGTCGACTACACCCGGCTCTACATTTCCATATGCATCTCTCTCAACTCCTCCACAGCCTCTAATTTCTCAGACTGCTTGTCTGACATCCATAATGGAGAGACATTTCCTCCAGTCATATATTGGGAAGAGTGACAGTTGTGTTCTTCCCTTGGCACAAACATCGTCCCCTGCCCATCAAATCCAACCCCCTCCATGGCAACTGTCTGAGGTTGAACAAGACTGTACGCAACATCAATGTCACATTTGACCTTCAGATGAGGTTCGGAGCACATAACTGCACCATCATTAAGACCACCTATTTCAACCTCTGTCTGTTACCCAACTCAGCCCCTTCCTCAACTCATCTGCTGCTGCAATCTTCTTCCCTGCTTATGTTACCTGCAGACTTGAATATTCCAATGCACCCCTGACTGGCCTCCCACATTCTTCCTTCCATAAACTTGAATCATCCAAATATCTGGGGCCTTTGTCTGAACTGATACTGAGCCCCGTTCTCCTATTACCGTGGTGATCGCTGGCCTACATTGGTTCTCTGATAAGCAACGCCTCGATGGTAAAAATGTCATCTTTATTTTAAATGCCTTCGATTGTCTAGCCCCTCTCTAACTCTGTAACCTCCTACAGCTCTAAAATCTTCCAAGATATACTAACTTGCTTGAGTTTTTTGATGAAGTGACGAAGATGATTGATGAAGGAAGGGGAGTGAATGTTGTCTATATGGACTTCAGTAAAGCCTTTGGCAAGGTCCCTCATGGCAGACTGGTACAAAAGCTAAAGTCACAAAAGAGAAGAGGTGAACTGGCTCAGTCATAGAAGACAGAGGGTCGAAGTGGAATGGTGCTTTTCCGAATGGAGGGCTGTGACTAGTGTTATTCCGCAGGGATCAGTGCTGGGACCTTTGCTGTTTGTAGTATATATAAATGATTTGGAGGAAAATGCAGCTGGTCTGATTGGTCCGTTTGCAGACGACACAAAGGTTGGTGGAGTTGCGGATAGTGATGAGGATTGTCAGATGTTACATCAGGATATAGATTGGTTGGAGACTTGGACGGAGAAATGGCAGATGGAGTTTAATCCGGACAAATGTGAGGTAATATATTTTGGAAGATCTAATGCAGGTGGAAATTATACAGTAAATGGCAGACCCTTAGGAGTATTGACAGGTGGAGAGATCTGGGCGTACATGTCCACAGGTCACTGAAAGTGGCAACACATGTGGATAAGGTAATCAAGAAGGCATACAGCATGCTTGCCTTCATCTGTCCAGGCATAGAGTATAAAAATTGGCAAATCATGCTGCAGCTGTACAGACCTTTAGTGAGGCCACACTTAGAATATTGCGTGCAATGCTGGTCACCACACTATCAGAAGGACGTGGAGGCTTTGGAGAGGGTACAGAAGAGGTTTACTCGGGTGTTGTCTGGTCTGGAGGGTATTAGCTACGATAAGAGGCTCGATAAACTCGGATTGTTTTCACTGGAACGACGGAGGTGGAGGGGCAACATGATAGAGGTTTACAAAGTTATGCGTGGCATGGACAGAGTGGATAGTCAGAAGCTTTTCCCAGGGTGGAAGAGTCAGTTACTCGTGGACATAGGTTTAAGGTGCGAGGGGCAAAGTTTAGAGGGGATGTGCGAGGCAAGTTTTTTCCAAAGAGGGTGGTGAGTGCCTGGAACTTGCTGCTGGGGGAGGTGGCGGAAGCAGGTACGATAATGCCGTTTAAGAGGCATCTTGACAAATACATGAATAGGATGGGAATAGAGGGATACGGTCCCCGGAAGTGCAGAAGTTTTTAGTTTAAGCATGCATCAAGATCGGCACATGCTTGGAGAGCCGAATGGCCTGTTGCTGTGCTGTACTGTTCTTTGTTGCTTGTTCTTTGTACCGCAGGCTTCATGATGCAGGCACATCGGGGCCGGTCTGCTCTCCCCCAGGATTGGTGATGCAGACACAATGGGGCCGTTCCGCTCTCCCCCAGGCTCAGTGATAAAGATACAGTGGGTCCAGGCTACTCTCCACCAGGGTCAGTGAGGCAGACAAAGTGCAGTACCGCTGCTCTCCCCCAGGCTCAGTGACACGGTCATAGCAAAGCCTGTCTGTTCTCCCTCAATCTTCGTCATGTGGACCGAGTGAGGCCGGTCTTATCTCCGCCAGGCTCAGTGATATTGATACAGTGGGGCCAGTCTGCTCTCCCCTGGCTAAGTGGAGCCGGTCTTCTCTCCCCCTGGATCAGTAATACAGACACAGTGGCACAGTCACATCTTTCCACAGACTCAGTAATACAGACACAGTGGGGCCAGTCTACTCTCACCCAGTCTAAATGGTACTGTCACCGCGGGGAAGGTCTGCTATACCTCAGGACCAGTGGTGCAGACACAGTGCGGACAGTCTGCTCTCCCTCAGGCTCACAGATCGAGACACAGTGAGGCCGGTCTACTTGCACCCAGGGTCAGTGATGCAGGCAAATACTCAGTGATATAGACACAGTGGGACGGGTCTCCTTTTCGTCAGGCTCAATGATACAGACACAGTGGGGCCGGATCCTCTCCTGCAGTTTCACTGCTACAGACACAATGGGGCCAGTCTGCTCGACCCAAGACTCACTGATTCAGACACGTTCCGGCCGGTCTTTTCTCCCCAAATCTCAGTCCGACAGACACAGTGGAGCCTCTCTGCCCTCTCCCTGGCTCAGTGATACAGACACTGTGGGGCCGTTCTGCTCTGCCACAGGATCAGTGATGCAGACAAAGATGAGCTGGTTTGCTCTCACCCAGGCTCGGTGATATCGACATAGTGAGGCCATTCTGTTCTCCACCAGGCTCAGTGATGCAGACACAGTGGGGCCATTCTGTTCTCCACCAGGCTCAGTGATGCAGACACAGTGGGGCCAGTCTGCTCTACCCCACGATCAGTGATACAGTCACAGTGGGGCCGGTCCGCTCTCCCCCAGGCTCAATGTTAAATGTACAGTGGCTCTCCCCCAGGGTCAGTGAGGCAGACAGAGTGGGGGCACGCTGCTCTCCCCAGGCACAGTGACATAGACATAGTAAAGACGGTCAGGTCTCCCACAGCTCAGTGATACAGACACAGCGGGAACAATCTGCTCTCCCACAGGCTCAGTAATAATGTCACAGTTGAGCCTATCTGCTCACCCCAAGGCTCAGTGATGCAAAAACCGTGAAGTCGGTCTGCTCCCCTTCAAGCTCACTCCGGTCTCCCCCAATCTCAGTGATACAGACCCAGTGGAGTTGATCTGCTCTTCCCCAAGATCAGACACACAGACACAGTGGCGCCAGTCTGCCCTCCACCCCCGGCTCAGTAACGCGGATACTGATGGGCTGGTCCACTCACCCCCAGGCTGAGTGGCACAGACACAATGGGGCCAGTCTGCTCTCGCCAAGACTCACTGATACAGACACGTTGGGGCCGGTCTACTCTCCCCCAATCTCAGTCATGCAGCCACAGTGGTGTCTGTCTGCTCTCCCCTGGCTCAGTGATACAAGCACGTTGGGGACTCTGCTCTCACCCCATCTCAGTGATGTAGACACAGTGCGGCCAGTCTGCTCTCTCCCAGGCTCAGTGATGCAGCCACAGTGGGGCCAGTCTGCCCTCCATCTGGGCTCAGTAATGCAGGCTCGGATGGGCCGGTCCGTTCTCCCCCCAGGCTCAGTGACACAGAGTGGGGCACGTCTTCTCTCCGTCAGGCCCAGTGATACAGGCACAGTGGGGCCAGTCTGCCATCCTCCCAGGCTCAGTGATGCAGACGTTGATGGGCCGATCTGCTTTCCCCAGGCTCAGTGACACAGTCACAGCAGGGTCAATTTGCTTTCCCCCAGGCTCAGTGACACCGAGTGGGGCGGGTCTTCTCTCCATCAGGCTCAGTGATACCGACACAGTGGGGATGGTCTGCTCTATCCAGGCTCAGTGATACAGACACAGAGGGGGCCTGTCTGCTCTCCCCCAAGCCCCCTCCTACTAACACAGGGAGCCCGGTCTGCTGTGCCCCAGTCTCAGTGATGCAGAAATAGTGGGGCTGGCCTTCTCTCCCCCAGGTTCAGTGGTACACACACAATGGGGCCGGTCTACTCTACCCAAGATTCATTGCAACAGTCACGTTGGGGCTAGCCTGGTCTCCCCCAATCTCAGTGATGCAGACCCAGTGGAGTAGGTCTGCTCTCCCCAGGCTGCGTGATGCAGACACCGTGAAGTTGGTCTGCTCTCCCCAGGCTCCGTGATACAGACACAGTAGGGCCGCTCTGCGCTCTCCCAGGCTCAGTGATACAAACACGTAGGGGACTCTGCTCTCACCCCATCTCAGTGATGTAGACACAGTGCGGCCAGTCTGCTCTCTCCCAGGCTCAGTGATACAGCCACAGTGGGGCCAGTCTGCCCTCCATCTGGGCTCAGTAATGCAGGCTCGGATGGGCCGGTCCGCTCTCCCCCCAGGGTCAGTGACACAGAGTGGGGCACGTCTTCTCTCCGTCAGGCCCAGTGATACAGGCACAGTGGGGCCAGTCTGCCATCCTCCCAGGCTCAGTGATGCAGACGCAGATGGGCCGATCTGCTTTCCCCAGGCTCAGTGACACAGTCACAGCAGGGTCAATCTGCTTTCCCCCAGGCTCAGTGACACAGAGTGGGGCGGGTCTTCTCTCCAACAGGCTCAGTGATACAGACACAGAGGGGGCCTGTCTGCTCTCCCCCAAGCTCCCTCCTACTAACACAGGGAACCCGGTCTGCTGTGCCCCAGTCTCAGTGATGCAGAAACAGTGGGGCTGGCCTTCTCTCCCCCAGGTTCAGTGGTACACACACAATGGGGCCGGTCTACTCTACCCAAGACTCATTGAAACAGACACGTTGGGGCTAGTCTGGTCTCCCCCAATCTCAGTGATGCAGACCCAGTGGAGTTGGCCTGCTCTCCCCAGGCTCCGTGATACAGACACCGTGGAGTTGGTCTGCTCTCCCCAGGCTCCGTGATACAGACACAGTAGGGCCGCTCTGCGCTCACCAAGGCTCAGTGATACAGACACAGTGGAGTTGGTCTGCTCTACCCCAGGCTCAGTGATACAGACACAGTGGAGCCCGTCTGCTCTCCCCCATGTTCAGTGATGCAGAAAAAGTGGGGCCAGTCTGCTCTCCCTCAGGCTCAATCATACAGATGCAGTGCACCAGTCTCCTCTCCTCCAGGCTCAGTGATACAGAAAATGTGAGGCGAGTCTTCTCTCCGTCAGTCTTACTGATACGGACACATTGGAACGGGTCTTCTCTCCATCAGGCTGTGGGATACAGCCACAGTGGGGCCAGCCTGCATAACCCAGGCTCAGTGATGCAGACACAGTGGGGCCAGCGTGCTCTGCCCCAGGCTCAGTGATGCAGACACAGTGGGGCCAGCCTGCTCTACCCCATGTTCAGTGATACAGACACAGTGGGGCCAGCCTGCTCTACCCCAGGCTCAGTGATACAGACACAGTGGGGCCAGCCTGCTCTACCCCATGTTGAGTGACACAGACACAGTGGGGCCAGCCTGCTGTCCCCCAGGCTCAGTGATACAGACACAGTGGGGCCAGCCTGCTCTACCCTAGGCTCAGTGATACAGACACAGTGGGGCCGGTCTGCTCTTACCCAGGCTCAGTGATGCATAGACAGTGGGGCCGGACTGCTTTGACGCAGTCTCAGTGATACAGAAGCAGTGGAGCCAGTCTGCCCTACCCCAGGATCAGTGATGCAGACGCAGTGCTTCCAGTCTGCTCTACCCCAGGCTCAGTGACACAGACACAGTGGAACCCATCAGCTCTACCACAGGCTCACTGATACAAACACTGTGGGGCCGGTCTGCTCTCCCGCAGTCTCAGTGATACAGACACAGTGGGGCCGGTCTGCTTTCCCTAGGCTCTGTGATACAGACACAGTGGTGCCGCTCTGCTCTCACCCAGGCTTAGTGATGCAGACACAGTGGGGTCAGCCTGCTCTACCCCAGGCTCAGTGATACAGACACAGTGGGGCCGGTCTGCTCTTATGCAGGCTCAGTGATACAGACACAGTGGGGCCGGACTGCTCTGACACAGTCTCAGTGATACAGACGCGGTGGAGCCAGTCTGTGCTACCCCAGGATCAGTGATGCAGACACAGTCCTTCCAGTCTGCTCTACCACAGGCTCAGTGACACAGACATAGTGGAGCCCATCACCTCTACCACAGGTTCAGTGATACAGACACAATGGGGCCAGTCTGCTCACCACCAGGCTCAGTCATACGCACACATCATGACCGGTCCTGTCTGGCCTGTGTTGTGACCTCATAGAGAATGTTATTTTGATCCAACAAGTATGAATTTTCCATTGACCATTTAAAGAATATGACGGCAAGATTCCAAGTTTTCAGACTTTTGCTATAACAATCAAACTGAAAATCAACATTATGCAAACAGTATTTAATTAGCAGCTAATACATCAGATTATAGATAAAGCTATTTCCCATTAAGTTATTTCCACACTCGAAAACCCCACACCACATTGATACATTGTATAGTTTTGTCACTGAAAAGGTAATTAATATGGTTACAGAATTCATTGGCCTCGAGAAGAGCAGTGTTGTCACATCCAGTAGACTGGAAGCAACTGTTAGAAGTGTTCTGGTGCGTCAAATCACAATAGACACTTGTGGAGGAATGCCAGTCGCTAAATGAATCCTTGCTAAACTTTATGGGAGTTAAAAAAATAAACCATCCCTATTTTCAACTGGACCCCCTGTCAGGTTGTAATTAAGGTATTTTTTACTTGGTAAATGTCTTTGTCCTTTTGAGGCCTTTACCTTTCCTTATCTGTCTGTGAGTGTGCTTTGTGAACTTAACCACCTCCCGAGTTCAAGAATGTGTGTTAATAAACTCTACTGTTTTGACTTAACTTTAAGAACAGTGTTATGACAGTTTGTTACAAGTCAGGGTTCACAAGCTGAGGGAGTGGAGAAATGCGCCATCAGGGATTTTTTTAAAGAAAAGGAAAACAATTAAATCACAATCCACTTATAGACAGGTTGTTGAAACGATAGAGAAATGTGTTTGAAAAATGAACTACTTGTTCGTAAGATGACAGCAATGGATATCAGTTAAAATTGCAACAATAAATGCAACATAAGAAGGACGCAGAAAATATCACGTAAAATGACCCCAAAAAAAGAAAAAAAATAGTGAAAATGGGCATGGCAAATATAAATTAAAGTGAAAAAAGCAAATATCTCTTAAAATGGACATCGCAAATGTATCTTGAAATGGCCACAACAAATACCACATAAGCTGCAAATCGCAACTGACGCTTAGAGTGGTCCTGGCAATTATGTTTCCAACAGGTCACAGAAAATATCACTTAAAATGGTCAGCACAAATATCGCATGAACTGAGCTGCGCTAATATCACTCAATATGTTCACAGCAATTATCTCTTAAAATGGTCCTATGAAAGATAATGAAAGCAGGAACACGTGTCAGCTTTTATGTTTAAAAAGGCAAGCCCATAGTTTATTTGACCCACGAATTACAAGTAAACAAATAGATCGTTTTCAGTGATCACAGATTAGAAATGATTCATCTAAAATTAATATGGTTGCAAAATTAACATTGGAAAAAGGGAAAAGAAAATAATAATGAAAGAAAAAACATCTTATTGCTCTTTTCCAGAAAATGAATGCCTCAGCAACAGCGAAGATAAGAATGCTCAATTACTTATTTTTATGTAGAGATACAGCACTGAAACAGGCTCTTCGGCCCACCGAGTCTGTGCCAACCAACAACCACCCATTTATACTAATCCTACATTAATCCCATATCCCCTACGCATCCCCACCCTTCTCCTACCACCTACCTACAGAAGCGCAATTTACAATGACCAATTTACCTATAAGCCTGCAAGTCTTTGGCTTTGGAAGGAAACCAGAGCACCCGGTGGAAACCCACGCAGTCACAGTGAGAACGTGCAAACTCTGCACAGGCAGTACCCAGAACTGAACCGGGGTCCCTGAAGCTGTGAAGCTGCGGTGCTAACCTCTGCGCCGCCCTAATTATGTAATTGTTGTTAACTATGTGATCACACAAAGTGGTCAGTTCCAGTTGTTCAAACATTTTTCTCCTAATGATCAATAATGCTCTTTCACCAATATTCTTCTGTCGATCCACCGTAGTTTCTTACCCTCGAATTTAGTGAAGATGTATTCAAATGCTTATATCCCTTTTCAGCGGATTGATTTGGGCAAGTCACAGCATACCATGAAGTTTCCTTTGAAAGAACAATACCCAATTAAATTCTGCTGTTTTTCTTTAAACCATGGGGTTTGTACCGGCTCAGGAAGCATGCCATCTTTTTTCCACTTTGTTTTGTTATTTTCAACCACGTGAAGTCGCTTGCAGTCAAGATTCCAGAAAAGATCTTTGTATTTTTCTGGAATACCATGTCCCATATTATCTAAGCTGTATAGTCTTCCAATGCCTATTTTTGATAAATCCAAATAGCAATGCCTCTTTCTTGCCAGCACAATGCACTCATCAGAACAATCTGCAGGTATACCAATGTAAGGAAAAACAACATCTGTATACTGAAACAAACACAGAAAGAGCTGGAAAAAAAACTCAGTTGGTCTGGCAGCATCTGTGGAGAGAGAAGTAAAGTTAACGTTTCAGGTCTGTGTTCTGATAAAATGTCACAGTCTTGAAACGTTATCTTTGCTTCTCTCTCCACAGATGCTGCCAGACCTGCTGAGTTTTTCCAGCACCTTTTGTTTTTTGTTTTGGATATCCAGCATCGCGGTATTTTACTTTTATAAAAACTGTATACTGTGAGGAGAAGAGAGTATGATTGGTTGGAAAGTGAACTGTGATTGATCGAAGCGTTCCCATGGAGAATCTACCAGTTCATGGTGACTGACAGTTAACTGCCAAGATATGTTGAAAGTTGAATGAGACAGATTGATTCTGATTGGTTAAGGCATTGCTCTGAGGAATGAACACGCAAATGGTTGTCACTTATTTTATTTCAGTCAAGCAGGTTCATTGGTTCTTCATATCCATTCTGTCTGCAAAGAACATGGCCCTTTATATTCATATATGTTGGATGCAGTCCGAGCAAATGCAACACACTGCGAGCCCTGCTGGCAAAGTAAATTGGTTGCAAGTGTAATTATTAGCACACTGAGGATTATTTAGCGAATTTTGTTCCAATTGTTGAGTCAGATCTAATGCTGGACGTTGTGTTTTGAGTTGTGTAAGCACGGGATGTTTCGGTACAGCATTCACCTTGCTTGTTGCAAAGAGTGGAAGAGACATGTTGTTTGAACGATCCGCCAGTCTTTGGAACATACGGCCTATATAGCTATCATTGCACTGGTACTGAAATTCAGTTATCAGATTACTCATTTGTGTGATACGCAGAACCTCTTTTTGTCTTGACGGCAGCATCCTGTTCATAGCAAACACCACAAGTATTGCTGTTGCATTGTTGCAGCATTCAACATTGCTTTACCTGTTGCTCAAGTATTTGGCATACATTACCCTTGCAGGGTAATCTGAGATAGACTGGGGTCTTTTCAGGGTCGAAAATGACAGCCTTAACCGGTTAATAATTGTGTCCTTTGTACAATAAGAAGTGATCTGATCAGGACAGCCATTGGCACGCAGGATGTCTTTTGTTCGCCCTATTTCAGCATCAAACTTACATGACATGACTCTCGCCCTATTTACGAACTTGCTGAAAAGGCCAATATTATAGCGTGTGGAACTGTAAGAATCCCAATTCATGTATAGACCAGTGAAGGTAGGTTTGCAGTAGACTGTGGTAGAGAACCCCTCTACTGATTTCTCAAATAGTACGTCAAGTAAAGGGAGAACATTTCTGCTCCATTTCAAAAGTGAATTTGAGCGCAGGATGGAGCCCATTAAGACGTGAAAGGAAATTATTGCATGCAAATGCTGATTCAAATAAATGAAAAGTGTCATCTCCATATCAGAAATACGCAAGACGTGGGAAGTTAGGTGTTATTCCCTCAAAGACACGTATGTCATGGAACCCAACAAAGATGTTTGTGAGAGCTGAGTCTGGAGGGGATCCCATGGAAACACCATCTGTTCGGGCATAAATGGTGTTGTCATTCTCTCATTCACACTTAAATGTTTTCTGAATTCTGGAGGTGTACTCATGGTTTTCCAGGATTTTGTATTTCAGAAGCTTCAGGGGCCCCCACACCACATGCATTTAGAACGTTTCAGCTAACTTGAACTCTGGCTCTTCCAGCTGGTGCACTGATTCCCTCTCACCTAATCAGGCCTGTCTGGCTTGGGACTATGCAACCATAGAAGATCTCTGGTATTTCCTTCTGTCGTTCAATTGCTCTGGTTTTTGGGCTGGGCTGGTCTAATATTATAAAGGTTGCTATTATCTTGCTGCCGGCCAAGTCATTCCCCACAGGAAGTCGATCCCTGCCACTGGTAACTCTAGGACAATTCCGATAGTTATGAGGCCCGAAACTAGGTCGCACTGCAGGTGGACTTGATGAAGAGGAACAGACAGATAACCTCCCACCACGCCGCTTCTCAGGGCCTTGGCTTGCATGGAGGTTTCCGGAGAAAGACTTAGGCTGTTTTCTAACATTAAGGACTGAGTGCCTCCTGTATCCCTGAGCAGTGCAATGGACTAGCTCACCTTCTGGGAAGGGTAGGGGGTATGGTTCCTGGAAAAACAATACTCCATTAAATCTTGGGGATTTTGACTGGTTCAAAAAGGCATAGGGCAATACCCTCCGAGGATCTCGATTCTTCAGTGAGGTCCGTTGTTGTCCTGATGCACCCTGCATTGTCCTATCCTCCTTTGGACCACCGTTGAAGAGACCTATTAAATCTGACAGCTTTCCTTTAAACGTCCAGCATTCGAATCTGGTATGATTGACTTTCTTGCAGTGGGAGTACACGGATCACTGGGGTTTATCTTTGACTGCTTGGGGTGGACTCCTCGCATCCTCCCTTGTACTCCACTTTCCGGGTGTGGCTTCCTTTGTATCCCACTCTCCCCTCTTATCCATCTAGTGATTTGGGGAGTGGCTTTGACAGGGCCTGTCAAGAGAAAACCTGATGGCATATTTCTCCACTCCCTCACTTTGTGAAGGGTGACTTTTTGAAGGACAGCAACAACACTGTCGTTAATGTTAAAACAAATATCTAGGGTTTATTTACACACAATATCATACACAGGGAGGGGTGAGGGTAGAGCTTCACAACACACGTTCACAAACATATAAAGGAAAATGGGGAGGCATTAGCTTGATATTAGTGTCACTCCAGAAAGCAATCCAGAAACTCAGGCTAAAGCTTTGGGGATATGGGTACAAATCGCACCATGGCAAACAGTGAGATTCGAATTCAATTAATAAAAATTTGGAATTAAACGCCTGTCCATTGGTGAAACTAACTTCGATTGTTGTTGAAACCCATCTGCTTCACTAATGTCTTTTAGGGAAGAAAATCTGTTATCCTTCCCCACATGTGACTCTGGATCTACAGCAATGTCGTTGACCCTTAAACGCCACTCAATTCAAGGGATGTACAATAAATGCTGGCCTAGCCAGCGACACCCACAGCCCATGAACAGTGGATCTGTGAAGATGATGATGATCACATCCGTGATGATGATGTTAAGTTCGCACTGGCGACCGATTTGCACAGGGACCTTGCACAGTGGCGCAATGGTTAACACTGCGACCTCACAGCTCTCGCGAGATGAGTTCAGTGCTGTGTACTGCCTATGCAGAGTTTGTACGTTCTCCCTATGACCACGTGGGTTAACGCTGGTTGTCCGGTTTTCTCCCACAGCCAAAGACTGGCAGGTTTATAACTAAATTGGCCATTGTAAATTACTCAGAGTGTAGGTAGATGGTGGGGATGTGGTAGGGAATATGGGATTAATGTAGGATTAGTGTCAATGGGTGGTTGTTACTCGGCAGAGACTCGGTGGGCTGAAGGGTCTGCTTCAGTGCTGTATCATGAAATAAATAGATTCCTTTTTTAAATAAGATAAAGTTCAAAGCTGCAACTAACTTACTGGAAATGTCAATTGGAATAGGAATCGCAGGAAATCTCATCTCTTAAACTTTCCACTTCTTGCAATTTCAAAGAGAAGCTGAGACAGCTTAGTTTCTGATCACCTGTTCTTTTACGAAGAGAAACTGGCAGTGAGCAGAGAAATTTCTTGCTGCTTTGCAGACGGTGGCTTCTTTGCTTCCTTTTGCAGACAGGCCCCGGAGATGTTGATTTGCAGCTTCAAGGCTGACAAAGCAGACTGGTTAAAAAAGGATGGTTTCTACGGCATGTGACCGGACCCCTTCTACTAGCTGTCCCACTTCCTGTTGGTGAAATCATCTCCACGCCAATTTAAACATGTTGAACATAGATGCAAATAAACCTTACAATTCTGTGTATAATGGGAGCTGACAATAACACCCACGTGCACAAAAGTACTGTAACGAACACTTGGTTTTCATCCAGCAGTGACAGTGCAAGTGAAGTTTGCGATATTAGCTGTGTTCTGCTTAAGGTATATTTGCTGTGACATTTTAACTAACATTTGCTGTGGCTTGTGCAGTTTACCTGATATCTGCTGTGACCATGTCAAGCAATATTTGCTGTTCCCACATTAAATGATATTTAAGTGATGCTTGTTGTGGTCATTTTACGTGCTATTTGCTGTGTTCAGTTTCAGTACTATTTGCTGTGACCGTTTCAATCATAATTGGTTCTTCCAGTTTAGCTGATATTTGATGTATCCCTTTTAAGTGATACTTGCTGTGTTCATGCTAACTGACATTTGCTGTGAAAATTTTATGTGACATTTCTAGTGTCTAGTTTATGCATTCTTTTCTGTTTCCAGTTTAAGTGGCACTTTCTGTGGTCATTTTCAGTAATATTTGCTGTGACCAGTTGAAGTAATATTTTCTGTGTACTGTTGAGTTAATATACTCTTTTAGAATTAGAATTAGAATATTACAGCGCAGTACAGGCCCTTCGGCCCTCGATGTTGCGCCGATCATCTGACCTACACTATTCCATTTACATCCATATGTCTATCCAATGACCACTTAAATGCCCTTAAAGTTGGCGAGTCTACTACTGTTGCAGGCAGGGCGTTCCACGCCCCTACTACTCTCTGCGTAAAGAAACTACCTCTGACATCTGTCCTATATCTTTCACCCCTCAACTTAAAGCTATGTCCCCTCGTGTTTGCCATCCTCATCCGAGGAAAAAGACTCTCACTATCCACCCTAACTAACCCTCTGATTATCTTGTATGTCTCTATTAAGTCACCTCTCCTCCTCCTTCTCTCTAACGAAAACAACCCCAAGTCCCTCAGCCTTTCCTCGTAAGACCTTCCTTCCATACCAGGCAACATCCTAGTAAATCTCCTCTGCACCCTTTCCAAAGCTTCCACATCCTTCCTATAATGCGGTGACCAGAACTGCACGCAATACTCCAGATGCGGCCTCACCAGAGTTTTGTACAGCTGCATCATGACCTCGTGGCTCCGAAACTCGATCCCCCTACTAATAAGTGCTAACACACCATATGCCTTCTTAACAGCCCTATTAACCTGGGTAGCAACTTTCAGGGATTTATGTACCTGGATACCAAGATCTCTCTGCTCATCTACACTACCAAGAATCTTCCCATTAGCCCAGTACTCTGCATTGCTGTTACTCCTTCCAAAGTGAATCACCTCACACTTCTCCGCATTAAACTCCATTTGCCATCTCTCAGCCCAGCTCTGCAGCCTATCTATGTCCCTCTGTACCCTACAACACCCTTCGACACTATCCACAACTCCACCGACCTTCGTGTCATCCGCAAATTTACTAACCCACCCTTCTACACCCTCATCCAGGTCGTTTATAAAAATGACAAACAGCAGTGGCCCCAAAACAGAACCTTGCGGTACACCACTAGTAACTAAACTCCAGGATGAACATTTGCCATCAACCACCACCCTCTGTCTTCTTTCAGCTAGCCAAATTCTGATCCAAAGCTCTAAATCACCTTCAACCCCATACTTCCGTATTTTCTGCAATAGCCTACCGTGGGGAACCTTATCAAACGCCTTACTGAAATCCATATACACCACATCCACGGCTTTACCCTCATCCACCTGTTTGGTCACCTTCTCGAAAAACTCAATAAGGTTTGTGAGGCACGACCGACCTTTCACAAAACCGTGCTGACTATCGCAAATGAACTTATTCTTTTCAAGAGGATTATAAATCCTGTCTCTTATAACCTTTGCCAACATTTTACCCACAACCGAAGTAAGGCTCACAGGTCTATAATTACCAGGGCTGTCTCTACTCCCCTTCTTGAACAAGGGGACAACATTTGCTATCCTCCAGTCCTCCGGCACTACTCCTGTCGACAATGACGACATAAAGATCAACAACAACGGCTCTGCAATCTCCTCCCTGGCTTCCCAGAGAATCCTAGGATAAATCCCATCTGGCCCAGGGGACTTATCTATTTTCACTCTTTCCAAAATTGCTAACACCTCCTCCTTGTGAATCTCAATCCCATCTAGCCTAGTAGGCTGTATCTCAGTAATCTCCTCGGCAACATTTTCTTTTTCTACTGTAAATACTGACGAAGAATATTCATTTAACGCTTCCCCTATCTCCTCTGATTCCGCACACAACTTCCCACTACTATCCTTGATTGGCCCAGTTCTAACTCTTATCATTCGTTTATTCCTGATATACCTATAGAAAGCCTTAGGGTTTTCTTTGATCCTATCCGCCAATGACTTCTCGTGTCCTCTCCTTGCTCTTCTTCGCCCTCCCTTTAGATCCTTCCTGGCTAGCTTGTAACTCTCAAGCGCCCTAACTGAGCCTTCACGTCTCATCCAAACATAAGCCGCCCTCTTCCTCTTGACAAGCGCTTCAACTTCTTTAGTAAACCACGGCTCCCTCGCTCGACAACTTCCTCCCTGCCTGACAGGTACATACATATCAAGGACACGCATTAGCTGCTCCTTGAATAAGCTCCACATTTCGTTTGTGCCCATCCCCTGCAGTTTCCTTCCCCATCCTACACATCCTAAATCTTGCCTAATCGCGTCATAATTTCCTTTCCCCAGCTATAATTCTTGCCCTGCGGTATATACCTGTCCCTGCCCATCGCTAAGGTAAACCTAACCGAATTGTGATCACTATCGCCAAAGTGCTCACCTACATCTAAATCGAACACCTGGCCGGGTTCATTACCCAGTCCCAAATCCAATGTGGCATCGCCCCTGGTTGGCCTATCCACATACTGTGTCAGAAAACCCTCCTGCACACACTGGACAAAAACAGACCCATCTAAAGTACTCGAACTATAGTATTTCCAGTCAATATTTGGAAAGTTAAAGTCCCCCATAACCACTACCCTGTTACTCTCGCTCCTGTCGAGAATCATCTTCGCTATCCTTTCCTCTACATCTCTGGAACTAGTCGGAGGTCTATAGAAAACTCCCAACAGGGTGACCTCTCCTCTCCTGTTTCTAACCTCGGCCCATACTACCTCAGTAGACGAGTCCTCAAACGTCCTTTCTGCCGCTGTAATACTTTCCTTGATTAGCAATGCCACCCCCCCCCCCTCTTTTACCCTCTTCTCTGTTCTTACTGAAACATCTAAATCCCGGAACCTGCAACATCCATTCCTGCCCCTGCTCTACCCATGTCTCTGAAATGGCCACAACATCAGGATCCCAGGTACCAACCCATGCTGCAAGCTCACCCACCTTATTCCGGATGCTCCTGGCGTTGAAGTAGACACACTTTAAACCAAGTTCTTGCTTGCCAGTGCCCTCTTGCGTCCCTGTAACCTTATCCCCTACCTCACTACTCTCAACAGCCTGTACACTGGAACTACAATTTAGGTTCCCATTCCCCTGCTGATTTAGTTTAAACCCCCCCGAAGAGCACTAACAAATCTCCCCCCCAGGATATTGGTACCCCTCTGGTTCAGGTGAAGACCATCCTGTTTGTAGAGGTCCCACCTACCCCAGAAAGAGCCCCAATTATCCAGGAAACCAAAACCCTCCCTCTTACACCATCCCTGCAGCCACGTGTTCAACTCCTCTCTCTCCCTATTCCTCGTTTCGCTAGCACGTGGCACAGGCAACAACCCAGAGATAACAACTCTGGTTGTTCTCGCTCTAAGCTTCCACCCTAGCTCCCTGAATTTCTGCCTTAAATCCCCATCTCTCTTCCTACCTATGTCGTTGGTGCCTATGTGGACCACGACTTGGGGGTGCTCCCCCTCCCCCTTAAGGATCCCAAAAACACGATCGGAGACATCACGTACCCTGGCACCTGGGAGGCAACACACCAACCGTGAGTCTCTCTCGTTCCCACAGAACCTCCTATCTGTTCCCCTAACTATGGAGTCCCCAATGACTAATGCTCTGCTCCTCTTCCCTTTTCCCTTCTGAGCAACAGGGACAGACTCTGTGCCAGAGACCTGCACCCCATTGCTTACCCCTGGTAAGTCGTCCCCCCCAACAGTATCCAAAACGGTATACCTGTTGTTGAGGGAAACGGCCACAGGGGATCCCTGCACTGCCTGCTGGTTCCCTTTCCTTCCCCTGACGGTAATCCATCTACCTACTTCTTTTACCTGAGGTGTGACTGCCTCCCCATAACTCCAGTCAATAATCCCCTCCGCCTCCCGAATGATCCGAAGTTCATCCAGCTCCAGCTCCAGTTCCCGAACGCGTTCTGCGAGGAGCTGGAGTTGGGTGCACTTCCCGCAGATGCAGTCAGCAGGGACACTCTTGGCGACCCCTACCTCCCACATTCTGCAGGAGGAACATACAACTGCCTTTACCTCCATTCCCACTATTCTAGATTCCCAATAAATCTACTGAAAAACCAAACGAAAAAAAAAAGTCAAAACTTGTTCGCTTAGCAATCCGACGGACTGAACTTTTTAAATAAAAAGCTTACCTTATCAACACACCAGAGTCCTTTTTTTTTGGTTAGAGGAGGAGGGTGGGTGGGAGACACTACACGTGCAGTGTCTCGGGTACTGCCACTGCCCAAATAAATAGTTTTCCCCTCCCCAGCAGTCCCCTGGTCCTCCGAAACAAAAGGGGATTAACTTGTAACTTACTGAAATTGACCGCTCAGCTGAAAGTCCGCTCCGCACCTCGTTCTGTCAAAGCTGCTCCTCGCAAAAGACAGAGATTTTAAAACTGCCCAAATAAATAGTTTTCCCCTACCCAGCAGTCCCCTGGTCCTCCGAAACGAAAGGGGATTAACTTGTAACTTACTGAAATTGACCGCTCAGCTGAAAGTCCGCTCTGCACCTCGTTCTGTCAAAGCTGCTCCTCGCAAAAGACAAAGATTAGCTATAGTAGCATCTGCTGTATCCAATATGAATAATATTTGCTGTAGTTACCTTAAATGGTATTTTCCGTGGCAAATTTTGTTGCTGAGATTAGGAGCAATTTACAATGGCCAATTTATCTACCAACCTGCACGTCTATGGCTGAGGGAGGAAACCGGAACACCCGGAGAAAGCCTACACACTCATAGGGAACTTGCAAACTCCATGCATATTAACCAGAATCGAACCCGGGACCCTGGAGCGATGAGATTGCAGTGCTAACCACTGCGCCACTGTGCCGCCCACGTGATATTGTGCTCGCTTTAATAAGCAATAAGCTCAAGGAAGCCATTTTAAGATTAACATTTGTCTTTTCAGCCGCTTCATACTCTGCATTTTCTGTTCTGTGTTATCGACATGCATTGATTCTGCATAAAGTACTAGCCATTCATGATTATAAAAGTATTGAAACATGATTAAGTTATAATGAGTGCATTGATGTATAGGATAAATATATTAGAAAGTATGTCTATTTATTTAAAGTCTTAATTAATAACATCTGTTTAAGTTGAAAGTTTCTGTAAAGTTAAATTTCTCTTGAAATTGGAATCTTTCTGAACTCTGACAAGTTACTGTAAGAGTCTGGCTTATGCATATCGAGTTGCTTAGCATGAGATTGAAACCGATAGGGGAAAGAAAACATTGTTCTCCATGGATAACACATTGTTTCCGATACAAACCTGGTGTAATTAACTGGAAGATGCAATTAAGAGCCAACTAAGTTTACCAAACAACAGCTAGTACTAAACATTCAGTCATCAATGCGCTAACTGTGACATGCATGATAGTTATCAAAGGGATAACAACGAGGTTTCCATCAGGTTTCTGTGTTGGACAGACTCTGAACTTTCCGGAACATGCATCACATTTTATTCCTGCAAGCGGGTTCGATATCAAGAGCAGAGACCTGAGAGCTTGAAAGTGATCTATACATCAAGAGACCATGAAACTGCCTAAAGCTGTAAATGTCATTATCCCATCTTTATGAATTATGTCTTTGCTTTCCTAAAATGTCTTATATTTACTATCCAAAGATTCCTGTTACTGTCTTATTTGTTTAATTCTCTTTTGAACAGAAGTACATTTATCAGGTCAATTAACATTGCTAGCAAATTGGAATAACTGAAATTTATCAGGCAACGAATTAAGCTATACACAAAATATCAGAGTGAAACAAAGTACATGGGATCATAAACCTCCATTTCCTTGCCCTTTCATTTGATTCAGGGATTTAAGCATTTCCCAGAATCACTGAAACAGAATCGGGAGAATGGTATTAGACCCAGCGACCCTTTTTTCACACCCTGCCTCCTGTAAGGACTGCATTTCATTCTCACAGTTTCACTTTCTCCGAAGCATCCGCTCTGATGATGCAACCTTCCACAACAGCGCCTCTAATATATTTTCGTATTTCTTCAACCGAGGAAATCTTTCAATTTAGTATACTCTACTCGCTGCTCACAATGTGGTCTCCTCTACGCTGGGGAGGTGAAACGCGGATTAGGTGACAACTTTTCCAAATACCTTCACTCAGTCCAGAAACATAACCCCGATCTTCCTGTCGTTTGCCATTTCAACACACACCTCTGCTGTCATTCCTACATCTATGACTTGGGCTTACTGCATTGTTCCAGTGAACATCAATGCAAACTGGAGAAGAGCAACTCATTTACTAATTAGGCAAGCTACAGGCAACTGGGCTGAACATTCAATAATTTCAGAGCATGACTCGCCCCCATTGATTTTATTTTTAGTCTTACCTTTCATTTTTAAATTATGTTACATTACTTTGTTACATCATTCATTTTTTTTCATCATGTGCCTGCCCAATGTCTTTATTCACGTTTGTGCTTTTGGCTAGAGCTTTCATTATTCAGTCATTTAACACCGTCTCTGCACTAATGTGTTGTCTTTCACCACAACATTAGCGCATCTTCGTTGCCTTTGCCTTTGCCGCATGACTTCCTTGTCAGTTATTCTCTGTGACCCTCCGGCCTATCAACACCTTCCATTTTGTTCTCTTTTCCCACACTCCAGCTTTATTTGCTTAAACGCTATTACATTTCTAACCTTTACCATTTCTGATGAAAGCTCACTGACCGGAAACTTTCACTCTGCTGCTCTTTTCACAGATGCTGCCAGACCTGCTGAGTATTTCCAGCACTTTTTGATGTTATTTTATAACCCTTTCCTTAATCGATTTCCGAACTCAGTTTCCACCCCAAGCTCTTTCCTTTTCTTGTTGCCTCCTTAATTTGTACCTATCTTTTCCAAAACTCCACGATTGAAGTCCTCCAATCAGACATCCGTCACTGTCACAGTATCATGTCAGCTCTTATCAAAATCACAAATGGCATCCTGTGTGAGTGAAATAAACATTAACTTTTCCTCCTCGAATTCTCGTCCTCTCCGCAGCAATGGACTGAGTTGATCAGTCAATCCTCCAACTCTCTCCACCATGTCTGGAACTTCAATCATCTGTTTCCATTCTTATCATTATAATCATTGCCAGAATATCACCATCAGTAGGTTCTATTCCAATTTCTGCTGCAGTGTCTCTGTTTATCCCGAAGGTTCTATTGTTCAGTTACATTCTGTCTTCCAGCGACATCACCCAGAAACAGAATGTCAGTTCAATATTGGTGTGGAAGACACCAAACTCTACCTCACCCTCACATCTCTCGTGCCTCAGTTGTCTCTGGATTGTCACACGGCTTGTCAGAAATCTGGTATTGGGTGAACAGCAATGTCCTTCAATTAAATATTGGAAAGGTTGAATCCATTTACTTTCTTCCTTGTCTCAAACTTTACTCTCTAGCCAGAATTCCTTTTCCTGGAAACTGTCTGAGATTGAACCATATTTTTTGCAACCTTAATCATATAGTTGACCTCGACATGAGCTGACAACCACAAGCCTGCGCCATCTCAATGACACATTCCTCTTACCCCCTTTCATCTCAAATGCTGCTGTGCCTTTGCCAGCTCCAGAGTTGCATGTTCAAACACACTCCTGGCAGACCTCCCACATTCTACGCTCGTATTTGTTCTTTTATTTATCTGGAGGAATCATACTCACTGTGTCCGCTGTCAGAACCAGCTACTGCCCACGTTTATTGAAGCTCATGAATGGTAACCAGGGAGGAAATCTAATCACAAAGCCAGGAGCCAATCAAACAGCAGCCAGCATAAGTTACTCAACTTCGAGTAAGACAGGGTCACATGACCAGGCTTTGTTCCTGGTCAATTTTATTCTCCCTGTCTCCGAATCCAATTTGTGTCTGCCCACGACCAAATCAGGAGTACAGCCTAAACATCAGGTATGCCGAATGCCACAGCTTAAATCCAGAACAGGAATAAGACCCCAATCCCCGTCCATCACCGTTCCACCAAGTTCTCCTTGTCTTCATTGCTCCCCTGAAATAATTTGAAGAATAGTGGACGAACATATCAATCCTGCTGTAGATGAGACCCTGTCAATCACAACAATCTGCCAAGCGATAAATCGCTGTGAACTTTGTCCACTCATCCCTTGTCATCTGTTGTCGAACAGTATTTGTTATGCACCACTGCTTATGCTGCTACATCAGCAGGTTTTTCCCCAATAAACTTTACCCAGGGCATCGTAAATACCAGCCTACACCATTTCAAACCTCTTCTTGCCTTCAAAACCCGTCTGGAAGTCAATATCTCTCACAACGTGCTCATCAATCTCGCACACTCTATACTTTTCCACTCGTGCTTGATGTCACGCTGTTTTAGCCTGCTCTATTATGTCTTCTAAGATGTCTGGATGTGTGTCGTGCTTTGTTCATATAAGTCGCCATGGTTGTGCAGGTCACCATTTTCTGGCCACTCCGTACTCTACGGTCTGGCTTAACCTGCTTATTTCCCCATTGCAGTGGAAAGTATGTTGTCAAAGTACATACCCAAAGGAATAGAGGTACCATCAGAAGTCCAGTGATACTGGGCAGCTTTCCAATAACTGCTGAAGCCTGCTTAGATCAGAGAACCGGTGCAATGGGATTTGTGTCATATATTTTTTTAAAAATATATTTTAGCACTAATATCATTTGACACAATTACTTTAATATTATTGCCATGCCCAGTCGAACCATGTCAAATTCATATCTTTTAATATAGAATTTCACTAAGTGTGTCGCATTTTGCAAGTGACTTTTCTTTTAAAATGGACCATACGAGCCGCAAATAATGGCCACCAAAGGTCATCTGACCTGATAAGTGAATTTCTAAACAGCCATACAGTCTCGCAAGAACAAAGTGATATATTCCAGACTCAGACGTGGCAACTCCCCGTATCCTCAGACAATCCAAGAGGCAATCCTTAACTGAATGGGTCTTTCTGAAACAAAGTCAGTAATCAAGCAATAAGCCAGATAATGAATAATCACACTAATCCCCACATCATGTTTGCGAAAGGGAAATGTGATAATGCACATGATTAACTAGCCATGTTGGTTTAGTTTTATTCTTTAACTGCTATCTGAAGAAAGTCACAACAGCAACAACAAAAAGGGCAGAAAAATCTATGCCGAAATAATTGGAGGCTGTAGCATGAGGTCTCCAAGCCTGTTCTATTTCGAATCCACTGGTGCTGCAATCTGACCTCGTGGTAGCGAGGCTACAAGCAAACAAGTTTGTGGCCTGCAGAAATTCTATCTCTTCAAGAGAATCCTGACAGCCACTTCAGCACGTGACTCTGGCTGTTGAACTTAGCAAAGCTAAACTTCAGGAGTGAAGGCGTATTTTTCATAAGATCTGCAACGTGTCTTTTCGGGAACGAGCCATGTGACTTATGAACTATTATTTTGAATATAAGCTGTAAAAGTGCACTATTCCTTTCAACTGTACTGTCCTTAAGTGTGTTTGTTTATGTTGCTGTGTGAGTGTGTGCCGTAGCGTTAGATTTCACGGTGAGTTTTGAATGACAATCCAGAGGTTGTGCATTCATGCAATGCAGGACATGTGAAGAGCAGTTATGGTCTTCAAACAGGAGCTGAAATGCTCACATGTAGCTTGTATATTCGAACAGGAATGACAAGAAAAATAATAATGTACAATGGACACATTGATGGACTGATAACAAAATGCTGCTAATGAGCCAATGTTGCAAATGATTTATCAATTGAGTATGTATTGCTGCTTGTTCTAATAGTGATTAAGAGCAGCTGATACTAATTGTGGAAAGATAAGGGTACTTATGGAAGTACAAGTTTCCACCTGGAGAGGGGTACAGGGAGCTGGTCTCTCGAAGGGCAATGCAGTCTGCACTTATGCTGCATGGATTATTGTGAATAAACCTATGTGGAAGTAAGACCAGCTGCTGATTTATCCTTTGACAGATGCACTTTTACCAAATTAACATAATGGTCCTGCATTTTGCACCTTCCCAGGATCAGATCTTGTAATTGTGATGTTTCATGCTCCTTTGTTGATCTCTGTCAGGGCGAGGGATTTGCCTGACTTCAGGCCGCGCAGGGCAGGTGAACTAAATATTCTATGAGGCTATGAGTTCCTCCTTCAGGGTAATTCAAACCAACAAGGAACCCACTCACCACAAAGTAAAAATCTTCAATAATTGTACTTCATGTGTGGGATCGGCAGAAGGACGTAGGGATGTTTTTGCTGGAAGATTTGCCTTGAAGATATTTTGGAGGCTTTGTTGAATGCCAAGTTCGGAAGTGTAGAACTGATCCATCCTGATATTGTGAGAAATCGAACATAAAATCACATAAATATTTGAGAACAGCATATAAAATGAGGAGGGAAAATAGACCTTCTCGCGAAAGGAAGAGACATTATTGAAACAGGAAGATGTTTGTACTGACACTGGATTGAATCTGATTCACCAGTGAATCCACGTCTTTGGTTTCTGTTTGTTATAAATGTGAAATCTGCGACAGCTTTGCCATTACAGCCAACTGACATAGTCCCCGGGGTTAGAAGTTTCTTGATGCTGTGTTTAGGTAACCCAGAAGATACAATGATATCTGGGGCTGAAATTGTGTCACTTACTTTCCGTGGAAATCTGTAATCTGTTGTCAATCATTTCCAAAACTCTGAGTAAGAGCTGTGCTGCTAACAGCTTCCTCCATTAGCTACCAACTGGACACTCGAGCGACAGTTGCATCAACAAGACGGCAAGGTTGGCCCTCCCATTAGCCCGATCCCCCGCACACCCATTCTGCATTCCCCACTGTTTCTAGGATGTCTCTGCATGTAGTGGACTAGATGGTTCATCTAATTCTCACGATTAAGCCTTGAATGCCACAAGGTTCGATACACAGCAACATAACTATCCATATTGTGCCCTCCCCTTTAAAACATGTAACGAAGCATTGATCAGGAATTGAAGAGCCTGGATCAGATCCAATGACCCTTCCTCTTGTCCATATATGATTCAACTCTGTCTATTTTCCTTGTTCTCCTGATCATTAAAATGTATCTATTCGAAATTATCAGAGTCAATCATGAAGCTCGTGGCTTGTTTCAACAAATAGACCAACAATTTGTTATACTTCCCCCAACTACACTGTGATTTGCCTATTTCAATTATTCGTTCAAAGATTGAGGCCAGGATGAGATGAAATTTACTCTGGATGAATGGCGGACAAACTGAAACTGTCTTCTTTCACTCCCGCAAAAAAAAAACACATTTTTTGCATTGTTTGCATCAGATTTGGGCTGATGAAAGGCAACTAAAAATCGCAATACATAGATGCCATGAAAAGGCCTCGTTCAACAAGAGAGAATCTAACCACCTCCCTTTGATATTCACCATCGTGGTCAGCCCCAATTACCACATTATTAATTTCATAGGCGTTACCTTTGATCAGAAATTTAACTGTGCCAGCCAAATAAATATTGTTGCTCCAGAGAAGATCAGATGCTGGGATGTATGCAACAAATAACTCACTGACTTTTACATCCGCAATCTACAAGGCATAAGTCAGGAATAATGGAATACACTCCACTTTCCTGGATCTGTGCCGCCGCCAACAAAACTCAAGCGCCTCAGGAGGATCCAAGCAAATGGGCTTGCTTGATGTGCCTCCGATGCACCATACTAACACGTAACTCCTTCCACCACCAGCACACAGTGGCTGCCGTGTGCTCCATACATAACATCACACCACAGGAAGTTACTAAATTTATTTCGACTGCTCCATTCAAGCACGAGACCGCTAACACCTAAAAGGATAAGGGCGGCAGATGCGTGGAAACATGAACACCTGAATGCTCCCTCCAAGACACAGACATCCTGAGTTGGAACGACATCGTCATTTCTTCATTATTGCTGGGTCAAAATCCTGGAACTTCCTTTCTAATTGTACTGCGGGTGTACCTAAAGCAGATGGAGTCCAGCGTTTCAGGAAGGTGGCTCTCCACCAAGTTCTCAAGAGAAGCTAAAGATGGTTAACACATCCCAGCCTCGCCAGCAATGCCCACATTCAAGGAAGAAAGAAGGAAATGCCTTCACCTTGCTACCTCAGTCTAAGTCCAGATGTGTGTTACATTGATGCCGGTTCCGGTCCTGAGCTCAGCACATTCTCTACCGTTTATGAATAAGCGGTCTCCCAATTAACATGGTGATGAGGAGGAATTTCTTCTCTTGAAAGTGCCATCACATTTAGAATTCACTCACCCAGAAGTCAGTGGAGTCTGGGTCATTGAATATATTTATTACCTAGACTGACTTTTCATTTACGAGGGAGTGAAGATTTACTGTTGTATGGCAGGAAATTGGAATTACAGCCATGTTCAGATCAGCCATTATGGTATTAAATGGCAGAACATGATCGATGGGCTGAATGGCCTACTCCCCCTTTTATTTCGAATGACCTTATCATCATATGTGAAAGGAAATCTGTTGCAACTCTTGCACTTTCATGGAAAGGAGCTGCGGGCAAGCAAACCACATCTTCGATGTGATGGAAGCATGAATACAAATATTTTATCGCGATTTTAGTATGCATTGGCGAAAGTGGAGGAGGATGATGTGTTGAAGCTGGAGGCGGTTGGTATGGAAAGTGAGAATAAGTGAATTAATATCATGGTTATGGAAGTTAGGGAAGGAGGTGAGGACAGTCACTCGGGTGATGGAACAGATAAAGCTGAGGCTACTGCAAAACCTATGTGAGGAATGCACGGTTAATGTGAAATGAAGAGTCTGCGGAAGCTCTGGTATGAAAGATGGCATCGTTTAAACAAACAAAAGGCGATGAGGAAACTGAGAGAATGGAAGTTATTATTTATGCAAAGTGGAGATGGAGGAATTGTGGTCAAGATAACTGTGGAAGTTGGAGAATCACGGTAAATATTGATGCAATGTCTGTCCACTTATATTGAGGGAGGAAATTCGTGGAAGAGAAGTGAGGAGTGACAGATGGACCGTTTTCAGGCGAGGGAGGTACAGATAGCTAAATGCAAATTTGATTAAATCTTCGAGCTCGATGTGAACAAGTGTTTGTCACAGCCACAATCATTGAAGTATCGGATAAAGAGGTTGAAAAGGGAAACGGAGCAGCTCGGACCGTGTGAGGGAGAGAACAATATTGACAATCCTGCCATTGTGTCCAGTTCAAGGCACCACACTTTGAGGAACAATGTCCCTTTATAGGGGTGTAGAAAATGTTCAAGAGAAAATTCCAGAGTTAAGGACAAAGAACAAAGAACAAAGAAAATTACAGCACAGGAACAGGCCCTTCGGCCCTCCAAGACTGCGCCGATCCAGATCCTCTATCTAAACATGTCGCCTATTTTCCAAGGGTCTGTATCTCTTTTCTTCCTGCCCATTCATGTATCTGTCCAGATACATCTTAAAAGACGCCATCGTGCCCGGGTCTACCACCTCCGCTGGCAACGCGTTCCAAGCACCCACCACCCTCTGCGTAAAGAACTTTCCACGCATATCCCCCCTGAACTTTTCCCCTTTCACTTTGAACTCGTGTCCTCTAGTAATTGAATCGCCCACTCTGGGAAAAAGCCTCTTGCTATCCACCCTGTCTATACCTCTCATGATTTTGTACACCTCAATCAGGTCCCCCCTCAACCTCCGTCTTTCCAATGAAAATAATCCTAATCTACTCAACCTCTCTTCATAGCTAGCGCCCTCCATACCAGGCAACATCCTGGTGAACTTCCTCTGCACCCTCTCCAAAACATCCACATCCTTTTGGTAATGTGGCGACCAGAACTGCACGCAGTATTCCAAATGTGGCCGAACCAAAGTCCTATACAACTGTCACATGACCTGCCAACTCTTGTACTCAATACCCCGTCCGATGAAGGAAAGCATGCCGTATGCCTTCTTGACCACTCTATTTACCTGCGTTGCCACCTGCAGGGAACAGTGGACCTGAACACCCAAATCTCTCTGGACATCAATTTTCCCCAGGACTTTTCCATTTACTGTACAGTTCACTCTTGAATTGGATCTTCCAAAATGCATCACCTCGCATTTGCCCTGATTGAACTCCATCTGCCATTTCTCTGCCCAACTCTCCAATCTAACTATATTCTGCTGTATTCTCTGACAGTCCCCTTCACTATCTGCTACTCCACCAATCTTAGTGTCGTCTGCAAACTTGCTAATCAGTCCACCTATACTTTCCTCCAAATCATTAATATATATCACAAACAACTGTGGTCCCAGCACGGATCCCTGTGGAACACCACTGGTCACACCTCTCCATTTTGAGAAACTCCCCTCTGCTGCTACTCTCTGTCTCCTGTTGCCCAGCCAGTTCTTTATCCATCTAGCTAGTACACCTTGGACCCCATGCGCCTTCACTTACTCCATCAGCCTGCCATGGGGAACCTTATCAAACGCCTTACTGAAGTCCATGTATATGACATCGATAGCCCTTCCCTCATCAATCAACTTTGTCCCTTCCTCAAAGAATTCTATTAAGTTGGTAAGACATGACCTTCCCTGCACAAAACCATGTTGCCTGTCACTGATAAGCCCATTTCCTTCCAAATGGGAATAGATCCTATCCCTCAGTATCTTCTCCAGCAGCTTCCCTACCACTGACGTCAGGCTCGCCGGTCTATAATTACCTGGATTATCCCTGCTACCCTTCTTAAACAAGGGGACAACATTAGCAATTCTCCAGTCCTCCGGGACCTCACCCGTGTTTAAGGATGCTGCACAGATATCTGTTAAGGCCCCAGCTATTTCCTCTCTCGCTTCCCTCAGTAACCAGGGATAGATCCCATCCGGACCTGGGGACTTGTCCACCTTAATGCCCTTTAGAATACCCATCACTTCCTCCCTCCTTATGCTGACTTGACCTAGAGTAATCAAACATCTGTTCCTAACCTCAACATCCGTCATGTCCCTCTCCTCGTTGAATACCGATGCAAAGTACTCGTTTAGAATCTCACCCATTTTCTCTGACTCCAAGCATAACATTCCTCCTTTGTCCTTTAGTGGGAAAATCCTTTCTCTAGTTACCCTCTTTCTCCTTATATATGAATAAAAGGCTTTGGGATTTTCTTTAACCCTGTTTGCTAAAGATATTTCATGACCCCTTTTAGCCCTCTTTATTCCTCGTTTCAGATTGGTCCTACATTCCCGATATTCTTTCAAAGCTTCGTCTTTCATCAGCCGCCTAGACCTTATGTCTGCTTCCTTTTTCCTCTTAGCTAGTCTCACAATTTCACCTGTCATCCATGGTTCCCTAATCTTGCCATTTCTATCCCTCATGTTCACAGGAACATGTCTCTCCTGCACGCTAATCAACCTCTCTTTAAAAGCCTCCCACATATCACATGTGGATTTCCCTTCAAACAGCTGCTCCCAATCTACATTCCCTAGCTCCTGCCGAATTTTGGTATAGTTGGCCTTCCCCCAATTTAACACTCTTCCTTTAGGACCACTCTCGTCTTTGTCCATGAGTCTTTTAAAGCTTACGGAATAGTGATCACTATTCCCAAAGTAGTCTCCTACTGAAACTTCAACCACCTGGCCGGGCTCATTCCCCAACACCAGGTCCAGTATGGCCCCGTCCCGAGTTGGACTATTTACATACTGCTCTAGAAACCCTTTTGGATGCTCCTTACAAATTCTGCTCCATCTGGACCTCTAACACGAAGTGAATCCCAGTCAATGTTGGGAAAATTAAAATCTCCTATCACCACCACCCTGTTGCTCCTACATCTTTCCATAATCTGTTTACATATTTGTACCTCTATCTCACGCTCGCTGTTGGGAGGCCTGTAGTACAGCCCCAACATTGTTACCGCACCCTTCCTATTTCTGAGTTCTGTCCATGTTGCCTCACTGATCGAGTCCTCCATAGTGCCCTCCTTCAGCACAGCTGTGATGTCCTCTTTGACCAGTAATGCAACTCATCCACCCCTTTTACCTCCCTCTCTATCCCGCCTGAACCATCGATATCCTGGGATATTTCGTTGCCAATCATGCCCTTCCATCAACCAAGTCTCAGTAATAGCATAACATCATACTCCCAGGTACTAATCCAAGCCCTAAGTTCATCTGCCTTACCTACTACACTTCTTGCATTGAAACAAATGCACCTCAGACCACCAGTCCCTTTACATTCATCATCTGCTCCCTGCCTACTCTTCCCCTTAGTCACACTGACTTAATTATCTAGTTCCTTACAGGCTTTTGTTACTACCTCCTTACTGTTAACTGACCTCCTCAATTGGTTCCCATCCCCCTGCCACATTAGTTTAAACCCTCCCCAACAGCGTTAGCAAAAGCACCACCAAGGACATTGGTTCCAGTCCGGCCCAGGTGTAGACCGTCCAATTTGTAATAGTCCCACCTCCCCCAGAACCGGTCCCAGTGTCCCAAAAATCTGAACCCCTCCTTCCTGCACCATCTCTCAAGCCACGCATTCATCCTGACTATTCTTTCATTTTTACTCTGACTATCACGTGGCACTTTTAGCAATCCTGAGATTACTACCTCTGAGGTCCTACTTTTTAATTTGGCTCCTAACTCCCTAAACTCTGCTTGTAGGACCTCATCCCGTTTTTTACCTATATCATTGGTGCCTATGTGCACAACGACAACTGGCTGTTCACCCTCCCCCTTTAGAATGTTCTGCAGCCGATCTGAGACATCCCTGACCCGTGCACCTGGGAGGCAACATACCATTCGGGAGTCTCGTATTCGACCACAGAACCGCCTATCTACTCCCCTTACAATCGAATCCCCTACGACTATAGCCCTTCCACTCTTTTTCCCGCCCTTCTGAACAGCAGAGCCAGCCACGGTGCCATGAACCTGGCTACTGCTGCCTTCCCCTGGTGAGCCATCTCCCTCAACAGTATCCAAAACGGTATACTTGTTTTGGAGGGAGATGACCGCAGGGGACTCCTGCGCTGCCTTCCTGCTCTTTCTCTGCCTTTTGGTCACCCATTCCCTTTCTCCCTCAGCAATCCTAATCTGCGGTGTGACCAATTCACTAAACGTTCTATCCACGACCTCCTCAGCATCGCGCATGCTCCAAAGTGAGTCCATCCCCAGCTCGAGAGCCGTCATGCGGTCTAACAAGAGCTGCAGTTGGACACACTTCCTGCACGTGAAGGAGTCAGGGACATCGGCCATGTCCCTGAGCTCCCACATTGAGCAAGAGGAGCATGACACGGGTCTGAGATCTCCTGCCATTTTTAATCTTAAGCTTAACTTAGTTAAATGAAAAAGGAACGAAAAGTTTTTACCAATCACGATAAAACCAGAGAAATAGAAAAATCCTTACCTTATATACACCCCACCGAGTCCTTTATTTGGTTAGAGGAGGAGGGCGGGTGGGAGACACTACAAGTGTGGTGTCTCGGGTTCAGAAACCGCCCAAATATATAGTGTTTTACTTACCCAGCAGCCCCCTGGCCTCCGCCGAAAACAAAAGGAAATTAAGTTTACTTTCAAACTGACCTTCCCAGCTGCTCACTCGCTCGCACTCTGCTCCCGAAAAAGCTGCTGCAATGAAAGGGCAGATGTTTTATGCCTATCAATTAGAGCATCGGGGTTGTTCTCCTTAAAGAGGAAATTGAGAGAGAGTTTGATAAAGTTGTTCCAAAGCATGGGCTGTTTAAACAGAGCAGATAGAGAGAAACTGCTCTCATTGGAAAACCTGGCCAAAACCAAAAGGTAAACCAAGGTTTAAGGGACTGGCAAAAGAATCAATGGCGACATGAGGGAAAACGTATGTTTCCAAAGCACGTGTTTAGGATATGAAATGAACTGCCTGAGAGTGTGGTAAAGCCAGAATCAATCAGAAGCGAACTGAATGAACAACTGAAGAGAAAAACAATGCAGGTCAGTGAGGAGGAGATGTAGGAGTGAGATGAGCTGAGCTGCAAGTGCAGAGAGCCGACATGGTCAAGCCAGACCAAATGGCCAACTGCTGTGTTGCAACCATTCTGCACTCCTTTTTATTTGAATATATGAATTTTTGAACGGAATTGCACAGATAAACAGAGCATCCAAAGTATAGACGAACATCCATTATAGGCTTCTCTGACGTTAGGAATTAAATTTCTGAATGGTCATGCAGACTGGAGACCATCACGAAAAGAACATGACATCCACAGATGGGACTCATGATTTTTCTAGGTCTTCCTTTAATTTTGTTTAACCCAGCTTCCAGTAATGATTAGTTGCTTATTGTGATCAGATTTGCCCAGTCTAGGGGGTGGGGGTGGGGATGGGTCCAATTCAATTTTAGTGGAAAATATATTCCATCAACAGGGAATTAACACAGCTGTCGTAATCTGTTTGTTCAAAGATTACGAAAAACTGTTTGAACAATTTTGCAACCTCAGTATTCCCATAGAGATCCAGGAGGGTATAAAGTTAATGCACTGGGAATGTGTCACCACAGAATTTATTTCAGAGATATTACCTGCAGCCCGAACAGTCCGATCACTCCAAGCAAAAAATGCACCGACCAATTCAATGGGTCAGGAACATATTCTATGTGATCCTTGCTGTAATTGGCGTTCCTGGTAAGTATCTCTAACCAATGATGTTTTGTAAATCTGTGTATGAGCTGGTTTCTTCCATTTCCATGGGAATAATAATATTACATGCGATCGAACGGTAACAGTTACACAGACACACACTCACTAATATAATTGCATTAATTTCCTGAATTATCTGTGCAGTTTTAATCTGTTGTCTCAACTGTTTCTAGCTCAAGACACTCTGCATTGTAAAGTTATTGAATTATGTGGAATGTTGTGTTCTGCAGAATCACAGCTCAAAGCAGGAAAATCTCAGAGGGGAAGGATTACTGCAATTATCTGTTAATGTAGAACTGTAGTGTGTGTGTGTGCAATAAATGGAGTGGAGCACCTGACCTCAGCGATCATGTATAACTGGGAGTCTCTGTCACTCTAGAATTGCACTGATTGTGGCTGACTAACTGGTGTGGACAATGTAACACGAGGGACCATGTAATTCCTGGAGTATCTGTCATTGTATTCAGTGCGGGTCCCCATCTTACTCCAATTCTAAGTAGAGTTGTGGACAGCACCATCAGGTGCTGCTTAATTTCCTTCCCGAGCACAGTCCTGAGAAGCGTTTGGTCACAAGTGCAACGCAATAATAAATAATCCTCTTCAATATTACGAAAAACATGATGACTATGACATGTTAATAGACAACTTATTGATTTTGCAACACAGAATCTGGGCATTCGGTACAACTAGATTAGGACAGTCTTCCTGCTCTGCACGAGCCTCTCTTCATTCCAGCTCATCTCATCCTATCAGCATATCATTGCAATCCTGTCTCCATCATGTACTAACCTCGCTTCTTCCTATTTTTTCTTCCATTGTAACTACTCCAAGAGGTCTCAATTCCACGTTCTCAGCAGTACAAGTAAATCTGTCTCTCTTGAATTCCATCGCGCATTTATTGATGACCATCTTATTTTGAGGAAATGCCGAACTGGTCACCAGCAAAGGTGGGAATATCAGGTCCACGTTTTCCCTCTCTAACCATTTTTTAATTTTCAAGGCCTCTATTAGTTCAACAATCATCCTTCTCTTATCGACATAATAGAGCCACAACATATCCCAATAATTGTAATCTCCCAGTTATGGGATTATTTCTGTGAAAAATACGTGCACCTGCTGGTTATCCTGGATAATTTTATCATGTGTAGTCCAGAGGAGTACACATTATTCACGTGTTCATTCACCACCTTTCTAATACATTATTATGACACTTTTCTTTGAATGATATTCCTGTAGAAATAAAAGCCCATGCTCTGATCACATTTGCATTGACTCAGTAAATTCCTTTTTCAATTTAACTCATTTAGACATCAGAGGGCGTGGTCAAAGACGTAAGAATGTCTCCTATCCGAGGGACTAGTTCGAATCAGGGAGGAGTTTCTTCGACCCCAGGGAGTGATTCGAGTCCGGGATGGGTTCCCACACCAGGAGTGGTTGGAGACGCGGTTCAGTTCTCCAGTCTACCCATTCCTGGGCTCCTCAGATTTATATTTAACTAGTTTTACCAGCGTCCGGTGAGCGGGGTGCTGTCCCTCCCCGTTCAGAATTTGTTAAATCTGTAAGTGCTGGGATTGGAGGCAGGTTAATGTTATGGACCCGATCTGACTCGATCCAAACCCACACGGTTTCGGTGGTAAAATCCTTCCTGCCAGGGTTGTGGAGCGGAGAATGTTTTTCAGTAATTTACAGCCACTTTCCCCTTCTCTGCTTTACAGTTAATTTGGTCTCAATTGTGATCCTGTCCAAGGGAAATTGTGGACTCTCCAGCTGCACCACCCGTTACCTTGTGGCCATGTCAACGGCGGATCTACTGGTCATTATCTCTGAGATCATACTCCAGAGAATCAATGATTATTATTTCCCATTTAATTTCCTGGATCTCACCTTTGTGTGTCGCTCTCTCTATGTCCTGATCCGTGCAGCCATTGACTGTTCGGTTTGGTTCACCATCGCTTTCACATTTGATCGATTTGTCGCCATTTGTTGCCAGAAACTGCAATCGAAATATTGCACCAGGTAAACTGCGATTGTGGTTCTAGCAACAATCAGCATTTTGCTCTGTATAAAAAATACTCCCATCTACTTTAGATATAAACCTAGACGGATAATCGACAATGTAGAATGGCGTTGCTCCAATAAGCGAAGTTATTTTACTGACCCTCGATGGATTGGATTTAGAATGTTTGAAAAAGCTTTCACACCATTGTTGCCATTCATTTTAATTCTGTTGCTGAACGCTCTGACGTTCAGACACATTTTAGTGACCAGTCGAGTTCGTCAGAGACTGAGGGGTCAGAGCAAGAAAGATAATCACCGTGACTCTGAAATGGAGAGAAGAAGGAAGTCTCTGATTTTACTCTTCACCATATCTGGCAGCTTCATATTTCTGTGGTTGGTGTATGTGTTATATATTTTTCGTATTGATCATTTCTTAGATGATGATTCTTATTATATCTTTGAAAATGTAGCATATATGCTGCGAAATTTAAGTTGCTGTCCGAACACATTTATCTATGTGGCCATTCAGTCCGAGTTCAGAGAGCAGTTAAAGAGCGCAGTGAAATATCCAGTTACATCAATTATTAAATTCATTAATAAGCAAAGCAACTGAGACCAGCTTAAAGATCCAGTGGTTTATGGACAAGAGGTGACCGCTGGAGGTCCAGACGAAAATGGCCTGTAGCAGTTAAGACAAACACTAGAGCTGTTAGTGACGGGAAGTGGGGGTCGAGAGCAAGAGGATGGGAAGTAAATTAGCAGGAATCAAAAAAGATAACGAGCAGTGAGCAAATGGAAAGAGATGACCTTCGTAAAGGGGTCAGGAGGAGAGTGATTGCGCTCCCTAATGGAACTGATGTGAAAGAAGCTTGAACTGGTTATGACACCTGTCATTAAACAAGAACCATGCAGTTTAATAAGTATGCTAACTGACTTGATCAATTAGCTATATCTGGAGAAGAAAACATTTATATTTAAAAACAACATTGCTTCCTGATATTCCACGAGGCACATTTTTTCTTAATTGCTTTGGCATCTTGGGAATGTGGAGGTGAATTGTCTACGATAGTTGGCATTGTTGATAAGAAGATGAAACATTGATTGTCCAAATGCTTTGTATCTGCAAGGATGTGTTATTTGTTCACACAGTGAAATGCTTACTCTAGGAGCCTAGTAAATAAGAGATGGACATGCTTTTAGCGTACTCCAATGTAATTACAGAAGTGCAGTGACGGCAGTTGAACCACACGGTAAACTAATGGAAGAGGTAATTCAAAGGAATCGGAAGCGCAAAAGATGGAAACTCAGAGTCTTTGCTGGTACAGTTTACAATGGTGTCTGTGCTGTAATTATTCTGAAACACAGTTCAACGTAATGTCAATTCAGTGACAGCAGAACAAAGGCATCGCCTGTGCTGGCAACATTCAAGGAATCCTGGTCTTGAAGGATAAGAAACGTCCATGTTGTCGTCAGTGCCTTTTTGTTAAGTATTTATAACATCTTGCTTAATTAATTATACTGGGTTCACAACTAGCCATTATTTGTAACATGCTAGGTCACGTACAATTGAGAACACAGTTGTAATAAATTGAAAATTAAAAGGAACTGAGAATTTTTAAATAAAAGTGTTTGAGCCTCAAAACCCCAAAAGATACAATGGTGAACCTTGTGGCCAGATGTTGGAAAGGCTAAAACGAAATGACTGGTTGTGTCGTTGAGTGGAATCTTGCTCTGATTAGTCTGACCAACTTGTTTCATTCAAGGAAGGGAATCCTTAAGGGGAACAACCAGACATAGATCCGCAAGACCTGTGAATAAGATATCATTTGAATTATGAGGTAAAAAATTGGCCAAAAACTTAGAACGAATATCAGTGCAAAAGAGGAACAATTTAGCATTTTAAGCAGCCAAGAATCATAGACTCATAGAAACATAAAATGTTTAAGGCACAGAAAGAGGCCTCTTTGACCCATCGTGTCTGTGCCAGCTGGTAAAGGATCCACCTATTCCAATCCCACCTTCCAGCATTTGGCACTTAGTTCTGAAGATTATGGCAGTTAAGGTGCATATCCAGACTCCCTTTCAATGAGTTGAGAGTCTCTGCCTCATCTACCCTTTTGGACAGTGAGATCCAGATCCCCACTACCCTCTGGGTGACAAACGTTTTTCCTCATCTCCCCACTATTTTTCCATCAATCAGTTTGAAGCTATGCCCCCTCGTCACTGACCTCTCTGATAAGGCAAATAGATCATTCGCCTCCACTCTATCCAGGCTGCTCAAGATTTTGTACATTTCAGTCAGATCTCCCCTCAGCCTGCTCTGTAACAAGGAGAATAACCCCAACTTATCCAATATTTCCTCCGACTTGCATTTTTCCAGAAATATCAACATCATCGTAAATCTCCTCTGTACCCTCTCCAGTGCAGAGAGAACTGCTCACAGTACTCAAGTTGGGGCCTAACCAATCAGTTAGTACTTTCCAGCATAACCTCCCTGTTCTTATATTCCATATCACAGATAATAAAATAAAATATTCCCGATGCTGTCTGAACCACCTTATCGACCTGCCCAGATACCTTCAGGGATCTGTGGAAATTGTCTCCAAGGTTCCTCACTTCCTCTACACTTCTCAGTATTTTCTCATTTATCTTGTACTCATTTGCCTTGTTTGACCTCCCAAAATGCATCAGCTCGCATTTCTCTCGCTGGAATTCCATTTGTGGTATCTGGCCAGGACATCAATAACTTCCTACAGCCGACAGCTATCCTCCTTGCTATCTCCCAAACAGATAATCTTCGTCTGGTCTGCAAGCTTCTTGATCATGCCCCCTACATTTCCATCCAAATCGTTAAGATATACCGCAAAACGCAGGGGACCCAGTACTGAATTTCACTGAATACCACTGGAAACAGCCCTCCAGTCATTAAGACATCCTTCAACAATTACGCTTTGTTTCCTGCCACTTAGCAAATTTAGTATCCACCTTGCTGCATTTCTCCGTGTCCCATGGGGACTTTTTTTCCAGTCTGCCATGTGGAACCTTGTCAAAAGCCTTGCTCAATTCAGCTGTTCTCCCCTCATCTAGCTTCTTTGTTACTGCTTCAAAAATGCGATCAAGTTGCTCAAACAAGATCTTCCCTTAACAGATCGAAACTGACTATTCTTGATTTACCTGTGCCTATTTAAGTGACAGTTTATCCTGTCTCTCTGAATAGATTGCAATAATTTGTCCTCTACTGAGGTTAGGCATGTCTGGCCTGTAATTCAGTTTAACCTTCACTCCCATTTTAATCAGAGATACAACGTTAGCAATTCTCCAATCCTCAAGCACCGCACCCCTGTATCCAGTGGGGACCACGGTGCTGAGGACGCCGTGGATAGCATGTTTAGCGAACAAATGGCTGCATCGGCAGAAAAGAGATGTCTTTCCACCAGGAGGAGTATTAGGCGGAGGCAGGCAGAACTGGAGTCCCCTGTAGACATCCCCCTCTCAAACTGATATACCGCATTCGATACTGTTGGGGGTGGGTGTGGAATTGGTGAGAAGGGTGTGGGGAGGGGATGACCACATAGGGGAAAGCAGCAACAGCCAAGGTCGTGGCACCACAGATGGTTCTGCTGTGCAGCAGGGCAGGAAAAAGACTGGGAAATCCACAGCGACAGGCGAGTAAATTGTAAGGGGTGCAGACAGGCGTTTCTGTGGCCGCAAACGAGGCTCCAGGATAATGTGTTGCCTCCGTGGTGCACGGGTCAAGGATGTCTCTGACTGGCTTTTTCAAGGACAAATCATGTGGTCCCTTAAGCATTCTCCCTCGTTCAAAAGTGGTTTGAATTGGGTTGAACATGTTTTTATTTGTCCTTTGCTTTGAAAAAGAGAACTAGATGTCACTACATCCAGAGAACGTTTGCTTCACAACTGTAAATCTCGTAGAGTTGACCCTTTCTGCGAGCAACATAACAATCTGCTGAATGGTATTTTGTGTGTGTATATATATACATATATATATATGTGTGTGTATGTGTATATAGTAATTTAGAAACAGTAATTACTGTTTCTAAATTACCACATATATGTACTGAATGAAAACACCTGGCTCCAAGCCGAATGGACCTTGTGTTCCTTGTTTCTCGAAATAGGTGGACCATTTGGTCACAGAGATCAATCAACTCCAGCATCTTAAACATTTGCAACATTTATGACAGCATGGTAATATTGTGATCTGAAGGCTTGGCCTTTTTTAAAAAGTCAGGAATTGGCATTAATTTATTCACACATTTGTTTCTATTTGTTATCTTTCTGGAGAAAGTCTTTGTAATTATTTGCAGACATCTTCCATAACAACTGTAGACACTACTTTCTCTGATAAATTCATCTGAAACCACGGAACATGGAAATAATTGTTTATGACATTTAAATCAATAATAAATAAATTAATATAGTTGCTATTCCAAGCACTCAAAAGGAAATTTACCTGAGATTAAAGAGATATAAACATAAATAATTTTCAAAAAAGTTAATGGAAACACTGTCTTGGTGGTTGCTGAGTATTGAGGAAAACCTTTTTTTAAGATAAATAAATGAAAGTTATTGTCAACTGATGACACCATTACTTGAATTTGGGAAACTTAGATTTTTTTAAAAATCAGTACAATTCGGTGCATTTCCTATCAACAGTAAAGGGGTATCTGAGGTAAATAATAGGCCAGCGTGCAGAATCTGTTGTTTTAATTGTATGTACTTACATGATAATAGTTTAGGAATTAACAGCACTCCTGTGAAAGGATAATTACTGTCATCGAGTGAGGTGATCTGCAGGTGTGGTGACAGTCTTCAATCTGAGGAGTGTCAATGAAGTTTTAACAGATAATAACATTCTTCATCATCAGAAGTCATTTGGGGTTATGATATTTTAGAAGGTAAGAAAATGTAAAATTTGTGCAGATCGCACCATTCATGCGCTAGAGAATAGAAAAAGTGGTCAACAACAAGAATGAGATTAAGGCGGAGGCAGATTTTGGCCTGTGGGGAATTGGAGGTTCTTGGAATGGTGTTTTGATATGACTAACTTTATTTAATCCTCATAATAATTAATGAGTGGACTCATTAAGAAAGGAATCAGTCAATTTCATACTTTATGAATGACAACATAATTTGTAAATGTTTTGTAACGTTTCCTTGGAATCACAATTAAACATCTATCTTCAATATAAATGTGCTAAGGATCGGGTAAAATCAGTTGACCAGCATTTATCTTTAAATAGGCAACTATTTTGTAGCAACTTGCAATAAGTCATTCGAATTATAAGAGAATCCAGTTTCTGTTTTAACATAGCTTATATCAAGCAGATAGGAGAGAAAATATTTGAGTATCACCACTGGGAATTAGAAGTGCAACAACAGCTGAGACAACGACAAATCAATTGGAGGAATGAAATGAACACAACATGGTAAGGAATGTTGTTTCTTGAAACAAAAAAAAGCATTTTAAATGTTGTATTGGATAATAAAGTTTATTCAATGCTCAACAGTTGGCGAGTAACAGTTGTTACAGAATAACTCCAAATAGCTGGGTTGGTAACTAAAGGTAAAGGGAAAGGTCTACAGTTTTTTTATGTAGTCGGATGTTTTGTTCAGGGACTCAAGGTCCTTAGAATTAGAATTTTTAGAATTAGAACATTACAGCGCAGTACAGGCCCTTCGGCCCTCGATGTTGCGCCGACCATCTGACCTACACAATTCCATTTTCATCCATATGTCTATCCAATGACCACTTAAATGCCCTTAAAGTTGGCGAGTCTACTACTGTTGCAGGCAGGGCGTTCCACGCCCCTACTACTCTCTGCGTAAAGAAACTACCTCTGACATCTGTCCTATATCTTTCACCCCAAACTTAAAGCTATGTCCCCTCGTGTTTGCCATCATCATCCGAGGAAAAAGACTCTCACTATCCACCCTATCTAACCCTCTGATTATCTTGTATGTCTCTATTAAGTCACCTCTCCTCCTCCTTCTCTCCAAAGAAAACAACCCCAAGTCCCTCAGCCTTTCCTCGTAAGACCTTCCCTCCATACCAGGCAACATCCTAGTAAATCTCCTCTGCACCCTTTCCAAAGCTTCCACATCCTTCCTATAATGCGGTGACCAGAACTGCACGCAATACTCAAGGTGCGGCCTCACCAGTGTTTTGTACAGCTGCATCATTTCCTCGTGGCTCCGAAACTCGATCCCCCTACTAATAAAAGCTAACACACCATATGCCTTCTTAACAGCCCTATTAACCTGGGTAGCAACTTTCAGGGATTTATGTACCTGGACACCAAGATCTCTCTGCTCATCTACAATACCAAAAATCTTCCCATTAGCCCAGTACTCTGCATTGCTGTTACTCCTTCCAAAGTGAATCACCTCACACTTCTCCGTATTAAATTCCATTTGCCATCTCTCAGCCCAGCTCTGCAGCCTATCTATGTCCCTCTGTACCCTACAAGACCCTTCGACACTATCCACAACTCCACCGACCTTCGTGTCATCCGCAAATTTACTAACCCACCCTTCTACACTCTCATCCAGGTCATTTATAAAAATGACAAACAGCAGTGGCCCAAAAACAGAACCTTGCGGTACACCACTAGTAACTAAACTCCAGGATGAACATTTGCCATCAACCACCACCCTCTGTCTTCTTTCAGCTAGCCAATTTCTGATCCAAAGCTCTAAATCACCTTCAACCCCAAACTTCCGTATTTTCTGCAATAGCCTACCGTGGGGAACCTTGTCAAACGCCTTACTGAAATCCATACACACCGCATCCACGGCTTTACCCTCATCCACCTGTTTGCTCACCTTCTCGAAAAACTCAATAAGGTTTGTGAGGCACGACCTACCTTTCACAAAACCGTGCTGACTGTCGCAAATGAACTTATTCTTTTCAAGATGATTATAAATCCTATCTCTTATAACCTTTTCCAACATTTTACCCACAACCGAAGTAAGGCTCACAGGTCTATAATTACCAGGGCTGTCTCTACTCCCCTTCTTGAACAAGGGGACAACATTTGCTATCCTCCAGTCATCCGGCACTACTCCTGTCGACAATGACGACATAAAGATCAACAACAACGGCTCTGCAATCTCCTCCCTGGCTTCTCAGAGAATCCTTGGATAAATCCCATCTGGCCCAGGGGACTTATCTATTTTCACTCTTTCCAAAATTGCTAACACCTCCTCCTTGTGAATCTCAATCCCATCTAGCCTAGTAGGCTGTATCTCAGTAATCTCCTCGACAACATTTTCTTTCTCTACTGTAAATACTGACGACAAATATTCATTTAATGCTTCCCCTATCTCCTCTGATTCCGCACACAACTTCCCACTACTATCCTTGATTGGCCCTATTCTAACTCTTATTATTCTTTTATTCCTGATATACCTATAGAAAGCCTGAGGGTTTTCTTTGATCCTATCCGCCAATGACTTCTCGTGTCCTCTCCTTGCTCTTCTTAGCCCTCCCTTTAGATCCTTCCTGGCTAGCTTGTAACTCTCAAGCGCCCTAACTGAGCCTTCACGTCTCATCCTAACATAAGCCGCCCTCTTCCTCTTTACAAGCGCTTCAACTTCTTGAGTAAACCACGGCTCCCTCGCTCGACAACTTCCTCCCTGCCTGACAGGTACATACTTATCAAGGACACGCAGTAGCTGCTCCTTGAATAAGCTCCACATTTCGTTTGTGCCCATCCCCTGCAGTTTCCTTCCCCATCCTACACATCCTAAATCTTGCCTAATCGCGTCATAATTTACTTTCCCCCAGCTATAATTCTTGCCCTGCGGTATATACCTGTCCCTGCCCATCGCTATGGTAAACCTAACCGAATTGTGATCACTATCGCCAACGTGCTCACCTACATCTAAATCGAACACCTGGCCGGGTTCATTACCCAGTACCAAATCAAATGTGGCATCGCCCCTGGTTGGCCTGTCCACATACTGTGTCAGAAAACCCTCCTGCACACACTGGACAAAAACAGACCCATCTAAAGGACTCGAACTATAGTATTTCCAGTCAATATTTGGAAAGTTAAAGTCCCCCATAACCACTGCCCTGTTACTCTCGCTCCTGTCGAGAATCATCTTCGCTATCCTTTCCTCTACATCTCTGGAACTATTCGGAGGTCTATAGAAAGCTCCCAACAGGGTGACCTCTCCTCTCCTGTTTCTAACCTTAGTTAATATAATATATGTTTTGGGTAATTTAAGGGGATAAATAAAGAGTAAGTCATGACAGAGCAGCTCGGCAACGTGGTGTGCTGCTCCTGTGCAATTTGTGATGTAAGGGACACTTGCAGTGCCCAGGGAGAACACGTGTGCAGGAAGTGTTTCCAGCTGCAGCGACTCGAAATCGGCGTTTCGGATCTGGAGCAGCGGCTGGGGACACAGTGGAGCATCCGGGAGGCTGAGGTCATCGTGGATAGCACGTACAGGGAGGTGGTCACACCGCAGGTAAAGACTGCTCATGAAGAAAGGACATCGGTGGCCACCAGGCGGAGTAGAAGAACTAGGCAGGTTGTACAGGAGTCCCTTTGTTCCATCTCCATATCTATATTCCGCTTTGGACACTGTTGGAGGCGATAGTTCCTCAGAGGAACGCGGCAAGAGTCAAGTCTGTGACACCACGGGTGGCTCAGCTTCACTGGAGGGGAGGAAATGGAGTGCGGGAACTATAGTGATAGGGGATTTTATCGTAAGGGGTATAGACAGGCGTCAATGTGGCCGCAAACGTGATTCCAGAATAGGTATGTTGCCTGCCTGGTGCTAGGGTCAAGGATATCATGGAACGGTTGCAGGACATTCTGAAAGGGAGGGTGAACATTCAGAGGTTGTGGTGCACATTCGAATCAATGACATAGGTAGAAAGAGGGTTGACGTCCTGCAACACGTGCTTCGGGTGCTAGGCAGAAGATTAAAAAGCAAGACTTCAAACGTTCGATTCTCTGGATTACTCCTGGTGCAACGCGCGAGTGAGTAGAGGAATAGCAGGATAGAGCAGATGAAAGTATGGATGAGGAGATGGTGCAGGAGGGAGGGCTTTAGTTTCGTTGATCACTGGGTCTGTTTCTGGCAATGGTGGGACCTGTAAGGCTGATGAATTGAGGGCGCTGTTTCGCACATATTATTGCTATCACTGTAGTTCTGAGGTTAGCTTTGTCTCTTTCTCCACATTTTTAGTTTAGTTTAGTTTAGAGATACAGCACTGAAACAGGCCCTTCGGCCCACCGAGTCTGTGCCGACCATCAACCACCCATTTATACCAATCGTACACTAATCCAATATTCCTACCACCTACCTATATTAGGGGCAATTTATAATGGCCAATTTACCTACCAACCTGCAAGTCATTTGGCTTGAGGGAGGAAACCAGAGCACATTCTTTCCCTGTGTCTCTATCTGCCCCCATGCTTTCTCTTCTCTGCCTCTGTTTCACACTCGCCTTCTCCATTTAAACCTTTAATAAATAAAAAAAAATGCCACACACAGCAATATGATTTTTCGTTATTTGAAATGGTGAGGCAGATTCAGCAGCTTGTTCTCAGTTTAAAGAGGGAGTTTCGCCCTTTTGGGGGACTGAAGTCTGGCTATTTTCACATTGCTGCTTATGGGATCTTGCAGTATATCAAGTGCTCTGCAGCATTTACTGCATGACAACAATGAAGAAACTTTAAAATTCAGCTTCCTGAGCGTCAGAGTGTGGATTTCGTTTTTTTTCCAAGAATTTTACAACAATTACAAGAGCTGAATGTAAAGCTGTATAAAGGCTTGTTATACGTTTAAATATGGATTTTGCCATTTTCTGAGGACTGTGATGGGATATCTGGCCATTATCACATTGTGGGATCATCCTGTGCATACAATCGCTGCATCAATTCCTACATTACAGATGAGGCGGAAACAGATGGAGAGAAAAAGAGGGAGAGTGAGAAACTGGAGGTGGCAGGTTAAACGCAGAGAGAGAGACAGGCGGAGGGTGGGTGAAGGAGGGAAGGCAGAGAAAGATGAAGAAAGACAGAGAGTGAGAGATAGAGAAAGAAATCAACACTTAAAACCTTGGTCAACTGAATTTTGAAGTGTCACCATTGCTGGGATCTTGCTGTGCACAGCTTGCCTGCAGAATTCCCTGCATTGGAACAGTGAATGCATTTTAGAAGTGAATTCATTGCGTGTAAAGCTCTCCTGAAGGCCTGGAATTAAAGTCCTGAGTTTGAAGCCGGTATAACTCCCCAATAATGCTGGTGTTTTGGGCAGTGCCGTGAATGACAAGGTGGAAAGAAATGTTCAGCAGCCATTTGAATTGAGAGTGTGGTTCTGAGAGTGGATTTCTTTGTATATCTGCCTCTCTCTCTCTCTCTCTCTCTGTCTCTCCATCTGTCTCTCTGAATGAGAGTAACAGGAGGGAGAGAGATGGAGGATAGTGAGGGAAACATGGAGGGAATAGAGGGGGTGAGAGGCGTATCACACTGCTGTTTGTGGGATATTGCTATGCACAAACGCCATACAGCATTTCCAATATTGCAACAGTGACGGCCACTTTAAAAATTAATTAATTTGATTGCCAAAGACTTCTGTGAATCAGCAATGAAATGGCTGAAATGTGAAGGTTTGTAAAGGTTTGTTATCATTCCCAAATATTGCGTGCGTTTTCCGCTGTGGGCTGAATTTGAAACGCCTGGGGGCCATTTGATTTCAAATTTTCAGGAATGGGAATGTGGATTTCTCTCTCTATCTTTCTATGGGAGAGGGGATGGAGGTCGCCAGTATTTGTGTGTTTTTACAATGATGCAGACACAGATGCAGAGAGTGACACAGATAGAAATAGAGAAGAGAGAGAGAGAGAGAGAGAGAGAGAGAGAGACAGTGTGAGGGAGAGAGAGAGAAGACAGGGTGAGGGAGGGAGAGGTAGAGTGAGGGAGAAAGAGAGAGAGGGAGATCGGGTGTGAGAAAGGGAGAGAGAGAGAGAAAGTGATAGAAAGAGAGACAGGGTGAGGGAAAGGGAAAGAGAGGCAGAGAAAGAGAGAGTGAGTGAGACAGAGATGGAGATTGACAGAGACAGAGAGAGAGAGGCAGAGAAAGAGGGAGAGAAAGAGTGCAAGGGAGGGAGAGATACAGAGACAAGGCGTGATGACGTAAGGGAGGCACAAATAGAGTCAAGGACAGGGACAGAGAGAAAAATACAGACAGAGAGAGAGAGACAGAGAGAAATAGATCGGGACAGACAGCGACAAAGGGAGAAGGAGAGAGGGGGAGAGGGAGGGAGACATAGAGAGAGAGAGATAGAGAGATAGATAGAGAGAGAGAGAGTCAGAGATATCGTGAGAGAGGGAGAGGCAGAGAGAGTGGGAGAGACACAGTGAGAGACAAAATTAGAGACAGTGGAGGAGATGCTGTAAAGAAGGCACAAATGGAGTCATGGAAAGAGACAGAGCTACCCCTATACATAGAAGACAGAGAGAGAGAGAGAGAGAGAGAGAGAGAGAGAGAGAGAGAGAGAGAGAGAGAGAGAGAGAGAGAGAGAAAGAGAGATAAAGAGGGAGATAGGGTGAGGGAGAAAATGAAAGAGACAGGGTGAGGGAGAGAAAGAGAGACAAAAACAAGAAATGCTGGATTCACTCAGCAGGTCTGGCAGCATCTGTGGAAAGAGAAGCAGAGTTAACGTTTCGGGTCAGTGACCCTTCTTCGGAACTGGAAAGAGAGAGACAGGGAGAGGGAGAGCAATAGAGAGACCGTGTGAGAGAGAGAGAGAGACAAGGTGAGTGAAACAGAGACAGGGAGAGGGAGGGGGGGAGAGAGAGAGAGAAAATGGAGAGACAGGGTGAGTGAGAGAGGGAGAAAGTGTGAGACAGTGTGAGGCAGAGAGAGACAAGGTAAGTGAGAGAGAGACAGGGAAAGTGGAGAGAGATAAAGTTACAGGGTTAACGATAGAGTGAGAGAGACAGGGAGAGGGGAATAGGGAGTGTGAGTGTGAGGGAGGGAATGAAAGAGACAGGGTGAGGCAGAGAGAGACAGTGAGGGATGAGAGAGAAATGGGACACAGGGTGAGGGAGGGAGCGAGAAAAAGTGAGAGACAGTGTGATGAAGTGAGTGACAGGGTGAGTGAGAGAGAGAGAGAAAGAGAAGGGGGATGGAGACAGTGAGAGACAGAGTTAAGGAGAGAGAGAGAGACTGAGACAGGGTGAGGGAGAGAGAGAGAGATGGTGAGGAAGAGAGAGAGAGAGACAGGGTGAGGGGCGAGAGGGAGAGAGAGAGAGACAGGGTTTAGGAGAGTGAGAGAGGGTTAAGGGGAGAGAGAGAGAGAGAGACAGAGACAGAGAGACAGAGAGAGAGGGAGAGGGAGGAAGCGACAGGATGCTGAAGAGAAAGGGCGGAAGAGAAGGACTGGGTGAGTGAGAGAGAGGTAGAGTGAGGGAGAAACAGAGAGAGAGAGAGAGAGAGAGAGAGACGGGGTGTGAGAGCGAGAGGGGGAGAGCGAGAGAGGGAGCAACAGCGAGATAAAAGGACAGGCAATGACAACGAGAGAAAGAGAAACAGAGAGAGGCAGAGAATGAGAGAGAGAGTGAAACAGGGAGAGGCAGAGAGAGGGAAAGAGAGATAAAGAGGGAGAAAATGCAAGAGACAGGGTGAGGGAGAGAAAGAGAGAGAGAGAGGGAGGGTGAGAGAGAGAGAGAGAGAGAGAGAGAGCATAGAGAGACAGTGTGAGTAAGAGAGGGAGAAAGCGTGAGACAGTGTGAGGCAGAGAGAGACAAGGTGAGTGATAGAGAGACAGTGAGAGGGGGAGAGGGATAGAGTTACAGGGTTAGCGATAGAGTGAGAGAGACAGGGAGAGGGGGATCGGGAGTGTGAGTGTGAGGGAGGGAATGAAAGAGACAGGGTGAGGTAGAGAGAGAGACAGTGAGGGATAAGAGAAAATTGGGACACAGGGTGAGGGAGGGAGCGAGAGAAAGTGAGAGACAGTGTGAGGGAGAGAGTGGCAGGGTGAGTGAGAGAGAGAGAGAAAGAGAAGGGGGAGGAAGACAGTGAGGGACAGAGTTGAGGAGAGAGACAGAGACAGGGTGAGGGAGAGAGAGAGAGAGATGGCCAGGGAGAGAGAGAGAGAGGGACAGGGTGAGGGGGAGAGAGAGAGAGAGAGAGAGAGAATCAGGGTTTAGGAGAGAGGGAGAGTTAAGGGGGGGAAGAGAGAGAGAGAGAGAGAGAGAGAGAGAGAGAGAGAGAGAGAGAGAGAGAGAGAGAGAGAGAGAGAGAGAGAGAGAGAGAGAGAGAGAAAGCGTGAGACAGTGAGAGGCAGAGAGAGACAAGGTGAGTGAGAGAGAGAGAGTGAGAGGCAGAGAGAGACAGGGTGAGTGAGAGAGAGACAGGGAGAGGCAGAGAGAGGGAAAGAGAGATAAAGAGGGAGATAGGGTGAGGGAGAAAATGAAAGAGACAGGGTGAGGGAGAGAAAGAGAGAGATAGGGAGAGAGAGCAATAGCGAGACTGTGTGTGAGAGAGAGAGACAAGGTGAGTGAAAGAGAGACAGGGAGAGGGAGAGGGAGAGGGGGAGAGAGAGTGAGAGAGAATGGAGAGACAGGGTGAGTGAGAGAGGGAGAAAGCGTGAGACAGTGTGAGGCAGAGAGAGACAAGGTGAGTGAAAGAGAGACAGGGAGAGGGAGAGGGAGAGGGGGAGAGAGAGTGAGAGAGAATGAAGAGACAGGGTGAGTGAGAGAGGGAGAAAGCGTGAGACAGTGTGAGGCAGAGAGAGACAAGGTGAGTGAGAGAGAGACAGGGAGAGGGAGAGAGAGAAGGGTGAGGGAGAGAGAGAGAGATGGTCAGGGAGAGAGAGAGAGAGGGACAGGGTGAGGGGAGAGAGAGAGAGAGACAGGGTTTAGGGGAGAGAGAGAAGGTTAAGGGGGAGAGAGAGAGAGAGAGAGAGAGAGAGAGAGAGCGCGAGCGCGGGAGAGGGGCTATCCCTCTCTATAGAACAAATGGAGGGAGCTATCCTTATACATACAAAATGGATGGGGATCCCTTTGTACTTATAAAATTGAGAGAGATCCCCCGCTAATATAAAAGGGAGGGAGATGCCCCTGTATGTACAAAATGGTGGGAGATGCCCTCGGCATATGAAATGGAGGGGGATGCCCTTGTATGTATGAAATGTAGGGAGCTCCCCCTCTACATATAAAGTAGTGGGGCACTGCAAAGAGACAGAGAGAGATAAAAGTATGCTAAACAGGCAGATGTCCATTCACCAAAATGAGGAAGCCGGTGACAGTCTCTGATCCACAACGGTTTAATTGAAAATTCATAGTTCAGTCCAAATACCTGTTTTTACTCTTCGCTCCTGAACTAACTCTCTGTCCAGAGGTAACTCCCCAACTGGGCAAAAATCCAGCCCTTAAATGTAAAACCAGAATGAACATCACCTGATCTCGATTAACACTGAAATGAAACCAGTTTCATTAAAGGCACCGGGATTTTCAATATTGTCAAGATCGAGAGACAGAGAGAAAGAGAGAGGCAGAGACAGAGAGAGAGAGAGACGGAGAGACAGAGGGAGATAGAGAGAGACAGAGATAGAGGGAGTGACAGATACAGAGATAGATAGCGACAAAGGGAGACAGAGGGAGATACAGAGAGAGAGAGGGAGATACCGAGAAAGAGTGATAGAGAGAGACAGGGAGAGAGGCAGAGATGGTGTCAGAGAGAGACAAACAAAGAAATGGAGGGAACGGGAGTTAGAGAGAGAAAGGGATTGACAGAGAGAGGGAGAGAGGGAGAGGCCGTGGCAGAGACAGAGAGTGGGAGACAGAAGGGGAAAAACAAAGACAAAGGGAGAGACACGGCAAGACAGAGAAAGGAAAATGTTTGTGGTTGTTGGAGGTCAATCATCTGAGCTGTAACTCTGAAACAGAGACACAGAGAGAGGGAGATATGGAGAGCGGGAGGGAGAGAGAGAGGGAGGGCGGGATAGAGAGAGGGAGTGAGGGCGAGAGGGAGAGAGACAGATGCGGAGAGAGGGAGGGAGGGAGAGAGAGAAGGAGGGAGGGAAGAGAGGGAGGGAGGGAGGGAGAGAGGGAGGGATGGAGAGAGCGGGGGAGAGAGAGGGAGTGAGGGAGGGAGAAAGGGATGGCGGGAAAGAGGGAGGAGGTAGAGAGGGAGGGAGAGAGAGTGAGAGAGGGAGCGGGTGAGAGGGAGGGGGAGAGAGTGGGAGAGGGAGGGGAGAGAGGGAGATACAGGGGGAGGGAGGGAGAGAGGGAGGTACATCGAGAGAGGGATAGGGAGATACAGGAACAGAAAGGTAGGGAGGGAGAGAGGGAGGGGGAGAGGGATAAGGAGGGAGAGAGAGAGGGGGGAGGGAGAGAGAGGGATACAGGGAGAGGGAGGGAGAGAGGGAGGTACATAGAGAGAGAGGTAGGGCGATACAGGGACTGAGAGGGAGGGAGGGAGATAGGGAGGGAGGAAGGGAGAGGGAGGGAGATACATGGAGAGGGAGTGAGGCAGATACAGGGAGAGAGAGAAGGAAGGAGAGAGAGGGAGTGACAGAGATGGAAACACAGATGGAGGGACAGAGAGCGAGACAGAGAGAAGGGGAGAGAGGAAGTAACAGAGAGGGAAAGGCAGATGGAGGGAGAGAGAGAGACAGAGAGAGAGAGGTGGAGACAGAGATAGAAGGAGAGAATGAGACAGAGAAGGAGGGATAAAGAAAAAAGGAGGAATGGTTGAAAGCATTGCTGCTGTGGGAGGAAGGGAGAGATGAAGAGAGAGAGAGAGTGGGAAAGAGAAAGGGAGAAATGGTATCATGGGCACACAGATAGAGTTATGGACAGAGGCAGAGAAAGAGAGTGAGAGACAGAGAGACAGAGACAGAGACAGAGGGAGAGGGAGAGGGAGATACGGAGAGGAAGAGGCAGAAATAGACAGGGAGACCTAGATAAATAGAGGGAAATACATGGACAGTGAGAGAGGGAGATACAAAGAGAGAGAGAACGGGAGAGAGGAGCAGATATGGTGTGAGAGACACAAACAGAGTCATGGATAGAGGCACGAAGAGAGAGCGAGAGAGAGCGAGATAGAGAGAGAGATAGGGGGGAGAGATAGATAGTGGGGGAGACATGGATGGGGTAGAGAGATAGACAGAGGGAGAACGAGGGGGAGGGAGATAGAGAGGGAGAGGGCGATAGAGAGGGAGAGATTGATAGAGGGGGCGAGGGAGATAGAGGGGGAAAGAGAGATAGAGAGGGAGAGAGATAGAGGGGGAGGAAGGGATAGAGCGGAAGAGGGAGAGATCGATGCGGAGAGGGAGATAGACTGAGATTGAGGGGGCTGGTGTGAGATGGGGGAGAGAGAGATAGAGGGGAGAGAGAGATGGGGAAGACGGTGGTGAACCTGTGGAATTCTCTACCACAGAAGGCCGTGGAGGCCAAGTCATTAAATATATTCAAGGAGGAGAGGGATATGTTTCTTAATGTCAAAGGGATCAAGGGCCATGGGGAGAAATTGGGAACAGGGTACTGAATTGGAACATTGGTCATGATTTTTATTGAATGGCAGAGCAGGCCTGAATGGCCCACTCCTGCTCCTATTTTCTATGTTTCTCTAAGGGAGGCGGACTGATAGAGAGAGACAGACAGAGAAAGAGGGAGAAACAGAGAGTGAAGGAGAGATAGAGATGAAGAGAGGGGATCCTGAGATTCTCTTCCTCTCTCTCACACAAACGTGCAGACACACACAGACAACCACACAGGCACACTCATGGACACACACATAAAGGGCCACACAGAGACAAAGACACACACACACACACACATAGACACAGACACAGCCACAGATTTTACAACCCACACTGATATCAGTAAAAATGGCCAATAGAAGCTCAGTAACAATCCCCTATGTCTGCCCCGTCCTGAGAGAGACAGAGGGAGAGATAGGGAGTGACAGAGAGAATCAGTGGAAAAGGGATGACAAAACAGCTTATAGGAGAAACTGTACATTTATTTGTGTTCCACAGATTTTATTAAAACTTGAAAGGGACTGGACACTGAAAAAGCTGTCAGTGAACAGCCCAGAGAGACTTTATAAGTGAGGGAAGGCGAGACACTTTACAATCCACACTGGTGTCAGTAAAAATCCCCAAAAACAACCTCAGTAAAAAAAAAAATTATCTGTCCAGTCCTGTATTGTGGGTTTAATGTGAAGGTTTTTGGGGTGAGTGTGGATCAGTGTTTAATATTTTCAAACTGCAGGGAAAGCATTAAAGGTTTAAAATTGACCAAGAAATGGCTGAAAATATTGCTGTCTTGGGATTAACATATCAATGGACTGGAAGAGTCAGGAATGTCCTGTCCTGGGATTAACATATCAATGGACAGGCCCCCGAGGCAGGAGATTGAGAGACAGCCCAACATGTCAGAGGCTCAAGGGGTGGAGTTTGCAAACAGCTCAACATGGATATAACTGGGTAGGAAGTTCTCAGTTCCAACCACCATTCCCTCTCTCTCTGGAGAGAGCAGACACATTCCCCAGTCTGGTTCAGTGTAGGTCTCTGTGTTATCTGTGGGTGCATCTGCGTGCGTGTGCTCTCTCTGTCTCAATATGGTTTATAACTGTGATTTGATTGTATTTGAATATTGCTGATTGTCTGTGTAACCTTGGGCTCTTGCTGTGCTATATTGTTTAAAAATGGCATCGCTTTGTATTTTAATCCAATTTTTTCTCCTTCTTTACCCTGAGGAACTTTCATTCTGGAAACTGCATCGTGAAGGTGAAAAGAGGGAAAGGCTGGGGTGAGGAATCCTTGGACAGGAACTTCCTCCAGAGGGGGCGGACTGAGGCCTTGTCCACAGGCTGCACCCAAGGGGCCCACATGAGTTGTGTCTGGTTATTAGCCCGAGGTTTAATTTCCTCTCTGGGGCCCACCTCGCAAGACTAAATTTAACATCCAAAAGGTGCAGCTGTCTAAAGGCTTGTTATAATTCCCGAATAATGTTGGTCTTTTGGGCAGTGCCATGAATTTGAGGGTGAAATGAAATGTGCATAAGCCAAGTGAATTGAGAGTGAGGTTCTGAGTGTGGATTTCTCTGTCTCTGTCTCTCTCTCTCTCCATCTATCTCTCTGAATGAGAGTAACAGCAGGGAGAGAGACGCAGGAGAGTAAAGGAAATATGGAGGGAATGAGAGGGGGAGAGGACGGGGCGCCGGTTGTTATCACACTGCTGCTTGTGGGATCTTGCTGTTCACCAATGGCCTGCTGTTTTTCCAACATTGCAACAGTGACGACTACTTGAAAAATTCATTCATTGAGTGTCAAAAGCTAGTAATTAAGTCACAAATGTGATGGTTTCTAAAGGCTTGTTATAATTCTAGAATAATCCGTGTCCTTAGGAGTATGTTCGGAAGCTTTACTGTTAAATAAGATGAACGGAACCCATTTCAATTCATTTTACTGAAATCCCGAGTTTCAATTGATATCTCTATCTCTCTCCAGCTTCGTTTCCCTCTGTCTCTCTATTTAAACCTTTAATAGTTAAAACATACTACACACTGCAATATGATTTGCTGCTGCTATAACTGGACAGACAGAAATATTTCATAGCTAATTTCAATAAAGATTAAATATGACATACAAGGGGAAAATCCAATATGGCAGAGAGAGAGCATGAGAGAGGGGCACAGGGACGACAGAGGTAGGAACAGAGAGAGAGAGAGAGACAGAGACAGGTAGAGAGGTAAAGAGACAGACACACAGGCACACACTGGTGGAGGGAAATGTCTGAACCCTTTTAGCTCTGCTTTATTAACGGTGATTTGTTTGTATGTGAGTGTTGCTGAGAGCGTGTCTTTGTAAGCGAGGGCAATTCTTGGGCTCTTGCTGTGCTATTTTGTTTAACAATGCCTTTTAATCAATGTTCTCTCTCTCCCTCTTGCCATAGGAATTTTCATTCTGAAAACTGCATTGTGAAGATGAAAAGAGGAATGCTTGGGCAACAGCTTCCTCCAGTGGGGACGGACTAAGGCCTTGTCCGCAGGCTGTACCCAAAGGGCCCAAGTAAGTTGTGTCTGTTTATCAGCCCGAGATTTAATTTCCTATCTGGGGCCCTTGGTTAACTCGTTCCTGTCAGATTGGGGTCCTGGAGTTTTAAACAGGTTGAAAGCCTGGGGTTAAGGGAGCAGCCCAGGAGGGAGTCCAATTTGCCACTTGCTCCTTCCAGCCTTGTCTGTGAGGTTTGCTGCTGTTTTGGGCAATGCTATGAAGCTAACAGTTAAATAAGATGCACGGTTCCCATTTTAGTTCATTTTCCTGTTGTTCTGATGTTAGCTTTGTCTCTGTCTCCACATTCTTTCCCTGTGTCTCCAACTCCCCTCATGCTTTCTCTTCTCTGTCTCTGTTTCACACTCGCCTTCTCCATTTAAACCATTAATAAATAAAAGAACTACCACACAGAGCAATGTGACTTGTCGTTATTTGAAATGGTGAGACAGAATTAGCAGCTTGTTCACAGTTTAAAGAAGGAGCTTCACACTTTCTGGGGTCTGAAATCTGGCTATTATCACATTGCTGTTGGTAGGATCTTGCTGTGCATCTAGTGCTCTGCAACATTTCCGACATGACATCATTGAGGACACCTTAAAAATCAGTTTCCTGAGGGTCTGAATTTGGTTTCGCGGTGTTTTCTCTCCACCTTACTCTCCTTTTATCTATTTAAAGCATTAATCAATAGGAGCCACAATGTGACGTGTGGTAATTTGAAACGGTGACAGAAACACTTCAGAGGACGTTTCAATCCAGATTAAATCCCAGATTGAGAGAAAAAGAAACAGATGTGGATGGGGAGGGGGGATGGGGGCAGGGTGCAGGAGAAAGACAGGGAGAGGGATATTTCAGATTTTCAAGCTGCAGGAATGTTTTTCTCTCTGGGATCTCGAAACTTGTATCTCTAAAAACAGATTCTCTGCAAATTATCACATTACTGCCTGTGGGATCTTGCCGTGCACACACTGCCTGCAGGTTTCCTGCATTGCAACAGTGAGCACCACTTTCAAAATTAATTCATTGAGTGTCAACTGCTCCTGAGGGCCGTTAATTATAACAGCTGAATGGAAAGCTGTATGAAGGCTTGTTATAAGTTTGAAGATGGAGTTTAGCATTTTCTGAGGACTGTGATGGGATATCTGGCTATGATCAAATTGTGGGATCCTGCTGCGCATACATTCCCTGCATCAATTCCTACATTACAACACTGAGGCAGAAACAGATGGAGAGAAAAAGAGGGAGAGTGAGAAACAGCTGGAAGTGGCAGGTTAAACAGAGAGAGAGAGAGAAAGAAATCCACTGTCAAAACCTTGCTAAACTGAATATTGAAGTGTCACCATATTTGGGATCTTGCTGTTCACGGCTTGCCGGCAGAATTCCCTGCACTGTAACAGTGACTGCTTTTTGGAAGCGAATTCATTATGTGTAAAGCTCTCCTGAAGGCCTGAAATGAAAGTCCTGAGCTGGAAGCCGGTATAATTCCCGAATAATGCTGGTATTTTGGGAAGTGCCATGAATTTGAGGTTGAAATGAAATGTCCAGAAGCTATTTAAACATAGAGTGAGATACTGAGTGGATTTCTCTGTCTCTCTGACTGTCTGTCTCTCTTTCTCTGTCTCTCTCCGTCTGTCTCTCTGAATGAGAGTAACAGGAGGGAGAGAGACGCAGGAGTGTGAGGGGAAGATGGAGGGATTCAGAGGGGGAGAGTAGGGGCAGGCGGCTGTTATCACACTGCTGCTTGTGGGATCCTGCTGTGCATACATTGTCTGTAACCGTTCGTACATTACAACACTGAGGCAGAAGCAGATGGAGAGAAAAGGAGGGAGAGTGAGAAACAGCTGGAGGTGGCAGGTTAAACACAGAGAGAAAGAGAGCGAGAGAGAGTGAAAAAAATCCACAAACAAAACCTTGGTAAACAGAAAGTTGATGTGTCACCATTGCTGGGATCTTGCTCTGCACTAAAACAGATTATCTGCATGTTGCTCTTTGCGGGATCCTGCTGTGCACACACAGCTTGCAGGTTTGTGTGTTTTTACAATGAGGCAGCTAAAGATGTAGACAGACACATCGAGAAATAGAGAGAGAGAGAGAGCAGGAAATGACAGGGTAAACACATCGACACTTCCCAGTCTCTTTCTCTGTGTCGGTGGATGTGTTTGTGAGATGGGGAGTCATTGAGAGATTGTTTTATGTCAGTGAGTGAGGGAAAGAGCCCTGGGCTCTTGCTGTGTTTTATTTCTTTTCAAAAATGCTTTGCTTTGTTTGAATCAATTTTATTTCTCTTATTCCCAAGGAGAATATTTTCGAAAGGTGCATCTGTGATGACGCAGAGGGAGTATCTTCTGGCCACGTGGAATTCTCAGACAAGAGCTTTAACCAGAGAGGAAACGAACAATAAATATAAATGTGTCATTGTCAAAAGCATTTCTAGATACAGAAAAGAAGACGGCATGTGTTTTCGGGGCTGAAAGAAAAACAATGTGTTGGAAATTCTCAGTCTTCCCAGCACGGTTCTTATTTCAGATTTCCAACAACCGCAATATTTTGATTTTGTGTTTTCGGGTGTCTGTGGATTTTTTTACCAAAAGGGACGGGGCTCCGAAGGGAACAGCTTGGGAAGTGCTGCTCCAAAACTGTCAATGTAATCCCGTAGATTTCCCTCTCTCCATCTCTTGCTGCAACTTCATCCCTGCACCTTCCTCCTTGTTCCTAGCTCTGTTTCTTCACATCTTTCAATCCCTATCTCTGTATCTCTCAACATCCTTTCTATCTCTGCCCCTCTCGAGAGGCTCACAAGTTTCCATTTTCACTCTCCTTCTGCGACTCTCTGCATCTTTGTCTGTCTCTCTCATTCCATTTCTTCTCTCACTCACTTCCAAATCCCTAAATCTTTCCATTTCTGCTCCTTCAACATTATCTCTGCATTCCAACCCCCCACCCCCCATCACCACCGCCGTCCAGGGACACCTCTCTATATTCTGTAAACACATCTTACTTTCAATCTCTGCCTCTCCACATCTTTCAGTCTCTGCATCTCTCTCTTTGTCTGGGACCTTTCTGAATATCTACAACTCTCTGTGTTAGTCTCCACTTTTCTCTCTCTGTGCCCTTCTCAGTATTTCTGACCCTCTGTTCTCAGTTTCTCTCTCACTGGTTTCGGACTCCCTGCATCTCATTCTCCATCTCCCTTTCCATTTATTTCTCTCTCTTTTTGTTCTGTGCTCATCCTGGGATCTGTTTTCTGTGTCTCTGTCCCTCTGTTTCGGGGTGGATTTGAACTCGCTGCCTCGGTGTTGTACAGGGTGATTGTGAACTGGGATCCTGCTTTCCCCCTCTCCCCAGTTTTGCTCCCATTGAGGTAAAAACAGGGGAGAGATGCTGAACGGGCAGCCCATTCACAACCACCCTCCTCTCCTCCACTCTTGTTTGCACCATTGGCACCAAGTCCGAGTTCAGCCCAGTGTTTCTTTGCCTCACTGTATCTGCTCCCCGACTGTCTCTGTCTGTCTCCTTGTGGCTCAATGGGGGAAGGGACAGATCAGACATGATGTAACAGGGATGGGACAGGCTCAAACGGCTGAATAGCTCCTCCGGTCCCTGTCCCACTCAATGTGTGTGCCTTTGTGTGCGTCTCCCTCTGTTTGATTTCCTAAAGCCGATGGGGAGAACAGGTGAAACACCTTTCTGCAGGAAGGGATGTGCCAGGGGTCGGGATCCTCCTGTGCGTTAAAGGCTCAGAATGCCATTTATCCTCTGGAGGTCCTTGCTCTATGCCCGGCCCTGTGTTTGGCCGGGCAGGAGTTAAAGGTGCTGGGCGTCTGGGAGCCATTTGATGGAATTCTAGTGGCTTATCCGGACCAGGAATTGAAGTGAATTGAAAAGATTGTACGGAGACGGAGCATCACCCAGGAAAGTGATGGAGGATGGAGGTTGGAATAGCACTGGGTGGGGGTGGGAGGGGTGGGGGGAGGGCTGTTGACTGGGACTGGAGTTACACAGCGGGCAGACAAGGGCGGCTGTTCATTGGGGAGATGATCCAGGGTGCGAATTAATAGAGTGTGGGGATTTTACAGGACAGTGATGGTATTTATAAAGGGGGGGGTGTGTTTACAGTGGGAGCAGGGGGCGAAGTAGAGGACAATATTCACAGAGGGAATGAGTTATTTTAAAAATGGGAGGGGTAAGTGGGGATTCCCCAGGTTTAAAATGGGAGGTGGCAGTAGGCATTCTCCAGGTTTAAAATGGGAGGGGGCAGTGGGGAATTTCCAGTCTATTCACGAGGGGCATTTATATGTAGGACTGTTCACTGAGCGGGTGGGGGTTAATTACTTGGGATGCTGTTCACAGGTGGGGTATTTATTTGAGGCTCTGTTCACAGGAGGGGTATTTAGCTGGGAATCTGTTCCTGGGGGTATTTAGATGGGCGTCTGTTCACAAGAGGGGTATTAGATGGGAGCCTGTTCCTGGAAGTATTTAGATGGGAGTCCGTTCACAAGATGGGTATTAGATGGGAGTCTGTTCCTGGGAGTATTTAGATGGCAGTCTGTTCACAGGCGGGGTATTTAGATTGGGGGGGGGCTGTTCCTGGGGCTATTTAGATGGAAGTCCGTTACTCGGGGTATTTAGATGGGAGTCTGTTCCCGGGCGCGGGGTATTTAGATGGGAGTCTGTTCAAAGGAGGAGTATTTAGATGGGGGCAGTTATCATGGGGGATATCTGATCTGGGTCTGTAGACCAGGGATATTTAGATGGGGAGAGTATGTTTACGGGGCGGGGTTGGTGGGGGAGGAGAATATTGCAGTGGGAAAAATTTGCCTTGTGGTAAGAATTGCGTGGGGGGTGGGAGATAAATTGCGGGGGGTGTAAATTGCAGCGGGGGGATAAATTGCGGGGGAGGATAAATTTCGGGGGGGTCAATTGCAGGGGACTTTTCTCGGCCCTGTAATTGTGGGGAGGGGGAATAAAGTGAGGGGGAGGATAAATTGCAGGGGGTTAGGGTCAGAAAAGGAAAGATAAGAAGAAAATGCTGGAAAGAGAGAAAAACAAAGAGAAAAGATAGAAAGAGACAAAGAAAGAGAGAAAAGGGAGAATGATGGAGAGAAAGACAGAAAGAGACAGAGATAGAGTGAGACAAAGAAAGAAAGAGACAAAGATAGAAAGAGAAAGAGAGAAGACAGAATGAGACAAAGAAAAAGAGAGAAAAAGAGAAAAAAGATACAAAAAGACAAGAGAGAGAAAAAGAGACAGAGAGAAAAAGAAAGAGAAAGAAGATAGAAAGAAACAGAGAAAGTGAAAAGAGAATGTCACAGAAATAGAGAAAAGACAGAAAGAGACAGAGAAATAGAGAAAACACAGAAAGAGGGAGAGAAATAGAGAAAAGACAGAAAGTCATAAATACAAAAAAGGCTGAAAAAGACAGAGAAAACGAGGAGGGATAAATGTGGAGAGAAGGAACTGAGACGCAAATAAATTGCAGGTAGCAAAGAGACAGGCAGAAAGCTAGTGAGAAAGGAACAAAGAGAATCACAGAGAGATGAAGAGAGAGAGAGAGAAGGACAGAGAAAGCCATGGAGACAGAATGACGCATAATCACTGAGAGAAACAGAGAGTGAGGGAAACACATAGTGAGGGAGAGAGAGAGATGGAGGAACACAAAGAAGGAGACAAACAGAGAGCGAGAGAGCAATTGAGGAACAGAGAGAGAGAGAGAGGAACAGGGAGAGGGAGAAACTCAGAGAGAACGAGAAGCACAGGGAGGGGGAAAGAGAGATTGAGAAACAGAGGGAGAGAGAGAAACAGAGAGAAAAACGCAGGGGAAGAGAAACACAGTGAGGGAGAGAGAGATTGAAGAACAGAGGGAGAGAGAAACAGAGAGACAATGAAATAGAGAGAGAGAGACAGAGAGAGAGAATCACAGATAGTGTGTGTATAGTCAAGGTTAACTGGATCCTTGATGACGCCCCTATGCTTTGGGAGAGGTGTGCATCAGGGATGCCCCATGTCCGGCCAACTGTACACCATCTGTGTGGAACCGTTCCTGTCCCTGCTTCGCAGGAGGTTGACGAGATTGGCTCTGCGCGAGCCGACCATGTGGGTCATCTTCTCGGCTTAAGCTGACGACGTGCTACTCGCGGACACAGCTCCCGTTGACTTGCGGAGGACGTGTGACTGCCAGCAGACCTTTCCTGCCGCATCCTCCGTGAGAATCAATTGGGAGAAATGTTGCAGACTCCTGGAGGGTCAGTGGCGGGTCGAATCCCTGCCGGAGGAGTTGACACCTTTTGCGTGGAGCACCACGCACCTCCTCTATTTGGGAGTCCACCTTCGTCCCGGTGAGGAAGCCTGGACGGCAAACTGGCAGGAGTTGGAGGTGAAAGTCACCGCTCGGCTGGGGCGCTGGACAGGACTGCTCTGAGTGCTTTCCTACAGGGGCCGAGCGCTGGTCAAAAACCTCCATGCTGTGGTACTGGTTCGTCATTTTGGCCCCGCCTCCTGCATTCGCCACCAAGATCCAGAAGAAACTCGTCAATTTCTTCTGGGGCCAGAGGAAATTCCGGGTCTCTGCCGCGGTCCTGAGTCTCCCGATCGAGGAGGGCGGACAGTCATTGGTGTGTGTCCGCACCCAGGCTGCCACTCTCCACCTTCAGACACTGCAGAGATACCTGTACGTCGAGCGTCCTCCCAGATGGTGTGGGCTGGCGACGTATTTTTTCTGCCAGTGTCACTGCCTTCAAGACGACAAGCAGCTCCCGGCAGAGTCCGTTAGCACGCCTCTCTGAGGGAGTTGCCTGTCTTTTACCGGGATCTATTCCGAGTCTGGAACATGGTCCCATCCAGTCAGGGCGCTCCCCCGCCGGCGGAAGTGAGCGCCTTGGCTTTCCTGGTGGCTGACTCCGGCGACGGATCGGCGGGCGGAGGAGTAGTCGAAGCCCCCGGGATGCCCCTAGCTGCGGGTGGCGCGGGGGCTCGGGAGAGCGGAGCGCTCCTGCCTGAGCTGACCCCGCCAGGCCGGAGCTGCTCATCAGACCCAGGCCCGAGAACCCTCCTGGGGAGACAGTCCCGCACAATCCGAGCTGCCTGTCAGAAAATCCCTCTGTGCCATTCCAAGCGGCGCAGAGGGTTTTCCTGTACGGGCTGCACCTGCACACACTCAAATTCCTCGGCCTCGTCAGCAGGCCAGATACGCCCTGGCGGTCTACGTTGCCAGCTGGCAGCGAGGGGAAACCCCGATGGAGGTCTCTCTACGCGGGAGTCCTCCCCTTTTAGATCGGGGACCTTGGGTGGAGGGTGTTGCACAGGGCAGTCCCGTGCAATAGACATTTAAGTAGGTTCACGGACTCCCCTGTACTTTCTGCGACCTGGACGAGTCCGTGCTTCAGATATATACGGAGTGTGCGAGGTTGCAGCCCCTCTTTGAGCATTTAAAGAGGCTGCTCCTCAAGTTCTCGCTGCACTTCAGTTCCACGCTCCTGAGCTTTGGGTACCCGGTGCGGAGGGACATGGGCCAGGTGGAGGATCTCCTCATTAGTTTGCTCCTGGGCCTGGGCAAGGTGGCAATTCACAGGTCCAGGCTGCTGGCCATCGGGTGGGGGGGGGGGTCCGTCCTCGCTGATTGCCTGCCCCTCTTCCGCGGTTACGTTCACGCCCGGGTGTCCCTCGAGAAGGAGCATGCGGTGTCCACTGGTAAGCTTGAGGCCTTCCGCGACCGGTGGGCACCGCAGGGACTGGAGTGCATTAGCGACGCCGAGAATGGCATTTTAATTTGAGTTTTTTGTTTATTTATCTGTTTTAATAAAGTTATTTTAAAAATGTAAATATGTATATAAAGGAGGACTGAGGAATAAAGGCCCCCTCGACATGAAAAATATAAAAGGGGCCTGGGGCACAAAGGCCACTTTGGAAAAAAGAAAAAAGAAAAAAAAAAAACGGTTAGATTCCGAGTAAAGCTCCCTCTACACTGTCCCGCATTGGCAATTCCAGGAGAGGTACGGCACAAGGTTACTTAGAGAGTAAAGCTCCCTCGATGCTGTCCTCATCAAACACTTCCAGGGCAATGGTGGCACGGAGTTAGATGCAGAGTAAATGTCCATCTATCTATGTCACCCTCACTCTTCCTGTCTCTCCATCTCTCAGTACCTGCAACACCATGTCTCTGTCTGAGAGGAAGAGGGAGAGATTGAATTTGAGCGGATACAGAGGTAGGAAGAGATGGAGAGAGTGAAGGGGAGGGATGATCAGAGAATGGAAATCAGAATGGAGAGAGCAAAAGAGAGGAGAACAGAGTGACAAAGATGGAAAGATATTCCCAGCAAAAGTAGCTCCCTACCTTTATCTCCATGCTAATCACTCCCTGTCAGTTACTCGCTCTCCATCCATATTTCTCCCTCTCCCAAGGATATTTCACACTCCATGCCTATGTCTTCTATGTCTGTGGACACAGGAATAAAATTTACATCAAAGTAAGATTAGATTTTACACTTGTTCTTTCAAACTCACCTCCCAATCTCTCTCTCTCCCCAACGTGATCTCGCTGTTTGCGAACAGAGCGACTTTGGAGTGTCGGTCCACGGATCACTGAAGCTAACAAGATTAGCTGGTTAAGAAGGCATATGGGACACTTTCCTTTATTTGCCGAAGTATGGAATCTAAGACCAGGGAGGTTATACTAGAACTATATAAAATACTAGTTACACCACAGCTAGTGTACTGTGTACAGTTCTGGTCACCACCTTACAGGAAGGATGTGATCACACTAGAAAGGATAGAGAGCAGATTTGCAGAGCATGTTGCCAGGAATGGAGACTTTTGGCTTTGAGGAAAGATTGGACAGTGTGGAATTGTTTTCTTTGGAACAGTAGGTTCGCCTTTAAAATTATTAATCTGAATTCACAATTTTACTTGAATTTGGGTATAGAAAGATAATTTTCTGTTTATTAACATCACTGAATAAAAACCAAAATAAAAGCAAAATACTGCGGATGCTGGAAATCTGGAATACAAACAAGAAATGCTGGAACCACTCAGCAGGTCTGGCAGCATCTGTGGAAAGAGAAGCAGAGTTAACGTTTCGGGTCAGTGACCCAAGTTCCGAAGAAGGCTCAATGACCCGAAACGTTAACTCTGCTTCTCGTTCCACAGATGCTGCCAGACCTGTTGAGTGGTTCCAGCATTTCTTGTTTTTTCTTACTGAATAAATAAATATTGGAAGATTCAATGTCACTTTGTTCCTGTCCTCCTATTTGATCAAACTCCTCCTGACTCACTCGAATTTGCAAAGCTAAGGAGCAGTTCTGGTGGTGCGGGGTCCCTTTAAGTGGTTTGGGCGAACTATCCCCCTGTTGCCCCCCCCCCCCCCCACGCTCCTCGTGGTCACAGCGCTGGGTCAGGGGTCACAGACTGCACAGACACCGGGATTGATCCATGACCGCCTGACGCCAAAAACAAGAAAAGGAAAGCAAAAATTCTCCTGCTCCCTGTGAAATCAGATTGACAATAAATTGAAACTCGAGAGTGAAATATCAAAGGAGAAAAGAGAGATTTTGATGTTTGTAGAAACATTCTTTACACAGAGGGAAGTGTTTATGTTTATCTGTCTAAGTTGATCAATGTGGATATATGTGTCCATGTGTGGGTTTCGCTCTCTCTCTCTCCTTCTATCTCTCTCTCTCTCTCTCTCTCTCTCTCTCTCTCTCTCTCTCTCTCTCTCTCTCTCTCTCTCTCTCTCTCTCTCTCTCTCTCTATCTCTCTCTCTCTCTCTCTCTCTCTTTCTCTCTCTCGGTCAGTGGGAATGGATGTGTCTGACTATGGATTTCTAAATCCATTGGCAGCTAAATGTTCCAGGATTTAGAAGCTTCACGCTGGATGGAGGGGGATGTAAAAGGGGTGGGGGAGTTGCATTACTGGTTAAGAAGAGTATCACAGCTGCACTGATGGAGGACACCTCGGGGGGTCATGCAGCGAGGCAATATGGGTGGAGCTCAGGAATAGGCAGGGTGCAGTACCGATTTTGGGGGTTCACTACAGGCCTCGCAACAGCCATCACGAAGTAGAGGAGCAGATATGTAGACAGATTTTGGAAAGATGTAAAGGTAACAGGGTTGTAGTGGTGGATGATTTTAACTTCCCCTATATTGACTGGGACTCACTTAGTGCGAGGGGCTTGGATGGGGCAGAATTTGTAAGAAGCATCCAGGAGGGCTTCTTGAAACAATATGTAGATAGTACAACTAGGAATGGGGCCGTACTGGACCTGGTATTGGGGAATGAGCCCGGCCAGGTGGTCGAAGTTTCAGTAGGGGAGCATTTCGGGAACGGTGACCATAATTCCGTAGGTTTTAATGTACCTCTGGATAAGGATAAGAGTAGTCCTCGGGTGAAGGTGCTAAATTGGGGGAAGGCTAATTATAACAATATTAGGCAGGAACTGAAGAATTTAGATTGGGGGCGGCTGTTTGAGGGTAAATCAACATCTGACATGTGAGAGTCTTTCAAACGTCAGCTGATTAGAATCCAGGACCAGCATGTTCCTGTGAGGAAGAAGGATAAGTTTGGCAAGTTTCGGGAAACTTGGGTAACGCTGGATATTGTGAGCCTCGTCAAAAAAGAAAAAAGGAAGCATTCATAAGGGCTGGAAGGGTAGGAACAGACGAATCCATTGAAGAATATAAAGACAATAGGAAGGAACGGAAGCAAGGATTCAGGAGGGCGAAAAGGGAAGTCATTGGCAAACAGGATTCAGGAAAATCCCAAGGCTTTTTATACGTATATAAAGAGCAAGAGGATAACCAGGGAAAGGGTTGGTCCACTCTGGAACAGAGAAGGGAATCTATGTGTGGAGCCAGCGGAAATGGGCGAGGTACTAAATGAGTACTTTGCATCAGTATTCACCAAGGAGAAGGACTTGGTGGATGATGAGCCTAGGGAAGGGAGTGTAGATAGTCTCAATCATCTCATTATCAAAAAGGAGGAGTTATGGGTGTCTTGCAAAGCATTAACGTAGATAAGTACCCAGGGCCTGATAGGATCTACCCCAGAATACTGAGGGAAGCAAGGGAAGAAATTGCTGGGGCCTTGACAGAAATCTTTGCATCCTCATTGGCTACAGGTGAGGTCCCAGAGGACAGGAGAATAGCCAATGTTGTTCCTTTGCTTAAGAAGGGTAGCAAAGATACTCCAGGAAATTATAGGCCGGTGAGCTATACGTCAGTGGTTGGGAAATTATTAGAGAGGATTCTTCGAGACAGGATTTACACCCATTTGGAGACAAAAGGACTTATTATCGTGAGGCAGCATGGTTTTGTGAAGAGCAGATCATGTATCACTAATTTGATTGAGCTTTTGAGGAAGTGATGAAGATGATTGATGAAGGAAGGGCAGTGGATGTTATCTATATGGACTTCAGTAAAGCCTTTGACAAGGTCCCGCATGGCAGATTGATACAAAAGGTGAAGCCATAAGGGATCAGAGGGGAGCTGGCAAGATGGATACAGAACTGGCTCGGTCATAGAAGACAGAGGGTAGCAGTCGAGGGGGAGGGGGGTCCTGAATGGAGGGATGTGACGAGTGGTGTTCCGCAGGGATCAGTGCTGGGACCTTTGCTGTTTGTCGTTTTATAAATGATTTGGAAGAAAATGTAGCTGGTCTGATTAGTAAGTTTGCGGACGACACAAAGGTTGGTGGAGTTGCAGACAGTGATGAGGATTGTCAGAGTACACAGCAGGATATAGATCGGTTAGAGACTTGGGCGGAGAAATGGCAGATGGAGTTTAATTCGGACAAATGTGAGGTAATGCATTTTGGAAGGTCTAATGCAGGTGGGAGGTATACAGTAAATGGCAGAACGCTGAGGAGTATTGACAGGCAGAGAGATCTGGGCGTACAGGTCCACAGGTCACTGAAAGTGGCAACGCCGGTGAATAAGGTCGTCACGAAGGCAACAGCATCTGTCGGCGCATTGAGTATAAAATAGGCAAGTCATGCTGCAGCTGCACAGAATTTTAGTTATGCCACACTTAGAATATTGCGTGCAACTCTGGTCGCCACACGACCAGAAGGACGTGGAGGATTTGGAGAGGATACAGAAGAGGTTTACTAGAATGTTGATTGGTCTGGTGGGCATTAGCTATGAGGAGAGGTTGTAAAAACTCGGATTGTTTTCACTGGAACGACGGAGGTGGAGGGGCAACATGATTGTGGTTTATAAAGTTATAAGCGGCGTGGACAGAGTGGATAGTCAGAAGCTTTTTCCCAGGGTGGAAGAGTAGGTTACTAGGGGACATAGGTTTAAGCTGAGAGGGGCAAAGATTAGAGGGAATGTGCGAGGCAAGTTCTTCACACAGAGGGTGGTGAGTGCCTGGAACTTGTTGCCGGGGGAGGTGGTAGAAGCAGGTGCCATAGAGACCTTTAAGAGGCATCTTGACAAATACGTGAATAGGATGGGAATAGAGGGATACGGACCCTGGAAGTGCAAAAGGTTTTTGTTTAGGCAGGCATCAAGATCGGCGCAAGCTTGGTGGGCCGAATGGCCTGTTCCTGTGCTGCGCTGTTCCTAGTTCTTTGCTTTAAAGTGCAGGAATGTCTGACTGGAAACAGCTTTTGACACGTTTCCCAACATGTTTGCTCACACTTTTCAGGATGAAGATCGATTCAACTTACAAATTGCAAGCCCCAAAATGAATCTCTAAGATATAAAAAGTGACGCAAATGAAATCTCAGATGTCTCTGTCCCGGCACCCATTTTAACATTGTACCACTTTGTTTTTCTCACTTCTCCTCAACCTTCCTTCCTAAATGCATCATTTTACATTGCTCAGCTTTGAAGGTAACCTGCCATGTGTCTGACCATTTCACCAGACTGCCTCTATCCTCCTGAAGTCTACTATAATACCCTTCCCGTTTATTACATTTCATATGGCACAATGTTGAAGTTATGCCCTGTAAACCCAAGCCCAAGTCATTAATATATATCAAAAATGTCAGTGGTCCTCATCCAAACCCCTGGGGAATACCCCTGTACCACAATGTGCACTATATACAGTGAGTACAAAAGCAGGGATGTTTTGCTGAAGATTATTGAAGCTCTGGTTAGGTAAGAGAGAGAGGGAGACTGGGATTCAGAGGGTAACAGAGAGGGAGAGACTGGAATTCAGAGGGTAGCAGTGAGAGAGAGACTGGGATTCAGAGGGTAACAGAGAGGGAGAGACTGGGATTCAGAGGGTATCAGAGAGGGAGACACTGGGATTCAGACGGTAATAGAGAGTAAAATAGAGATGGAGAGGGCATCACAGAAAGTTTAAGGCACAGAAAGATGCCACTTGGCCCATCTTGTCTGTGCCAGCCAAAAGGTGATCCACCTATTCTAATCCCACATTCCAGCATTTGCTCCATAGTCTTGCAACTTACGGCACTTGAGGTGAATATCCAGACTCCATTTGAATGATTGAGGATCTCTGCCTCAACTACCCTTTCAGGCAGTAAGTTCCAGACCATCACCACCCTCTGGGTGAAAAAGACTTTATCTACCCTCTAGTTTTTAACCAATCACTTTCAATCTCTGCCCCCTCATCACTGACCTCACTGCTCAGGTGAATGAATCATTCACCTCCACGTTATCCAGGACCTCCAAATGTTGTTCATTTCAATCCCATCTCCCCTCAGCCTCCTCTGTTCCAAGGACCCCAGCCTTTCCAATCTTTCCTCACAGCTGCATTTCCCCAGTCCTGGCAACACCTGGGAGAGAGGAGAGAGACAAAGTCCAGTGTGCAGTGCAGCAGCTTTTTCGGGAGCAGCGTGTGAGCGAGTGAGCAGCTGGGAAAGTCCGTTTGAAAGTAAATTTAATTTCCTTTTGTTTTTCGGCGGAGGCCAGGGGGCTGCTGGGTAAGTAAAACACTACATATTTGGGCGGTTTAAAATAACTTTACTTTCAGTGCAGCAGCTTTTTCGGGAGCAGCGTGTGAGCGAGTGAGCAGCTGGGAAAGTCCGTTTGAAAGTAAATTTAATTTCCTTTTGTTTTTCGGCGGAGGCCAGGGGGCTGCTGGGTAAGTAAAACACTACATATTTGGGCGGTTTAAAATAACTTTACTTTCAGTGCAGCAGCTTTTTCGGGAGCAGCGTGTGAGCGAGTGAGCAGCTGGGAAAGTCCGTTTGAAAGTAAATTTAATTTCCTTTTGTTTTTCGGCGGAGGCCAGGGGGCTGCTGGGTAAGTAAAACACTATATATTTGGGCGGTTTAAAATAACTTTACTTTCAGTGCAGCAGCTTTTTCGGGAGCAGCGTGTGAGCGAGTGAGCAGCTGGGAAAGTCCGTTTGAAAGTAAATTTAATTTCCTTTTGTTTTTCGGTGGAGGCCAGGGGGCTGCTGGGTAAGTAAAACACTATATATTTGGGCGGTTTAAAATAACTTTACTTTCAGTGCAGCAGCTTTTTCGGGAGCAGCGTGTGAGCGAGTGAGCAGCTGGGAAAGTCCGTTTGAAAGTAAATTTAATTTCCTTTTGTTTTTCGGCGGAGGCCAGGGGGCTGCTGGGTAAGTAAAACACTATATATTTGGGCGGTTTAAAATAACTTTACTTTCAGTGCAGCAGCTTTTTCGGGAGCAGCGTGTGAGCGAGTGAACAGCTGGGAAAGTCCGTTTGAAAGTAAATTTAATTTCCTTTTGTTTTTCGGCGGAGGCCAGGGGGCTGCTGGGTAAGTAAAACACTATATATTTGGGCGGTTTCTGAACCCGAGACACCACACTTGTAGTGTCTCCCACCCGCCCTCCTCCTCTAACCAAAAAAAAAAGGACTCGGTGGGGTGTTTATAAGGTAAGGCTTTTTCGATTTCTCTGGTTTTATTGTGATTGGTAGAAACTTTTCGTTCCTTTTTCATTTAACTAAGTTTAAACTTAAGATTAAAAATGGCAGGAGATCTCAGACCCGTATCATGCTCCTCTTGCTCAATGTGGGAGCTCAGGGACATGGCTGATGACCCTGACTCCTTCACGTGCAGGAAGTGTGTCCAGCTGCAGCTCTTGTTAGACCGCATGACGGCTCTCGAGCTGCGGATGGACTCACTTTGGAGCATGCGCGATGCTGAGGAGGTCGTGGATAGCACGTTTAGTGAATTGGGCACACCGCAGATTAGGATTGCTGAGGGAGAAAGGGAATGGGTGACCAAAAGGCAGAGAAAGAGCAGGAAGGCAGCGCAGGAGTCCCCTGCGGTCATCTCCCTCCAAAACAAGTATACCGTTTTGGATACTGTTGAGGGAGATGGCTCACCAGTGGAAGGCAGCAGTCGCCAGGTCCATGGCACCGTGGCTGGCTCTGCTGTTCCGAAGGGCGGGAAAAAGAGTGGAAGGGCTATAGTCGTAGCGGATTCGATTGTAAGGGGAGTAGATAGGCGGTTCTGTGGTCGAAAACGAGGCTCCCGAATGGTATGTTGCCTCCCAGGTGCACGGGTCAGGGACGTCTCAGATCGGCTGCAGAACATTCTAAAGGGGGAGGGTGAACAGCCAGTTGTCATTGTGCACATAGGCACTAATGATATAGGTAAAAAACGGGATGAGGTCCTACATGCAGAGTTTAGGGAGTTAGGAGCCAAGTTAAAAAGTAGGACCTCAAAGGTAGTAATCTCAGGATTACTACCAGTGCCACGTGATAGTCAGAGTAAAAATGAAAGAATAGTCAGGATGAATGCGTGGCTTGAGAGATGGTGCAGGAAGGAGGGTTTCAGATTTTTGGGACATTGGGACCGGTTCTGGGGGAGGTGGGACTATTACAAATTGGACGGTCTACACCTGGGCCGGACTGGAACCAATGTCCTTGGAGGTGCTTTTGCTAACGCTGTTGGGGAGGGTTTAAACTAATGTGGCAGGGGGATGGGAACCAATTGAGGTCAGTTGACAGTAAGGAGGTAGTAACAAAAGCCTGTAAGGAACTAGATAATGAAGTCAGTGTGACTAAGGGGAAGAGCAGGCAGGGAGCAGATGATGAATATAAAGGGACTGGTGGTCTGAGGTGCATTTGTTTTAATGCAAGAAGTGTAGTAGGTAAGGCAGATGAACTTAGGGCTTGGATTAGTACCTGGGAGTATGATGTTATTGCTATTACTGAGACTTGGTTGAGGGAAGGGCATGATTGGCAACTGAATATCCCAGCATATCGATGCTTCAGGCGGGATAGAGAGGGAGGTAAAAGGGGTGGAGGAGTTGCATTACTGGTCAAAGAGGATATCACAGCTGTGCTGAAGGAGGGCACTATGGAGGACTCGAGCAGTGAGGCAATATGGACAGAACTCAGAAATAGGAAGGGTGCGGTAACAATGTTGGGGCTGTACTACAGGCCTCCCAACAGCGAGCGTGAGATAGAGGTACAAATATGTAAACAGATTATGGAAAGATGTAGGAGCAACAGGGTGGTGGTGATAGGAGATTTTAATTTTCCCAACATTGACTGGGATTCGCTTAGTGTTAGAGGTCCAGATGGAGCAGAATTTGTAAGGAGCATCCAGGAGGGTTTTCTAGAGCAGTATGTAAATAGTCCAACTCGGGAAGGGGCCATACTGGACCTGGTGTTGGGGAATGAGCCCGGCCAGGTTGTTGAAGTTTCAGTAGGGGACTACTTTGGGAATAGTGATCACAATTCCGTAAGCTTTAAAATACTCATGGACAAAGACGAGAGTGGTCCAAAAGGGAGAGTGCTAAATTGGGGGAAGGCCAACTACACCAAAATTCGGCAGGAGCTGGGAAATGTAGATTGGGAGCAGCTGTTTGAAGGTAAATCCACATGTGATATGTGGGAGGCTTTTAAAGAGAGGTTGATTAGCGTGCAGGAGAGACATGTTCCTGTGAAAATGAGGGATAGAAATGGCAAGATTAGGGAACCATGGATGACAGGTGAAATTGTGAGACTAGCTAAGAGGAAAAAGGAAGCATACATAAGGTCTAGGCGGCTGATGAAAGACGAAGCTTTGAAAGAATATCGGGAATGTAGGACCAATCTGAAACGAGGAATTAAGAGGGCTAAAAGGGGTCATGAAATATCTTTAGCAAACAGGGTTAAGGAAAATCCCAAAGCCTTTTATTCATATATAAGGAGAAAGAGGGTAACTAGAGAAAGGATTGGCCCACTAAAGGACAAAGGAGGAATGTTATGCTTGGACTCAGAGAAAATGGGTGAGATTCTAAACGAGTACTTTGCATCGGTATTCACCGAGGAGAGGGACATGACGGATGTTGAGGTTAGGAACCGATGTTTGATTACTCTAGGTCAAGTCGGCATAAGGAGGGAGGAAGTGTTGGGTATTCTAAAGGGCATTAAGGTGGACAAGTCCCCAGGTCCGGATGGGATCTATCCCAGGTTACTGAGGGAAGCGAGAGAGGAAATAGCTGGGGCCTTAACAGATATCTTTGCAGCATCCTTAAACACGGGTGAGGTCCCGGAGGACTGGAGAATTGCTAATGTTGTCCCCTTGTTTAAGAAGGGTAGCAGGGATAATCCAGGTAATTATAGACCGGTGAGCCTGACGTCAGTGGTAGGGAAGCTGCTGGAGAAGATACTGAGGGATAGGATCTATTCCCATTTGGAAGAAAATGGGCTCATCAGTGATAGGCAACATGGTTTTGTGCAGGGAAGGTCATGTCTTACCAACTTAATAGAATTCTTTGAGGAAGTGACAAAGTTGATTGATGAGGGAAGGGCTGTCGATGTCATATACATGGACTTCAGTAAGGCGTTTGATAAGGTTCCCCATGGCAGGCTGATGGAGAAAGTGAAGGCGCTTGGGGTCCAAGGTGTACTAGCTAGATGGATAAAGAACTGGCTGGGCAACAGGAGACAGAGAGTAGCAGTAGAAGGGAGTTTCTCAAAATGGAGACGTGTGACCAGTGGTGTTCCACAGGGATCCGTGCTGGGACCACTGTTGTTTGTGATATACATTAATGATTTGGAGGAAAGTATAGGTGGACTGATTAGCAAATTTGCAGACGACACTAAGATTGGTGGAGTAGCAGATAGTGAAGGGGACTGTCAGAGAATACAGCAGAATATAGATAGATTGGAGAGTTGGGCAGAGAAATGGCAGATGGAGTTCAATCAGGGCAAATGCGAGGTGATGCATTTTGGAAGATCCAATTCAAGAGTGAACTATACAGTAACTGGAAAAGTCCTGGGGAAAATTGATGTCCAGAGAGATTTGGGTGTTCAGGTCCACTGTTCCCTGAAGGTGGCAACGCAGGTAAATAGAGTGGTCAAGAAAGCATACGGCATGCTTTCCTTCATCGGACGGGGCATTGAGTACAAGAGTTGGCAGGTCATGTTACAGTTGTATAGGACTTTGGTTCGGCCACATTTGGAATACTGCGTACAGTTCTGGTCGCCACATTATCAAAAGGATGTGGATGCTTTGGAGAGGGTGCAGAGGAGGTTCACCAGGATGTTGCCTGGTATGGAGGGCGCCAGCTATGAAGACAGGTTGAGCAGATTAGGATTATTTTCATTAGAAAGACGGAGGTTGAGGGGGGACCTGATTGAGGTGTACAAAATCATGAGAGGTATAGACAGGGTGGATAGCAAGAGGCTTTTTCCCAGAGTGGGGGTTTCAATTACTAGAGGACACGATTTCAAAGTGAAAGGTGAAAAGTTTAGGGGGGATATGCGTGGAAAGTTCTTTACGCAGAGGGTGGTGGGCACCTGGAACGCATTGCCAGCGGAGGTGGTAGATGCGGGCACGATGGAGTCTTTTAAGATGTATCTAGACAGATACATGAATGGGCAGGAAGAAAAGAGATACAGAACCTTAGAAAATAGGCGACATGTTTAGAGAGAGGATCTGGATCGGCGCAGGCTTGGAGGGCCGAAGGGCCTGTTCCTGTGCTGTAATTATCTTTGTTCTTTGTTCTTTGTTTGTTCGTAACACAAGGGGAAAGTGGAACCGAGAGGTGAGACAGGGTTTGAGAGAGGAAAACACAGAGGAAGGAGAAACAGAGATGGAGAGATTACCAGCAAAAGTAAATCTCCAACAATCTCTTCATGCTTATCACTCCTGTTCTCTGTTTCTCTTTCTCCATCTATATTTTTCCCTCTCTCCCGATGTTTAACAGGAGAGGCAGAGAGTGGGAGAGAGACTGGAAGGAGCTGTACTCTATCTAATACATGCTGAAGCTGCTCTGGGATTGTATAATGAGACACGTAAGTCTGTCGTGCACAGTCCTGCACTTGGCTATGAAGAGGATAACACAGCAGGTAAAACAAAACCATTCACTCTTGTTTGCTATTCTATTACCCGTATGCATCTCATATGATCCAATAGATTAGAAAGTGAGGTGAGAGTAACTGCCCTTAATCTCAAGTCAGCATTTGACTGTGGCATCATAGAGCCTGAGGAGAGTTGAAGTCATTGGGAATCAAGGGGGAAACGCACCACTGGCTGGATTCATACCGAGCGCAAAGGAAGATTGTTGTGGTTGTTGGAGGTCAATCATCTCAGTCCCAGGACATCACTGCAGGAGTTCCCCAGAATCGTGTCTGAGGCTCAACCATCTTCAGTTGCTTCCTCAATGACCTACCCTTCATCGTAAGGTCAGAAGTGGGGATGTTCACTAATGATTGCACAGTGTTCAGTTCCATTGACAGTTCAGGCAGCATCTGTGGAGAGAGAAACAGAATCAGACATTCAGCTCGATGTTTTCCAGATTTCCAGCATCCACAGTATTTTGCTGCAGATACTGAAGCAGTTCATAGCCGTATGCACCATGACCTGTGTTGCAGGTTTAGTGTGAGTGTTTTAGGGGTGAGTATTGGATCGATGTTTGATATTTTCAAACTGCAGTGACATTCTCAACAAGTGCAAGAGTTAAAGGTTCAAAGTTAAGCAAGAAATTGCTCAAAGCATTGCTATCCTGCAAGAGAAGGAGGGAGGGGGAGATGAAAAGAGAGAGAGAGAGAGGGAAAGAGAGAGGGATAGATGGTTTCATAGAGACACAGACAGAGTCATGGACGGAGACAGAGCAAAAGAGAAGGGGAGGGACAGACAGTGAGAGAGGGAATGAGGAAGAGAGAGAAGGTGAGAGACAGAGGGATGGAAGCACAGATAGAGCGAGAGACAGAGACAGTGATAGGGAAAGACAATGTGAGGGACAGCGATAGGGGCAGAGACAGAGACAGAGAGAGAGAGAGACAGACAGCGGGAGATTGGGATGGAGACTATCGGTCAGTGTACCCACAAAGCTGTGTGCAGCGTCGTTGAAGATGTGACACAGCGAGAGATTGAGGTAAAGAGGGTACAGAGGGAGATAGAGTTGGAGAGAAAAGAGAAGAGAAATAAACACGGTGAGAGATGCAGAGTGGGGAACTAGTGATTGAGTGAGTAAGAGAGAGCGGAAGACAGAGATGAAGAGAGATTACCAGTAAGAGTTGCTCTCCACTTCTCTCTATGCCTATAAGAACAAAGAAAATTACAGCACAGGAACAGGCCCTTCGGCCCTCCAAGCCAGCGCCGATCCAGATCCTCTATCGAAACATGTCGCCTATTTTCTAAGGGTCTGTATCTCTTTGCTTCTTGCCCATTCATGTCTCTGTCCAGATACATCTTAAAATACGCTATCCTGCCCGCATCTACCACCTCCGCTGGCAACGCGTTCCAGGCACCCACCACCCTCTGCGTAAACAACTTTCCACGCATATTCCCCCGAAACTTTTCCCCTTTCACTTTGAACTCGTGTCCCCTAGTAATTGAATCCCCCACTCTGGGAAAAAGCTTCTTGCGATCCACCCTGTCTATACCTCTCATGATATTGTACGCTATCTCTCCCTTTCTCACTGTTACCCTCTCTGCATCTATATTTCTCCCTCTCTCCTGATGTTTCATACTCTGCCTATTTCTTGCACGCTTGTCGACATAGGATTGCATCAAACTATGATTATATTTGACATTTGCCTTTTCGATCGAGCCTAACAATGTGACTGTCTCCAAGATTTTCTCTGTGTCTGTGAACAGCGGCCCCTTGGAGTGAATGTTCACTGATTGCTGAGGCTGACAGGACGGGTGGATAAGTTGGTTAGGAAGGGATAAGGGAGACTTTCATTTCCCGACCAGCAGAAATAATCTCTCAGTGTCGACCCTATCCAGTCCCTTCTAAATCTGATATGTTTCAATGAGATCACCTCTCATTTTTCGAAACTCCAGAGAATGCAGGCCCAATTTACTCAGCCTCTCATCATAGGACAATGGCAGAGAAACTAAACAAATATTTTGTGTTTGTCTACATGTTCTCTATCATGCTCTGTAATCTTCCTCGAATCATTGAGCACTGCAATTTATGGATTATTTCACTAATCGCTGTTGAGCTGATGAAATTGTTAGATTGGCAGTGATAATATTTTTGGACCATTTTATTGAGCCCAATGGGTTGCAACCAGGATTGCTGGATGATTTCTCCCTGCTACTTATAATTCTTCTGAAAGCTTATCTGGACATTAGCATGCAGTCTGTTTTTATATCTCTGACTGCACTCATTCTTATGGAATAAAGTTACTTTTGCTTGGATTTGCACCGAATTAAATAACTGTTTGACACCGCAAGACTTTATTTACTGTGAACGTGCACTGATCTCTCTCTCACACACACATGCACAGTCACATACACACACCCACACTCACATAAACACACACAAATATACACACGAACACACACAGACACACACACACACAGACACACACACACACACTTACTATCTGCCTCTCTCTCTGCCCACATCTATCCTGGACATTCCCTCTCTCTCTGATGGACACTCTATCTCTCATTCATTTTTCGCTCTTTCTATAGACCCTCTGTCTGCTCTTTTCCTCTAATTTCTCATTTTCCTTCTCTCTGTCTCCATCTCTCTGTCTCTCTCTCTCTTTCGCTCTGTTACTCTCTCCTCACCTTTAGCTCTCAACATATCTGTTCCCTCACTCTCAAACTCTACCTCTCCCTCAATCTCCCCCTTCCTCTCTCTTTGATTTCTCTTCACATCTCTCTATCACTCTCTCTCCATCTCTGTCCAATTGAGGAAATTCTCCCTCCATTTCTCACCATCTCTTGCTCTCTCACTCTCTCCCTGTCACCTATTTTCTCTGAGTCTCTCCATCACTCTATTATTCTTTCAAACTCATTTCTCTCTCTCTCTCTCTCCCCATCACTCTCTCTTTTCTATTTCCCTCTCTATTCCTTGCTCTCTAAATGTCTTACTCTGTCTGTTCAGGTCGGGTCCCTTTAAGAGTTTGGGACTCTTCTGGTGGTGCAGGGTCCCTTTAAGAGTTTGGCGCTGGCCCCCACCCCACGCCGATGGGGGTACAGGTCACCCAAGCCGCGGCTGAGCGGAGGCTGGAGGCACTTGCTGATCCCTTTGACCTCCAAACACATGGGGCAGCGCAGTCAATCATAGTTCAGAACACAGTGAGGGGGTGGGTAGGTGGGGGGCGGGGAGGTCGCTGAGGCGTCATCAGCCGCCATGTTTGCGTTGCGTTCACCGCGGGCCGTTTGTTTTCCACAAAAAAGCAGCTGAAAGGACAAGGAGAAGCGGCTTCAGTCATCATTTTCAATGGAGGAACCTTGAGAGTCTGAGTCACGGGAGAATGAAAACAACAGCGGTTACACACGCACACACCCAGACAGACACAGACAGAAACAGACTGCCCAAGGAAAGGAGAGTGGCTGAAGAATATTTCAATTTCGACAAGGCATTCGAGAAGGTCAATCTTAGATTTGAAAATGATTTAGCATCAATGTGCGTTGACAGAAGACAGTTCCAATCTCACTCTACCTTTATTGTGTAGAGGTGTTTCCGAACTTCACTCCTGAATGGTCTGCCTTTAACTTTTAGACTATGCTCACTGGTCCTCGACGCCCCCAAACATAAGAACGGGCTGTAAAACTTTCTCTAGGTACTTAAATAGGAAACGTTTGACTAAGACAAATGTGAATCCATTACAGGCAGAGCCAGGAGAATTTATACTGGGGAATAGAGAAATGGTAGTGAAGCTAAATGATGACTTGTGTCTGCCTTCACCGAGGAAGGAAAAATAAATCTGCCAGAATTAGAGATTCAAGGGATTAGGGGAAATGAGGAATTGAATGAGGAACGAGAGAGACTCACGGTTGGTGTGTTGCCTCCCAGGTGCCAGTGTACGTGATGTCTCGGATCGTGTTTTTGGGATCCTTAAGGGGGAGGGGGAGCAGCCCCAAGTCGTGGTCCACATCGGCACCAACGACATAGGTTGGAAGAGAGATGGGGATTTAAGGCAGAAATTCAGGGAGCTAGGGTGGAAGCTTAGAGCGAGAACAAACAGAGTTGTTATCTCTGGGTTGTTGCCCATGCCACGTGCTAGCGAAGCAAGGAATAGGGAGAGAGAGGAGTTGAACACGTGGCTGCAGGGATGGAGCATGAGGGAGGCTTTTGGTTTCCTGGATAATTGGGGCTCTTTCTGGGGTAGGTGGGAACTCTACAAACAGGATGGTCTTCACCTGAACCAGAGGGGTACCAATATCCTGGGGGTGAGATTTGCTAGTGCTCTTCGGGGGGGTTTAAAGTAACTCAGCAGGGGGCTGGGAACCTAAATTGTAGTACCAGTGTACAGGATGTTGAGAGTAGTGAGGTCAGGGATAAGGTTACAAGGACGCAAGATGGCACTGGCAAGCAAGAACTTGGTTTAAAGTGTGTCTACTTGAACGCCAGGAGCATCCGGAATAAGGTGGGTGAGCTTGCAGCATGGGTTCGTACCTGGGATCTCGATGTTGTGGCCATTTCAGAGACATGGGTAGAGCAGGGACAGGAATGGATGTTGCAGGTTCCGGGATTTAGATGTTTCACTAAGAACAGAGAAGATGGTAAAAGAGGGGGGGGGGGGGGGTGTGGCATTGTTAATCAAAGAGAGTATTACGGCGGCAGAAAGGACGTTTGAGGACTCGTCCACTGAGGTAGTCTGGGCCGAGGTTAGAAGCAGGAGAGGAGAGGACACCCTGTTGGGAGTTTTCTATAGTTCCAGAGATGTGGAGGAAAGGATAGCAAAGATGATTCTCGACAGGAGCGAGAGTAACAGGGTAGTTGTTATGGGGGACTTTAACTTTCCAAATATTGACTGGCAATACTATAGTTCGAGTACTTCAGATGGGTCTGTTTTTGTCCAGTGTGTGCAGGAGGGTTTTCTGACACAGTATGTAGACAGGCCAACCAGGGGCGATGCCCCATTAGATTTGATACTGGATAATGAACCCGGCCAGGTGCTGGATTTAGATGTAGGTGAGCACTTTCGTGATAGTGATCACAATTTGGTTAGGTTTACCGTCGCGATGGACAAGGACAGGTATATACCGCAGGGCAAGAATTAGAGCTGGGGGAAAGGAAATTATGATGCGATTCGGCAAGATTTAGGATGCAGAAGATGTGGAAGGAAACTGCAGGGGATGGGCACAATCGAAATGGGGAGCTTATTCAAGGAGCAGCTACTGCGTGTCCTTGATAAATATGTACCTGTCAGGCAGGGAGGAAGTTGTCGAGCGAGGGAGCCGTGGTTTGCGAAAGAAGTTGAAGAGCTTGTCAAAAGGAAGAAGAAGGCTTATGTTTGGATGAGACGTGAAGGCTCAGTTAGGGCGCTTGAGAGTTACAAGCTAGCCAGGAAGGATCCAAAGTGAGAGATAAGAAGAGCGAGGAGAGGACACGAGAAGTCATTGGCGGATAGGATCAAGGAAAACCCGAAGGCTTTCTATATGTATATCAGGAATAAAAGAATGACTAGAGATAGATTAGGGCCAATCAAGGATAGTAATGGGAGGTTGTGTGTGGAATCGGAGTAGATAGGGGAAGCGTTAAATGAATTTTTTTCATCAGTATTTACAGTAGAGAAAGAAAATGTTGTCGAGGAGAATACTGAGATACAGACTACTAGGCTAGATGGGATTGAGGTTCACAAGGAGGAGGTGTTAGCAATTTTGGAAAGTGTGAAAATAGATAAGTCCCTTGGGCCAGATGGGATTTATCCTCGGATTCTCTGGGAAGCCAGGGAGGAGATTGCAGAGCCTTTGTCCTTGATCTTTATGTCGTCATTGACAACAGGAATAGCGCCGGAAGACTGGAGGATAGCAAATGTTGTTCCCTTGTTCAAGAAGGGGAGTAGAGACAGCCCTGGTAATTATAGACCTGTGAGCCTTACATTGGTTGTGGGCAAAATGTTGGAAAAGGTTATAAGAGATAGGATTTATAATAATCTTGAGAAGAATAAGTTCATTAGCGATAGTCAGCACGGTTTTGTGAAGGGTAGGTCGTGCCTCACAAACCTTATTGAGTTTTTTTGACATGGTGACCAAACAGGTGGATGAGGGTAAAGCCGTGGATGTGGTCAAGATGGATTTCAGTAAGGCGTTTGATAAGGGTCCCCACGGTAGGCTATTGCAGAAAATATGGAAGTATGGGATTGAAGGTGAATTCGTGCTTTGGAGCAGAAATTGGCTAGCTGAAAGAAGACAAAGGGTGGTGGTTGATGGCAAATGTTCATCCTGGTGTTTAGTTTCTAGTGGTGTACCGCAAGGAACTGTTTTGGGGCCACTGCTGTTTGTCATTTTTATAAATGACCTGGAGAAGGGTGTAGAAGGGTGGGTTAGTAAATTTGCGGATGACACGAAGGTCGGTGGAGTTTTGGATAGTGCCGAAGGATGTTGTAGGTTTCAGAGGGACATAGATGGGCTGCAGAGCTGGGCTGCGAGATGGCAACTGGAGTTTAATGCGGAAAAGTGTGAGGTGATTCACTTCGGAAGGAGTAACAGGATTGCAGAATGCTGGGCTAATGGGAAGATTCTTGGTGGTGTAGATGAGCAGAGAGCTCTTGGTGTCCAGGTACATAAATCCCTGAAAGTTGCCACCCAGGTTAATAGAGCTGTTAAGAAGGCATATGGTGTGTTAGATTAGATTATTTTAGATTAGATTAGAGATACAGCACTGAAACAGGCCCTTCGGCCCACCGAGTCTGTGCCGACCATCAACCACCCATTTATACTAATCCTACACTAATCCCATATTCCTACCAAACATCCCCACCTGTCCCTATATTTCCCTACCACCTACCTATACTGGTGACAATTTATAATGGCCAATTTACCTATCAACCTGCAAGTCTTTTGGCTTGTGGGAGGAAACCGGAGCAACCGGAGAAAACCCACGCAGACACAGGGAGAACTTGCAAACTCCACACAGGCAGTACCCAGAATCGATCCCGGGCCCCTGGAGCTGTGAGGCTGCGGTGCTAACCACTGCGCCACGGTGCCGCCTTCTACTCTTCTTCCAAGTGTCTGAACTCTTCGAAGTTTGTCAGACGTTGGTAAATTACTTCATTTGGTGCTCTGTAAATACCTTCAATTCTGTATATCTGCAAGGGACACAAATCAAATTCTCACCTTGTTGCATCAACCAAAACCTGCAGGTCCATTCAAACACCCCTATTTCCTGTCTCTGCAAAGATAGCTCACACTTCCACAATGCAGGAATTTCTGAATGGAAACAGCTTTTGACACATTTCACTACACGTTTGCTAACACTTTTCAGGATGAGAAGCAGAGAACACACACACTGATACAGACTCTGATACAAACACAAACCGACACACAGAGACTGCACATCAGTAAAACTCAACCGACAGAACCTTCATAAAATATCACCATGTTCTGTCCAATCCTGTGTCGGCGGTTTTGTGTTTTTGTATGTTCCATTTCAACAGACTGCCTCGATCCTCCTGAAGTCTACTACTACTCCCTTCCCTGTTTATTACATTGCAGATGACACAAACATTGGCAAACATTGAAGGTGTGCCCTGTAAAAACAAGTCCACGTCATTAGTATATATCAAAAAGAGCAGTGGTCCGAATATAAACCTCCACTGTATACCTCCCTCCAGTCTGCAAAAACCATTGACCACTCTCTCAACCAATGTCGTATCCACTCAGCCACTTCCCCTTTCATCCATGGAGCACTGATATTGCTAAATTGTCTATTATGAGTCACCATTAAGTCCTCCCCATGAGGACCCTGGTCCCAGACCTCTCTGTTTCCACTCTACCATCAACATTCCCCGGATAGGTACAGCATGGATTAGATAGAGAGTAATGCTCCTTCTACACTGTCCCTTCCAACACGCCCAGGGCAGAAACATCATGGGGTGGATACAGAGTGAATCTCACTCTGCACTGTCCGATACAGACACAGTGAGAGACAGCGAGAAAGAACAGAGAGACAGAGACTGACAGGGTCACTGAGAGTGAAAGAAGGATATGTAACATCGGATATAGGAAGGGGAGGATGCAATTTAACCCCTCAACGCTGTTCCAGCATCCAATGAGATCAGAGTTGATCTGTGATCTAACTGACTCCATATAACCCGTCTTCGCCCCCTATCTCTTAACCTCTTTGGTTAACAAGAATCTATCAATTACAGATTTAAAGATGAACCAATAAGCCAGCATGAAATTTCCACAACCAATATCATGGAGGTGTGATGGCAACCACAGTGGAATAGCTTGCCTGCTGTTTAAAATGGAGACTATTCCTTCTGGTTCATCAGAAGTGTCCACCTGGGCCCCAACATCATCTCGATTTCCCCCACTCCTGATGTTTCTCTCTCCACACCTATCTCTTATATGTTTGTGCACACAGCAATGAAGGATTACATCAAATTAATATATCTTACATTATCCTTTTCAATCCACTCCAACAATTGCTCTCTCTCCAACCTTGTCTCCCTCGACAGCCCTCTCTCTGTCTGCATATCTAACCCTCTCTCCCACGGTCTCTCTCCGAGTGTCAGAGATAACAGCAGGGAGAGAGAGCGAGAGGAAGACAGGGCGTGAATTTTGAAGGAATTTTACTCTGTTCCTAAGCTGTGCTGAACCTGCTCTCGGAGTGTTTGATGGGCAGCATTAATCGGCCACGTACAGTCTTGTAGCAGCCTATGAAGAAGCAGAGTGTGTTCAGTACAATGGGAACGATTCACTCCTGCCTGCTGCTGGGAAGAGATACTGACCTTAACATCAATGCAGCGTTTGACTGAGTGCAGCATCGAGGAGTCCGAGTAAAATTAAAGTCAGTATGAATCAGGGAGAAAATGCTCCTTTGGTTGGAATCATACCGAGCACAAAGGAAGATTGTGGTTGTTGGACGTCAATCTACTCAGTCCCAGGACATCACTGCAGGACAATAGAGCCAAGATGGATGAAAATTTATGTCTGCCAAAGAAAGTGAAATGGTCGAACAATGTTGTGATGGGAAAGGCCTAGCCTCCATCTGATTCCATTCGGACGGACGGATGGATATCAATATAAATGAAGACATCTATATGTCTGGGTTAGAGATGGAAAACCGAACATTCCCTTCAGTCTTGTTACTAGCTCTCAGCAGCTGTGTACAATTTCTAATTGCTCTGGTTTGATGTGGGTAATATTTATCTTTGAAAGGATGGGATGAATCTTACAACAATCTCCCAGAGATGAAGTGGAATTGAGGGACTGGAGTAAAGGTCAGTAATAGTGCAATGCACTTTACACGACTGAGCAACAAACTCTGTTGTGTTAAAGTTTAATAAATCATACTTGTGTTGCATTGTGACAATTGTTTGCAGTTTTTTTAACAATAGGGATTGTTTTCTTTGCAGGATTTTCGATTGTAATTTCATTTATTGGCCGTTGTATAGAATATAAGAGCAGGGAGGTTATGCTCGAACTATGGAATTCACGAGTTAGGCCACAGCTCGTGTACTGCATACATTTCTGGTGAGCACATTGAAGGAAGGATGTGGTTGCAGTAGAGCGGATACAGAGGATATTGTCAGCAATGGATAATTTTAGCGATGAGGAAAGATTGGACAGGGTGGAGTTGTTTTCTTTGGAACGGAGGCGGCTCAGGAGAGTTGTTATCGAGATCTGTAAAATGATGATTGGCACAGATAGACTGGACAGGAAGGACCGACGGAGAACAACCCAAGCTCTCCAATCTATTTATATATCTGAAGAAACTGAAATAAAGACAGAGTGAGAGAGAGAAAGAGGGACAGACAGAGAGGGACAGAGGGTGATAGAAAGGGGGAGGGAGAGAGAGACTCAATGACAGAGAGATCGGGCGAGAGCAAGTTGGAGAGATGGAGAGGAGAGAGAGAGAGAGTAAGAGGGAGAGAGCGAGGGAGAGACAGGAAGAGAGAGTGTAAGGGAGGGGAAGAGAGAGAGTGCGGGAGTGGGAGAGAGAGAGGAGAGAGAGAATTAAAGAGAGAGCGATAGGGTTAGAGTGGGACTGAGAGTGGGAGACAGAGAGAGGGGGAGAGAAAGGGGAGAGGGGCCACCTGGGCCACAACTTCATCTCCATTTCTCCCTCTCTCCTGATGTTCCTCTCTCCATACCTATCTCGAATATGTTTGTGCACACCGCAGCAAAGGAATAAATCAAATTAATATATCATACATTGTCCCTTTCAGTCCACCCCAACAATCTCTCTCTCTCTCCAACCCTGTCCCCCTTTACAGACCTGTCTCTGCCTGCATATCTAACCCTCTCTCCCTCTGTGTCTCTCTTAGTGTCGGAGTTGCAGGAGGGAGAGATAGAGAGAGAAACACAGAGAATAACCCCAGCTTCTCCATTCTCTCTATGTAACTGAAGTCCCTCATCCCTGGAACCAGGCTTGTGAATCCTTTCTGCACCCTCTCTAATGCCTCCACATCCTTCCTCAAGTGCGGTGTGCAGAATCGGATACAATACTCCTGTTGATGCCTAACCAGTATTTTGCACAGTTCTGTCATAACTTCCATGCTTTTGTCCTCTATGACTCCATTTATACAGCCCAGGACTCATTATGCTTTTTAACCACTTTCGCAGCCTGCCCTGCCACCTTCAGTGATGTGTGCACAATAGCCCACAGATCTGTCTGTTCCTGAACCTCCTTTCGAATTCTATCCTTTACTTTATATCGTCTCTCCTCCTTTCTCCTACCCATGAAGGCGAAAGATGTGAGCATGGTTCTTAATGAATACGTTGTGAATGTCTTCACAAAAGGGGAGCACAGCGTAGAAATTGTAGTCAGTGAGGAGGGGTTAGAAATATTGAATGAGATAAACAGTGAGAGCAGAAATCTTAAAGGGTTTAGCATCTTTGAAACTGATAATTCAGACTGTTAAGAGGTGCAAGAGAGGAAATAGCAGACGCTCTGAGCATCATTTTCCAATCCTCTCTGGTTACAGTCGTGCTGCCAGAGGAGTGGAGGACTGCGTATGTTGCACTGTTGATTAACAAGGGAGAAAATAACAGACTGAGTAATTACAGGTCACCCAGCCTAATCACAGTGGAGAACATATTATTGGACACAAGGGAAGGATTGATTCATCTCTAATACTGTGTGTCTCAGTTTCTCCATGTCACATTTTAAGGGCTATCCTTACATTAGTGAGGAGTCGGTCTCTTAAATAATTGTCCCAGTGTTGTGGTAACATAAAATGGCCAGCGAGAACCAGCCTAAACCGGCTGACTGATGTGTGTGGATTTCCAGAGATGTTTGAGAGGGGAATGAGAGAGACAAACAGAAAGAGAGACAAAGAGGGAGATACAGACCAGCAATCTTTCTCTTTCCAACCTTTTCAGTCTCTACAGCCCTGTCTATGTCTGCATATCTAACCCTCCCTTCCTCTGTCTCTCTCCTAGTGTCAGAGATAGCAGGAGAGATAGACAGAGAGAAGAAGACAGAGAAAGAATTTTAAAGGAACTGTCCTCTCTTCCTAAGCTGTGCTGAACCTGCTCTCGGAGTGTTTGATGGGCTACATTAATCGGCCGCGTACAGTCCTGTTTCAGGCTGTGAAGAAGCAGGGTGTGTTCAGTGCACAACGGGTCAAAGGGAAAGATTCACTCCTGCCTGCTACTGGGTAGAGAGACTGACCTTAACATCAAGGCAGCGTTTGACTGATTGTGGCATCGAGGAGACCGAGTAAAATTGAAGTCAGTGGGAATCCGCTGGTCGGACTCATACTGAGCACAAAGAAATATGGTTGTGGTTGTTGGAGGTCAATCATCTCAGTCCCAGGACACCATTGCAGAAGTTCCTCAGGGTAATGTCTGAGGACTAACCATCTTCAGCTGCTTCCTCAATGTCCTGCCCTCCATCGTAAGGTCAGCAGTGGGCATGTTGACTGATGATTACACAGTGTTCAGTTCCATTCGCACCTCCTCAGATAATGAAATCCCAGCAGAAAATGCTGGAAATACTGAGCATGTCAGGCAGCAACTGTGGAGAGAGAAACAGAGTTAGTGTTTCAGCTCGATGGTTTCCAGATTTCCAGCATCCACAGTATTTTGCCTCCGATAATGAAGCAATCCATAGCCACATGGACCAAGACCCGGACAGCATTCATTCTTGGGCCGACCAGTAGCAAGTAACATTCACGTCACCCAAGTGCCAGGCAATGAGCATCATTTTATTTTCATTCATGGGATCTGGGCATCGTTGGCCAGGCCAGCAACAAGAGAGAATCCAACCATCTCCGCTTGATATTATCCCATCGCTGAATCCCCCAGCATCAACATCCTGGGAAACATTGACATCAAACTTAACTGAACAAATCACATCAGTAGTTTTTTTCACCCAGCGGCCGGTGGGTGGCTGGAACCCACAGCCTGAAATGATGGTAGAGGCAGAAACCCTCATCACATTTTTAAAAAATCACTTGGATATGCACTTGAGGGAATAACCTCTACATGTATAAAATAGGTAAGGATTAACTCTCCTCGTCTGCACTGCCCCATCGAACACTCTCAGAGAATATACAGCACAGGTTATATGCAGAGTAAAGCTCCATTTATACTGCCCCTGGCGTGTCTGATTAACCCGGGTAACTCACTGTGCCCGACTCATACTCAAGACTCACCTGCCTCAGTCACTGAGACGCTCCTGTATCTCTTGCCTTCATGTAAGCAGAGGCCGGGTTTGAGAGCAGAACAGGCACACGGGATTAGGACGACTGCTCTTGAGGAGGATAAACATCAGTAATCCCTCAAAGAATCAGAACAGACCAGCGAGACTCACAAAAGGAAACTTGTGTAGCATTTGTGAGCCTTGCATTGTGGAATGTTTTAGTGTTTGGTGAGAATGTTGAGCCAATGAAATTTTGCCCCAGTGGGATGGATAGATACTATATGACTTTATTACAACAGTAAGGTACTGTGTGTACTGTAAATACAGACGGAAATGACTGATATCACAATGTAACTGATCAAGTTTCAGCTGAATAGTATGACTATAGTTATACCTGCCATCCTGTGAGAATGTACATAAGACACGATGCGATAAAGTCAAAGTGGACACTGTTGAATTTGCAAGCTTGATCTTTGTGGGAACACAAGGGTTAAATAAGTTAAAAATATCAAATGGCCAATTCACTTGTACAAATAAACACTCAACAGAAATGTGTCTGGAATGTCCTCGGTGCGGATTCCTAAGACAAGATATGGACAGTAAATGATCAAAGGCCTGGAATTACAAGAAGGCAGGATATGGAGAATAAAATGGAGTCTTTTAATGAGAGGAACTTAGGTACGGTTGAGGCTTGGAATGTAGAAGCAAATGCAATGTGTGTGTGGGGTGTCCAGGCAGTCTCGGAAAAGATATTGATCACACACAGTGATTGATCATACAGGGACAGACTCCAACACTGAGCCCAGTGACATCGTGCACGACAGGAGAGTGGGGGGGGTCAGTCCTGGATATAAGGGGGATCCCTTCATTTATCTGACACGACAGTCCAGATTACCAGGCCAGCTATTGGAAGAAGATCCCTCCTGAACGACTGATCATCGATCAGTAGGAACTTGATGAGATTAAAGACACAGACTAGGTGAGAGTCTGTGTGCATCATGTGCGGCATTGATTTTTCCTGGAATATTCACTGGGATTTGAATGTTATTTTACTGGAATTCTATGTAACCTAACCGACGTGTAATCCTGAATTTTGTAGTGCATGTGTAATGTTTAATGTCTGAAAGCCATCCAGAGTAAAGCTTAAGGTACTTCAACAAACTCAAGAATGTTGGCATTTGTTACCTTATCGGGTCGAATCTGTAGTGAAGTTGGACAAGACTTGTGAATAATTGTTTTCAAGTTGTTTGTCCTAACGTACGAGTTTAAATCAATTTGCAACATCCCATCGTATAATATACTTTGCTGTCGATATTGTCTGAATATAGACATAAATATCCACAAATTTTTCTATTCATTCCGGGGCAGCCAGGTGAAGTGTTTATTTTATTTGTGATTTAACTCGACCCCTCTTGATAACCCACATGGTGGGAGAGAGTGATCGACAGAGAGAGGGGCAGAGGGAGATAGGAAGAGATAGAAATGGAGAGAGAACAGTGAGACAGTGAGGGATAGAAAGTGCCTGGAGACCCTGAGACACTTTAAAAGCAGGTGGACGGGGAGACAGGCTGTGTGGAGACCCTGGGGTAACGTTATAGATAGACAGAGTAGATGCAGGTAAGATGTTGGGGAGTCTAGAACCAGGGGACACAATTTCAAAATAAGGGGGAAGCCACTTGGGGCACAGATGAGGGGAATGTCTTTACTCAGAGGGTTGTGAATCTTTGGAATTCTCTACCCCAGAGGGCTGTGGAAGGTCAGTCATTGAGTATGTTATAAGCAGAGGTTGACAGATTTCTAAAAAGCAATGACATAAAGGGATATGAGGATAGTCTGGGAAAAACCATTGACGTGGATGATCCGCCATGACAGTATTGAATGGCGGAGCAGGTTCGATGGGCTGAATGGCCTTCTCATGTTCCTATGTTCCCAAGCTACCGAAATAGTTTCTCCCAAACTACCCCACCAGTTCCCCTTAATATCGCAACATCTTTGAACAAAACACCTTGATCCTCCAAAATTCCAGGGAATCTTCTTCTTCTTCTTTGCCCTCTTTGTCTCGAGAGACAATGGGTAAGCGCCTGGATTTGGTCAGCGCTTTCTGGAGCAGCGCCTGGAGTGTCTTTCAAGGCCAATATTAGAGTGACAGACTCTTCCACAGGTGCTGCAGAAGAAATTGTTGTCGGGGCTGTTACAGTTGGCTCTCCCCTTGCGCTTCTGTCTTTTTTCCTGCCAACTGCTAAGTCTCTTCGACTCGCCACACTTCAGCCCCGCCTTTATGGCTGCCCGCCATCCCTACCTTGTGTAATATCGCCTCGTCATTTAACCCTTGGTGTCCAGTTATCTTTCTGGTAAATCTACACTGCACTCAAATGGACATGGACCCCCCAAGTCTCTTTGGACCGGCAGTGCTTCCAGTTTTTCACCATTTATAAATTACTCTGTTCCAGTCTTTTTGCTGATATTGAAATCTATCTCCCAGAGTTTTGAACATTCACTTAAGATGTTAATATCACTCCGTAATTTGATGCTTCCAGCTGCACTGCTTACAATGCTGCCTATTTTTGTGTTATTGGTAAACTTGGGTATGTGGCATTCTACCCCGTCATCTTAAATTGTTCATAAATACAGCAAAACTGAGACACGCACGGGCTTTGCACTAATAGACAGCAGTGAATCATTTCTTCCCAGAGGTTTTTCAATTCCAGATTTGTGTTTTATTTTTAGGAAAAACAGAACTCAAATTCACAACAGCACAGTGTGGGATTTGAACTCCTGCTTTTTCAATCATCAGTTCAGGCCTTCATTTTAAAACCCATAAAAAGAGATTCGTTATCCTACTGCTGTTGCCTGTCTGTCTCAGGTTTTGTATATTGTTCCCTTATCCTCTTCTTCCATGTAGCTGATGTCTTTGAAGTTTGTCAGACATTAGTAAAACAATTCATGTGGTGTTCTGCAAATACCTTCAATTCTGTGTATCTTCAGGGAACAAATCACATTCTCACCTTATTGCATCAACCAAAACCTGCAGGTTCATTCAAGCACCCCTATTTCCTGCCTCTGCAAAGATACCTCTCACTTCAACAATGCAGGAATGTCTGAATGGAAACAGCTGTTGACACATTTCCCAGCACGTTTGCCAACACTTTTCAGGATGAAGCTAAATTCAACTGACTAGATTCAAAGCCCTAAATTGAATCTTTAAGATATAAAAAGTGACACAAATGAAATTCCAGATCTCTCTGTCCCGGCACATATATTATGATTGGAGAATTTAGTTTATATCGCTTCTCCTCAGCCTTCCTTCCAAAATGCATCATTTTACATTTCGCAGCATCGAAGTTAAACTGCCATGTGTCTGACTATTTCACCAGGCAGCCTCTATCCTCCTAATGTCTACGACTAATCCCTTCCCTGTTTTTTACATTGCAGATGGCACATCTATATCTATATATATATATATATATATATATATATATATATACCTTCTTTTGGGCCTCCTTATCTCGAGAGACAATGGATACGCGCCTGGAGGTGGTCAGTGGTTTGTGAAGCAGCGCCTGAAGTGGCTATAAAGGCCAATTCTAGAGTGACAGGCTCTTCCACAGGTGCTGCAGAGAAATTTGTTTGTCGGGGCTGTTGCACAGTTGGCTCTCCCCTTGCGCCTCTGTCTTTTTCCTGCCAACTACTAAGTCTCTTCGACTCGCCACAATTTAGCCCTGTCTTTCTGGCTGCCCGCCAGCTCTGGCGAATGCTGGCAACTGACTCCCACGACTTGTGATCAATGTCACACGATTTCATGTCGCGTTTGCAGACGTCTTGATAGCGGAGACATGGACGGCCGGTGGGTCTGACACCAGTGGCGAGCTCGCTGTACATGTATCTTTGGGGATCCTGCCATCTTCCATGCGGCTCACATGGCCAGGCCATCTCAAGCGCCGCTGACTCAGTAGTGTGTACAAGCTGGGGATGTTGGCCGCTTCAAGGACTTCTGTGTTGGAGATATGGTCCGGCCACCTGATGCCGAGTATTCTCCAGAGGCAGCGAAGATGGAATGAATTGAGACGTTGATCTTGGCTGACATACGTTGTCCAGGCCTCGCTGCCATGGAGCAAGGTACTGAGGACACATGCCTGATATACTCGGACTTTTGTGTTCCGTGTCAGTGCTCCATTTCCCCACACTCTCTTGGCCAGTATAGGCATAGCAGTGGAAGCCTTTCCCATGCGCTTGTTGATTTCTGCATCTAGAGACAGGTTACTGGTGATAGTTCAGCCTAGGTAGGTGAACTCTTGAACCACTTCAGGAGCGTGGTCGCCAATATTGATGGATGGAGCATTTCTGACGTCCTGCCCCATGATGTTCGTTTTCTTGAGGATGATGGTTAGGCCAAATTCATTGCAGGCAGCCGCAAATCTGTCGATGAGACTCTGCAGGCACTCTGCAGTGTGAGATGTTGAAGCAGCATCGTCAGCAAAGAGGAGTTCTCTGATGAGGACTTTCCGTACTTTGGACTTCGCTCTAAGACGGGCAAGGTTGAACAACCTGCCCCCTAATCTTGTGTGGAGGAAAATTCCTTCTTCAGAGGATTTGAACGCATGTGAAAGCAGCAGGGAGAAGAAAATCCCAAAAAGTGTGGGTGCGAGAACACAGCCCTGTTTCACACCACTCAGGATAGGAAAGGGGTCTGATGAGGAGCCACCATGTTGAATTGTGCCTTTCATATTGTCATGGAATGCGGTGATGATACTTAGTAGCTTTGGTGGACATCCAATCTTTTCTAGTAGTCTGAAGAGACCACGTCTGCTGATGAAGTCAAAGGCTTTGGTGAGATCAATGAAAGCAATGTAGAGGGGCATCTGTTGTTCACGGCATTTCTCCTGCATCTGACGAAGGGAGAACAGCATGTCAATGGTCGATCTCTCTGCACGAAAGCCACACTGTGCCTCAGGGTAGACGCGCTCGGCCAGCATCTGGAGCCTGTTCAGAGCGACTCGAGCAAAGACTTTCCCCACTATGCTGAGCAGGGAGATTCCACGCTAGTTGATAGCATGATAGAGCCTCCCTCAAATGGCTCGGAACGCATGCTGTCCATCCGACTGCTCACCACCTCTGGTTCAGTACACCCACTCAGCATCTATGCTCCAACACTCTGCTCCCCACATGAAGCTAAAGACCAGTTCTATGAACAACTCCATAACATCATTAGCAGCATCCCCAACACCGAACACCTATTCCTGCTGGGGGACTTTAATGCCAGAGTTGGGGCCGACCATGACTCATGGCCCTCCTGCCTTGGGCGCTATGGCGTTGGAAGGGTGAATGAGAACGGGCAGAGACTGCTTGAGGTGTGTACCTATCATAACCTCTGCATCACCAACTCGTTCTTTCACACTAAACCCTGTCACCAGGTTTCATGAAGGCACCCAAGATCGCGTCGTTGGCACCAGCTAGACCTCATTGTCACAAGGCGAGCCGCCTTAAACAGTGTTCAAATCACACGCAGCTTCCACAGTGCGGACTGCGACACCGACCACTCCCTGGTGTGCAGCAAGGTTGGACTCAGACCAAAGAAGTTGCATCATTCCAATCAGAAGGGCCACCCGCGCATCAACACGAGCAGAATTTCTTATCCACAGCTGTTACAAAAATTTCTAAATTCACCTGTAACAGCCCTTCAAAACACTCCCACAGGGGATGCTGAGACCAAGTGGGCCCACATCAGAGACGCCATCTATATATATATATATATATATATAGCAAAAGGAAAAAGATCGGTTGTCCTCATCCAAAGACCTGGGGGTTACCACATTACCACATTGCACTCTGCATACAGTGAGTACAAAAGCAGGGAGGTTATGTTGAACATTTACAAAGCTCTGGTGAGGTAACAGGAAGGGAGAGACTGGGATTCAGATGGGAACAGAGAGGGAGAGACTGGGATTCAGAAGGTAACAGAAAGGGAGAGATTGGGATTCAGAGGGTAATAGAGAGGGAGAGACTGGGATTCAGACTGTAATAGAGAGGGAGAGAGAGGGATTCAGAAGGTAACAGAGGCATAAATACAGACGAAAAGAGATGATGGGAGAGAGGCAAAGTCCAGTGTTCGTAACACATGGATAAAGAGGAACAGAGAGGTGAAATAGGGCTTGAGAGAGTAAAAGACAGAGGAAGGAAAGATAGAGATGGAGAGATTACCAGCAAGAGTAAAACTCCAGCACTCTCTTCATGCTGATTACTCCTTTTCCCTGTTACGCTCTCTCCATCTATATTTCTCCCTGTCTCCCAATGTTTCACAGGAGAGGGGGAGAGCAGGAGATAGAGAGAGCGAAGGAGAGAGAGTGGGGGAGGGAGTGGAAGGAACTGTACTCGATCTAATCCATGCTGAACCTGCTCTGCGAGTGTTTAATGGGACATGCTAATCTGTCGTGTGTAGTCCTGTACCAGGCTGTGAAGAGGATAACACAGCAGGTAAAACAGAACCATTCACTCATGCCTGCTATTCCTTGACCGGTATGCATCTCGTATGATCCAATGGATCAGAAAGTGAGGTGTGAGAGATCAGGGGGAGAGAGAGATGGGGAGAGAGAGAGAATGGCGGGAAGACTGAGATGGGGGAGAGAGACAGGTGGGGGGAGAGAGATAGAAGGGAGATAGAGAGAGATGGGGAGAGGAAGACAAGGGGGAGAGCGCGATTGGGGAGAGAGGAATGGGGGTGAGAGGGAGATGGGGAGGGAGAGATGGGGAGAGAGGGATGGGAAGAGAGAGAGATGGGGAGAGCGAGATGGGGAGAGATAGATGGGGAGAGAGATGGGGAGAGAGCGACATGTGGGAGAGAGAGATATGGGGAGAGATTAGAGATGGGGAGAGAGAGGTGGGGGAGAGAGATGTGGGAGAGATATGGGGAGAGAGAGATGCGGAGAGAGATGGGGAAGAGAGATGAGGAGAGAGAGAGATGGGGAGAGAGAGATGGGGGAGCGAGAGAAATGGGGGAGAGAGGAAAGGGGGTCGGAGAGAAATGGGGGAGAGAGAGATGTGGGAAGAGAGACAGAGAGACTTCTGGGTATAGCATTGAGAGCAATCCCTTTCTATAGAGTAAATGGAGGCAGCTCACCTGCAGATAAAATAGAGGAAGTTCCCCCTCTACATATAAAGCGGAGGGAGATGCCCTTCTATGTATCAAATGGAGGGAGATCCCTGTCTATAAAACAAATGGATGGAGCTCCCCTCTACATATAAAATGGTGGGAGTTCCACCTGTACATATAAAATGGAGGGGATCCCACTGACATCTCACCCACTCTGAAACACTTTTTTAACCATTTTTATACCAGAGGCAGGGCCAAGTATAATATAAACAAAGGAATGGTCAACTACAGTCTTAACCGGTTCATTGTGGGGAGAGAGAGTGAGACGGAGTGAAGGAAAGGGATACAAGGTTAGGTGGGACAGTAAGCTGTGTGGAGGACACACATAGACTACAAAGGGAGATGGACAGAGAGAAAGAGAGATGGATAGGGATAGACAGCGACAAAGGGAGACAGACAGAGAGAGAGACGGAGAGAGATGGACGGAGAGTGAGATAGAGGGAGAGAGAGAGATAGAGGGAGAGTGAGATAGAGGGAGAGAGAGAGAGAGGGAGAGAGAAAGATAGATAGAAGGAGAGAGAGATAGAGGGAGAGAGAGATCTAGAAGAAGAGAGATAGAAGGAGAGAGCGGGATATTTAAGCAGAGAGAGGCAGAGACCATAGTCATGGGCAGAGGGAGAGAAAGACTGAGAGGGAGAGAGAGGGGAGAGAGAGAAATGGAGAGACAGAGAGACGGAGAGACAGAGAGAGAGGGATCGATAGCAGGATGGACGGAGAGGCAGTAACAGAGAGAAAGAGAGAGAGAGAGGCAGAGTGAGGGAGAGAGAGAGAGAGAGATAGATAGATAGATAGATAGATAGATAGATAGATAGATAGATAGATAGATAGAGAGAGAGAGAAACGGTGAGGGCGAGGAAGAGAGATATAGATAGACAGGGTGAGGGAGAGGGAGACTGGGGGAGGGAGAGACAGAGAGAAAGGGTGAGGGAGAGAGAGGGAAACAGGGAGAGGGAGAGAGAGAGAGAAACAGGGTGAGGAAGAGAGAGAGAGAAGTTGAGGGACAGAGACAAGGTGAGGGAGAGTGAGAGACAGGATGAGGGAGAGAGAGGGAGAGATAGGATGAAGGAGAGAGAGAGAAAGCGTGAGGGAAAGAGAGATCGGGTAAGAATTAGAGACGGGTTGAGGAAGCACGAGAGAGAGATGGTGAGAGAGAGAGAGAAATAGAGAGACAGAATGAGGCAGAGAGATAGAGACAGGGTGAGGGGGAGAGAGAGACAGGGTGAGGGAGAGAGCGATAAATGGTGAGGGAGAGAGACATACTTCTATGTATACTATGGAGGGAGATCCCTGTCGATATAACAAATGGAGGGAGCTCATCGTTAACATATAAAATGGAGGGCGCTCCCCCTACATGTAAAATGGAGCGAGAAAGCCCTCTGTGCATTAAATGGAGGGAGCTCCCTCTCTGCATATGAGATAGAGGAAACTGCCCCTCTACATATAAAATGGAGGAGATGCCCTTCTATGCATAAAATGGAGGGAGATCCCTGTCTATCTAACTATTGGAGGGAGCTCCCTTTCTACATATAAAATGGTGGCAGTTCCACCTGTACATATAAAAGGCGGAGCTGCCCTCCACGTATGAAATGGTGGAGTGCCACCTGTAATTCGAAAATGGAGGGGATCCCACAGACACCGCACCCATTTTGAAACATTTTTTAACCATTTGTATACCAGAGATAGGGTCGAGTATAATATAAACAAAGGCATGGTCAAATACAGTCTTAACTAATGCACTGGGGTGAGAGAGAGAGAGAGAAGAGAAAGAGTGAGAAGGAGCGAAGGAGATAGATACAAGGTTAGGTGGGTCAGTAGGCTGTGCGGAGGACACAAATAGATTACAATGGGAGGTGGACAGAGACAGAGAGAGACGGATCGTGACAGAAAGTGACAAACAGAGACAGAGGGAGAGAGGGAGACAGTGGGAGAGAGATAGAGGGAGAGAGAGATAGAGGGAGTGAGAGAACAGAGGCAGAGAAGGTGTATGAGAGAGAGAGAGCGCCATGGACAGAGGGAGAGAAAGAGTGATAAGGAGAGAGAGAGAGAGAGAGAGAGAGAGAGAGAGAGAGAGAGAGAGAGAGAGAGAGAGAGAGAGAGAGAGAGAGAGAGAGAGAGAGAGAGAGAGAGAGAGAGAGAGAGAGAGAGAGAATGACAGGCAGTGACACATAGAGAGAAAGAGAGAGAGAGACGGGGGGAGTGAGATATAGGTGAGAGACAAGGAAAATCGGAGAGAAATGGGCAGAGAGAGGATAGCCAGGGAGTGAGAGAAGGAGACAGAGACAGACAGAGAGAGGAAGAGACAGAAACTGTGATAGTGAAAGACAGTGAGAGAGTCAGAGACTGGGTAGAGACAGAAACAGAGAGGGAGGGTGACAGAGAGAGAGAGAACGATAGAGAGAGAGTGAGATCGAGAGAGAGAGAGAGAGAGAGAGAGAGAGAGAGAGAAGGATAGAGGAAGAGACAGTGATAGAGGGGGAGACAGAGAAAGAGAGTGAGACAGAGATAGAAGGAGAGAGAGGGAGTGACAGAGTTTGAGAGACAAATGGACGGAGAAAGAGGGAGTGACAGAGAGGGACAGAGAGAGAGACGGAGACAGAGATAAAAGGACAGAGAGAGTGACAGAGAGCGAGGGATAAAGAAAGCGGGAGAAAAAGGCACAGACTGAGGCAGAGACAGAGAGAGAGAGAGACAGAGGGAGAAGGAGAGACAGTGTGAGAGAGACAGGGATTGGGAGAGTCCGTGATTGGGATTGACATGGATTGGGAGAGAGAGGGAGTGGGAAAGAGAGAGACCAAGACAGAGAGAGCGACAAACTGAAAGAGGGGCAACACAGACAGAGAGAGGGATGACAGAGGCAAATAGGGTAAGACTGAGAGAGAGAGTGACAAAGCTAGAGAGAGAGAGGGAGAGCTATGGATAGAGACAAGCACCTGCATGTTAGCTTTCAGTGACTTATTGGCGGGCACACCCAGGTCATTTTGTACGTCTACACTTTCTAGTCTCTTACCATTTAAAATACTCTGCAAATCTATTTTCCTTCCAAAATGGATAACTTCCCATTTTTTCACATTATATTCCATCCACCACGTTCTTTCCCACTCACTAAGTCTGTCCAAATCCCATTGAAGCCGCTTTGCATCTTCTTCACAACACACATTCCCAAGTTCTGAGAACCGGGGAATATTACATTTGTCCCCACATCGAAACCGTTGAAGTATATTGCGAACAGCTGAGGCCCAAGTACTGATCATTGCGTTCACAGCCTGCCAATGTGAGAATGACCCGTTTATTCTTACTCTCTGTTTTGTGCATGTTAACCAATCCTGAATCCATGCCAGTGCATTACCTCCTCTCCCATGTGATTTAATTTGGCTAACCAATCTCCTGTGGGAGACTTTATCAAAAGCCTTCTGAAAATCCACGTCCACCTTTATTAATTATATTAGCAACATCCTCAAAAATTCTCCAACGGATTCATCAAAGATGATTTCCCATTCCTAAATCCACGTTGACTGTGCACAATCAGATCATTGTTATCCAAGAATCCATTTATCACATCCTTCAGAAGAGATTCTTGCCTTTTCCCAATGAATGATGGAAGTCTAACAGGTCTGTAATTCCCTGTTTCCTCTCTCTCTCTCCCTTCCTAAATAGTGGGCTGGCATTTGCTACCTTCCAATCTGCAGGACACGTTCCAGAAACTATGGATTTTTGGAAGATGATCTCCAATGCACCCACTATCTCCATAGCTACCTCTTTTAACAAACGTGGATGTAGAATATCAGGTTCTGGGGACTTATCAACCTTTAGCCCCATTAATTTCTCCAATACAACCATCTTACAAATACAAATTTCCTTCAATTCCTCACTCCCCCTAATCCCTTGTATCCTTTACTTTGTCTTGTCTCTCCTCCTTTTTCCTACCCGTGAAGGCGGAAGATGCGGGCATGGTTCTTAATGAACACATTGTGAATGTCTTCACAAAAGAGGAGGCGACGCAGACATTGTAGTCAACGAGGAGTGGCTTGGATTATCGAATGGGATAAAGAGTGTGAGAGGAAATATTCAGGGGTTTAGCATCTTTAAAAACTGATAGTTCACCAGGCTCAGACTGTGCTGAGGTGCTAGGGAGGAAATAGCAGAGGCTCTGACCATTATTTTCCAATCCGCTGTGGTTACAGTCGTGCTGCCAGAGGACTGGAGGACTGCACATGCTGTACTATTGATTAACGAGGGAGAAAGTAATAGAACATAGAACATAGAACATTACAGCGCAGTATCGGCCCTTCGGCCCTCGATGTTGCGCCGACCCGTGAAACCATCTGACCTACTCTATTTCATTTTCATCCATATGTCAATCCAATGACCACTTAAATGCCCTTAAAGTTGGCGAGTCTACTACTGTTGCAGGCAGGGCGTTCCACGCCCCTACTACTCTCTGAGTAAAGAAACTACCTCTGACATCTGTCCTATATCTATCACCCCTCAACCTAAAGCTATGTCCCTTTGTGTTTGCCATCACCATCCGAGGAAAAAGACTATCACTATCCACCCTATCTAACCCTCTGATTATCTTATATGTCTCGATTACGTCATCTCTCCTCCTCCTTCTCTCTAACGAATACAACCTCAAGTCCCCCAGCCTTTCCTTGTAAGACCTTCCCTCCATACCAGGCAACATCCTAGTAAATCTCCTCTGCACCCTTTCTAAAGCTTCCACATCCTTCCTATAATGCGGTGATTCCCATAATAGACTGAGTAATTACAGGCCACCCAGCCTAATCACTGTGGAGGGAAAATTATGGGGTACAAGGGATTCCTCTCTGTTACTGTGTGTCTCAGTGTCTCCATGTCAGCGTCTCTGTCACGTTTTAAGCACTGACCTTACATTAGTGAGTAGTCAGTCTCTGATATAAGAGTCCCAGTGTCGTGGTAACATAAAAAAAGCCACCGAGAGCCACTGAAATGGCTGACTGATGTTTGTGCATTTCCACAGATGTTTGAGAGAGGAGAGAGAGAGAGGAGAGAGAGAGAGGCTTACAGACAGACAGAAAGAGAGACAAAGCGAGAGGCACAGAGCGTAACACGGAGAGTGATAGAAGGATATCTGTCGTTGGACAGAGGAAGAGGAGGAGGCCATTTGGCACCTCAACCCTCTTCTGTCATTCAATGCGTTCATGGCTGATGCGTGAACTAACTCCATGTATCTATCTTTGCCCCTTAATACATTTGGTTAACAGAAATCAATCAAACTGAGACTTAAATATTAACAAGTGTCTCAGCATCAGATGCCGTTTGGGGAAGAAAGTTCCAAACTGAGACCACACCTGGTGTGTTGAAGTGTTTCTTCATTTCACTCCTGAAAAGTTTTTAGACTACGTTTAGATTTTTAGACTATGCCCCCAAGTCCTGACTCTGCAGCCAGTGTGAATAGTTACTCTCTGTCCACCCTATCAGTTTCCATGGTTATCATTAAAACTTTGATCAAATCACCCCATAACCTTCTAGATTCCAAGGATACACATTGAAGCTCCAAACTACACTGTCCCATTAAACATTCCCAAGCCAAGCACAATGTTGGGTTTGACACAGAGCAAATTTTCCTCTATGCTGTCCCATCACACACTCCAATGGCAGAGACATCATGGGGCGGATACAGAGTGAATCTCACTCTGCACTGTCCGAAACAGACACACAGAGAGCCAGCCAGAGGGAAACAGAGAGACATAGACTGACAGGGTGACTGACAGAGAAGGAAGGATATTTAGCATCGGATATTGGAAGAGGAGGATGCAATTTAAGCCCATAACCTTGTTCCGGCATTCAATGGGATCGTGACTGATCTGTGATCTAACTTACACCATGTATCTTGCCTTTTCCCCTTATTTCTTAATACCTTTGGTTAACAAAGATCTATCAATCACAGGTTTAAAAATTAGTAATACACCTGCGTGAAATTTCCACAACTAATATCATTCTGGCGTGATGGCTCCCACAGTGGAATAGCTTGCTGCATTTTTAAAATGGAGGATATTACTTCTGGATCATCAAACGTGTCCGCTTGGGTCCTAATTTCATCTACATTTTCCCCCTCTACCGATGTTTTCTGTCTCCATACCTATCTTGGATATGTTTGTGTACAGAGCAGTAAAGGATTGAATCAAATTAATATATCTTGCATTCTCCCTTTCAATCCACCCCAACAATCTCTCTTTCTCTCCAACCTTGTCCCTCCATACAGCCCTCTCTCTGTCTGCATATCTAACCCTCTCTCCCTCTGTCTCCTTCTTTGTGTCAGAGATTGCAGGAGGGACAGCTGCAGAGAGGAAGACAGAGAGAGACACAGAGAACAACCCCAGCTTCTACAATCTATCCAAGTAACTGATTTCCCTCATCCCTGGAACCAGGCTTGTGAATCTTTTCTGCACCCTCTCTAATGCATCCACCTCCCTCCTCAAGTGTGGTGTGCAGAATTGTATACAATACTCCACTTGAGGCCAAACCAGTGTTTGACACATGTATGACATAGCCTCATTTCTCTTGCACTCTATGTCTCTATTTATAAAGCCCAAGACTCCTTATGCCTTTTAACCACATTCTCAACCTGCCCTGTCAACTTTAGTGATGTGTGCACAAATACTTCCCAGATCTGTCTGTTCCTGCACCTGCCTTAGAATTCTATCCTCTACTTTATATCGTCTCTCCTCCTTTTTCCCACCTGTGGTTCTTAATGAACACTTGCGAATCTCTTCACAAAAGAAGGGACGTAACAGACATCGTCGTCAATAAGGAGGGGTTTGAAATATCGCATGGGATAAACAGTAAGAGCGGAAATACGAAGGGGTTTAGCATCTTTGGAAGCTGACAATTCACCAGGCTCAGACTGTACAGATGTGCAAGGGAGGAAGTAGCAGAGACTCTGGCCATCATTTTCCAATCCTCGCTGTTTACAGTTGTGCTGCTAGAGTTTTGGAGGACTGCGCATGTTGGACTGTTGATTAACAAGGGAGAAAGTAATAGACTGAGTAATTACAGGTCACCCAACCTAATCACAGTGTTGGGCAAATTATTGGGTACAAGGGAATGATTGATTCATTTCTCGTACTGTGTGTCTCAGTGTCTCCATGTCTGTGTCTCTGTCACATTTTAAGCACTGACCTTACATTAGTTGCAATCGGTCTCAGAAATAAACGTCCCAGTGCTGTGTTTACATAAAAATGGCCACCGAGAACAAGCCTGAAATGGCTGATTAATGTTTGTAGATATCGACAGATGTTTGAGAAAGGAGAGAGAGAGAGAGAGTCAGTCAGATAGTAAGAGAGACAAAGAGAGAGACAGAGACCTAGACAAAAGGAGTGATAGCAGGATATTTGTCGTTGGACAGAGTAAGAGAAGGAGGCCATTTGGCCCCTAAACCCTCTTCTGTCATTCAATGAGTTCATGGCTGATGCCTGATCTAACTTCATGCACCTATTTGTGCCCGTTAATACCTTTGGTTAATAAAAATCTATCAAACTCAGATTTAAAAATTAACAAGTGTCTCAGCATCAATTGCTGTTTGTGGAGGAGAGTTCCAAACTGATACCACACCTGGTTTGTTGAAGTGTTTCTTCATTTCACTCCTGAAAGTTTTTTAGACTACGTTTAGATTTTTAGACGATGCCCACAAGTTCCTGAATCTGCAGCCAGTGGGAATAGTTACTCTCTGTCTAACCGATTAGTTTCCCTTATTATCTTGAAAACATTCATCAAATCACCCCATAACGTTCCAAATTCCAGGGATACACAGCAAAGCTGCAGCTATACTGCCCCATTAAACATTTCCAAGCCAAGCACAATGCTAGGTTTGACACAGAGTAAAGTTCGCTCTACGCTGTCCCGTCACGCACTCCGAGGGCAGGAACATCATGGGGTGGACACAGAATGAATCTTACTCTGCACTGTCCAAAACAGACACAGAAAGAGACAGACAGAGGGAAACAGAGAGACACAGACTGACAGGGTGACTGACAGAGAAGGAAGGATTTCAAACAGGGGATATTGGAAGAGGAGGATGCAATTTAAAACCACAACCTTGTTCCGGCATTCAATGAGATCATGGCTGATCTGTGATCGAACTTACACCATATATCCTGCCTTTGCCCCTTATCTATTAATACCTTTGGTTAACAAGAATCTAGCAATCACAGGTTTAAGAAGCAATCAATAAGCCAGTATGACATTTCTACAACCAATATCATGACGGTGCGATGTCTCCCACAGTGGAATAGCTTGATGAATGTTTAAAATGGTGGCTATTCCTTCTGGATCATCAAATGTGTCCACCTGGGCCTCAACATCAACATCATCTACATTTTTCCATCTCCCAAAGTTTGGGCGGCACAGTGGCGCAGTGGTTAGCACTGCAGCCTTACAGCTCCAGCGACCTGGGTTCAATTCTGGGTCCTGCCTGTGTGGAGTTTGCGAGTTCTTCCTGTGTCTGCGCGGGTTTCCTCCGGGTGCTCCGGTTTCCTTTCATATGCCAAAGACTTGCAGGTTGATAGGTTAATTGACCATTATAAATTGCCCCTAGTATTGGTACGTGGTAGGGAAATGTAGGGACAGGTGGGGATGTGGTAGGGATATAGGATTAGTCTAAGTGGGTTGTTGATGGTCGGCACAGACTCGGTGGGCCGAAGGGCCTGTTTCAGTGCTGTATCTCTAAACTAAACTAAACTCTCCATACCGATCTCTTATATGTTTGTGTACACAGCAGTGAAGGATGACATCAAATTAATATCTCTTACATTATCCTTTTCATCCACCTCAACAATCTGTCTCCCTCCAATTTTGTCCCTCTCCACAGCCCTCTCTCTGTCTGCATATATAACCCTCTCTCCCTATGTCCCTCTCCTAGTGTCAGAGATTGCAGGAGGGAGAGACAAAGAGAAGAAGACAGAGGGAGAATGTTGATGGAGCTGTACTCTGTTCCTGAGCTGTGCTGAACCTGCTCTCGGAGTGTTTGATGGGCTATATTAATCGGCTGGTTACATTCCTGTATCAGCTGTAAAGACGCAGAGCGTGTTCAGTACACAACGGGTCAAAGGGAATGATTCACTCCTGTCTGCTACTGGGAAGAGAGAGTGACCTTAACATCAAGGCAGTGTTTGACCGAGTGTGGAATCGAGGAGCCCGAGTAAAATTGAAGTCAGTGGGAATCCGCTGGTTGGAGTCATACCGAGCACAAAGGAAGATGGTTGTGGTTGTTGGAGGTCAATCATCTCAGTCCCAGGACATCACTGCAGGATTTCCTCAGGGTAGTGTCCGAGGCCCAACCATCTTCAGCTGCTTCCTCAATGAACTGCCCTCCATCGTAAGGTCAGAAGTGAGGATGTTCACTGATGATTGCACAGTGTTCAGTTCCATTCACACCTCCTCAGATAATGAAATCCCAGCAGAAAATGCTGGAAATACTGAGCAGGTCAGACAGCATCTGTGGAGAAATAAACAGAGTTAGTGATTCAGCTCGATGGTTTCCAGATTTCCAGCATCCACAGTATTTTGCCTCAGATAATGAAGCAATCCATAGCCACATGCACCAAGACCCGGACAACATTCAGGCTTGGGCCGACCAGTGGCAAGTAACATTCGATTCACGCAAGTGCCAGGCAATGAGCATCTGCAACAAGAGAGAATCCAACCACCTCCCCTTGGCATTCAAAGCATTATCCCATCGCTGAATCCCCCAGCATCAACATCCTGGGGAAACATTGACATCAAACTTAACTGAACAAATCACGTCAATAGTTTTTTCACCCAGGGGCTGATGGGTGTCTGGAACTCACTGCACAACGGTGAAAGGGAATGATTCACTCCTGTCTGCTCCTGGGAAGAGAGACTGACCTGAACATGAAGGTAGTATTTGACTGAGTGTGGCATCGAGCAGTCTGAGTAAAATTGAAGTCGGTGGGAATCAGGGGGAAAGCTCTCCACTGGTTGGAATCATACCGAGAACAAAGGAAGATGGTTGCGGTTGTTGGAAGTCAATCATCTCAGTCCCAGGCCATCACTGCAAGAGTTTATCAGGGTAGTGCCCTCAGCCCAATCAGCTTCAGCTCAGATCCCAGCAGAAAATGCTGGATATACTGAGCCGGGCAAGCAGCATCTGTGGAGAGGAACAGAGCTCGCGATTCAGCTCGTTGGTTTGCAGATTTCAAGCATGCACAGTATTTTGCATCAGATAATGAAGTAATCCAAAGCCAAATGCGACAGCACCCGGCCAACATTCAGGCTTGGGCCGAACAATGGCAAGTAACATTCACGTCACACAAGTGCCAGGCAATGAGCATCTGCAACGCGAGAGAATTCAACCACCTCCCCATGGCGTTCAAAGCATTATCCCATCGTTGAATCCCCCAGCATCAAAATCCTGCGGAAACATTGACATCAAACTTTGCTGAACGAAAGACATCAATAGTTTTTTCACCATCTCTCCGAGACAGAGAGACACAGGTAAAGAATGTGAGGTGACTTTGACAGAACCTCAGCAAATTGTCCAAACCGTTGCTAACGATAGAATTCAAGGATAATATTAGAGCAAAAGAAGAGGTATATAACGTTAGCCCCTTTATAACACTATCCCTTCGTTTAGATTGCCTCTCCTCCTTCTTCCTACCTTTGGAGGTGGATGATGTGGGCATGGTTCTTAATGAATACTTTGTCTCTGTCTTCATAAAAGAGGGGGAATGATGCAGACATTGTAGTTAAAGGGGAGGAGTGTGAGGCATTGGATGGGATAAACTGAGTGACAGGAAAATATTAAGGTGTTTGGCAGTTTTGAATGTGGATGACTGGTCAGGCCTGGATGCACTGGAATCAGTTCAGAGAAGATTCACTGGGCTGATTCCTGGGATGAAGAGGCTGTCTTATGAGGAATGCTTGAACAGGCTGGGCCTGTACTCAGTGGAGTTTAGAAGAATGAGAGGTGATCTGATTGAAACATACAAAATACATAAAGGGTGAGACAACTTACTTGCAGGGAAGATGTCTCCTTTGGCTGGGGAGTCTAGCACCAGGGCACACAACTTCAAAATAAGGGGGAAGTCACTTCGGACAGAGCTCAGGAAATAATTCTTTGCTCAAACGGTTGTGAATCTTTGGAATTCACTGCCCCAGTGTGCTGTGGAAGCTCACTCTGGGAACAAGGCTTTGAAGTGGATGATCAGCCATGATAGTATTGAATGGCAGAGCAGGCTCGATGGGCTGAAAGGCCTACATTTTTCCTATGTTCCCCAGTTGTTGAAATAGTTTCTCCCAAATTACCCCATCAGTTCCCCATCATATCTCAACATCTTTGAGCAAATCACATTGATCCTGTTAAATTCCAGGGAATAAATCCCTAGTTTGTGTAAAAGCACCTCGTAATTTAACCCATGGAGTCCAGTTATCATTCTGGTAAGTCTACGCTGCACTCAAATGGACATGGACCCCCCAAGTCTCTTTGGACCTCCAGTGTTTCTATCTTTTCACCATTTATAAAGTACTCTGTTCCAGTCTTTATTGCTGACTTTGAAATCTATCGACCACAGTTTTGCCCATTCACTTAAGATATTAATATCTCTTGGGTGTGGAGCATTCTACCCCATCATCTTAAAACGTTGATAAATACAGCAAAAGTGAGACACATACGGACTTTGCACTAGTAGACAAGAGATAATCATTTCATCCTAGAGGTTTTTTAATCCCAGATTTATGTTTTTTTAAAGAAAAAACAGAATTCAAACTCACAACTGCCCAGTGTGTAATTTGACATCCGCTCAGGCCTTCAAATTGAAACCCATACGAAGGGATTCATTTTCCTACTGCCGTTGTCTGACTGTCTCAGGTTTTGTATATTGTTCCATTCCCCTCTTCTACCATGTGTCTGAAGTCTTTGAAGTTTGTCAGACATTGGTAAACTACTTCATGTGTTGCTCTGTAAATAACTTCAATTCTGTGTATCTGGAAGGGACACAATTCAAATTCCCACCGTATTGTTTCAACCAAAATCTGCAGGTCCATTCAAACACCCATATTTCCTGTCTCTGCAAAGATGGCTCCCACTTCCACAAGGCAGGAATGCCTGAATGAAAACAGCTTTTGACACATTTCCCAACACGTTTGCTAACACTTTTCAGGATGAAGCTAATTTCAACTTATAGAATGCAAGCTCCAAATTGAATTTGTAAGATATAAAAAGTGACCCAAATGAAATCCCAGATCTCTCTGTCCCTGCACCAATTTGAACATTGTACCAAATAGTTTATATCGCTTCTCCTCAGTCTTGCTTCCACAATGCATAATTTTACATTTCTCAGCATTGCCGTTAAACTGTCATGTGTCTGACCATTTCACCAGACTGCCTCTTTCCTCCTGAACTCTAAACTATTCCCTTCCCTGTTTGCAAATGGCACAATGTTGAAGTTATGCACTGTAAACCCAAGTCCAAATCATTAATATATATCAAAAAAAGATCATTGGTCCTTATCCGAACCAATGGGCAATAGCCCTGCACCACAATGTGCACTGTATGCAGTGATTGCAAAAGCAGGGAGGTTATGCTGAACACTTATAAAGCTCTGATTCCGCCCGAACTGGGGGATTGTGCCCGTTTCTGGTCACCACACTTTAGGAAGGAGGTGAGATTCCTTGAGAGGGTGCAGAGGTGATTTACCAGAATGGTTCCAGGGATGAGGGATTTTCGCTGCAAAGTTAGGTTGGAAAAAACTTGGTCTGGTCTCCTTAGAACAGAGGAGATTGAGGGGAGATTAAATAGAAGCGTGCAAGATTATGTCAGGCATAGATACCGTTCATCCCAGGAAAGAAGGAAGATCCCAGTTCCAATCACAAAACCCACCTTTCACTCTCTCTCTGGAGAAAGTGGACAGATTCCCCAATCTGGTTCAATGTGTGTGTCTGTGTTATTTATGGGTGTATCTGTGCGTGTGCGTGTCCTCTCTCTGTCTCGATCTAGTTTATAACTGTGCTTTGGTTGTATTTGAACTTTGCAGATTGTCTGTGTAACTGAGAGAGGAAACCCAAGGTTTCTATATGTGCTATATTGTTTAAAAATGTCATCGCTTTGTATTCTAATCCAATTTTTCTCCTTCTTTCCCCTGAGGAATGTTCATTCTGAAAACTGCATCGTGAAGGTGAAAAGAGGGAAAGTCTGGGATGAGGAATCCTTGGACAGGAGCTTCCTCCATAGAGGACGGACTGTGGCGTTGTACATAGGCTGCACCCACTGGGCCCACGTTAGTCGTGTCTGTTTATTAGCCCGAGGTTTCATTTCCTCTGTGAGGCCCACCTCGCAAGACTAAATTAAACATCCCAAAGGTGTAGCTATCTAAAGGTTTGTTAAAATTCCCGAATAATGCTGGTGTTTTTGGAAGTGCCGTGAATTTGAGGGTGAAATAAAATGTGCAGCAGCCATTTGAATTGAGAGTGAGGTTCTGAGAGTGGATTTCTCTGTCTCTGTCTCTCTCTCTCTCCATCTGTCTCTCTGAATGAGAGTAACAGGAGGGAGAGAGACGCAGGAGAGTGAGGGAAACATGGACTGAATTAGAGAGGGAGAGCAGAGGTAGCCTGCTGTTATCAGAATGCTGGTTGTGGGATCTTTCTGTGCACCAATGGCCTGCAGCTTTTCCAACATTGCAACAGTGAAGACCACTTTAAAAATTAACTCAATGAGGATCAAAAGCTGGGAATTAAGTCGCAAATGTGATAGTTTCTAAAGGCTTGTTATAATTCTAGAATAATCCGTGTCATTTGGGCAATGTTCGGAAGATTTACTGTGAAATAAGATGTACGGAGCCCATTTCAATTCATTTTATGAAGTTCTGAGTTTCGATTTCTCTCTCTGTCTCTCTCTGCCTTTCTTTCCCTCTGTCTCTCTATTTAATCTTTTAATGGTTAAAAACACACACAACAGTGTGATTTGTTGTTTTAAATGGTGAGGCAGAAATATTACATAGCTATGTTCAGTCAAGATTACATATGAGACAGAGAGAAAAAACAGATATGGGGAGAGAGAGAGAGAGATACAGAGACAGACACTCACAATCACGTGCGCACACACACACACACACACACAGGTAGAGGTTGATGTCTCAATCTTTTTATCCTTCGGTTTATTAACTGTGATTTTTTTGTACTTGGATGTTGCTGAGAGATTAATCTGTGTCACTGAAGGCAATTCCTGAGCCCTTGCTGTGCTGTTTTGTTTAACAATACCTTTTCAGCAATTTTATCTCTCGCCCTCTTGCGTTAGGAAGTTTTATTCTGAAAACTGCACCGTGAAGGTGAAAAGAGGGAAAGTCTGGGACGAGGAATCCTTGGACAGAAGCTTCCTCCAGTGGGGCGGACTGAGGCCTTGTCCACAGGCAGCACACAAAGGGCCCGCGTAGTTGTGCCTGTTCATGATCCCGAGGATTAATTTCCTCTCTGGGGCCCTGGGTTAACTAGTTCCTGTTGGATTGGGGCCCTGGAGTTTTAAACAAGTTGAAAGCCTGGGGTTAAAGGAGGAGCCCCAGGAGCGAGATCCATTTACCGCTTGCTCCTTCCATCCTTGTCTATGAGGTTTGCTGCTGTTTCGGGCAATGCTGTGAAGCTTACAGTTAAATAAGAGGCACGGTGCCCATTTTAATTCATTTTACTGCAGTTCTGAGGTTAGCTTTCTCTCTGTCTCCACATTCTTTCCCTGTGTCTCTATCTTTCCCCATGCTTTCTCTTCTCTGTCACCTGCTTCACACTTGCCTTCTCCATTTAAACCTTTAATGAATAAAAAAACATACCACACACAGCAATGTGATTTGTTGTTATTTGAAATGGTGAGACAGAATCAACATCTTGTTCCCAGTTTAAAGAGGGAGTTTCACCCTTTCTGGGGACTGAAATCTGGTTTTATCACATTGCTGCTTGTGGGATCTTGCTGTACATCTAGAGTCCTGCAATATTTCCTACATGACAAAAGCGAGGACACTTCATATTTCAGATTTGGGAGAGTCTGAGTGTGGATTTCTCGGTGTTTTCTCTCCATCTTCCTCTGCTTTTCTCTCCCGCCGCACTTTCTCTATTTTAACCATTAATCAATAGGAGCCTCGATGTGACGTGTGGTTATTTTAAACGGTTACAGAAACACTTCAGAGGATGTTTCAATCCAGATTAAATCCCAGATCGAGAGAAAAAGAAACATATGTGGATGGGGTCGTGGAGGGAGCAGGAGAAAGACAGAGAGATTTTCAAACTGCAGGAATGTTCCGCTCTCTGGGATCGCTAAACTTACATCACCAAAAACAACCTGCATATTATCATATTGCTGCCTGTGGGATCTTGCTGTGCTCAAATTGCCTGCAGGTTTCTGCATTGCAACGGTGAGGATTACTTTCAAAATTAATTCATTGTGTGTCGACTGCTCCTGAGGGCCAATGTTTACAAGAGCTGAATAATAAGCTGTATAAAGTCTGGTTATAAGTTTAAAGATGGAGTGTAGCAATTTCTGAGGACTGTGATGGGATATCTGGCTATGATCACATTGTCGGATCCTGCAGTGCATACTTTTGTCTGCATCAATTCCCACAGTACAACACTGAGGCAAAAACAGATGGAGAGGAAAGAGGGAGATGTGAGAATCAGCTCGAGGTGACAGGTTAAACAGAGAGAGAGACAGAGAGACAGAGAGAGAGCGAGTGGGTGAGGGAGGGAAGGCTGAGAAAGATGGAGAAAGACAGGGGGAGTGAGAGAGAGAGAAAGATTGAAAGATATCCACACTCAAAAAATTGGTATAATGAATGTTGAAGTTTTACCATTGCTGGGATCTTGCTGTGCACAGCTTGTCTGCAGAATTCCCTGCATTGTAACAGTGACTACATTTTAGAAGTGAATTCATTGTGTGTAAAGCTCTCCTGAAGGCCTGGAATTAAAGTCCTGAGCTTGGAGCCAGTATAATTCCCGAATAATGCTGGTGTTTTGGGCAGTGCTATAAATTTGAGGGTGAAATTAAATGTTGAGCAGCCATTTGAATTGAGAGTGAGGTTCTGAGAGAGGATTTCTCTGTCTCTCTCTCTCTCTCCATCTGTCTCTTTGAATGAGAGAAACTGGAGGGTGAGAGACACAGGACAATGAGAGAAACATAGAGGGACTCAGAGGGGTAGCCGGCTGTTATCACACTGCTGCTTGTGGGATATTGCTGTGCATCTAGTCTGACAGAATCCGCAGTTTGTTTCCAGTTTAAAGATTGGGTTTTGTCCTTTTTGTGGCCTGACATCTGGGTATTATCACCTCACTGCTTGTGGGATCTTGCTGTGCATCTAGTGCCCTGCAGCATTTCCTACATGACAACATTGAGGACACTTTTTAATTCAGCTTCCTGAGGGTCTGAGTGTGGTTTTCTCTGTGTGTTTACATGAACTGGACAACAGTTACAAACGCTGAATGTGGAGCTGTATAAAGAATTGTTATCAGCGTAAAGAAAGAGTTCAGCATTTTCTGAGGACTGTGATGGGATATATGGCCATTATCACATTGTGGGATCTTGCTGGGAATACAATCCCTGCATCAATTCCTGCATTACAGATGTGGCGAAAACAGATGGAGAGCAAAAGAGGGAGATGTGAGAAACAGCTGGAGGTGGCAGGTTAAACGCAAACAGAGAGAGAGAGACAGGTGGAGTGTGGGTGAGGGAGGGAAGGCAGAGATAGATGAAGAAAGACAGAGAGTGAGAGACAGAGAAAGAAATCAACACTCAAAACCTTGGTAAACTGAATTTTGAAGTGTCACCATTGTTGGGATCTTGCTGTGCACAGCTTGCCTGCAGAATTCCTTGCATTGTAACAGTGACTGCATTTTAGAAGTGAATTGCATGTAGAGCTCTGCTGAAGGCCTGGAATTAAAGTCCTGAGCTTGAAGCCGGTATAATTCTCCAATAATGCTGGTGTTTTGGGCAGTGCTGTGAATTTCAAGGTGAAATGAAATATGCAGCAGCCATTTGAATTTAGAGTGAGGTTCTGAGAGTGGATTTCTCTGTCTAACTCTCTCTCTCTATCTCTCTCTCTCTCTCTCTCCCCCTGTCTCTCCATTTGTCACTCTGAATGGGAGTAACAGGAGGGAGAGAGAAGGAGGAGAGTGAGGGACACAAGGAGGGAATCAGAAAGGGAGGGAAGGGTAGCCGGCTGTTATCACACTGCTGCTTGTGGGATCTTGCTGTGCACCAATGGCCTGCAGCATTTCCAATATTGCAACATTGACGGCCACTTTAAAAATTAATTCATTTGATTGCCAAATACATCTGTGAATCAGCAATGAAATGGCTGAAATGTGAAGGTTTGTAAAGGCTTGTTCTCATTCCCGAATAATGCTGGTGTTTGCCGCTGTGGGCTGAATTTGACGGTGAAATGAAACGCCTGCGGGCCATTTGATTTCAAATTCTCAGGGATGGGAATGTGGATTTCTCTCTCTATCCTTCTACAGGAGAGGGAATGGGGGGCGCCAGTGTTTGTGTGTTTTTACAATGAGGCAGAAACAGATGCAGAGAGACACACAGAGAAATAGAGAGAGAGAGAGAGAGAGAGACCAGGAAATGACAGAGTAAACACATCCACACTTCCCAGTCTCTGGCTCTGTGACGCAGGATGCGTGCATAAAATGGGGAGTCACTGAAAGATTGCTTTATGTCAGGAGTGAGAGAAAGAGCCCTGGGCTCTTGCTGTGCTTTATTTCTGTTCAAAAATGCTTTGCTTTGTTTGAATCAATTTTATTTCTCTTATTCCCAAGGAGAACATTTTCGGAAGCTGCAACTGTGATGATGCAGAGGGAGAATCTTTTTGCCACGTGGAATTCTCAGACAAGAGCTTTAACAAGAGAGAAAAATAATAATAAATGTAAATTTGTCATTGTTAATTCATTTCTAAATGCAGAAAAGATAATTACAAACTGTCTGTGTTTTCGGGGCTGATAGAAAAACAAAGTGCTGGAAATGCTCAGTATTTCCAGCACAGTTTTTATTTCAGATTTCCAGCATCCACAGTATTTTAGTTTTGTGTTTTCGGGGTCTATGGATTTTTTACCACAAGGGAGGGGGCTGGAGGGTGCTCCGAAGGGAATAGTTTGGGAAGTGCTGCTCCTGAATAATCAGTGTAATCCCGGAGATTTCCCTCTCTCCATCTCTTGCTGCAACGTGCTCCCTGCGCCTTCCTCCTTGTTCCTAGCTCCGTTTCTTCACATCTTTAAATCCCTATTTCTGTATCTCTCAACATCCTTTCTATGTCTGCACCTCTCTAGGGTCTCGCAGGTTTCCATTTCCACTCTTTTTCTGCGACTCTCCGCATCTTTATCTGTCTCTCGCTCAGTCCATTTCGTCTCTCACTCACTTCCAAATTCCAGAATCTTTCCACCTCTGCTCCTCCTTTCCTGCAAGATTACCTCTGCATTTCTCCCCCGCTCCCGGGACAACCCTCTCTATTCTGTAAACGCATCTTACTTTGTATCTCTGCCCTTCAGCATCTTTCTGTCGCTGCATCTCTCTCTTTGTCTGGGATCTTTCTCAATAAATACATCTCTTTCTGCACGTGTCTCCATTTCTCTCTCTTTCTCTCTCTGCTTTTCTCGATATTTCTGTCCCTCTGTTCTCAGTTTCTCTCTCACTAGTTTCGGACACCCTGCATGTCATTCTCCATCTCCCTTTCCATTTATTTCTCTCTCTCTCTGTTCTGTTCTAATCCTGGGATCTGTCTTCTGTGTCTCTGTCCCTGTGCGGGCTGTTCGGGGTGGGGGGTGGTGGAGATGATACAGGGTGGGAATTAGTAGAGTGGGGAGCTTTTACAGGACAAGGAGGGCATTAAGAAAGGGGGAGAGTTTACAGTGGGGGCAGGGGGAGAGTTAGAGGACAATATTCACAGAGGGAATGAGGTATGATAAAAATGGGAGGGGGGAGTATTCTCCAGTTTTAAAATGAGAGAGGCAGTGGGGATTCTTCAGGTTTAATATAGGAGGGAGCAGTGCGGATTGTCCAGTCCGTTCATGAGGAGGGTTTATATGTGGGTCTATTCGCAGGGGGATGGGGGTAAATTACTTGGGCTGCTGTTCACTGGAGGGGTCTGTTCCTGGGGGTATATAGATGGTTACAGGAGGGGTTTGGATGGAGGTCTGTTTGGGGGGTAATTAGATGGGGGTCTGGTCACAGGATGGGCATTTAAATGGGAGTCTGTTCCTCCTGGTACTTAGATAGGGGGTCTGGTCACAGGAAGGGCATTTAGTTGGCAGTCTGGAAACAGGGGGTATTTCGAGGGGAGTCTGTTCCTGTGGGTATTTAGATGGGATTCTGTTCACAGTAGGGGTATTTAGATGGGAGTCTTATCACAGGAAGGGTATTAGATGGGGGTGTGTTAACATGGGGATGGCAGATAGGGGTCTTTAGACCAGGGGTATTTACCTGGTGGGTGGGGTGTATTCTCGGGCGTGAATACATTACAGAGGGGATATAAATTGTGGTGGGTATATGAATTGATGGAGGGATAAATTGTTGGGGCGATAACTTGCGGACCGGATATGAATTGCGGGGGTGGAGGATATAAATTGCGGGGGGGGGGGGATAAATTGCGTGGGGGGATATAAATTGCAGGGCCGACATAAATTGCCAGGGGGTGTGGTTAGTGTTAGGAAATGTAGGAGAAAATGAAAGTTAAAAATAAAGATAAAGAAAGAGAAAAGACAGAAAGAAACAGAGAATAAGAAAAGAGAGAGAAAGTCAGACAAATAGAGAAAAGACAGAAGGTCAAAAATAGAGAAAAGGCTGAAAGTCAGAAAAAGAGAAAAGGCAGAAGGAGACAAATTAAGAGAGAGAAAAGAAAGAGAGAAAAGACAGAAAGAGACAGAGAAACAGAAAAGAGATAGAAAGTCAGACAAATAGAATAAAGACAAAGTCAGAAATGGAGAGAAGACAAAAAGTCAGAACTAGAGAAAAGACAGAAAGTCAGAGAAATAGAGAAAAGGCAGAAAGTCAAAAATAGAAAAAGGACAGAAAGAGCCAGAGAAAGAGAGGAGGGAAAAAGTGGAGGGAAGGAACAGAGACACAAATAAATTGCAGGCAGCAAAGCGACAGACAGAAAGCCAGTGAGAACGGCACCCAGAAAATCACAGAGAGATTGAGAGAGAGAAGTCCACAGAGAAATCCATTGAGACAGAAAGACACAGAATCACTGAGAGAGAAACACAAAGTGAGGGAGGGAGGGACAGAGATGGAGGAACACAGAGAGGGAGAGAAATGGAGGGAGACAGAGAAACAGAGATTGAGAAACCGAGAGAGGAATAGAGAGAGATAAAGAGAGAGAGAGAGAGAGAGTCAGAGATTGCGGAACACAGAGAGAGAGAGACTGAAACAGAGAGAGAATCACAGAGAGAAAGAGAACCACATTGAGGGAGAGAGAGACTGAGGAACAGAGGGAGAGAGAGAAACAGCGAGGGAGAAACACAAAGTGAGGGAGAGAGAGATTGAGAAACAGAGAAAGTGAGAGAGAACCAGAGAGAGAGAAAATAGGGAGAGAAAAAGAGAGAGAAACAGAGAGAGAGAGAGAGAGATACAGAGAGAGAAGCACAGAGAGAGATAGAGAAAATCAAAGTGAGGGAGAGAGAAATTGAGATAGAGAGAGAGTGAGATTACCAAACAGAGATTAGAATCAGAGAGAGAGAGAACCAGATAGAGAGAGAAATGCAGAGAGAGAGAGAGAGAGAGAGAGAGAGAAACACAGATGGAGAGATTGAGAGAGAGACATTGAGGAACAGAGAGATAGAGAAACAGAGACAGAGAGAAAAACAGAGAGCGAGAGAGAGAAATAGACAGAGAGAGAGAGAGAAAGATTGAGAGAGAGATTGAGAAAGAGATTAAGGGAGAGAGATTGAGGGAGAGAGACTGATTCAGAAAAAGGGAGAAAGGCAGAGAGAGAGCCAATAAAGATATGATACTCACTATACACGGTCTGCACTCCATCGTTGGACTTCAGCACGTTCCCTCCATCAGCTCGTCCATGGGGAAAAGATCTTGGATAGGGGCATTGGGGTGGGAATTGAACAAAAGTTCAGGACTTGGACAGAAAGAGCGGGAGTCAGATTCTACTCTCTCTCTCACACATAACACACACACACTGTAATCAGCTTGCAATTCACGTGAGCACAGAGACACAGAGACTGCGACACAGGAACTCACTTTCACAAACCAGCTGCATGGAAAGAAAGAATGGAGGCTGATGTTGTCCTAATATATCCCGGAACCTGTCATTCAAATCAGCCAGTCCACCCAAAATACAGCTCATCCAACCAGCTCTCAGCTTCCTCCATCTGTACACTGCCTCCCAGGTAAGGGACAGTACAAGGTGAGTCCCTGTGTAAACAGTGAATGAGGGAGAGAGGGATATTCCAGCCACATCCCAAATGGACCATTTCAGACAGAAACCTGTCTGTTTGTCTCCCTCTCTCTCTCTCCCTCCCCCCAAAACCTCATTAACAGAGCAGAAAAGCTGCTGTCATTTAAAACTTGCCGGTTTGGATAATGACCATTTTAGACTGATTGCATGAAATGTCTTTCACTATTCACCTCCAGTTAACAGAAAGTTCAGAAAATGTCTGAAAATGTCTCAGTGCAGTTACCTTGAAATTCTGGCAGTGACTCTTTGCTCAAGAGGCCGGTTTGACTGCAGTATAAACAGGCAGTTTTTATTCGGATTTTCAATTTCAATGTGTGATAAAGACTGAAACTGGATGCAGGTTAATGATGCAGACAAGATAACTTTCACCTCTGGTGACATTTCACACAACAGTTCTGATACATATTTACAGTTATATTTGTCACTGATTCTTTGCATTTGATTTGCCGCTGGTGTATTTATGGATTAGCCTGCAATTAATCGAAAAAACCTTCCTCACATTTACCACTTTAATGTCACAAGATTTTACAAAGTTGGCAAATGGGCATTTATCACAAATTGTATTAAAGATCTTCCACTTTTCACCTCCAGTTCATATGAAGTTCAGCGATAACGACCTGCACATTCTGACAAAGAGTTTTTGCTGCTGTAATAAAGTGTTACTTGTTTCCATTTGCTTCCTGACTTTTTCTTTCTCTACTCTGGGGGAGTCAGAGATGATTTTGTTCATCACTTGTCCACTCGCAGGAGGTTCTATCTCCTCTGCAGCTGCTGTCCTCGAGAAATTAATTGTATTCAAAATCTTTCCCTCAGTTTGGAGACATGAGGAGAGACTGCTCCCAATAGCAGAGGGGAAAAAACAAATAGTCAGGGAGGTGTTCTGGTCTTGAATTCACTGTCTGGCAGGTTTCTGAAAGTAGATTCAATATTAACTTTCAAAAGACAATCGGATCAACACTTCAATTACTCTGAGTTATAGTGCAGAAGTTACCAGCATAGAGAGAGATTTGAGAGCAAGAGAGATATGTCATAATATTAGTGATGAAGAATTCAACACAATTTATTCAGAGAGTTTTTATTTGATTGTTGAGTTTTATTTGATGCTGTTGTTTTGTATATGCATCATCTTTAATAACTCAAAATAATTTTCCAAATAGGAACCACTTTATTGTTGCGAGTGTTTACATAGTAGGAAAATATCCATTTAACAACATTTGTATAAAAATGATTTCATTCAGCTTTTAATTTTACAGCGAGTAAACTTTTCAAACATTTGAAACATTCAGACTTTCAGCAACAGTGAAAACCCCATCAGCAATGGCTCACCATCTCCATCTGCTGGTGTCCATGTCTCATTGCAGTCACTGCCCCCTCTCACCATCGCCATCTGCTGGGGTCCCTGTCTAACTGCAGTTACTGTCCCCGTCACCATCTCCATCTGCTGGTGCCTCTGTCTCACTGCAGTTACTGGCCCCACTCACCATCTCCATCTGCTGGTGTCTATGTCTCACTGCAGTTACTGGCCCCTCTCACCACCTCCATTTGCTGGTGTCCACGTCTCACTGCAGTTACTGGCCCCTCTCACCATCTCCATCTGCTGGTGTCCCTGTCTCACTGCAGTCACTGCCCCCTCTCACCATCGCCATCTGCTGGTGTCCCTGTCCAACTGCAGTTACTGTCCCCGTCACCATCTCCATCTGCTGGTGCCCCTGTCTCACTGCAGTTACTGGCCCCACTCACCATCTCCATCTGCTGGTGTCTATGTCTCACTGCAGTTACTGGCCCCTCTCACCACCTCCATTTGCTGGTGTCCACGTCTCACTGCAGTTACTGGCCCCTCTCACCATCTCCATCTGCTGGTGTCCCTGTCTCACTGCAGTTACAGTCCCCCTCTCACCATCTCCATCTGCGGGTGCCCCTGTCTCACTGCAGTTACTGTCCCTCTCTCAACATCACCATCTGCTGGTGTCCCTGTCTCACTGCAGTTACTGGCCCTCTCTCACCATCTCCATCTGCTGGTGTCCCCCTGTTTCACTGCAGTTACAGTCCCCTGTCATCAACACCATCTGCTGATGTCCCTGTGTCAGTGCAGTTACTGTTCCCCTCTCACCATCTCCATCTGCTCGTGTCCCTGTCATGTGGGTGTGATGGCTCCCACAGTAGCATATCATGCTCGATGCTTAAAATGGAGGATATTGTTTCTGGACGTGTCCATTTGCATAGACGACCACGTGTTCAGGATGTGTCCCCAGCTGCAGAAAGCTGATATCTTTGGTTTGAACTTGTGGGATGCCGCATCCGTGAGGCTGAGTACTATATAGATTGCATGTTTAGAGATGTGTTCACACTGTAGGTGAAGAGAGTGCAGGCAGAGAAGGGATGGGTGACCACCAGAGAGACTACGAGGACCAGGCAGGTAGTCCAAGTTTCCACTAAGCGATCTCGCTCACAAATAGATTTGCCTCTTTGCATACAGGTGAATATGATGGTTCTTCATGGTTGTGCAACCACAGCTAAGCCCATGAAACCACGGACAGCTCAGCTGCACAGGACAGGAGGAAGAGGAGTGGAAAAGTGAAATCGGCAGGGAATTCAACAATTAGGGGAACAGAGAGGCATGTCTGCGACCATAGACGTGACTCCAGGATGTTATGTTGACTCCCTGGTGACATGGTCAAGGATATCACTGCACAACTGCAAAGTGGGTGAACAACCAGAGCTCATGGACCACATCTCCAATAAAGATGGGGAGAAAGAGTAATGAAGATATGGAAACAGACTTTAGAGATATAGGAAAGAGATTAAAAAGCAAGACTTCAAAAGGAGTAAGTTCATGATTACTCCCAGTGCCACAAGCTAGTGAGTACAGAAATAGGAGTGTAGAGCAAATGAAGGCGTGGCTGTAAAGATGGTGCAATTGTGCGGACTTTAGATTCTTGAGGCATCAGTACTCGCTCTGAGCAGGTGGATACTCGACAAGAAGGATGCATTATACCCCAGCAGGACCGAGACCAATATCCTCTCAGGACAATTTGCTACTGATGCTGGCGAGATTTGAAACTAGCTTGCCAGAGGATCGGAACCTGAGAGGGATGGAACATAGAACATAGAACAGTGCAGCACAGTACAGGGCCTTCGGCCCACGATGTTGTGCCGAAACTTTAACCTACTCTAAGATCGAGCTACCTACATGCCCTTCATTCTACTATCATCCATGCACCTATCCAAGAGTCGCTTAAATGTCCCGAATGCATCTGCTTCTACTACCATCGCTGGCAGCGTATACCACGCACCCACCACTCTCGGTGCAAAGAACCTACCTCTGACATCTCCCCGAATCCTTCCTCCAATCACCTCAAAATTATGCCCCCTGGTGATAGCCCTTTCGGCACTGGATAAAAGTCTCTGGCTATCCACTCCATCTATGCCTCTCATCATCTTGCACCCCTCTATCAAGTCACCTCTTATCCTTCTTCGCTCCAATGAAAAAAGCCCTAGCTCCCTCAATCTTTCTTCGTAAGACATGCCCTCCAGTCCAGGCAGCATCCTGGTAAATCTCCTCTGCACACTCTCTAAAGTTTCCACATCCTTCCTATAATGAGGCGACCAGAACTGAACACAATATTCCAAGTGTGGTCGAACCAGGGCCCTATAGAGCTGCAGCATAACCTCGCAGCTCTTAAACTCAATCCCCCTGTTAACGAACGCCAACACACTATACGCCTTCTTAACAACCCTATCAACTTGGGTGGCAACTCTGAGCGATCCATGGACATGGAACCCAAGATCCCTCTGTTCCTCCACACTCCCAAGAATCCTGTCCTTAAGCCAGTATTCTGGATTCAAATTCGACCTTCCAAGATGAATCACTTCACACTTTTCCAGGTTGAACTCCATCTGCTACTTCTCAGCCTAGCTCTGCATCCTGTCAGTGCCCCGTTGCAACCTACAACAGCCTTTCACACTATCCACAACTCCAGCAATCTTCGTGTCATCTGCAAACGTGCTAACCCAGCCTTCCACTTCCTCATCCAAGTTATTGATAAAAGTCACAAAGATCAGAGGTCCCAGAACAGATCCCTGCGGAACACCACTGGTCACCGAGCTCCAGGCTGAATACTTTCCATCTACTACCACCCTCTGTCTTCTATGGGCCAGCCAATTTGTATCCAGACAGCCAACTTTCCCTGTATTCCATGTCTCCTTACTTTCTGAATCAGCCTACCATGGGGAACCTGAGCAAACGCCTTGCTAAAATCCATATACACCACAACCACTGCTCTTCCTTCATCAATGTGCTTTGTCATATCTTCAAAGAATTCAATAAGGCTTGTGAGGCATGACCTGCCCCTCACAACGCCTTGCTGACTGTCTCTAATCAAACTATGCTTTTCCAAATAATCATAAATCCTGTCTCTCAGAATTCTCTGCAATAATTTGATCACTACCGAAGTAAGACTGACTGGTCTATAATTCCCAGGGTTATCCCTATTCCCTTTCTTGAACAAGGGAATAACATTTGCCACCCTGCAATCATCCGGTACTACTCCAGTGGACAGTGAGGACGCAAAGATCATCGCCAAAGGAGCGGCAATCTCTTCCCTCGCTTCCCGTAATATCCTTGGGTATATCCCGTCTGGCCGCGGGGACTTATCTGTCCTCATATCATTCAAAATTGCCAGCACATCCTTCCTATTAACCTCAACCTGTTCGAGCATATCAGCCTGTTACGCGCTGTCCTCACAAACGACCAGGTTCCTCTCACTCGTGAATACTGAAGCAAAGTATTCATTAAGGGCCTCCATACCTCCTCCGACTCCTGCCACAAGTTCCCTCCACTATCCCTGATCGGCCCTACCCTCACTCTGGCCATCCTCTTGTTCCTCACAGAAGTGTAGAACGCCTTGCGATTTTCCTTAATCCTACCCGCCAAAACTTTTTCATGTCCCCTTCTAGCTCTCCAAAGTCCATTCTTCAGTTCCTCCCTGGCTACCTTGTAACCCTCCAAAGCCCTGTCTGATCCTTGTTTCCTCAACCTTAAGTAAGCTTCCTTCTTCCTCTTAACTAGCTGTTCCACATCTCTTGTCATGCAAGGTACCTTCACTCTACCATCCCTTCCCTGCCTCATCGGGACAAATCTATCCAGCAGTCGCAGCAAGTGCTCCCGAAAAAATCTCCACATTTCTGTCGTGCATTTCCCTGAGAACATCAGTTCCAATTTATCCTCCACAGTTCCTGCCTAATCGCATTGTAATTCCCCCTCCCCCAATTAAATATTTTCCCATCCCGTCTGCTCCTGTCCCTTCCCATGAGTATAGTAAAGGTCAGGGAGTTGTGATCACTATCACCGAAATGCTCTCCCACCGAGAGATCTGCCACCTGGCCTGGTTCGTTGCCAAGCACCAAGTCCAACATAGCCTCCCCTCTAGTCGGCCGATCAACATATTGAGTCAGGAAACCTTCTTGGACACACCTGATAGAAACTGCTCCATCCAAACTATTTGCTCCAAGGAGGTTCCAATCAATATTAGGGAAGTTGAAGTCACCCATGACAACAACCCTGTTACGTCTGTACCTTTCCAAAAACTGCCTCCCAATCTGTTCCTCCGTGTCTCTGTTGCTATTGGGGTGTCTATAGAAAGCTCCCAACAAAGTGACTGCTCCTCTGCTGTTGCTGACTTCCACCCAGAATGACTCAGTAGTCAAACCCTCCTCGACGACCTTCCTTTCTGCAGCTGTGATACTATTCCTGATTAGGAATGCCACTCTCCCACCTCTTTTCCCTCCCTCCCTATTCCTTTTGAAACATCTAAACGCCAGAACTTCCAACATCCATTCCTGCCTCTGTGATACCCACGTCTCCGTAATGGCCACAACATCGTAGCTCCAAGTACTGATCCATGCTGTAAGTTCATCACCCTTATTCCTGAAACTTTTGCGTTAAAATAGACACACTTCAACCCATCATACTGGCTGCAACTTTGTCGTATCAATTGTCTAACCTTCCTCAGAGACTCTCTGCACTCTGTTCAACAGCTAACCCATCCACTGATCCGTTGCTCCGGTTCCCATCCCCCTGTCAAACTAGTTTAAAACCTCCCGAAGAGCTCGAGCAAACCTCTCGCCCAGGATATTGGTCCCCCTCCAATGCAGATGCAACCCGTCCCTCTTGTATAGGTCCCACCTTCCCCAGAAGGTATCCCAATGATCCACATATCTGAAGCCTTCGCTCCTACACCAGCTCTGTAGCCACGTGTTCAACTGTACTCGCTGCCTGTTTCTACCCTCACTAGCACGTGGCAGTGGTATCAATCCTGAGATTACTGCTCTGCTCGTTCTGCCTTTTAGCTTCCAACCTAACTCCCTATTTTCGCTTTTCAGGTCCTCATCAATTTTCCTCGCGATGTCATTGGTACCTGTGTGTACCACGACCTCTGGCTGTTCCCCCTCCCCCTTAAGACTCCTGTAGACTCGATCCGAGACATCCATGACCCTGGAACCCGGGAGGCAACATACCATCCGGGAGTCTCATTCGCGACCACGGAATCTCCTGTCTGTTCCTCGAACCATTGAACCTTCTATCACTATCGCTCTCCTAATCGTCCCACTTCCCTCTGAACTACTGAGCCAGGCTCAGTGCCAGAGATCGGGCCGCTGTGGCTTTCCCCGGTAGGTCGTTACCCCCCAACCGTATACAAAACGGTATATTTATTATTGAGGGGAACAGCCACAAGGGATCCCAGCACTGTGCGCCTATTCCCTTTCCCTCCCCTGAGGGTCACCCAGCTACCTTTATACTGTATCTTAGGTGTCACTACTTCCCTATAACTGCTCTCTATCACTCCCTCAGCATCTTGAATGATCCGAAGTTCATCCAGCACCATCTCCAGTTCCCTAACGCGGTCTGCGAGGAGCTGGAGTTGGGTGCACTTCTCACAGGTGAAGTCAGCAGGGACACAAGTGGTGACGCTCACCTCCCACATCCTGCAAGAGGAGCATGCAACTGCCCTTGCTGCCATCCCCTCCGCACCAAATTGACAACAGAGATTAAAGAAAAATGAAAAACTTACCTTACCAAACCCTCCACACAAGAGTCCTTTTCTTTTGGTTAGAGGAGGAGGATGGGTGGGAGACACTACACGTGTAGTGTTTCGATTTTAGCCACTGCCCGAATATATACGTTTACTTACCCAGCAGTCCCCGTGTCCACCGAAACAAAAGGTAGTTACTTGAAACTGAAACTTACCTTCCCAGCTGCCCCCTCACTCGCACTATCGCTGATCCAAAAGAAGCTGCCGAAACAATAGGTACGTACTTGAATCTGAAACTTACCTTCACAGATTTCAGATAGGAGAAAAACAAAGCTGGTAATGGTAGTAACAAAAGAAGTAAGCGAAAGTGGAAGTCAGCAGAAACGAAGGCCAGCATCAAATCAGGTCAAAATACGGGGAAACAAGTTATAAAACGCCAAAATTAAGGCACTGTATCGACTGCCTGCAGCATTCGCATTAAGGTAGATTCGATGAATTGACAGAACATTAGTTACCAAGGATGCTCTTTTACGGAAACGTGGCCTCAGCTGACCAAAGTTGGGAACTGAAATTTCAAGGCTATTCACTATTTCAGAAGGATAGGAAAAAGGAAAAGGATGTTTGGTAGTATTGGTAATGAAGAATGAGTGGCTGCATCAGTTCAATTGCAATGCATAGTCACAAATAACTCGTTTTAATCACTTAATAGAACGTCCACAGTTAAAGAAGCAGCCATATCCCACAATGAAGAAGAGCATCCTTGAGAGAGATATTACACACTTGGTATTTAATTACTGGATGATCAAAGTTAAAGGGGACATCCAAAGTCCACAGTCAGGTAAAGCAGCCCTGAAGGATACATGCACACATCTGGAGTTAAATTGCTGAATGGTCACAGTCGAGTGAAGGACATCACTGAAACAGCATGAAACTAGAGATATGATTTAGATTTAGAGATACAGCACTGAAACAGGCCCTTCGGCCCACCGGGTCTGTGCCGACCATTAACCACCCATTTATACTAACCCTACGTTCCTATCATTTCCTCATCTGTCCCTATATTTTGCTACCACCTACCTGTACTAGTGACAATTTATAATGTCCAATTTACCTATCAACCTGCAAGTCTTTTGGCTGTGGGAGGAAACCGGAGCACCCGGAGGAAAGCAATGCAGACACAGGGAGAATTTGCAAACTCCACACAGGCAGTCCCCAGAATTGAAACCGGGTCGCTGGAGCTGTGAGGCTGTGGTGCTAACCACTGTGCCACAGTGCCGGAAGATATGATGGATGATGTTTGAAAGTAAAACCTCATTGCTGGGAGAATAAGGCTTCTAATTTCCATGAGTTAATTGATGTGATTAGAATAGTCCAGTCTTGGCAGTTTTCCAGTTCAACTTCAGAAACATATGTATTTAATTATAATAGGGACAAAACACGATGTCGTAATCTGTTTGTTCAAATTTTTTTTAAAGTTGCAATTTCAATTTCCCCGTGGAGATACCACAGGGTATAAATTATAGGCTCTGGGAATGTATCACCTCAGAGTTTAATATAGAGAGATTGCCTCCAGTACAAAGGGAAAGATCACTTGATACAGAAAATGCTTGAAACACTGAGCAGTATCTGGAAAATATATTGCCTGATCCTTGCCATCATTGGTGTTCCTGGTAAGTGATTATTATCATTGAAGTTGTGTAAAACTGTGTGTGAGCTGTACTCTATTTCTTCTCTGACAAAGAATGTTACTTGGTGATCTAGTAGGCAGCGATATACAGACAACCGATCACTAATATCATTTTCTTATGTCAAACATCCTGCATTATCGCTGCGGTTTTATTGTATTCCCTGAACTGATAATAAAGCTCTGATTGTAACTGATAGGCTCCCTGAATTGTCAAGTTATTGCATTCAGTGGAAAATTGCACGATGTTAACTTAGATACCACTGAAGCCATATCTTTAAAATAAGGTTTTATTAGGACTATCTGTCACTGTAGAATTGTACTGAGTGTGGATCACTAACTGGAGCAGAACATCTGACTCCAGTGCTCATGTACTATTGGGAGTATCTGTCATTGTGGAATTGTGCGCAGTGTTGGTCATGAACTGGAGTAGAACACCTGATCCCAGTGAGCATGTTTTACTGCAATGACTGCAATTGTCCAATCCATTTCTATATTGAAATCTTTGTTTCAGATGATAGATCTCTCTATTGAGATACCTTTGGGTCTTAAGAATTGATTGCCAAGCGGAAGATGTTAACTGAGGTCTTCTAATCCATGTATAATTTTAAATGTATTGATATTTCTCTGTTTCCTTTTGAAATGTTCCGACTGAAACAGATGCTACCGATTTACCGACAATTAAACCACAGGACAGCACTGATACTGTATTCTAATACTGTAATAATGACTTATTCTTAAGCTGAGTACAGTTACTATAAACACGATTTATTTTATTGCTGATTAATCCCTTCACCCAACATAGTCCTGCGAAGCTGTGGGTTACGTGTGCTGAAACCAATTACCTATTAATGGCACAGGATAAATATTGGGCTGTGTTTGTTGAATCGTCCACTGCTGTAACAGATTCATCTTTGACGGATCAGTTCATGTCTCACGTTTAGAATCTCACCAGATGTAACCTGTACCAATCTCTGCCCTTGGCTCAGTGAGTTGTGTCCCGATGAGGAGATACCTATAGCTAATGAACATATGTATCCGGTTTTCATAATACAGAGATCAGACCAAATGATGTAAATAATAACTTAGTAAAATATGAATGGTGAAATAAAGTTCTCTCAGCTCTGGTGTCATCCTGTGAAAAATATTTGAACCATCTCGAGTGCATCAGTATCCTTTTTGTAACATGGAGACTAGAACTACACACACTACGCCAAGTTTTGTAAAACCATGGTTCTATTTCAGTATAAGATCAGCTCTTTGTTTTTGTTTTTCTATTCCAATACTCTGAAATTGAATTGCTGTGATTGTTTTGTATTTTCCGGGCCTGTTAACACGTGTTGCTACTTTAAATGATTTGAGAATCTATCCCCTGAACCCCTTTTCCCCTTTGACCCCATTCAGACTCTTGTCGTCCAAGCATTATTTGAGATGCTTGTTTTTCAGAACAAAATTAAGCAGCTCACACTTAGCGCTTCTCAAAATAATTTGACATTTAAATGCCCTTTGTGCAACTTTATCAACTCTTATTAATAATGTTTTCAGGTATTTAGTTGCATTCTTACTCGGTATTAACTGTACTCTGAATTTGGACTTGGCTGAAAATTGTGAAATTGTACTTCTGCTTTCCACTTCCAGATGGTTTATTTAAATGGTGAAGGACAGTATTCGCAGCGCTGACCTTTGTGGAAAACCACTTCCCAACGTCTGCCAATCTGACAAAATATCTTTAACCCTTATTCCCTGTTTTCTGTTTTTGTAGTCAGATTGTTGTCCATTCTGCTATTTGATCCCAAAATTCACTTGCTCTGAGATTAGTCTGATACATGGTCCCTTACTGAATACCTTTGGAAAATTAATGGCCATTACTTCAACTGTATTACATGTATCTAAGCTTTCTGACATTATTCAAAAATCCAATAAGGTTGGTCAAGTTTGAGCTTCATTTTGGAATATGTGCTGAATATTTTGAATTATATTCTGTGTTTTCAGGTGTTTATCCGTTGCATCTCAGAAAAGGGATTCAAGTAACTTCTGTGCCGCTGACTCTAACTGATATATAGTTATTTGGACATGTTCTGCCTTACGTGTAAAATACAACAACCACATGAACTGTCCGTCAGTCGTCTGAGACTGTTTCCTTACCAGATGATTATTAATGAACCGATAATAATGCCTCTTGTGCTTCTTTCCTATCTTTTTAGTATGTGCAGACACAATGAATCCGAGCCATAGACTTTTCCCACGCTTAGTTACTTTTTCAAATATTTACCACTTCCGACCTTAAATGTTGTGAGATGTATTTTATTGGAATTTATTCACTATTATTGGACAGTTATTTCTTCCCCTCAGAGACCTCTCTTCCCCTTCAACAGGCTCAGACTCCTCATTCCCTGGCTTATGTTGCCCTGACTGTCCCAAAAGACATGCGGCTTCCTATCTTCTGAGTTAGCAGATGTGTTCCAGAAATCCATTTACATGTTTGTCTATGTTAGTTTGTCCTGGCTGCTCCAAAGCCGAGTAAATGCGAGCTGTCCTTAAACTCAGTGGATGGGATCATTCCTGACAGACGTGATGGGCTGGGTCCTGTGCAGGAGGCAAGATTCCCAGAGTCGGCCTGAAATGTCACCCCTCACTACTCCCCCTCCCCCGCCGCCGCCCCCAGGACCGACCCTCCTGTCTTTTCGTGTAAAGTTTAACGAGACAGGATCCCCATCCCATTAAAGGCTTTATAGGGCCGTGGGTTGCACAATCAAAGGCCGGCTGCACAGAGGTAACGGCAGCAGCACCTGGAGCGGTGGCCACTACCGGTACTAGGAACAGAACAGCAGCAGTAGGCCATTCAGCCCTTCGAGCCTTCTCCACCATTCAGTACGATCATGGCTGATCATCCACTTCAATGCCTTTTTTGCACACGATCCCGATATCTCCTTATGTAGTATTTTGAAATCTCACAATTTCTGATTTGAACATACTCAATGACTAAGCTTCCACAGCCCTCGAAGGCAGGAAATTCCAAAGATTCACAACCCTCTGAGTAAAGGAATTTCTCCTCATCTCTCTCCTAAATGATTTCCTTCTTATTTTGAAATTGTGTCTCCTGGTTCTAAACTTGCCACCCATTACTTGCAATTACTCTGTCTGTCCCTTTATGTATTTTTAGGTTTGAATGAGATCACCTCTCATTCTTCGAAACTCGGGAGAATACTCGCCCAGTTTCTGCAATTACTCTTCATAGGACTGTCCCGCCATCCTGGGAGCAAGTCTGGTGAACCTTCGTTGTACTCCCTCTATGGCAATAAGATCCTTCCGAGGGTAAGGGGACCGAACTGCACACAATAATCTTGGTGCGGTCCAGCCAATTGAAGCAAGACATCACTATTCCTGCACTCAAATCCTCTTGTGACAAAGGCTAACATACCATTAGCCTTCTTCATTGCGTGCTGCACCTGCATGTTAGCTTTCAGTGACTTATTGACAAAGATATGGAGGTCCCTTTGTACGTCTACACTTTCTAATCTCTTGCCATTTCAGATATACTCTGCATATCTGCTGCGCCTGCCAAAGTGGATAACCTCACAATTTTCCACATTATATTCTATCTGCCCCTTTCTTGCCCACTCAGTAGGTCTGATCAAATCCCCTTGAAGCCAATTTGCATATTCCTCACAACACACATTCACACCTGGTTTTGTGTCATCCGACAACTTGAAAATATTACATATGGCCACCACATTCAAAACATTAATATTTATTGTGAACAGCTGGGGCCTTTGTACTGATCCCTGTGGTACCTCACTATTTGCAGCCTGCCAATGGGAACCTGCCAATGCCATGATGCGTTTACTCCTACTCTCTGTCTTCAGCCTGATAACCATCCGTAATCCATGCCAGTATATTGCCTCCTATCCGTGGAAAGAGAAGCAGAGTTAACGTTTCAGGTCAGTGACCCTTCTTCGGAAGAAGGGTCACTGACCTGAAACGTTAACTCTGCTTCTCTTTCCACAGATGCTGCCAGACCTGCTGAGTGAATCCAGCATTTCTTGTTTTTGTTTCAGATTTCCAGCATCCGCAGTATTTTGCTTTTATATTATTGCCTCCTATCCCACGTGCAGCCCCATTCATTTCTCCAATACAGTCTTCATCCTCACACTAATTTCCGTCATCTCCTCTTTCTCCCGAGTCCCTTGGATTTCTAAGTTTGGGAGAATTCTTGTATCTTCCTTCGTGAAGAAATGCACAAAGAAATAATTTAGCTTCTCTGCAATTTCTTTGTTCTAGTTATAAATTTTGCTGACACTGCCAGTAATGGACCCACATTTAACTGAGCCAAACGTTTCCTTTTTATGGACATATAGAAGCTTTTGCAGTGCATTATTTTGTATGTTTTTTGATTATTACATTCATCTTCTGTTCCCTGTTTCTTTATCAGTTTTTGGTCTTGCTTTAATGTATTCTCAAATGTTCCCATTCAACTGGTTACTACTATTTCTGGTAACTTTATTGGCATTTTATTTTTAGCTTGTACAACCCTTAACTTCTTTTGTTAGCCACGGTTGACTGCCTTTACTGTTGGGTTTTTTGTACCTTGAGGGAATGTACAGTTGCTGTAAACTATGTAATATATCTTTGAAGACTATCCATTGCATCTGTACTGTCAGACCTTTTAATGTATTTTCCCAATCCACCGCAGCCAATTTGCCCCTCATACCTTCATAATTTCCTTTGTCCAAAATTAACACCCTGGCTTCAGGTTGAACTACCTCACTTTCAAACATAACGTAAAATTCTATCATATATGGTCACTCATCCCGGAAGCATCTTTACCAACAAGATGATTAATTAGCCCTTTCTCGCTACCTAATAGTGATCTATAATAACCTGTTCTCTAGTCTGTTCCTCAACATATTGCTCTAGAAAACCATTCCTAACACTCCAACGTCTCGTCCTCCACAGCATTAGTGTTCATTAGATTTACCCTGTATATCTGCAGATTGAAAACACCCATAATCACTCTATTACACATGCTACATGTTTCTAATCTCCTGATTAATACATTGCCCCAATCTGTCACTACTGCTTGTTGGCCTATCAGCAACTCCTGCCAATGTTTGCTGCCACTTGCTGTTTCGTAGCTCCACCCAAACAACACATTTTTTTCTTACAATCTGAGATCATCCCGTACTTTTGCTTTCATCCCATCCCTTATTATAAGCGCTAAACCACCTTCTTTTCCTGCCTTCCTTTCCTTTCTAAATGTTGAATCTCTTTGAATCTTCAGTTCCCAGTCTTTGTCACCCGACTGTCAAGTTTCCGTCATGACAATGAGATCATACCCATTTACCTCTATCTGTGCCTTTAAATAACCTACCTTGTTTCGAATGCTCCATGCATTCAGGTACAGTGCTCTTAACCTTGTCTTCTTAATATTATTCTGCATTCTAAACCGAGTTGAGGCTTGCCTTTATTTCGACTACCTGCTGTCTACTTTTATACCTCCTGTTTTAAGCTCTACATCCTTCCAATTTGAGCCATACCTCGGTTCCCATCCCACTGACAAGATTGTTCAAACCCTCCCCAGCAGCACTGTCCAATCTCCCTATGAGGATATTAGTTCCAGTCCTGTGAAGCTGTAGCCCCATTAATATGCCACTCGAGGGCCTCAGTTGGCCTCGGGGTGTGAAGGTATCATTTGGCCTATCCAGCTCCCAGGAGAATCAGAACCTGCAATCCTGGTGTCAGGTTCTGTGGGAAATGATTCTGCCTTGATTCTCCAAGCTTGCACTACAAAACACGACTTCGGGAGGAGAACAGGTTCCAGCAAAATGAGTCTGATTCCCACCTAATTTCCTGATTGGTTTTGTGTCATTCTCTCACCATTTCCACTGGAATTGCACTCTTTGGCAGTGACTCTGGCCTGGGAATTAAAGCCAACCCCGTTTTGTGATCCTGACCCCTGCGCAGGAACCTGTTGTAAATTATAGGTATATAGAACATAGAACATTACAGCGCAGTACAGGCCCTTCAGCCCTCGATGTTGCGCCGACCTGTGATACCATCTGACCTACACTATTCCATTTTCATCCATATGTCTATCCAATGACCACTTAAATGCCCTTAAAGTTGGCGAGTCTACCACTGTTGCAGACAGGGCGTTCCACGCCCCTACTACTCTCTGAGTAAATAAACTACCTCTGACATCTGTCCGATATCTATCGCCACTCAACTTAAAGCTATGTCCCCTCGTATTTGCCATCACCATCCGAGGAAAAAGACTCTCACTATCCACCCTATCTAACCCTCTGATTATCTTATATGTCTCTATTAAGTCACCTCTCCTCCTCCTTCTCTCTAACGAAAACAACCTCAAGTCCCTCAGCCTTTCCTCGTAAGACCTTCCCTCCATACCAGGCAACATCCTCGTAAATCTCCTCTGCACCTATTACAAAGCTTCCACATCCTTCCTATAATGCGGTGACCAGAACTGCACGCAATACTCCAGGTGCGGCCGCACCAGAGTTCTGTACAGCTGCAGCATGACCTCGTGGCTCCTAAACTGGATCCCCTTACTAATAAAGGCGAACACACCATATGCCTTCTTAACAGCTCTATTAACCTGGGTGGCAACTTTCAGGGATTTATGTACCTGGACACTAAGATCTCTCTGCTCATCTACACTACCAAGAATCTTCCCATTAGCCCAGTATTCTGCAATCCTGTTACTCCTTCCGAAGTGAATCACCTCACACTTTTCCGCATTAAACTCCATTTGCCATCTCTCAGCCCAGCTCTGCAGCCTATCTATGTCCCTCTGTAACCTACAACATCCTTCGGCACTATCCACAACTCCACCGACCTTTGTGTCATCCGCAAATTTACGAACCCACCCTTCCACACCCTCATCCAGGTCATTTATAAAAATGACAAACAGCAGTGGCCCCAAAACAGATCCTTGCGGTACACCACTAGAAACTATACTCCAGGATGAACATTTACCATCAACCACCACCCTCTGTCTTCTTTCAGCGAGCCAATTTCTGATCCAAAGCACTAATTCACCTTCAATCCCATACTTCTGTATTTTCTGCAATAGCCTACCGTGGGGAACTTTATCAAACGCCTTACTGAAATCCATATAGACCACATCCACGGCTTTACCCTCATCCACCTGTTTGGTCACCTTGTCAAAAAACTCAATAAGGTTTGTGAGGCACGACCGACCCTTCACAAAACTGTGCTGACTACCGCTAATGAACTTATTCTTTTCAAGATGATTATAAATCCTATCTCTAATAACCTTTTCCAACATTTTACCCACAACCGAAGTAAGGCTCACAGGTCTATAATTACCAGGGCTGTCTCTACTCCCCTTCTTGAACAAGGGGACAACATTTGCTATCCTCCAGTCTTCCGGCACTATTCCTGTCGACAATGACGACATAAAAATAAAGGACAAAGGCTCTGCAAACTCCTCCCTGGCTTCCCAGAGAATCCGAGGATAAATTCCATCTGGCCCAGGGGACTTATCTATTTTCACACTTTCCAAAATTGCTAACACCTCCTCCTTGTGAACCTCAATCCCAACTAGCCTTGTAGTCTGTATCTCAGTATTCTCCTCGGCAACATTTTCTTTCTCCACTGTAAATACTGACGAAAAATATTCATTTAACACTTCCCCTATCTCCTCCGATTCCACACACAACTTCCCACTACTATCCTTGACTGGCCCTAACCTATCACTCGTCATTCTTTTATTCCTGATATACCGATAGAAAGCCTTAGGGTTTTCTTTGATCCTATCCGCCAATGACTTCGCGTGTCCTCTCCTTGCTCTTCTTATCTCTCCCTTTAGATCCTTCCTGGCTAGCTTGTAACTCTCAAGCGCCCTAACTGAGCCTTCACGTCTCAACCTAACATAAGCCTTCTTCTTCCTCTTGACAAGCTCTTCAACTTCTTTAGTAAGCCACGGCTCCCTCGCTCGACAACTTCCTCCCTGCCTGACAGGTACATACTTATCAAGGACACGCAGTAGCTGCTCCTTGAATAAGCTCCAAATTTCGATTGTGCCCATCCCCTGCAGTTTCCTTCCCCATCCTACGCATCCTAAATCTTGCCTAATCTCATCATCAGTTCCTTTCCCCCAGCAATAATTCTTGCCCTGCGGTATATGCCTTTCCCTGCCCATCGCTAAGGTAAACCTAACCGAATTGTGATCACTATCACCAAAGTGCTCACCAACTTCTAAATCTAACACCTGGCCGGGTTCATTATCCCGATCCAAATCCAATGTGGCATCGCCCCTGGTTGGCCTGTCTATATGCTGTGTCAGAAAACCCTCCTGCACACACTGGACAAAAACAGACCCATCTAAAGTAGTCGAACTATAGTATTTCCAGTCAATATTTGGAAAGTTAAAGTCCCCCATAACCACTACCCTGTTACTCTCGCTCCTGTCAAGAATCATCTTTGCTATCCTTTCCTCTAGATCTCTGGAACTATTTGGAGGTCTATAGAAAACTCCCAACAGGGTGACCTCTCCTCTCCTGTTTCTAACCTCGGTCCAGTCTACCTCAGTAGACGAGTCCTCAAACGTCCTTTCTGCCGCTGTAATACTTTCCTTGATTAACAATGCCACACCCCCCCCCCCCTCTTTTACCACCTTCTCTGTTCTTAGTGAAACATCTAAATCCCAGAACCCGCAACATCCATTCCTGTCCCTGCTCCCTGTATATGGACCTCGGGTGTAAACAATGGGATATTACACACTCAAACAATATCTCTGGAAGACTGTATGGGAGAAGCAGTGCTTCATTTGCTTAGAATACGGGGACCATTCTTTGTTCCCTTCCTTCACATTTTTTCCCGATAGTTTGCTGACTGTGCTGCTGCTTTTTACTTATTTTGCCTTGAACTGGATAATTTCATCAACTTTTTCTCTCAATATAATCCGTCCTTGGGCTTCTCATGGCCATCTCTGACACTTCCCTTGCCTTCTTTGACCATACTGCCTCTATTTCATGGGTTGGCTATAGACGATTATCTACTTTAATCCCGCCAACTCCCACAACTACCTTGATTATCTTTCATCCACCCCACTTCCTAGAAAGATTCCGTGCCATTCTCCCAGTTTCTCCATCTCTATTCCATCTGTTCCGATGATGCGCCCCTTCACACCAGTGCTTCAGAAATGTCGTCATTATCCGTCATCCAAAGATTACGCCATTGTGGTTAACAAGACCTTTCATCATGTCTATCGTATTTTTCGTGTTACTGCCTTCACCCATTCCCCTCCCAGCAAAAACCATCATAATGTTCCCCCTGTCCACACTTTCCACCCCACTCGCCTCCACAATGAACACACCATCCTCCAACATTTCCACCATATCCGGTTAAGTCCAGCACGAAACATATATTTGGCTCCTTTTCTGCCACCCTGTTCCCTGCACCCTGGTCCACTCCTCTATTACCCACAATGTCAGGTAATTTTCCCTGTCACATTTCCATGCAAGGGCAGGAGAGGTATCCAGGGCCCCAAACAATCCTTCCCAGAGAAACAATTTGCTGTACTATTTTCCATTTAGTAATAGTATTCAGTACGCATGGTGAAATCTGCTGGACATTGGGACAGGAGCAAATGCAGATTGTGTGATTGCATTGCATGACTCCTCCGTTCAGTCTGCAAAATGTAACCCTGAGCTTCCAGTCACTTATCATTTTAATTTTACATCCTACTCCACTCTGACCTCTCTACCGCTGACCCCCTATCCTCTTTCATTGCAGCTCAATTTCGAATAGGTGTTTTATTGCATCTCGGGTTCAACACTTAGATTAAAATATTCAGATAATAAACATTGCTTCCACTTTCTCGGACAGCCTGTGCTGTTACTGGGGGATGGTTACACCAGAGTCAGTCAGAGTGGATGTGGTGCAGGGTTTCCCAATTCATACACAGCTGGTGGGTTTACTCACCATTCTGAGTCACTTTTCCAGGCTCGTCTTTGCCAGATTTTCCAGGTTCCACCCTCCTTCTGTAATCTGCTGTAGCCATTTAAACAACCCACTTTTTAATCCTCTCCTGTTTCTTTGTCCCATTCGCCATATTCTTTTGTCTTTGTATCATTCCTGCCCTGCAACTGATCACAGATCTTCCCCATTGTTTGTTCCCCCCATACCAGACTTTTCACAGACTCTATCATTGCTTTAAAACTGTTAATCTTTAATATCGCCCAGTACTGGAGAAAACCTATCAGATTGAATCGTTAACACCCTTGCTGTATCCACAGATGTTGTCTGCCCTGCTGAGTGTTTTCTTTAATTCTGCCACGGGATGTGTGTGCTGCTGGTAAGGCCAGCATTGGCTGGCTATCCCTTATTTCCCTCGACAACTGAGTTATTTGCCAGACCAGTTCAGAGGGCAGCTAAGAGTCAACCACATTGTGCTTGGACTGGAGTTAAAGGTAGTCCAGGCCAGGTAAGGATGTCAGATTTCCTTCCCTACAGGACATTAGTGAAGCAGATAAGTTTTGACAATATAAATGCGAGTACCATCATTACTGAGACTAACTTTCAATTCCTGCCTTTTGTTGACTTGCTGACTTTATTAATTATATTGAATCTAAATTCCACCAACTGCCAAGGTGGGATTTGAATCCGTGACCCCGGGGCATTAGCTTGGTCCTCTTGATTACTAGCTTAGTGGCATCACAACACATTTTCCTCTTCAACATTGTCCTATTTTCAATCAGATTTACAGCAGTGTCAATATTTTGTTTTTACTTTGGTATAGATATTAAAGAATGAATTACATACGTGGGGATAGGTGTTCCTGAGTTTTAACTGCACGCACTAACTTTTTAATCCTTGACAGGTACCCCGCCTGATGTCACACTAACAGGCTTTGCTTCCAATTGGGTAGGAAGAAGTGTCGACCAGATCTTAGGATCAGTGCTGTCCAAATACTGACCCCGGGGTATGGGAAGAGCTGCCTGACATTGGGGTCTCCAAAGGCTAACACTAGAGCAAGAGAGTGTCTTGAAATGTCCGATCACTGGGTTCCCAATCCTGAAAGCAGGGGATGGGACTCGTATCCTGAAGTGTGATCTCAGGCCAGGGCAGGATGGGTGCTGGAGAGTACGTTATCCAAGAGACGACGACTGGTCTGATCAAGGGAGGTGGGTCCAATCCTGGAGGGAATTCTGATCCCGCAAGTGCGGGTCTAATTCCGGGAGTGCGGTTTAATCTCGCCGTTCGGGGACCAGTTCTGCTGGGGGATGGTTAGAATGGCCAAACCTGGCTTTATTTTTACATGACATGCAAATGTTCCCTATGATAACAGGGAAAGCGGGCCGGCCAGAGTTAAACCTGTCAAACACATAAAATCAGAAATTTCCAGCATCAGTAAAGTATTCCAGTTGCTAACCTGCCTCCTTGGAACGTGGGTCTGCCCGTCCCCTGTCACAGCTTCATTAAAACCAGAAATGGACGGGTCAGAGGTGGGTTGTGAGATTTTTAAAATTTTAACCTCTGACGCGTCAGCAACTCACCTATTTGAAGTGATAAAAACCTGCCCTTACTGTCGGTAAAATGTTGATCCTTAATTTCCAGTCATTATTCCCTTTTCTCTCTTCCAGTTAATTTACTCGCGATTGTTATCCTGGCTCAGGGAAAATGCGGCCTCTCCACCTGCACAACTCGTTACCTGGTGGCTATGGCAACGGCAGATCTACTGGTCATTATCACTGAGGTCATACTGTTAAGGATCAGTACATCGTATTTCCCAGGTTCCTTCCTGTGTAGTGTTAACATTGTCCTGGTTTGTGCAGCCGCAGACTGTTCTGTCTGGTTCACTGTCACTTTCACCTTTGATCGATTTGTGGCTATTTGTTGCCAGAAGCTGAAAACAAAATATTGCACTGAAGAAAACTGCGGCTGTGGTTCTAGCAACAACCTGCATTCTGCTCTGTTCACAAAACATCCCCTACTACTTTATGCTTGGACCTATATGGATAATGGACAACGTACCATGGTTTTGTGTTATAAAAGCAAGCTATTATACTGATAATGGATGGGTGGGATTCGACTGGTTTAATAAGATTTTAACCCCATTGCTCCCATTCGCTTCAATTCTGTTGCTCAACGCTCTGACAGTCAGACACATTTTAGTGGCCAGTCGAGTCCGTAAGGGACTGAGGGGTCAAAACAAGAGTGAGAATCGCAGTGACCCAGAGATGGAGAACAGAAGGAAGTCTGTGATTTTACTCTTCTCCATATCAGGCAGCTTCATACTTCTATGGTTGGTGCATGTTATACATTTCTTATATTATAACATCACAGTATCTGATCCCAGGGATTACAACAGTTCTGAATCTATATTTCGACAAGTCGGATGGATGTTGCGGATTTTAAGTTGCTGCACAATTACATTTATTTATGGGGTGACTCAGTCCAAGTTCAGAGAGCAATTCAAAAGCACGGTGAAATATCCAGTTACATCAATTATTCAACTAATGAATAAACAATACAACTGAGAGCAGTCCAAGGCGGGTCCAAGTATTTCCAGTACATGAATGTAATATTTATCCACAATGGGAAAGATGTGACTGACAGCGGGTTGACCCACAATACATTGGTGGGTTGGGGTCATGAAGAGACACACGCCAAAGAGCAGTGCAGCAGCAGAGAAGAGATGACAGACAGCTCGATGACTGAAAAACCACTGGTGTTGGGGTTGTCACACACACCAAAGGGCAGCTGGGCACTGTGCCAGAAGTGAACATTTGGATACTGGAAATACACTGACTGGGTTTGGCAAGGTGGATGGTTGCACATGACAAATAACAATATGCTGGCGGGCAAGAATTCACCTTCGGAGCACTGGACAGAAAAGGAGGAAGATAGAGAGTCAGAATTCCCTCTGTAGAATATGAAGAGAAATAGCAATCACAGTCTCCCCTGAACTGCCACTAGTTCCATTCACAGTTCATCAGTGCTGCTCAGAAAACAAAACTTGGTCGGAGACCAGCAAAATGCTGCTGATGGTGGGAAGCTTTTTGTGTCAGTCATTATTATTAATATTATTCGTTCTTATTTTGTAGACACTTTATTGATTCCGACTCCCTTACATTCCCCCCAACCTGGTCACTGCTCTCTCTCTCTCTCTCTCTCTCTCTCTCTCTCTCTCTCTCTCTCTCTCTCTCTCTCTCTCTCTCTCTCTCTCTCTCTCTCTCTCTCTCTCTGTCTCTATCTCTATCTCTCTCTTATCGGAGTGCAGAATCTCGGAGATTGGTAGTGGCTGGAAGAGATTGCATAGATAGACACGGTGAAGGTCTCGAGTAGGAAACAGAGATAGGGACGGTTGTAGTGTTTGTAAACATTAAAGGGATAGGGAGGGTTGTAGGGGCTTGTGGAAGTTAGAGAGATTGGGTGGGCTGGAGGGTTGGAGGATTTTACCGAGTAAGGGGGTGTGGGAGGGGGGGTTGTGGGGCGTTGTACTGGTTTGAGGTGATTGCGAAGATCGGGTGAGTTGCAGGGCTGGAGGTGGATACAGGGATAGGGCGGGTTGTAGGGCTGGATGAAGTTTCAGCAATAGCGACTGTAATAGGGGTTGCAGGAGGTGATACAGTTGAGGAGTATTGCTGGGGCTTGTGTAGGATGCAGACTCAGGGTGAAGAGCCTGAGGAGGTTACAGAGATGGGGATGAGGTCATGGAAGGATCTGAACACAAGGATGAATATTTCTTTTTCAAAAAAATCATGTTGTTGTACCAGGGTCGAATGTCGGTCAGCAAGCACGAGGGAGATGGGTGAACGGGACGTAATCCGAGTTAAGAGATGGGACAGCAGGGAGTTGGATATACTGAACTTTATGGAGAGTGAAAATAGGGAGGCCAGCATGGAGAGTATTTGGTTTATCAAGTTTTAGATAACAAAGGCATGGCTGATGTTTTCCACTGCAGATGAGCTGAGACAATGGAGAATATGGACATTATTCACCCTCCCGCTCACATTCAGTGGCACTATTAGATTGAGATCGCACATTAACCCATTCATAAACCACACTTACTTACTCTCAGATCATAAGTACATACTGCAGTGTCATTCGCCACTCCATGAAAGAATAAAGCTGTTTTCAAAATATTTTCTGTGTAGATTGATTCACAGCCTGTGCTTCCCATTAGCAACTATAACATTAATTGCCGATCCTTAATTGCCCCTTGAGAAGATGATACAGTTGGGGAGGATTCTGTCTTCAACCAGCTGCTCTTCCCCCGGAAATGGAGCTCCCACAGATCCCACAGGAGCTGGCTCAGTTGGACAGCCCTCCATAGTAGAATAGCCTGCCAACAAATCCTGTCTTTTTTTTCTCAGGTGAAAACTGGGCCACTTGGATAAGGGAGTCTGAGAAATAGGCAAAAAGAAATGTAACATATTTTCTTTCATAACTATTTTAAATAAATAAAACAATCTGCTTGCAGCAGCTAGAAAGCCACAAATTCCTCCTGGCGCTGTTGGAGAACACGGATAATATTGGCTCATTCCTGTCTCTTCCCGGATTCGCTTTGCCAACAATAACGGCTGTGGCCTGTCTTGTTGTCCGTCAGCGGCAGCCATCTTTGTGAGAGACAAAGGCAAAAAAAAACAACAAATGAACTTCAAATGGGCCAGATTAAAATACTGACCATTCCCAATGAATGAAAGAAAACTGAAAATGTTTAAACTAATGATATTTTTAGGAGCCACATGGGTTAACACATTTCACCCAAACCCTGCTCAATGTGACATACACACAAGTACAAATGTGCAGTCACATTTACAAACACCATCTCAAAGACACACACACTGATACTAATTAAAACTCACCATTTCATTCTCACGAGCAATTAGACACAGGCAATAAATGCTGGCCTAGCTAGCCACGTCCACAAACCATTAAACAATAAAATCAAAGCACACTCACATTCACACACACAAACACTCACATTCACACACACGCACACACACAAATACACATGCACGCACACCCCTCCCCCCACACTCACACACACAATCCAGTGTGAGTCTTGCGACAGTAGGAACTGACTTCTCGTGGAAAAAATGTTGCTGAGAAGAGAATGAGGGGAAATGAGGAGGAGAGGATGTTGGCGTTAATGTGATAATCGTAGGGAGCAGAAAAATCTACTGTGAGGCTGCGAGTACATCCAAAAAAAGGATTGTTCATCATTTCTTGCACATAATAACGGGATCTAATCTGCTCAGTTTAGTGTTCTTATGACTGGTATACGTATAATTATCTGGAGGCCACTCAGCCCTCAAGTTTGAACTGCCATTCAGTGACATCATCGCAGATCTGAATCTGAAGGCTAAAAACCGCCTCAGAGTTCATATTCCTCAATACACTTGGCGAGAAAAAAAATCTATCTACCGCAGGTTTAAAATTATTCATTAAGCTCCAGCATTTCCTGATTTTTTTTCATGGGAGATAGTTCCACACAAGCAATATTGCCAATGCGATGCACTGTTTCCTATCTTCCATCATCAATGGCCTGCCTTGGACTTTAAAGGTCTGCCCTTGAATCTAACACCAGCAGGAAAAGGCTAATGCCCACACAATTCTTATTAATTCCTTTCATATCTGAAAAATCTTTAATCAAAACCGACGCTACAGCGCTTCCTATCTCTGTAAACTCCTTCACTCCTACAACCCTCCCTATGTCTGTAATCTCCTCCACTACTATAACCCTCCCTATCTCAGTACTCTCTTCCACTTCCACAGCGCTCCCTATGTCTGTAATCTCCTCCAACCCTGAAACGCTCCCTATCTCTGTAAGTTGCTGAGGCCATGAGATCTGGAATTCCCTCCAAATCCTACAACTCTCCATATCTCTGAAAACTCCTCCAGCCACTATACTCTCCATATCTCTGCAACTTCCTGAAGCCCCTACAATCCTACCAATTTCTGTAAGATCCTCCAGCACCCTAAAGCCCTCCCTATCTCTGTAGCCTCCTCCAGACACTACATCCATCTCGATTTCTGTAATCTCATCAGCCCTGAAAAAATAATACTACCTCTGTCAGATGAACCAGCCACTACAAACCTCCCTATCGCTTCAATAACATCTGAAACCGTTAACCCTGCCTATGAGTCTGACCTCCTCCAGTCCCCACAGCTGATCCCGATCTTGGTAACACCCTCTAGATAATACAACCCTCCCTATTGCTGGAACATCCTTTAATCCCTACAAGGCTTCCCCGTCTCTGTAACCTCCTCACGTTTCCACAAACCTTACTATCCCTGTAAACTCCAGTAGCCGCAACAACCCTCACTACTTCTGAAAACTCGTCCAGCCACTGCAAACCTCCCTATCTCTGTGGGCTCCACCAGCCACTATACCCTCATGAATCCCTACCTACTCCAAGCCCTATCACCATCATAACTCTATATCTTCCACCAGACCCTGCAGCTCTCTGAATCTCTGTAACCTCTTCCAATGCCTTCCCAGCTCTGCAAAATCCTCCAGCCCCTGAAAACCTCCCTATCTCTGTAACTTCCTACAGTCACTAAACCCTCCCTGTCTCTGTAACCTGTCCAACCACAAAAAACTTCCCTATCTCTGTAGTATCCTCCAGCCTTCAAAAGGAGTCAACCGTTTTCGGCCGCATCAGGGCAAAATAAAGAAATAAATAAACGATGCAGACATTTGAAAAGTATTACAGGGTATGTTGGTGGGGAAGCTTAAGAAAGGAATTCCAGAGCTCAGGGCGTCAGCAACTGAAGACACGTCTGCCAATTGTGGAGCGACGTAAATCAGGGACGAAAATGGTCAGAACTGGATGGTCACAGAGATCTTGAAGGAATTGTAGGGCTGCAGGAAAGTCTACAGAGACAGAGCTGGATTCGATTGCAGAGATAGGGTGAGTTTATTTCTGGCCGAGGTTTCAGCGATAGGGATGCTTGTAGTACTAGGTGAGGTTACAGAGATAAGGAGGGCTGTAGATTCGGCAGAAGGTTACAGAGATAGTGAGCAGTGTGGGACTGGAGACTGTTACAGAATTAGTGAGGGTCGTAGGTGCTGAAGCAGGTCACAGAGATAGGGAAAGGAGTGAGGGCCAGGGAGGGATTTGAAGAAAGAGGATCTTTTTAATGCCAGAGTTGCTGGACCAGCGGCTAATCTAAATCATCAAGCACAAGAAGTGACAGGTGAACAGGACTTGGTGCGAGTTAGAATTCGGGACAGATTGAATATTAAATTGTCCGTTCGATAACGTTCCTGTCCACAGTACTGGTGAACAACCTGAATATGTTCATCACAGTAGGCGTCCTCGTGTTTTATGTTGTATTAATACCTTTCATGTCCAGCCAAATGAAAGCATTTATCACATGGTATTGTATTGCAAAGGAGAACAATCAGAGAATAAAATGAACGCAGAGCTTGCTCGATTGCTGCTCACGCTGGCCAACATAAACTCCCACTCATTCCCGTGGTTTAGACAACTGTCTTCCATCCGCAATTTTCACGGGGTAATATCCGGCTTCAAGAAAATGTTTTAGAAACAAAGAAAAGTGAAAATATTTACAGAATAGAAGGAGGCCATTCGACTCATCATCCTTGTGCTGGATCCATCCAGTCTAATCCCGCTTTTCAGTTTTTGGGGTGTTGCTGAGATAGTCTCTGTGTCACCGAGGGTAATTCATGGGCTCTTGCTGTGCTATGTTGTTTTACAATGCCTTTTAATCAATTTGCTCTCTGTCCCTCTTGCTTTAAGGAATTTTCATTCTGAAAACTGCATCGTAAAGATAGGGTAAGTTTGGGATGAGAAATCCTTGGACAGGAGCTTCCTCCAGAGGGGACGGACTGAGGCCTTGTCCACAGGCTGCACTCAAAGGGACCAAGTGAGTTGTCTCTGTTTATTAGCCCGAGGTTTAATTTCCTCTCTGGGGCCCCGTGTTAACTAGCTCCTGCTGAATTGGGGCCTTGGAGTTTTAGATCGGTTGAAAGACTGGGGTTGAAGGAGCAGCCCCAGGAGGGAGTCCCATTTGCCACTTGCTCCTTCCAGCGCTGTCTGTGAGGTTTGTTGGTGCCCCTTTTAATTCATTTTACAGTAGTTCTGAGGTTCGCATTCCCTCCATCTCCGCATTCTTTTCCTTTGTCTCTATCTTGCCCATGCTTTCTCTTCTCTGTCTCGGTTTCACACCCCCCTTCTCCACTTAAACCTTTAATAAATTAATAAAAAGACACACACAGCAATGTCGTTATTTGAAATGGTGAGACAGAATCAACAGCTTGTTCCCGTTTAAAGAGGGAGTTTCACCCTTTCTGGGGACTGAAATCTGACTATTATCACATTGCTGCTTGTGGGATCTTGCTGTGCTTCCGGTGCACTGCAGCATTACATACATGACAGCAATGAGGACTCTTTAAAATTCAGTTCCTGAGGGTCTGAGTGTGGATTTCTCTGTGCTTCCTCTCCATCTTCCTCTGCTTTTCTCTCCCCCACACTTTCTCTATTTTTACCATGAATCAGTAGGTGCCACAATGTGAGGTGTGGTTATTTTAAACGGCGATAGAGTTACTTCACAGGACAGTTCAATCCAGATTAAATCCCAGATCGAGAGAAGAAGAACAGATGTGGATGGAGTGCGGGGGTGCTGAGGGGCGGTGGGGCGATGGCAGAGCAGGAAAAAAGACAGGGAGAAGGGTGTTTGAGATTTTCAAACTGCAGGAATGTTCCTCCCTCTGGGATCTCTAAACGTACATCACGAAAAACAGATTATCTGCATCTGATCATATTGCTGGATGTGGGATCTTTCTGTGCAAAGATTGCCTGCAGGTTTCCGCCATTGCAGCAGTGATGGCTACTTTAAGGAAATAATTTACTGAGTGTCAACTGCTCCTGAGGGCCAATAATTACAAGAGCTGAACGTGAAGCTGTATAAAGGCTTGTTCGAAGTTTAAAGATGGAGTTCAGCATTTTCTGAGAACTGTGATGGGATATCTGGCTAAAATCACATTGTGGGATCCTGCTGTGCATACATTCCCTACATCAATTCCTACATTACAACAGATGGAGAGAAAAAGAGGGAGAGTGAGAAACAGGGGGTGGCTCAGTGGCGCAGTGGTTAGCACTGCAGCCTCACAGCTCCAGGGACCCGGGTTCGATTCCGGGTACTGCCTGTGTGGAGTTTGCAAGTTCTCCCTGTGTCTGCGTGGGTTTTCTCCGGGTGCTCCGGTTTCCTCCCACATGCCAAAGACTTGCAGGTTGATAGGTAAATTGGCCATTATAGATTGCCCCTAGTATAGGTAGGTGGTAGGGAAATATATAGGGACAGGTGGGGATGTGATAGGAATATGGGATTAGTGTATGATTAGTATAAATGGGTGGTTGATGTTCGGCACAGACTCGGTGGGCCGAAGGGCCTGTTTCAGTGCAGTATCTCTAATCTAATCTAAGCTGAACGTGGCAGTTTAAACGCAGAGAGACAGGCGAAGTGTGGGAGTGGAAGGGAAGGCAGAGAAAGATGGAGAGAGACAGGGAGAGAGAGGCAGCTGGGGTGTGGGTGAGGGAGGGAAGACAGAGAAAGATGGAGGAAGAGAGAGAGAGAGATAAAGGAATCCACAATCAAAACCTTGCTGAACTGAATACTGCTGCGTCACCATTGCTGGGATATTAGTGTGCACAGCTTGCCTGCAGAATTCCCTGCCTTTTAACAGTGACTGAATTTTAGAAGTGAATTCATTGTGTGTAAAGCTCTCCAGAAGGCCTGGGAGTAAAGTCCTGAGCGTGAAGCCGGTATAATTCCCGAATAATGCTGGTGCTTTGGGCAGTGCCATGAATTTGAGTGTTAAATGAAATGTGCAGCAGTCATTTGAATTGAGAGTGAGGTTCTGAGAGTTGATTACCGTGTCTCTTTCCCTGTCTCTCCATCTGTCTTTCTGAATGAGAGTAACAAGAGGAAGAGAGACGCAGGGGAGTGAGGGAAGCATGGAGAGAATCAGAGTGGGAGAGCAGGGGTAGAGGAGAGGCAGAAACAGATGGACAGAGCCACACAGTGTAATAGAGGGAGAGTGAGAGAGAGACGGAGTGAGACAACAGGAAATGACAGGGTAAACACATCCACACTTCCCATTCTTCAGCTCTGTGTCGGGGGATGTGTTTGTAAGATGGGGAGTCACTGAGAGATTGTTTTGTGTTTGTGAGTGAGGGAAAGAGTCCTGGGCTCTTGCTGTGTTTTTTTTCTGTTCAAAACTGCTTTGCTTTCTTTGAATCAATTTTATTTCCCTTATATCCAAGAAGAATCTTTTTAGAAGCTGCAGTTTTGATGATGCAGAGGGAGAATCTTCTGGCCACGTGGAGTCGTCAGACAAGAACTTTAACCTTTGAGGTAAGTAATAATAAAGATATATGTGTCATTGTCAAATTCATTTCTAGATACAGAAAAGAAGACTGTGTGTTTGCGGGGCTGATAGAAAAAAAAATCAAGTGCTGCAAATGCTCAGTATTTCCAGCACGGTTTTTTTTTTCAGAATTCCAGCATCCGCAGTATTTTGGTTTTGTGTTTTCGGGGGTCTGCGATTTTTTTTTACCACAAGGGAGGGGCTGGAGGGAGCTCCGAAGCAAATAGTTTGGGAAGTGCTGATCCAGAACAGTCAATGTAATCCCGTAGATTTCCCTCTCTACATCTCTTGCTGCAACCTGTTCCCTGCACCTTCCTCCATGTTCCGTGCTCTGTTTCTTCACATCTTTAAATCCCTATCTCTGTATCTCTCCACATCCTTTCTATCTCTGGCCCTCTCTAGAGTCTCACAAGTTTTCATTTTCATTCTCTTTCTGCCACTCTCTGCATCTTTATCTGTCTCTCTCTTAGTCCATTTCTTCACTCTGTCACTTCCAAATACCTGACTCTTTCCATCTTTGCTCCTCCTTTCCTGAAAGATTATCCCTGCTTCCCCCACCCCCCCATGCCCCGGGGCACCACTCGTTATTATGTTAACACATCTTACATTGTATCTCTGCCCCTCCACTTCTTTCCATCTCTGCGTCTCTCAATATCTATATCGTTGCTGTGTTCACTCTCTGCACCTCCAGCTATCAATGTAACTCTGTTACCTCTGTTCTCAGTTTCTCTCTCACTTGTTTCGGACTACCTGCATCTCATTCTCCATCTCCTTTTCCATTTATTTTTCTCGGTGGTGGATTTGAACTTGCTGACCTAGTCTTGTACAGGGTGATTGTGAACAGGGATCCTGCTTTCCATCAGTTTAGCTCCCATTGAGGTAAAAGCAGGGGAGAGATGCTGAACGGACAGCCGATTCACAACAACCCACCTCCCCTCCATCCTGGTTTGCACCATTGGCACCAAGTCCGAGTCCAGGCCAGAGTTTCTATGTCTCTCTCTGTACCTGCTCCGGGACTGTCTCTACCTGTCTTCTTGTGGCTCAAGGAGGGAAGGGACTGATCAGCCCTGATCTAACATGGGTGGAACCGGCTCAAAGGGGTCAATGGCCTCCTCCCGTCCTTGTGTCAGTCAATGTGTGTGTCTGTGTGTGTCCTCCTCTGCTTTATTCCCTGAAGCTGACGGGAGAACAGGTGAAACGCCTTTTTGCAGACGGGGATGTGTCTGGGCTGGGATGCCGTTAGCCTCTTGGTGTTCGTCATTGCTCTATGCCCGGCCCTGCCATTGGCCGTACATGAGTTAAAGTTGCCGGGGGTCTGGGAGCCAGTTGATGGAATTCCAGTGGCTTACCCAGACCAGGAATTAAAGAGACTTATCAATTGTCGGGAGACGGAGCCACACCCAGGAAAGTGATGGAGGTTGGAATTACACGGGATGGGGTTGGGGGAGGGGGAGGATACTCCAGGTTTAAAATGGGAGGGGGAGTGCATATTCTCCAGTCTGTTCATGGGGTGTTTAGATGTGGGAATTTTGACGGGGAGGGTAGGGATTAATTACATGGGGGGGCCTGCTCACAGGTGGAGCATTAGATGGGAGTCTGTTCACAGGGAGTTTTTGATGGGAGTTTGTTCCTGGGTGTATTTCGATGGGAGCCTGTTCCTGGGAGTGCTTAGATCGGAGTCTGTTCACAGGAGGGGTATTTAGATGGGAGTCTGTTCACAGGAGGGGTATTTAGATGGGAATCTGTTCCTGGGGGTACTTAGGTGGGAGTCTGTTCAGGGGGTAATTAGATGGGGGAACTGTTCACAGGAAGGGTATTTAGATGTGAGTCTTTTCCTGGGGGTATTTAGATAGACGTCTGTTCCTGAGTATATTTAGATGGATGATCTGTTCACAGGACGGGTATTTAGATGTGAGTCTGTTCCTAGGGGTATTTAGATGGGAGTCTGTTCACAGGAGAGATATCAGATAGGGGTGTAGACGAGGGGTAATTGGATGGGGGCGTCTATTCAAGGGGTGGGGGGGGGGATTCGCAGTGCAGGAATTTACCAGGGGGCGAAATGTTGCCTTTTTTAAACATTGAGTTGGGAGAGGAGGACATTTGCGGGGGGTAGAAATAATTTGCGGGGGAGGGAAGAAATTTACCCGGTGCGGGGGGGGGGGTGGATAAATTTGCAGGGGGAAAATTGTGACGGGGGAATAATTTGCTGGGCGGAATTTTCAGCATTCTGAATGCACATCTTGACTCACTCTTCCATCAGTAAAAACACCCACTCCCCTTCTAATGGCACCTTCCCATGCAAATACTGGAGATGCATCACCCGCCCTTTCACGTCCTCTCTTTCAACCGTCAGGGCTGCAAGCACTCTTTCCAGGTGAAACAGTGATTTACTTGTACTTGCACAGTGGTGCAGTGGTTGGCACCGCAGCCTCACAGCTCCCGCGACCCGGGTTTAGTTCTGGCTACTGCCTTTGTGGAGTTTGCAAGTTCTCAGTGTGACTGCGTGGGGTTTCGCCAGGTTCTCTGGTTTCCTCCCACAGTCAAGGACTTGCAGGTTGATAGGTAAATTGGCCATTGTAAATTGCTCCCAGTGTAGGTAGGTGGTAGGAGAATGGTCGGGAATGTGGGGTTAATGTCGGATTAGTATAAATGGGTGGTTGTTGGTTGGCACAGACTCGGTGGGCCGGAGGGCTTTTTTCAGTGCTGTATCTCTAAATAAAAAAATGTTGTATTCACGATCATTGTCCTTTACACTGAGGAAACCAAACACATGTTCAGTTTTGCTGAGCACTTCCAATAATACTGCAAACGTGATGCTTAGCTTCCAGTCACTTGTCATTATAATTCCCTGCCCCATTCCCATGCTGACCTCTCTGTCCAGGGCCTGCTCCACGGTTTCAATCTTCCGGAAACAGCAGCAACTTCAAAAGCGCACGTGATAACTACTCCTCCATTTGTTTTTGACAGCGGGGGTTGGGATTGATTCCGCTCTCCATTCAATCATTCATGCCTTCCACCCTATCACAGTTATTCTCTTCAGTTCTTTTATTCCTTTCCTCTGTTCCCCTTTTCCCACCCTCTATTCTTACTTATATACTGCTGCAACAGGACACTTTATCGTTCTGGCGAAAATTCTCCAGCCGGGAATTTTAACTCTGTTCCTCTTTCTAAAAATGCTACCTTGCCGACAAGGCAGTTTCAGCACTTGCTGTTAATTTCTCAGTTTCCCCGCTTCCGCAGGATTTTGCCTTTTTACAGAAGGAAATGTCATAGAATGTTACAGAAGAAGTGAGGTTGCAATTGAATGTAAAGAGAAAGAAATACATGCAATAGAAACATGACTTTGGAGAGGCTGGCAAAAAGCGGCGATGAGGGGATGAGGAAAGTGATCTCATTAGAAATACATTTTGTAACTTGCTGCCTTGCTGTCGAGGGCAGCCACCTCGATTACCATTACCACATCACTGTTTTTCTTGCCCAATTTTGCTGTATCAGCCCACTGTAGAGCGGCAATGTGTTTCTGAATCGTACCTCTCAGAAATGCCGCACAATTATACTCCATATAAGGACTGTGTAGCTTTAGAGGGTAACTTGCCAAATCATTGAGGAAATGTAATCACTCAGCGAGACTGTCTGGAGAATCAGAACACATAGATACACTGACTGGTAATCAGAAGTTCCAAACATTCACCATCGTTGAACTGTGCAGGGAGGGATGTGATGTGTTCCTTGTAAGCATTACAGAATGTGTTTTATAAAAGGTGATCACTTGGAATCAACAAAGAATTTCCATTACCGAAATATATGAAAAGCAGCTCACAGTCTGCAGGACCTCAGAACAGTCACTGTGTGTTTTGCTGTTCTGTTCAACTGAGAGGAAGCGCCTGACAATGTGATGATTTCTGTGACATCAACAGACTGCTGTCGGACATTTCACCTCGGACTTTGAACTTAGCTACATAAAATCCATAAGGACAAAGTATCGGGGGAAGAATGTGACAGCTTATTGACTGCAAATAAACTGATCTCTTATTACAAAGACTGACTCACAGTACAAAGATACGGTAATCGGTGAACACTTTCCAAAATGTAAAACCCGAAATCAACAGGTCACGATAAATGACTAAGTTCAAATCAATCAGCAAAGTTAGGTAAAGCAGGAGCATCAATTCTCCCTGTGGTTTTAAAGTAAAATAGATGAACTCGTGAAATGTTCAGGCTGTTTTCTCTACCTGCATATATAGGTTAATGAAACAGCAATACTGTTAATAATCTAGTCAGGCTGTGTTACTGTAAACGGTTAGCTCCTTGTGATCCAATCACCAGGAATGTAGCCTCGAATAATGTCATTTGTTAACTCACTATGATTCAATGCAAAGATGAGAGCTGAAGGGAGATGGTTGTTTCAATAAACTGACCACCGTAACTCAATAAATAAAAATGAATGTCAGCCTGATATATCCGGGAGTAAAAGTAGACCTGGAGAATGAAAATAGCCTGAAGATCGAATGCTGATCAATGAATTAGCACAGCTGAGGTTTCACTATAAAGTTACCACAAGTAGAAAACCTTGAAATGAATTCATTCCCCGGATGTGAAACAGCAACTCTCCTGAAATGGACATTTAAACAAAGAATTCACAAACTGTATTGGAACCAGGCTAATAACTCTGATAACTTTGCCATCCACTCACTGGTTTCTGCAGGGATATCGGGTCCTGTCATAATCTGATAGGTTTGTCCCCCTGAGTTATGTTTTGCAGGTATCAAACAGACTGACAATACAGTAAGTATGAGATATGTGTGTTGACAGCAACTGGTTGCCACAGCAACTTGAATTACTCGTACATAATGATGGAGGTTTAAGATGTTTGGTATGGGTCTCTTGTATCTGTGAGAAGCCGGCCAATCCTGTAAATCATAAATACTGTTACGTATTCATTGAGAGATACAGCACTGAAACAGGCCCTTCGGAAACCCACTCTGTGCCGATCAACAACCACCCATTTATGCTAATCCTAAATTGATCCCACATTCCCTACATAAACTCGGGGCAATTTATAATGGTCAATTTACCGAACAACCTGCAGGTCTTTTGCTGTGTGAGGAAACCGGAACATCCGGCAGAATCCCACACGGTCACAGGGAGAAATTACAAACTCCGCATAGGCAGTACCCAGACCTAAACCCGGGTCACTGGAGCTGTGAGGCTGCAGTGCAAACCACTGCACCACTGTGCCACCCTGATTAGCCATTAACATTCTGAAAATGGTGCAAGTAACGAAGGAACATCCAGTAAGCACTTATATTCGGATGTAACTTATGCCACACATGCAGGATCCTATATAAACGTTGAAATTCGAGGATCTCCTTGTCAACACGGTAATTGCCGAGTATCTCTGTCAATAGATAACATTAACGGGACACAATAAATACTGACAGTTGCATGGTCTCCTGTAACGAAAATCTTATGGACACAGAAGATATTACAAGACTCCCAGAAATTCTTTTCAAATGCTGTCACTTCAATGGACAAATTGTATTCATTGATAAGCAATCCCAGAACTGTCTGTCGTTAACATAAATCCAGAGGTCTATTTGTAAATGCTGAGAATGCCCTACGATTCTGTGAAAACTAGAACATAGTCTCACTCCCAGTATTCTCTTGCAAATAAATTCTCGCACCCGAGGGATCCCCTGCACACACAACTCGCAATCCAGGGATGTCATGTAATTGTTCAAATGGCGAGATGCAATTACCACCAAGAGCCGCGAATATACGTTGTTAAATGATAAAACAAATACAGTAAAGCATGCTTCAGACAGTTACTAACTGGATATTGTAGTGTTTTGACAATTGTATTGTACATATTGTTCATTTGAGGCTACCATGCACACACGAGCCAGCAGATGGCACTGAAAGAGAAAGTGAAAGAAAACAGAGTAAAGAAGACTCCATTATGTTCAAGAGTTTGCTGACTCGGTCCTCAGTTTTTTCCTCATATGTCTTATTAAACTCTGCTAAACCAGAGGCCAGTCCAGAGACCATCAGAGTCGTTGATCCTTACAAGGAACAGGCAGCAGTAATGAGGTGGTTAATGAAACAAAAAGACAGTAGTTTACTGAATTAATAGTTGGAGATGGAGGCTCACCAGGAACTAACGAGCAGAGATAGCACAACCTGTGGACACTCTGAACCGCCATATGTATCATAATTTCCATATATACTATATGGCAATTTGAATATACACATTGAAACTCCCAGATCATACGCTTCCAGGCTATTGTTTTCAGATGTTGATCCATTCTCTCCCTCTTTGTAAAGCTGCAGGTGCCTGCCAGTCATTGACGCAATAGTAGAGTAACATTGCAAGGAGAATCTTATTGACATCAAAGAGAAACCTTGCACTGGCACAAATAGGTCCCTTGGAAAGTGCCATGAATCACAGTCACTAAACAAACAAGGTCAGCAACATGCTTTCTTCTGAACACGTTATAAGTCAAACCGTGTACTTGCCCAGATATTGCGCAGACATGAATTGAAACTTCCCAAAGCCCAGAATATAATTTGATTGACTGTTCCACTGGTGAAAACTGCACAGCGCAATAGTTACATTGGTATAATACTGTTCATATCTGCCTGTGGATTCTGAACGGTGTCATGCTTGCATTTAAACAGTACTGCCTCCCTCTGCTGGTGAATACTGCACAGTACAATTGTTGCATTGATACAGTAATACCTCCATTCTTTTGTCGGTATGACAGTGCAGTATTATATTTATATAGTAATGATGAGTGCAAAGACTTAAAATGATATAATAAAGTCTACCTCATTTGGTGAATACCAGCTTACACCTCTGGTGGGGAAGACTAAAGAGTGCACTGGCTACATTTTCACAGTGATATCCTCGTCTCTTTGGAATACAGAATAGTGCATTGCTTATTGTTACGATCAGGTGACGAGGGGTCACACTACACCCCAATTGTCCTTCTTCTCATTTGACCGCAGCAGGGGTTATTCCTTTCTAAACACTGGATGTACTTAACACTCGGGTGAGTGTTTTACCTTTGTCCTTTGTTGTGATCGTAAAAGAACCAATTGGACAAGTTTTCTTGAGTTTAAACAAGGAAGAGGTGAGTTTATTATACTTAATAATTAAACGTTTAAAGTAGGTTGCCAATCCATGAATTTAAAAAAATCCCCTTTTTATAGCAGGTTTTCTTGACATTTTGTTTAATATCATAATGCTTACCGCCACTGGTAGATCCACTTCCATAAACTGCACCAATGGCTCCAACTGATGCAATATGTGTTTATCCAGTATTTCATAACTGTTTCATGGTCAAGAAAATAAATGTGCACGGCATCTATAGAATGGCACATTGAACATCAACTGGCCACTAACCATAAACGGACAGTAGTTTCATAAACTGACCTCCTACGGACAAACTGAACAAGTTCAAATAAACTGACCCCGACCACACATCTGAACTATTCAGAAAATGCTGCGTGACTCACTAACTTAACAGGTCTCTGAAGCGGACACATCGCAGCAAAATACATAACCATCGACATTGATTTGTTTTGCGAAAGGTTCTCTTCTTTTCTTCTTGTCCTAGATGTGCATCTCTTTAAGGGAGCTGCGGCAAATTGTAGGTGCCTCTCCACTCTCACAGATATGAGGTTGCTTAGCCTGCCCAGTGCTCATATTTCGCTTTTACTGTCTCTGCTGACAGATTCTTCTGCACGACTATGCCCTTCAGAAGCAGGAGAACCAAGCCAGCAATACCAATCTGAACAGTCACCCCTCTGACTTCAACACGCACCAGTTCAGCATTTCGCACAATGCATGGGAATGATGGTGAGATAGCACAGTCTGTGCAGGGTGAAGTTCACATTGCAAGTGAGTGGCACGGGTAGTGGTGAAAGGCACAGTAGAGGACAGAGGAGGCAGGCGAATGCGCCCTGACTCAAAAACTGCTGAAGAGTGCGGGGAATACCAATTCAATGCCTGGCTGTTCACGCAAAGGAAATTGGAATAGTACCAGCAGAGAACGGTTGCGTGGGTAACCTGTCAAAGACTTTCAACATCATGGATGAGACTATGGAGGAGCCAACAGTCTATGAATGGCACCCGGACGTTCCTGTTCATGGAACGAGTTGCCTGTGTTCTCTTATGAAGAATGTGTTGTCCTCTACGGAAGCTTACTATGCAAGAGCCCTGGTAACCACCAAGGCCAGCTTTGATTGAAACCCAACCTGCTGCTATTGGGGCTTTGGTTTCTACAGTGACGTCCGGCCTCGAAAAGTAGTGAAGCAGCGTTGACAGATTTAGTGGTTCGAATGGAGAGGAGCTTTGGTCGGATCAGTGGTGTCCTTTAGTTTTCTCTATTGCAGATCAGTGAGAGATAATGCACAGCCCCATGGGATCAGACTGGCGCTACGGCAGCTGCAGGTAGTGTCCTCTTTCAAGAGGGAAGTACATCTGTGCCCTTGACAGACCCTCGTCCCATGCCCATGCACGCACCGGCAATGTAGTCCAGATGCACCAACCTGAAGCCAGTCCCATTCTCGGTCGCACCGCCGAAAATGCTGGTTGTAAATATCTGCAGTACCATTTTTACGACAGCTGCAAGCGTCCACCACGCTGAATTAAAAGGGGCAGCTCTATAATTAGAAAATACCAGCCTTCAAGGGAACAATATTAGGTGGCACATGAATGAATATTAATTTGAGTGCAATTTATTAACGTAATATTAGTCAAACATTTATCCATTTCAATTTGTGCAAAATGTTTTAGTAATAACTTAGGGCCCTCACAGTGTGTGGGCGTGGGAATGCCTCATGCAGGGATTTTCTCTGTCCAGGTGCAGTGGAGATTTGACCTAAATGTAGGGGAAGAATCATCTTCGTGGGTCACTTGGTGCAGGGATGGGAGGAAGGGGTTTGAGTAGCATTTCAATGCAACCAATATTTAATCACTTGTTCTCAGACTTCACATGTTACTCGCTGCTTCACCGTGCAATGCCAGGCACCACGTGGTCAGCTTTCGATGTGGTCTCCAATTCTGCTGCACAATGACAGTGCAGTGACCGGCACGACAGAGCCATCTCTCAGTGTGGGCTCCAGGTCTGGCTGCTGATACATGGCAGTGGGAGGGAAATATGAAATAATTGTCAAAGACGTCAGTCGACACGGGCCAGCCAGGGTAAACTGTGATCTTCATCCGTAGTGAGATTAGAGGCTGGCGAATGATGGGACCGTGTCGTGTCACGATAGGCGAGTCATAGCTCATGCTATGTTTAACATGCAGCCTGTAATCGTTTGAAAGGAAGGGGCAGTGTAGGACATAGGTTGGGAGACTGACAACCTGCATGTTTGGCAGATGTCAGCAGCCAGAGAAAGGTTGGCGCCCAGGTTTCCGCATGCCTCCATGGAAGTACTCCACCAGGCAGCAAGGGCAAGGAGGGAAGCGCTTTTCTATCGGGACCGGAGGAGGAGGCCAGCGAGGCAGGTGGGGAGGGCATGGCAGGAGATTGAGCAGGGAGTGAGCAGCCGTGAGGTAGTCCCATGTAAGAGGTTTCAGTGTAGGAACGGGATCAATGCCCTGATGTAGTATGACAAGGTGAGTGCAGTGCCGAACATTAATTTGACAGCCTTACATGTCACAAATGATAAAAATTAAATTAGAGAAGGGGTGCCCCACTCATTGGTTCAGATGTTCCTACACCATAGAGCACAGCTCAGTGCCCACCTTCTTGGAGAAGCACAATCTTCAGTGACACTGCTGTTCCGACATTTGCAGGAAGCAGAGCCTCTGATGGTAAGCCCTCTCTGGTGGGTAGCATCTTCTGCACTCAAGAAGCTGGTTGCGTGCGGCTGTGTGCCCTGCTCATCCACACTCTTTTCCAGCCTCATGATTATTGTCCCTGTCTGGGTGCTGCAGCCCAACTCCTGGGGACTGCAGCTGCTTCCATCTCTCATTCTCCTCCACAATGGGAGGTCTCAACACCGGAGTGGCTGAGACCTATAGTCAATTGCTGCACTCACTTTTCAAGGCCTCCATTCTTTTTACTTGGTGTAGGTAAGTTTCAAGTCGGAGAGGATGCTCATCCTAAATACCGCTGTTATGATCGCCAAGATAGGTCAGCCTCCAGATTGCCAATACCGCGATACAGTATCTCTCCCCCTCCCTCCAGTGCCACAATGCTTTTCACAGCCTAAACTGACCTTCCTCTGACCTTCCCCCTCCTTATCGATGGCGAGTCTCTGAAAACTGTTGTTCTGGCGCGCCTTTCACTAAATTGTGAATGGTTTGGAAAATTGCCATGAATTTCCTGTTTATTGACTCAATTGCCTGCCCAGTGCCTTAAAGTGCAACCTCCACCCACCAGCTCGGCCGATTCCAGGAATATCACTTAACAGAGTAAATACGTCGGGCTTCCTTTGCACTGCCATCCAGCGGCAATTTCCCTCCCAGTCTGTCGCCACTGTGTGACAAAATCCTGCCCTCCGTTTTAAAGTCACATCTGTCCCATTGAATCACCCATTCAACATACACACAAATGTCACATTTCACCGCCCACACAACAGTGTCAGAAATCACAATAATTGAATGTTTCATTCCATTAAAGCATTGGTTGCAATCGGTATTATTTTGCAGACATCCAAATTATTTCTCCTTTCTTTAAAACTAAAATCCCTCAGCAAATCCCCATGTATTCAGCAGCATCATTTTACAGCGATTAAGTTCTGATATATTTAGTTGTTGATTTTAGATAACAGACTGCGTGATGGATTAAAAAAACGTGATGGTAACAAATAAAAATGTACCCACCCTGAATACTGGAGGAGTTCCCTCCAGGATTTTCTGATCCAGGATCCGTATCACCCAAACTGTGACTGGTGTAATATTCAATCTGATTGAGGGACTCAATGGAATCAGTAACTGTGAAACACAAACATGGATGGTTATTGGAGAGATCGATTGGGACGTTCCAGCAAATAACATAACACCGTCATCATCTGGTGACAATGTCCTGGGACTTTGTATCTGACACGGTTGTGAAACATTTATCACAGGGACTGCAGTAGTTCAAGAGCAACTAGGAATGGACCATGAATGTTGACTCATCCAGCGAGCAGTTAAAACAATACACAGTACAGCTGGTGGGTCAGATTTCAGACATCAGAGCAGATACAATAGTATAAAACATAATCAGTTCGCACATTTTCTTAATCCAGAACCCTTCCATCCTGTCCGTGTTTCTTTCCATTTCAGAGTCTCAAACGGACGGTGGTGGCTTTAAAACCGAACCCCACCCCGGATAATGGGGCAGAAAAGTGTAAAGAGTGCAAGGAGACGAATAACGGATTTGTTCTTTCCTGGTATTTTTTGCAACCTGAGAAATTAATCTCAATGGTTAAATTGCCCTCCAAATATATCGCAAGACAAAACTTTTATCGATTTGCCAGCGTTGTTGCCCCAGTATTGTGAAACAGAATTTGCAGATTAATGTTAAACTTCAGAATACAAAGTGTTAGGATATGTTTTTTGCAGGAACCACCGACTTCAGTTTAGGAGTTCCTGATGGAAGCGTGTTTCTGATCCAGAAATCCAGTCACTTAGAGAAATAAACTCTGAGTCAATGTGACTGTCTCCTCCTGAGAGCAGTGACTATTTATGGTCTAGCTTAAATGGAATAAAATGACATGATAGTTACAAACAAACAGAAATCACGTTCTTTCAGCAGTAGCAACGGGCGGGAATCTTCCCAAACCCATTGCTAATCTTGCTATACGCACAGATATAGACACACTCGCACTGTGATATGACTCCTTCACCGGGGATAGCGAGCGGATTTCTGACAGTGTTCAGTCAGTAAACTGACCATTAACATGGGGTATTTAAGTGGAAGTGACATTTGTCTTGTGAACATTCGGCATGAAATATAAAACACAGACCTGAACGCCGGATCTGATAGGAATCCTTGCCAGGTGGAATATTCCCAATCTCTTCATAAATTGCTTGGTATAAACCAGCCGGTGAACCCTTGCCACTAGTGACAGAACCTGTCAGATGGAGGGTGGGAAGATTAAAGTTTAGTTGCAACCCATGAGCGTTTAACAGTAAATTATCTGCGAACACATCCAAATCACAGAGACAGAGAGAGTAAAGGGACAAAGTCGGATACAGAGAATGCGGAGTAGTTTTGTTGTGTGTATTTTCGTACATGTCACAGGAACCTTAAACTAGTAAATGGGTGAGGGGAGGCTGGTGGGGGGCAGGGTGAGGGGGTAGAGCACAGTTATAAATGTAGCATATCTAGGTGCTACAGGGAAATGGAAAACTAAAATATGCAACATTTGAGTCAGACCATTTTACGGTTTTACATCACGTGCCTTTGCGCTGAAAACAGCAGTTGCTTTCTTGAAAAAGCAGTTGTTCGAAATACTGACAGACCGCGATGTTTTGGGCCATGTACTCTGCCCATTGTCTGGAGAAATAATTGTAATTGGTGGAAGCTGTCTGTTTATATGTCGTGCAGAACGGGAATGTGGGCAGGATCTGACTACTGTTAGGTTATTACATGTTCTTGTTCTGGCTGTTATTGGTCAGTTAATTATATTCCATGAGAGGTCAGTAGATGTCATTATTCTTGCTGCTGATTCGTCAGTTATTGTGCATTGTGGCAAGTCAATCCATGCTACTGTTCTGGTCGTGGTATGTTGGCTGCACAACAGGTGCTTGTGCGTTTCTCGAGGAGGGAAACCCTGATATTCACTGAGGAACAGGCCACTTTTAGGGGGAAGGTCTTGTGTTTATCGATCTCCATAGCTTCCCTGACGCAGTGAACGGCACAAGCCTGCCATCAAAGAAGCTCAACTCAAGGACCACCGCATTGAATGGTCCAATTCCAAACTCAACCTCATATATTATGGACTGGCTTGCAAGACACGGTAACATCAACAGTATAAAAGAGACCAAAAACATGCAAAAATGCAAAAAATAATGCACAGATCTTCGTGAATGGCAGAGATACAATGAATAGCAAAGGATGACAAAACAGTTCGCAAGAGCTCCAAAGCTTTTACAATAACTTCAGAAATATATTGTCATTAAAAGCAATGTGGTCTCATTACGATGACAGATGTGATATTATAAATGAAAATAAGGAAATGGCAGGAATTATGCATAATTACTTTGCATCAGTATTTACATGCACACAACTTTTATTAAGGTCCTTTGTTGCCACAGTCTGCCAAATGCTGCCCTCACATTGAGGGCAGTCACTCTCATCTGGAATACAGCTATATCATACATGTTTGTATAAAGGGTGTGATGAGGTCTGAAGCTGAGTGGTCCGAACAAACCCAAACTGAGCATCACTGAGCAGTTTATTGGTAAGTACTGCTTGATAACGCTGTAAACAACACCTTACATCCCTTTGTTAATGATAGAGAGCAAACTGCTGGATCAGTAATTAGAAAATTGCAATTGTCACACTGCTATTTAAAGAAGGTTATCGAGTGAACCGAGGGAATTATAGATTGGTTAGCATAACAGCAGTTGTCAGGAAATTACTAGAGTGTACATTTAAAGATGGAGTGTCTGATCACCTTGAAAAGTTACAGCTAATCAGAGAGAGCCAGCGTGGATTTGTAAAAGGTAGATCATGCTTGATGAACCTGATCAAATATTTTTTGGCGGTAACTGAAGTGGAGGACAGGGGAACCTCAATGGATGTTACTCAGATGAACTTCCAGAAAGCACTCAACATTTTCCCTCGGAACTGATTGTTGGCTAAAGTTGAAGCTCATAGAATTTAGGGAAAATTATTGACCGACTTAGGACGTTAGTTTAGTGGCAGGAGATGGACAGCAGGGATAATGGGCAGATCATCTAACTGGCAGGATGTGAAGGCGCCGTCCCGCAGGAACCTCAACTATTCACCATATTTATTAATGATTTAGATGACTGGATAGAAAGCCACATATAATTGACATACTCAATATTGCCATTAAAGGACACCATCAGCCATATTGTAATCATGTATATTTTAAGCATAACTTTACAAAAAAAAAGATTCAGTGACTGTGAAAAACTATTTCAATATTGGTGAGTGTGAGGTGTCCAATTTGGACTTAAAAAGATTACAGTACTTTATAAATGGTGAAAAGCCGGATGCAGCACAGGGAAAAGAGACTTCAGGGTCATGGGCAAGTACAGGAACGAAAAGCAAAACAGCCAATGGAATGCTGTGCTTTTTATCTAGTGGAATGGAATACAAGGGGCTAGAAATGATGCGACAGCGAAAAGAAGAAAACAGGCCAGGCACCATCTGGTGTAATGTTCAGCTATGGGCAATATGCGTTGGGAAGGATATGTTGACCAGGGAGACTGTGCAGCATAAGAGATGCTAGAATGATTCATCGGCTTCAAATGTTTCTGTTTTTTATTCATTCATAAGATGTGGGTGTCGCAGGCAAGGTCAGCATTCGTTGTTCATGCCTCGAAACCTTTCACAACTGGGTGACTTGTTAGGCTATGTAAGAGGACAGTTAAGAGTCAACAACATTGCTGTGGGTCTCTTGTCACATGTAGGCCAGACCAGGTAACAATGGCAGATTTCATCTCCTAAGGATATGACTAAACAAGATTTTTTTTTAATGACAATCGACAATGGTTTCATGGTCACCATTACTGAGACTAGTTTTCAATTCCAGATTTATTGACTGACATTAAATTGCACTGGATGCGATGGTGGGAATTGAACCAGCGTCCCCAGAATTAGCCTGGGGCTCTGGATTGCTAGTCCAGTGACATTAACACCACGCCACTGCCTCACCTCATTATGAAGTAGGATTACACAAACTGTGGCTGGGTTCCCTGAAATTTGGAAGAGACTTGTCTTGATGTACAGAGATATTTGGGTGTTCAGGTCCATTGTTCCCTGAAGGCGGCAACGCAGGTCAATATAGTGGTCAAGAAGGCATACGGCATGCTTTCCTTCATCGGACGGGGTATTGAGTACAAGAGTTAGCAGGTCATGTTACCGTTGTATCGGACTTTGGTTCGGCCACATTTGGAATACTGCGTGCAGTTCTGGTCGCCACATTACCAAAAGGATGTGGATGCTTTGGAGAGGGTGCAGAGGAGATTCACCATGATGTTGCCTGGTATGGAGGGCGCTAGCTATGAAGAGAGGTTGAGCAGATTAGGATTATTTTCATTAGAAAGATGGAGGTTGAGGGGGGACCTGATTGAGGTGTACAAAATCATGAGAGGCATAGACAGGTTGGATAGCAAGAAGCTTTTTCCCAGAGTGGGGGATTCAATTACAAGGGGTCACGAGTTCAACGTGAAAGGGGAAAAGTTAAGGGGGGATATGCGTGGAATGTTCTTTACACAGAGGGTGGTGGGTGCCTGGAATGCGTTGCCAGCGGAGGTGGTAGACGCGGCACGATAGCGTCTTTCAAGATGTATCTGGACAGATACATGAATGGGCAGGAAGTAAAGAGATACAGACCCTTAGAAAATAGGCGTCATGTTTAGATAGAGGATCTGGATCGGCGCAGGCTTGGAGGGCCGAAGGGCCTGTTCCTGTGCTGTAATTTTCTTTGCTCTTTGTTCTTTGTTTTCACATTCCCAGCCTATTTCTTCCAGCTGCTGAAAAGTCTTTGGCAATTCTGCAGGTGAGCTACTTGTCACAGAATGCCGATCATCTGACCTGCTCCACTCGCCACTACATTATGGTAAATGGTCTAGTTCAGTTTCTTGTCAATGACAACACTCAGGAGGATTTGATGATGGTAGTGAATTCACTGATTATAATAGCTAGGGGAGATGTCATTGTCTCTCTTGTTGGAAATAGTCATTACCTGACATGGAGGTGGTGAGTGTGTTACTTTCTGCCCATCTTCCCAAGTCTAAATAATGTCCTGATCTTGATGGAAGTGGGCAGGAACTGTTTCTTAATCCGAGGAATTGTGAATGGAACTAAAGTCCATGCAATTACCAGCTAAAAGCCCAACTTCGGACATTTTGATGGTGGGAAGGTAACTGACCAAGCACCAGAAGTTACTTGGGCCTCAGAGAACAATTAGAAAACAAATTTTTCTACAAAAACCGTGGAAATCTGGAACATTCCCGAAAGTAAAGAGCGGTGGATGTTACATTTAATCTAAATTTTCAGGACTAATATTGATAGATTTTTGTTAGCTCGGTGTATCAAAGAATCCGCTTCAAAGCGAGGTAAAGAGACTTGAAGAACATATCATCTATGATATAACTGAATGATCGAACAGGCTAGTGCAACGGAAAGCTGTGTACGGATATGTGTCCGATCCTGTCATATTTAGCGGGTAAAATGCACACATTCTATAAAATAACTTTGTAATCTTTCACTTCTGGCCTGATTGCACTGAGCAGTGCTAGAGTACAGCCGTTATTTTATACCCTGCCGTTCAGTAAGTGTTAACGTGGGTACAGTGGAACAGTGGTTAGCATCACAGCTCCAGTGACCTGGGTTCAGTTCTGGGTGCTGTCTGTGCGGAGTTTGCCCGTTCTCCCTGTGAATGCGTGGAATTCTGCCTCGTGCTCTGGTTTCATCCCACAGTGAAAGACTTGCAGGTCAAAAGTCAGTTGACCATTGTAAATTACCCCTTCTGTGGGTAGGTGCTAGGAGAATGGTAGGTAATGTAGGATTAGTATAAATGGGTGGTTGTTGGTCGGCAGAGACTCGGTGGGCCGAAGGACCTGTTTCAATGTTGTATGATAAGAATAATAACGTGAGCAGGGAGAGTCAGAAGGCTATTGTAATGTCGGATCATTCGTGGTGTTCAAATTAAAGTATCGAAATAGGCCAGTGCATATTCATTTAGTCAACTCCCAACTGTTGCAGCCAATATTCAATTCTAAATATACATTCGGTGCAGTGGTAAACAAACTTGCGAAAATTCTGCTTCTTGCAAAATAAATGTTAAGATTTAGAACCATCTTCTTTACCAGTAATTGCGGGTATTTTTACCACGTTACACCAAACCTATAGCAGTGATAGTGAACTATAATGACTAGTTTAGATATGAACCTTACAGACAGAAACATGGGAATGCCACCTTACTCAGTTTTCCAAATATTAATCAGGAAGTTGTCTGCTTTTCAGTAAGTCTGTACTCACCGGAACAGATCACACTGGCATCGTTCCTGTGGCTGCACTCCTGCTGAGTTCCTTGAAAAAGACGGCAGTCCAATAAACTGGACTCGTTTCCAGTGCATTCAAAGACATCAGTCCGTACGAGCCCAGAGCCCTCTCCAAAATGAGCATAACTTGGCACAGACACGGCGACTCCACGCTGAAGCTGACTACAGACCACATTGGCGTCTTTCAAATCCCAGTCAAGGTCACACACTGTTCCCCAGGTTTCACCGTACTGGATCTCCAGTCTGCCTGAGCATGGAGAGTCTCCGGATATTAGTCGAGGATATCTGTGATCTGAACAAGCATATTATATCATAATTAGCATAATACATTAATAATCACAATAATACAAATATTTATATTTCAATACGCATCTGATTAATCACAGATCTGGCAACATTCGTTCACAGATTCTGTTCAAAACTGATTATGCTGGATTTCCTGTATCACTACTGCTTATAATGTGACAGAACTATCATGTTTAAAATGTTCCTTTATTTATTTATAACTTCCCCAGTCGCCGTCACTGTAACTGAGAAACATGCACTGTATCAGCAGTTAGAACTGGGCAAGAAGTATTGTGTGACAAGAACTGTTGCTAGGAGTACTGTTGTTCATATTTAACATAAATGATTTCGATACAGAAAAGGGACGTACAATTGTAATATTCACTAATGACATCTACTTGGAGCAATAGTTAATACAAAGGCAGATTGTGAGAAAAAGACTTTACGTTAACGAAATTGGAAATGAATTTTAATGCAGATAAATGTACACTTACACATTTGGGTTGGAAGACTGAGAACCCATATTCCTTGGACAATGATACTGTAAATTGTGTCGAGGAACAATGGGACTCAGGGGTACAGATATAAAAATCAATAAAATAGCAATACAGGTTAACAAAGCTCTCGAAAATACAAACAAAATTGAGGTTTATTTATGAGAGATACGTTGAAAGGAGAGTTACACCCAGCACAAGGAAAGATTTGGTGTTGGTTGGGAGTAGGTTGATTGGGTGCTAACCAGTCAGTGTTTCCCGACTTATCTAGGCAGTGTGCAACTGAGCAACTTTACACCATATCCGTTGAATGCTCGTGCTGTAACTGCTGTAACTGTACTGGATCAGCTTGGCTAGAGTTGTCGCTAGTTTTAGAGCACTGATCTGCACCACTACAGCTGGAGTGTGATCGGGCCCTTAAATTTTGCTTTGTGCTGAGTGCTCAGCCGCTTCTTAATGTTCTGTGCCGTAATCTTCGGAATGGACCAAACAATGGAACGCATTTGCACAGCGCTAACCCATTGACATGAAATGCCACACAATACTTCTCACCTTTTGTGAGTCTGAATAACTACCTTTGACACACTTTGTTGACTGTTTTGTGGCAAGTTTGCTGCAGTCTGTCATGATCACCCTTCAAAGCCCTTCGTGTGCAATTAATTACCTTGAAACCACATTCACAGTTTTAAGTTTAAAACTGGACAGACAGTTTGACACCAACTAGATGCAGCAGTCAGCATATAATCATAGAATTTTTACAGCACAGAAGAAGGACATTCAGCCCGTTGTTTCCATGCTAGTTATCTGTAAGAGCACCTCACTAGTCCTGGTGTTTGCAATTTTCTTGAGTTCCCCTCTCCCTTCCATTTCCTGACTTGCAGCTAAAGCTGAGATGTTACTTTTATCCTCAATAGTGAAGACCGATGCCAAATATCTGCTCAATTAATCTGTCATCTCCTTATTTCTCATTATTAATTCCCCAGATTCACATTTTATAAGTTCAACGCTCACTTTGTTACCTCTTTTCTTTTTTAATGTATATATATATACAGGTAACATTAGAGGACGAGAGAAGGCCTGATAGATATAGAAGGACAGATAGTAAGAGTTTATACATATATATATATATATATATATATATATATATATATATATGTATAAACTCTTACTATCTGTCCTTCTATATCTATCTGGCCTTCTCTCGTCCTCTAATGTTACCTGCCTAATCAATCTTTTTGTCATCATTTGCTTTTTTAAAAATATTTTGTCCAATCTTTTGACCTGCCTCCCATCTTTGCGCAATTATACGCTGTAAGCTTGATACGACCTTTGGCTGTTTTACTTAACCACGGATTACGGGACCCACTCTTGGAATGTTACTAACTCGTTGAAATATGTGAAATTGTGTATTCTGAAATATTCCCTTAATGTCTGCCATTGCATCTCTATGGACCTATCCCTTAACCTGATTTGCCAGTTCACTTTAGCTAGCTCTGCATTCATGTCCTCATAATTGCCCTAATTTAAGTTTAAACTATTAGTCTTGGTCCCACTCTTCTCTCCCTCAAACTGAATGTAAAATTCAATCATATCATGATCGCTGCTACCAAGGGGCGCCTTAACTGTGAGGTTATTAATTATTCCTACCTCATTGCACAATACCAGGTCGAGTATAGTCTACTCTCTGGTTGGCTCCACAAGGTATTGTTCCAAAAAATTGTCTCGAAAATATTCTATGCAGTCCTCATCTAGGCTACCTCTGCCCGTCTGATTTTTCCAGTCCATATGTAGGTGAAAATACCACCCCCTTCCCACCCCCACCCCATAATTATCACTGCACCTTTCTGATCAGCTGCCATTATTTATTGCTTTATACCCCGGACCACAGTGTGGTTAATGTTAGGCAGCCTGTGCACCACGTCTTACATGTGACTTCTTGCCTTTATGATTTTTCATCTCTACCCGAACAGATTCTACATCCTGGAAGGGTGCGGTAACAATGTTGGGGCTGTACTACAGGCCTCCCAACAGCGAGCGTGAGATAGAGGTACAAATATGTAAACAGATTATGGAAAGATGTAGGAGCAACAGGGTGGTGGTGATAGGAGATTTTAATTTTCCCAACATTGACTGGGATTCGCTTAGTGTTCGAGGTCCAGATGGAGCAGAATTTGTAAGGAGCATCCAGGAAGGTTTTCTGGAGCAGTATGTAAATAGTCCAACTCGGGAAGGGGCCATACTGGACCTGGTGTTGGGGAATGAGCCCGGCCAGGTTGTTGAAGTTTCAGTAGGGGACTACTTTGGGAATAGTGATCACAATTCCGTAAGCTTTAAAATACTCATGGACAAAGACGAGAGTGGTCCTAAAGGAAGAGTGCTAAATTGGGGGAAGGCCAACTATACCAAAATTCGGCAGGAGCTGGGAAATGTAGATTGGGAGCAGCTGTTTGAAGGTAAATCCACATGTGATATGTGGGAAGCTTTTAAAGAGAGGTTGATTAGCGTTCAGGAGAGACATGTTCCTGTGAAAATGAGGGATAGAAATGGCAAGATTAGGGAACCATGGATGACAGGTGAAATTGTGAGACTATCTAAGAGGAAAAAGGAAGCATACATAAGGTGTAGGCGGCTGATGAAAGACGAAGCTTTGAAAGAATATCGGGAATGTAGGACCAATCTGAAACGAGGAATTAAGAGGGCTAAAAGGGGTCATGAAATATCTTTAGCAAACAGGGTTAAGGAAAATCCCAAAGCCTTTTATTCATATATAAGGAGAAAGAGGGTAACTAGAGAAAGGATTGGCCCACTAAAGGACAAAGGAGGAATGTTATGCTTGGACTCAGAGAAAATGGGTGAGATTCTAAACGAGTACTTTGCATCGGTATTCACCGAGGAGAGGGACATGACGGATGTTGAGGTTAGGAACAGATGTTTGATTACTCTAGGTCAAGTCGGCATAAGGAGGGAGGAAGTGTTGGGTATTCTAAAGGGCATTAAGGTGGACAAGTCCCCAGGTCCGGATGGGATCTATCCCAGGTTACTGAGGGAAGCGAGAGAGGAAATAGCTGGGGCCTTAACAGATATCTTTGCAGCATCCTTAAACACGGGTGAGGTCCCGGAGGACTGGAGAATTGCTAATGTTGTCCCCTTGTTTAAGAAGGGTAGCAGAGATAATCCAGGTAATTATAGACCGGTGAGCCTGACGTCAGTGGTAGGGAAACTGCTGGAGAAGATACTGAGGGATAGGATCTATTCCCATTTGGAAGAAAATGGGCTCATCAGTGATAGGCAACATGGTTTTGTGCAGGGAAGGTCATGTCTTACCAACTTAATAGAATTCTTTGAGCAAGTGACAAAGTTGATTGATGAGGGAAGGGCTGTCGATGTCATATACATGGACTTCAGTAAGGCGTTTGATAAGGTTCCCCATGGCAGGCTGATGGAGAAAGTGAAGGCGCTTGGGGTCCAAGGTGTACTAGCTAGATGGATAAAGAACTGGCTGGGCAACAGGAGACAGAGAGTAGCAGTAGAAGGGAGTTTCTCAAAATGGAGACGTGTGACCAGTGGTGTTCCACAGGGATCCGTGCTGGGACCACTGTTGTTTGTGATATACATTAATGATTTGGAGGAAAGTATAGGTGGACTGATTAGCAAATTTGCAGACGACACTAAGATTGGTGGAGTAGCAGATAGTGAAGGGGACTGTCAGAGAATACAGCAGAATATAGATAGATTGGAGAGTTGGGCAGAGAAATGGCAGATGGAGTTCAATCAGGGCAAATGCGAGGTGATGCATTTGGAAGATCCAATTCAAGAGTGAACTATACAGTAAATGGAAAAGTCCTGGGGAAAATTGATGTCCAGAGAGATTTGGGTGTTCAGGTCCACTGTTCCCTGAAGGTGGCAACGCAGGTAAATAGAGTGGTCAAGAAGGCATACGGCATGCTTTCCTTCATCGGACGGGGCATTGAGTACAAGAGTTGGCAGGTCATGTTACAGTTGTATAGGACTTTGGTTCGGCCACATTTGGAATACTGCGTACAGTTCTGGTCGCCACATTATCAAAAGGATGTGGATGCTTTGGGGAGGGTGCAGAGGAGGTTCACCAGGATGTTGCCTGGTATGGAGGGCGCTAGCTATGAAGAGAGGTTGAGTAGATTAGGATTATTTTCATTAGAAAGACGGAGGTTGAGGGGGGACCTGATTGAGGTGTACAAAATCATGAGAGGTATAGACAGGGTGGACAGCAAGAGGCTTTTTCCCAGAGTGGGGGTTTCAATTACGAGAGGACACGAGTTCAAAGTGAAAGGGGAAATGTTTAGGGGGGATATGCGTGGAAAGTTCTTTACGCAGAGGGTGGTGGGCACCTGGAACGCGTTGCCAGTGGAGGTGGTAGACGCGGGCACGATGGAGTATTTTAAGATGTATCTAGACAGATACATGAATGGGCAGGAAGAAAAGAGATACAGAACCTTAGAAAATAGGCGACATGTTTAGAGAGAGGATCTGGATCGGCGCAGGCTTGGAGGGCCGAAGGGCCTGTTCCTGTGCTGTAATTATCTTTGTTCTTTTTTTTGTCTCCTGACCTTCAGTCATCCCTCTCTGTTGCGCTAATACCGTCATTAATTAACAGAGCTACCCCTCCACCTATTCCTGGCTTCCTGTCCTTCCTAAATGCCATGTATCCTTCAATACTCAGGTCCCAGTCTATAGATATAAAAATGACCCGGACCTTGGTTCACAGGCACAATTTCAAAGTTTGCAGATGATACAAAACTTGGAAGCATTGTGAACTGTGAGGAGGAAAGTGCAGACCTTCAAAAGGACATTGACAAGTTGGTGGAATTGGCAGGCAGTTGGCGGATGAAGTTCAATGCAGAGAAATGCGAAGTGATTCATTTTAGTCGGAAGAACATGGAGATAAAATATAAAATGAAGGTTTCAATTCTAAAGGGGTTACAGGAGTTTAATAGTGCATCAGTCATTGATGGTGGCAGGCCAGGTTGAGATAGCGTTTAATAAAGCATACACTGTCCTGGGCTTTATTAACAGATGCATAGAATACAAGAGCAAGGAATTAAGTTGATCTTGCATAAGACACTGGTTCGGCATCAGCTGGAGTATTGTGTCCAGTTCTGGGCGCCGCAGTTGAGGAAAGATGTGAGGGCATTGGAGATAATATAGAGACGTTTCATGAGAATGGTTCCAGGGATGAGGAATTTCAGTTATGATGATAGATTGGAAAAGTTAGGACTGTTTTCCTTGGAGAAGAGAAGGCTGAGAGGTGATTTGATGGATGTATTCAAAATAATGAGGGTCCTGGACAGAGTAGATGGAGAGAAAATGTTTCCACTGGTGAAGGGACCGAGAAGGAAAGGGTACAGATTTAATACATTAGGTTAAAAAAAGCGAAAGTGATATGAGGAAAATCTTTTTTCATGCAGCAAGTTTTTAAGATTGGGAATGCTTGTCTGAGAACGTTGTGGAGGCTGGTTCAATTGAAGCATTCAAAAGGGCATTAGACATTTATATAAAAAGGAAGAATGTGCAAAGTTATGGAGAGAAGGCAGGGGAATGGAACTGAGTTAATTTCTCTTTCAGAGAGCCCATGCAGACATGATGGGCCGAATAGCCCCCTTCTGCATTGTAACAGTTCAGTGATTCTGTGATATTGCCTCTCCTCCTTGTTCCAACCAGAATGTACCAGTTCCCACTTCTCTGCATTCAATTTCATCTGCCAACTGTCTGCCCATTTCACCAGCCTCTCTTTGTCTTCTTGATGTGTATCACTATCCTCCTGACAGTAACTGGTCAGGATTTCAGGAAAACTCGGCGCTTTTCTTCCAATAGTTCAACGATGTTGATTAAACAATCGTTGCAACTGCTTCCTGAACTATCTGAGCTCCTTTGTTTAATATTCTGGGCATTTCACTTTCTCAATATTTGCCAAAATGTAAATGGCAATGCGCAGGCAGCTGCGGAATCTTACAGAGCAGTTATCTTTGTGATACCCACAATAACTGCGCACCCATTACTTCAGCTCCCCGAGGCTGAGGAACGTCCCTCCCTTCCCTGCTCCTCACTCTCAACTTCACAATCTGTGTGATATATCAGATCTGAGGCCAAGCGATCATTGCAGGTGGACAGCCGGGCTGACAGTACATGCCCGGCAGCGGCTGCTGGGTTGATGAATGGAGAGTTGGATTGCGATTGAGACATTTCCAGCCGTTCAGATCATTCACTTCGGATTTAGGGAAAATCTCAATAGAAACTGCTCTGTCTGCATTGTAAATGTGCTGAGTATCAGGTATTGGCTGCTCCCGGTGGAGAATGTTTCTTAAATATAATACTAATGATATAATTATAAACAGTGATCCTAATATTAACAATAATTCTAACCGGAGATTACTGGAATTATTATCATCTGACTTTCCGGGTACGGACCGTCCCGGATTGTTTTACTTTCACTTCTTCACAGAATCTATCTGCCACAGCCGGAGATGAGAGACTGAGAAAAATTTTTACCTGAGCAGATGACGCCGGCATCAGAGGACTGTGGGTAAGGATAGTGATCCCATTGAGCTGACTTACAGTCCCGCAGAGCGGCCTCGGTCCCGCTGCACTGTACATAAATCGTCACAATGGGTCCGGACCCTTCCCCAAAGTGAGCCCAGTGCAGTGCAGAGACCGCTGTCCCGCAGCCCAGCTCCCGACACTCAACAGCGGCGTCTGGAAGGTCCCAGAAACTGTCATACACAGTCCCCCACCGTCCCCTGTAGTGAATCTCCACTCTCCCAGCGCACCGACTGCCCCCATTCACCAGTCGCAGCTTCACCATCTCTGTAAAATATCAGAAATATCATCAAGCGGTTATACTGTGTTAAACCCACAGGTTCCCAGCGCACAGACCCTCTCCATTCACCAGTCTCAGCTTCATCGTCTCTGTAAAATATCAGAAATAACATCAAGCAGTTCTGGTGTGTTAAACCCACAGGTTCCCAGCGCACGGTCCCTCCCCATTCACCAGTGTCAGCTTCACCGTCTATGTAAAATACCAGAAATATCATCAAGCCGTTAGAGTGTGTTAAACCCAGAGGTTCCCAGCGCCCGGACCCTCCCCATTCACCAGTCTCAGCTTCACCGTCTCTTTAAACTATCAGAAATATCAAGCGGTTCTCGTGTGTTAAATCCACAGGTTCCCAATGCACAGACCCTCCCCATTCACCAGGTATTAATTGACAGGAATATCAGTCTGCACTCAGAACTCTAATAAAACCTGGAGTATATATTACACTCGAAAAAAGGACAGGGAAATAATAATACACAGTGCAAACGAGCAGGGAACCGGGAGACAGCCGGATATTCACAGCGGCTCCAATGAGAACTGGGTGGGAACAGGCTCAGAATAGTTTTAACCTGCAGAAGTGTGGAGATGGGCGTGGCTGTAATGATCACATGATTACGCGCTCAGAACTCATTGGACGAAAACAGTGAAACCCCAGCACCAGGAAAGAGCAGAGGAAATTGCACCCACACCCAGCACAGCCAACGAAGACAGGGCTAGATGGTGATGTGATCTGGATGTCAGCGCAGATTGGTGACTGGACCTTTGGACTGGCAGCAGTGTCAGTGGAGCTGATCCTTCACACTTTGCTTATTAGAGACCCTCAGTTATTGTCCCTCTGCATGAAGGCAGCACTCATCTCTCAGCTAAAATTAAATATCTTTAGTCACAGAATGAGGGACACCCTCCCTTTCTGACTCTCAACTGGGCAGCGGGTTAATCCGTGATCAAAGAAAATGCTGAGATTGTTGCCCAAGCTTAATATTTAATGGGATGGATTAGAGCAGAGAGATAGTAGACAGTGTGAAAATAAAGGGCGATTACCTGACGGGTCAGCCTTACTGTTCCCAGGTCTGCCTGAAATGAGAAGTTAACAATTAGAGTTCACTCGGGCAAGAAATGAATGAAACTGTCAGAAAGAAAAAAAGACAAATACAACTAACTGCAGGCTCATTATTCCCGTGCCTTGCAGAAGAAATTATATCGGCATCTGTGATTTCACTCCTTAAAACCGAAAATACAGTTTCTGCAACACATTAATATTGGTAATGGGATAAAATATATCCAGAATTGTTTTCACATATACACACACTGACATCCGGATACGCTCTCTCCTTGTGCTGATGGTGGGTGGGCTGCATGTATTACCAGTGTGAAGGTGCCTGAGAAGGCGATGGTGATGATCCTCTCCCTTATAGAATCTTACAATGAAACAGCACAGAGGGACGCCATTCCGCCCACGGTGCCGATGCTGTCTCTCAGTAAGAGCTGTCGAATTAGTCCCACTCCCATTCCCAAATCGCCCTGTAAATTTGTGCTGATGGTGCTCTGATCATTGATGACCCGTCTGTAGATGCCCGGAGAAGCGGGTGGCGATGGATAGCCTTTTAAACCCGCTGGTGATGGCACTGTCAGTGAATTCAGCTTTCCGATCTAAAGTTCGAGAAGGGATGGCAACATAAATTAAAGATGTTCCGATCCTGTGGTAAATTTCAATGCCTTTTAATTTACTGCAAATTCTTCTACCTGTAACTTTCAAAGTTTCTGTAAACGTGTAATTGAGCTATTCTGTCGTTGAATAAATTATATAGCTTCCTCAAACGAAACAAAACAAGATGAACGGTCTGTCAGCCTGCTGACTCCGTGCTGACTGTTTCTTACTAAGCTCCTGCTGTTCTGATTTTCTTGTCACCTGCCCTCGCCGACGTGCCCGATTCGTTTACTCGTTAATGATGTTCGATCAATGGTCCTCCCATTTACTGGTTAAGCGTTTATGCTTTTCAAAAATTCAGTCAGTCGGTTGACCTGTACCCAATCCCCCTGATCACAATGTGTCTCACAGATCTCCAGGTGTTTTTCTATTCACAACATTAAAAACTATAGACGGTGTTTGGACCTGCTCTCCAACTGGTGAAAATATATCTCCCATGTATCATTGTCTCTTTGTATACTCTGGTGATATATTATAGACAACGGTACACCGATTCCTGTCCTCAGCTGTGCTTGCCGAGTAATCTTGAATGCGTTACTGTTTCCCAACTACAATCTCACTGGTCTCTTTATGATCCTAATTCTGTAATGTAAATAGTGTGTGACTTCCTCCCAGTCCTGGAGCCTTAGCATTCCTACCAACTTTCCCTGGTAATTGTCAGTTCCCACAAAGTCCCCTTTTCCAGTGGCCCAATGACAGACGAGGGGGAATAATCTTTCAGTATTTACTGAAAAACGGTTCCAGTCTCAGTGTTTCTGTAGAGTCCGTGAATCGTCTTCAATCCATTCAGTCATTTCCCCTACTCTTCATGCATTTATCATTTCAGCATGTAACCATCCATGTCACGTGGGATTTTTTTCTCCAGATAATCCAGTGGTTCAAGGAGAAAGCCCACGAAAACCCTCTTAGGGAAACTAGGGATAGACAATACATGGATGGAGGACAACATCGCCAACATGACGACAGTGGTTCAAGAAAACACTCCGACATCCCGTCTGGCTCAGTAGGGTTGTTCAGTAAATTCTGCCTGGTCAGCGAACTCATATCCCGAAAATGAATCGAAACAATCTGCAACTGAGATTCCCATACTTGTCTATTCGGCAAGCTTAACTCTTACCGTCTCAGATAATGTCCAGTCCTTCCCCTTTCTCAATCATTACTATTTTACCATTTATCTACACTGCTCCTCATATCTGATGATACCTCCATTTTGCTCTCAGATCCTTCCTCGCAGTCTCTAACTGCTCTCATTATTGTTCTTCAAAAAGTTTGAATGCATTTCTGTGTACGTTTTGCAAATCTCCGATATATGCAGAGAATATACCCACTATTCCAACACTCTTCTGGTCGGCCTCCTACCCTAGGTAAACTTCAGCTGATCGAAAACTCTGCTGCTGTTATCCTGGCATGGACAGTCCCGCTGTCACTGACTCCAGGATGCCAACGCCTTAGATTTCAGTGTTCGCACCGTTACCTTCCTGATGTTTAGATTAATGGGTTTGGTGCAAAACTATTAAGTTATTTTAACATTTTATACATATGTTAACTTACTATTGTACCGTATTACTGCAAACAGTAACATAGAAATATTAATTATAAATAACAATAAACTCAAAGGAGGTGAACTGAAACGGGACAAACATGGGATATTCAAAGCCCAGAATTTAAACTCCTGAATGAGTTACAAAACCAGGGGCAGCGGTGGTTTAGGGGATACAAAATACAGTCAATGCAGAGAGTTTATGAGTTAATGCTTCGAACGGCAGATTATTAGATGCGTCAAGAATCAAAATAATTATCTTGTATCAAACTATTTTAGGTCCAATTTGAACTACTTCCACAATTAAATGAGCTCTTGTGGATTTCAGAAGCAAATTAATTGATAGAATTACAGTTATTGTAGCTTCCACTCACATGAAAAGCACCGGACAGAAGGAACTCATATCAAACAATCCGGATTCTGTGTGTCAATACTATTATCAGTAACGTTTAGCAATCTATCTCCATAACACATCAACGAGTGTCTGAAGAAACGTTACCACGGTTCGAAATAACCAAACACGCATCGAACATTTACAATACCGAGAAAAATTGTTCTGTGCACTGTCTGTTGAATTTCTATATGCAAAAAAATTCAGGATTTGTTCCCCAAGGTGACCAGAGTATGGCACATGTAGAAGGACATTAAAGAATTTAATAGGAGTAGGATTAGGCCATGCTGCCTACCCAGACTTCTCCGCCGTTCAATACGATCATGGATGATCTACTGCCCCAGATCAACTTTCCCACCTTTTCCCAGAGATTGGGAAACAACTCCAGATCTTTCATTAAACACTGCATCGCACCAGAAACAAAGTATGGGACATGTGGAAAGAGATTCAGAAATACGTCTGGATATTAAATAGTACATCAAATGTATGAATCATGTAGAAAGAGACTGAGAAACACTAATTGTTACACAACACCGTGCATATAAATGTATGAAATCGAAATCATGATTTAATGTCAAAAAACATAGATTTGAAGATTGTCTGTGATAAAATAAGATTTTTCATAGGCCAAATCCCTCGAAACCAGGAGCATAATTTTTGGAGGGTGTAATTGATAACTCTATTAATAATCAGAACAAATGAAGCAATATGGATTCCACCTCCAGCTAATATATTATACAATATTTATTGCCCTTTCTGAATATTCCAAATGCTGTACAAACTATTTAATCTAATTCTCTCCAGCACATGGCACTTCACTGAGAAATTTCGAGGAACACAAATCTCAATGTGGGATGAGTCGACTGGATGCAGATCCCGGTATTCTACAGTTCTGACTCCCATACACTCGATTGTAACAGTGACTACTTTCTACTTCCAGGAGTCTCCGTTTTAAACGTCTGATTAAAATTTTAACTCCTGTCTGCTGCGTCCATCCGAGAGCCACAGGAAACAACATAAAACCGACTCTTGCCGCATTTCTGTTCGATTTTGGTAATAAAACAAAATTTAACTCAAATTATCTCTGGAAATGCAATTAAATATTAATCAGATGACAAATATTAGATTCGTTTTTGCTGTTGGCGACAAAAATGGATAACAGTTCCTTATTTGAATTTGATGAACTTAAAATCAAACAGGACAGAATGTATTCAATGACAAACTTATAAATTAAGGAAACTGTTTCAATATTCACTTGTACGATTTCAATAAATGACAAATCAAAATAAATATGCACATGCCCCATAAATTGATTTTGATCTGGGGCTAATAGCTAAAAAAAAGTTTCAGGGAGTCAGATAGATGTCATACTTTCTCTCTGTTCTATGGCTTGCAGAAAATATTCTTAAATTACCTTAAAAATCAGAATTTTAGAATGCAATCCCTTTTACAAAACCAAAAGAAAATTAATCATGGAAGTCTGTAATAACATTAAGGGAGCGTTTCCCTGTCGTGAACCTGCATTTGCTGTCGATAGGCATTAACAAATGTCACCAAACCCGCACTGGAAACAGTGAGAAACTGAATCGAATCATCGACCGAAAAACTGCACAAAAATATCGAACAGGTGGAAGGAGACTATTCATGATATCTCATTAAACACTTCACGATGTTTTACATAAAAGGAGCATGTGGAAGGAGACTTTGTCACATGAATTATTACTTGACGCTGTTCATATGAAGATGTGAAATAAGTTGAGAATTTATAATACAAAGTTCTAAAGTTCAAGGTCATCATTAAGTAAACAATAACAAATGGAAAATCGTCCGGAGATTTTGGAATATTCATTAACATTATCTTTGGGAATGGCACTTCACAATTACAGTAATAACTAATGCTAATTGAAATAATATTGGTTCTGCCTACAGTTAATACATTATACAATATTTATAGATCATGTACAACACTCGAACGTGGAACAAACTATTTAAATCATTTCAGTTCCACTCAGTATATCACACAGGGTCAGACAGCATTTCTACTGTGAAATAACTGGGAAAGAAATGCCCGTGTGGCTTCAGTCAGCAGTAGATTTAGCTTTGACTGCTGTTCTATAATCCCTGCATTACCATCGAACCCAAACCCCGAGACCTTCTATTCTCACTGTGATCACTTTCTACTGCTGGATTGCTGTGTTTAAATAATCTGCTTAGAATTTCAACTTCAGTCAGTTGTGTTGGTACAAGAGCCGCAGAGGACCAAATAAAACAAATTGCCACAGTATGTGTTTTCAATTTTGCATTTAAATCAAAGTTTTGCACATGTCCCACCTGGCAATTTAGAAGACGTGTTAATCAGATTCAAGATATTATAAAAACAATGTTTTCTGAGGGCGAAAGAATGGATAATTGTTCCCTGAAGGTTGCTACCCAGGTTAATAGGGCTGTTAAGAAGGCATATGGTGTGTTAGCTTTTATTAGTAGGGGGATCGAGTTTCGGAGCCACGAGGTCATGCTGCAGCTGTACAAAACACTGGTGAGACCGCACCTGGAGTATTGCGTGCAGTTCTGGTCATCGCATTATCGGAAGGATGTGGAAGCTATGGAAAGGGTGCAGAGGAGATTTACTAGGATGTTGCCTGGTATGGAGGAAAGGTCTTACGAGGAAAGGCTGAGGGACTTGAGGTTGTTTTCGTTGGAGAGAAGGAGGAGGGGAGGTGACTTAATAGAGACATATAAGCAAATCAGAGGGTTGGATAGGGTGGATAGTGTGAGTCTTTTTCCTCGGATGGTGATGGCAAACACGAGGGGACATAGCTTTTCGTTGAGGGGTGATAGATATAGGACAGATGTCAGAGGTAGTTTCTTTACTCAGAGAGTAGTAGGGGCGTGGAACGCCCTGCCTGCAACAGTAGTAGACTCGCCAACTTTAAGGGCATTTAAGTGGTCATTGGATAGACATATGGATGAAAATGGAATAGTGTAGGTCAGATGGTTTCACAGGTCGGCGCAACATCGAGGGCCGAAGGGCCTGTACTATGCTGTAATGTTCTACTTCTAATTCAATTTAATATTGATGGAATGTAAAATCAAACCAACAGCCCAAGATTCGTATTCAACGTGAATTCTACAAATGAGATAAACTATTTCAATATTCGCTTCATATGATAGCAATGAATCACATTGTTTTTTGTCCTAAAGCATGCCTGCTTTTTAAAAATGATTCTGAGCAACTAGCGATTGGAGAAAAGGATACAGGGAGTTATGTGCAATTCATTGTTTATCTTTTCTGTGGCTTGAATACAATTTTGTTCAAATAATCCACAAAACAGGCTTTTACGATCCAATTAGTTAATATTCACGGAAATACAATTCGTTAAACACATAAAGTATCTGATAACACTGGGACTAAGCTGGCCTGTCAGTAAACCAATAAAGTTTGTAACAGACAGAGATTAATAAATGTAACCAAACACACACGGGAAATAGTGAGAAACAGAATGGAATCATCAATGGAATAAAACAACAAATATCGAGCCGTTGGAACAATCAAAAAGAACAATGTCGCTAACTCTTTACACACAACGTGACACTGTGTGAAAATATGTGATTGGGAAAACTTAACTATCTTCAGGCACTGTACAAAAAAATGGAGGCAATAGAATAATTAATTTAATATAAAAGATACTAATTTTGAAGATCATCACTAACTGATCAATAATACAGAGCAAATTCCCCAACGATTTAGGAACTTTTAGTAACATCATTTTTTGCAGAGTGCTCTTGATAATTATACTAATCATGAAAACGAATTGAAAAATATTGGTTCCACCTCCAGTTGAGTGGTTATTATAGATTGAAGGTAACACTTCAACATTGAACAAATTATTTTAAAATATTTAGTTTCATGAACTGTATCACGAGGAGAGCAGACAACACTTGTGTTGAGAAACATCTGTGACAGAAATGTGTATGGCGGTTCATGGTGGCAGTAGATGTAGTTTTGACTGGTGATCTACACTCAGTGAGATAACTTACACCTGACTCTGATACACCCTATTTAAACAAAGACGGCCGTCTACTTCTATCAGACTCGCTTTAAATACTCAGATTAGAATTTCAATTCCAGCTGGCTGTGTCAGTATAAGAAACACAGGGGGAAATATAAAACAAACTCCCGCAGTCTTTGTGTTCGATACAAATTCAACTGGGAATTTAAAATACCTGTTAATTAGATGTAGAATATTCCAAACTAGTTTACTGTAACCAAAACAATATTACTGTCAGCAATAGCTCAATTGCTAGCACTCTCGCCTCTGAGTCAGGAGATGGTAGGTTCAAGTCTAATTCCAGAGACTTGAGCACAGATTCTGGGCTGCCACTCTAGTGCAGTACTGCACTGCCCAAATGCTTTCCATCGGATGAGAAGTTAAACCGAGGCTCCGTCGGCCCTTTCAGGTGCGCTATTTGGAGGAAGGGCAGGGGAATTATCCCCAGTGCTCTGGCGAATGTTGATCCCTCAATCAACATCACACACAAAAAAAAAGTATTCTGGTCATTATCACATTGCTGTTTGTCGGCGCTTGCTGTGTGTAAATTAGCAGCCACGTTTCCTATATTACAGTATGGACAACACTACAAAACAATATCGAATTGACAGCAAAGCCCTTTGGGATGTCCTGACGTCGTAAAATGCGCTATATAAGCGCAAGGCGTTTTTATATAAATTGAGGTTTATTCCTATTTGTAGTTGAAAGAACTTAAAATTGAAACATTCAATCCAAAATTTGTAGTAAATGAAACTACTACAAATTATATTACACAGTATCCATTTCATACCATCCCAATGAATGACAACTGTAAATAAAATAGATCCGTTTTCCGAAAATTGATCTCAGACACTGACATATTCTATTCTAACAGCGAAGTGGCTCTTTTTCTAACAGACCCTGCTTAAATAGACCCATGAGGTTTTCAACGCCTGTCTGCTCTGTACGAGCGGCTGGTGGAAGGCAATAAACAAGTGCCGATATTTCATTAAACTCTACACAAGAAAATTAAAATGTATAAAGCATTATTTACTTTCTACATCTCCTGAATTTGTTCTGTATTCAAGATGATAATTAGATTAATAATATACATCTTGTAATAATAATCAGTGTATCAGTAAATAACATAATGCATTCAATAATCTTTAACTTACAGTTCAAAAGCTGCAGCAGATATAGGGTCAGGAAGGTTTGCATCATGGTTCTGGCGCTGGGTACAGCGATGAGAACAGAACATTACCCGAACGCTGTTCTCAGACACTGAGAGCTCCTGACAGCAGCTTCTGAAACTTTGGCTGTTGTGGAAATTAATTCTTTGACAGAGGTTTCTGCAGAAACCAATGTTTCCTTCCAAATAAGCAATAGATTTTGACTTGTGTGAACCGTGAATTACAAGCTGGTAAAATACACCAATGAGACGAAATGTGACCATTAATGGATAAAATGAACCCAGGTTCCAACTACCAGCCTATCCTGCGAGGATAATGACGTGTGACAGTGTGAAAAGTAAATGAATCACTGATCTGGCGTCCAGATCATAGATTAATAGATGCACAGGAAAGGCCATTCGGCGACTTTAGTCAGAGTCGTCCCTTTGAAAGAGCTGTCTAATTTGTTGTCACATATGTAGCTTTTTCTCGTAACCCTGCAAATTATTCCATTGCAAGCACTTGTTTAATTGTCTTTATAAATTCCTCTGGAATCTGATTTCATCACTCTTTCGGGTCGTACTTTCCAGATCTAAACAAGCCTCAGTGTGAAGAAATGTCTCTTCACTACCTTTCTAGTTATTCTGCCTGTTCTACAGAAGGTCTCGGACCCAGGCCCATCTCTGGAACCGCAGAGAAGAGGTAGGTGAGGCGGTGTCACCAGAGCCAGTACGCAAGGCTCCGGCGAGAGGGCCTGGGCAGTTTTCATGTGGTGCAGGTGGAGGGAGGTCCCGGGGAATGAACTGGTTCCTGGTGAGGGTGCTCTGTGCGTCACAAATTGGCCATGAAGGAGGCAACGCCCCACCCCACCCACAAGGCCACAGGGAGAATGCTTCGTTTTACAAGGTGTCCTCTCCATATGGTGGAGGACATCGCTGCTGGTAAGATCCCAGCGGCGGTGGAATGATCCCATAATTGTCCCTTAACTGGCCACTGAAGATCCTCAATCTGCCATTGGGCGAGAAGGCTGTTGTCGGCCTATCCTTCCTCCGGGATCACTGGACGATGGGGAGACGCTGGGATCCCCATCCTGCCAAGTTCCTTGTCACACACCGCTTTTCTCCGTGCCCCCTCTCCACCCCTCCCGGCTTCCAATCACGCCTCTGGGGGCCAGTAAAATCCTGGCCATGATCTCTGATGACAAACATATTCATGAGAGGAAATAAGTTCCGCATTCTTACTCTACCATAACCCCTCATTATTTTGAACTCTGTTAGATCTTGGATGGCGGGACTGACGTATGAGGAGAGATTGAGTCGGTTAGAATTATATTTGTTGGAGTTCAGAAGAGTGAGGGGGAATCTCATTGAAGCCTACAAAATTCTAACAGGACTTGACAGGGTAGATGCAGGAAGGATGTTCCCGATGTTGGGGGAGTCCAGAACCAGGGGTCACAGTCTAAGGGCAAGAAATGCTGGATTCACTCAGCAGGTCTGGCAGCATCTGTGGAAAGAGAAGCAGAGTTAACGTTTCGGGTCAGTGACCCTTCTTAGGAGTTCCGAAGAAGGGTCACTGACCCGAAACGTTAACTCTGCTTCTCTTTCCACAGATGCTGCCAGACCTGCTGAGTGAATCCAGCATTTCTTGTTTTTGTTTCAGATTTCCAGCATCCGCAGTATTTTGCTTTTATTTATGTCACAGTCTAAGGATGCAGGTAAATCTTTCAGGACAGAGTTAAGGTGAAATTTCTTCACCCAGAGAGTGGTGAACCTGTGGAATTCGCTACCACTGAAAGCAGTTGAGGCCAAAACATTATATGTTTTAAGGAAGGAGTGAGATACAGCTCTTGGGTCTAAAGGGTTCAAAGGGTATGGGGCGAAAGCGGGAACAGGTTACTGAGTTGGATGATCAACCATGATCATAATGAATGGCGGAGCAGGTTCGAAGGGCCGAATGGCCTACTCCTGCTCCTATTTTCTATGTTTCTATCCCACTGAACTTTCCCTGCTCCAATGAGAAAAATCCAAGCTCCTGAATTATCTCCCTGTAAATGAATTCCCTCACCCGTGGTGCCTTCTTGATAATCCTCCTTTGTACGTTTTGCAGGGCCTTGAAATTCTTCCAAGGTATTCGTGCCCGGAATTGCACACAGGACGACAGCTGAGTCATAACAATTGATCTATTAAGTAGCAGCTTGATGCTCTTTATGTTTGAATTCAATAACCCCATTTTCAAATCAAATATCTCGTACACTTTCTCAATCAGCTTCTCTACTTGCCCTGCAATCCTTAAAGATTTATGAACATGCATTCCCCTGTCCCTCTGTTCTTGCACCTCCTGCAAATGGTACTATTCATGTTATATTGACATGATGCTGTCACAATGAACATCACTTCTGACTTGACCACAATAAATTGCATCTACCGTTGATCTGCCCATTTCAGCAGACTGTCTACCCTGAAGTCTGCTATTATAATATTCACGATTTAATGCAGAGCCATGTTTTTCACCATCCACAAATGTAAAAATTATACATTCTAAACCCAAGTCTATGTAACTTGCATGAAGAAAGTAAAAACAATAATCTTAAGACCAACCCCCGGGCAACAGCCACTCTCGCCTGTCAGAAGAACATCCATTCACCACTGTTCTCTACCTCCTATCTCTTACCCAATCGACTACGCGAGCTGACATCATCCCTTTAATAATATGCATTCCCATTTTCTGAATAAGTCTGTTATGAGGTACTTCGACAACATTGGATGCCCACATACACAAGGCCTGCTTCAGTCTCTTACTTAATTGAAGAACACAATCAGCTAAGTTGCACACAATTGGCCTTTCATAAATCCGAGATGGATTTCTCATCTTATCCAATGCTTCTGCAAGTGAGAAGTAATTTTGATGTTGCATGAAGGCCTCTAGTAGATCTCTCAACCTTCACTGTGGTTAGACAGATTAGCGTGCAGTCACAAGATTTACCCTCTCCTCTCGTTTTGAAAAGGAGTCTAACGTTTGCCAAATTCCAGTCCTTTGGCCCCAGTGCGATATACAAGGAGGATTGAAACATTGTGGTTAGGGCTGATCTTATCTCTACCCAGCTTCCTTTATCTCTCAGAATGCTTCCCATCTGGACCAGGGGTGTTGTCGACATTTAGTGACAAACTGTTTAGCAACGAGTTCCCATCTATTTTATCCTATGCAGGATATCTCCATCCCTCTCCTCGATTGGGACATTAATTTCAGCCTCTTCTTTTTTGAATGCAGTTGCAAATTACTCATTCTGTATCTCAGTCACGCCCTCTGCCTCGACAGGAATATTTATTTGCTTCTCCATAATCGGCTGCACCGTTCCTTTATTTTTACTTGTATATGTTTTACAAGATTTCTGATCCCCTTTACTGTTAGCTGCTAATCTTTTCGATGCTTTCCCTTTGTCCTTCTCGTATTCTTTTCCAATTCTCCCTGTACACTCTGCTTTCTATTTGGTTTGAGATTATATTCTTGATTTGGAATTTTTAATGAATCTCTTCTTTCTCTTTTCCTTTAACTGACAATTCATTTTTCATGCAGAGAGTGCAGCATTTAATTCCCCATCTTCACCTCTAGATTTGAGCATTCCAATGCATTCCTGGCCAACCTCCCTGTTTGCATCCTCAGTCATCCTGAGTACATCCAAACCTCTGCTGTCAATATACAACTCTCGCAAGGAGACGTTCATCCATCACCTCTGCACTCGCATTAGCTTCTGGTCATGCACCTTAACAGGATTGAAAATCCCACGTTTATTTTATAATCTCCCCATGAGCTCTTCTTTCCCTATCTCTGTAATCTCTTTCAGCCCTATAAGATATTTGTCCTCCTTCAATTCCGGATACCTGAGCATTCCCAAATTTAATCGCTCCTCCGTTGGTGGTCTTATTTGCATCTGCCAAGATCCGAAATTCTGGAATTCTCTCCATAAACCTCTGCCTCTCTACATCTTTTTCCTCCTTTAAGATGCTGCTTAAATCTTACCACCTTGACGAAGCATTTGGTCATCTGCCATAATATCTGTTAACGCTGCTCGCTATCAAATTGTGTTTGATAATATGACTTAGATATTTTAACTATGTAAGGGCACCTCATAAATAAGAGGTTGTTGATCTTGTTTTCCACCTTCTCCTTTACTCTTCTCCAGTTAGAAGTGTGCTTTAGAATGAAGTGTATTTAGCTCTTTGCCACGGTGGCTGAAAGGGCCTTTGAACCTCTCCATTCCAGTTCCACTATCATTCCTTCCATCCTTCCTTAACTATAATTAAGTTGCCCTTACCCTCAACTTTCACTCCACCAGACTCTACATTCAATGAAATATCCTCCATCACTTCTGCCAACTTCACCACAATGCTACCACCAGACATCCTCTACTCTATTTTCAGCATTCTGAAGGTACAGCTTGACCCACTGTTCCTTCACTCAAAACACCCACTACTCTCCCAATGTCACCTTCCCATGCAAGTGTTGTTGATGCATGACCTGCCCTTTCAACTTCTCTCCTTCAACTGTCAGGACCACAAACAGTGATTTATTTGTATTTTTGTTTTTTTTAATCAATGTATTAATTCTTAACAATTGTCCTCGACACCATGGAGATGAAGCATACCTTCTGCAATTACTTTGCTGAGTACTTCCTTTAAGTCCCTTAGCTTCCATTCACATGCCATTATAATTCGCTGTCCCACTCACAGCTGACCTCTCTGTACTCAGCCTCCAACATTGTTCCAACTTTTCTGACTCAGCATCAACTTCAAAAATAAACACGTGGGAACTGCTGCCCCCCATTTATTTTTGACAGCAGGTTCTGGTAATGATTCTGTTCTTCATTTAATCACTACTGCCTTCCACCCCATCACAGTTTATCTCTTTATCTCCTTCCTCTGTTCCCATTTTCCCAGCCTCTGTCCTTACTGAAACACTGTTACAGCACAAACCTTTCCTGTTCTGAAGAAAATTCTCTTTCTCAAAATGCTGCCTCGCCTACTAAGTAGTTCCAACATTTTCAGTTCATGATTTAGATTTCCAGCATCTGCAGTATTTTGACTTTTTAAAGAAGTTGATGTCATAGAGAAATGTGGTGAGGTTGCAATTGAATGTAAATACATACACACAATAGATAAATAACTTCGGAGAGAGTGGCAAATGGGAATATGATGGGATCAGGAAAGTAATCTTCTTCGGCACACACTTGGTCAAATGTTGACTTGTTGCCAAGTGCAGTCACCTCGATTACCATTACCACCATTACCAGCAATACAGCAATCACTGCATTTCTGCTCAGTTTTGCTGTATTTGCCCACTGTAGAACAGCAGAGTGTATCTGAGACATTCCTCTCAAAACTTCTGCACTCCATATAAGGACTGTGCAGCTTTATTGGGAAAACTGCCAAACATTTGAGGAAATGTGATCTCTAATTGAGACTGTCGAGAGACGCAGAACACACTGAGACACTGACTGGTCGTCATAAGTTGTGAATATTCAGCATCATTGAACTATACAGGAAGGGATGTGATGTGTTTCCTCTAAAACAAAGGAATCTGTTTTCTGGAAGGTGATCACTTGGAGTCAGGAATGGCTTTCCAATGCCGAAATATGTGAAAAGCAGCTCACTGTCTGCAGAGCCTCAGAACAGTCACTGTGTGTTTTTCTGTTCTGTTGAAATGAGAGGAAGCACCTGGCATTGTGGTGATTTCTCTGCTTCCGTTTTTCTTGCCTGCTGCTCTGTAATGTCAAGAAACTGCAGCAGCATATTAAAACTCGGAATTTGAAATTACGTTGTTTAAAATCCAGAAGGCCATAGTATCGGGGGAAGCATTTCTGGGCAATATCATGAATTCATTGGAAATATTTGACAGCTTAGTGTCTGCAAATAAACGTAACTCATCACAAAAACTGAATCACAGCGCAGAATATCTGTAATCTGTGTACAATTTCCAAATGTATAACACACAATATCAACGGGCCATGACAAATCACTCTGAGTCCAAATCAATCAGCAAAGTCAGATACACCAATGCATCAATTCTCGCTGTGGTTTTAATTTAAAATAGAAGAACCCATGAGATGTTGAGGCTGTTTCCTGCATAGGTTCATGAAGCAGGAATACTGTTAAGAATCAAATGCAATCAGGAGGATTGAGCCTGTGTTAATGTAAAGTGTTAACTCGCTGTGATCCGATCACCGGAAATGCAGCCTGTGTCAATGTCAGTAGTTAACTTGCTGTGATTCAATTCAAAGAGGGTATCTGAAGGTAGAGAGTTGCTTCAATAAATTGTCCACTGTGCACCAATAAATAACATTTAATGTCAGCCTGATTTCTCTGGGAATGAAAGTAAATCTGTGCAATGAAAAGAGTCTGAAGAACTAAAACAGATCAATAAATGAACACAACTGAGCAGCCACTGTAAAGTTATCACAGGTAGAAAATGTTCAAATGATTAATTCCTCTGGATCTCACATAGAATGAAACAAAAACTCCCCAGAAATGGACATTTAATAAAAGAATTCCACAAACTGCATTGTGAATCTAGACAAAAATGATTTGAAACGAGGTAAATCCCCCATAACACTGCCACACACTCATTGGTTTCTGAGGATGTGTCCGGTACTTTACCAATCTGATCGACTTGTCCCCCTGAGGTGTGTTTTGCAGATATCACAGACTGACAATTTCAGTATGAGCCAAGGGTGTTGACCGCAACTGGTTGTCAGAGAAACTTGAAACACACGCACAGAATGGTGGGGATTGAAGATATTTGGGTCAATCTCTTGTATCTGTGAGGAGCTGATCAATCCGCTAAACAGTGGCACGTACACATGAACATACTGAGAAATGGTCACACTAACCAAGGAAATTGCAGTAAGCACTGATACTCAGCAAAGAACCTAAATAAATTATGTCACACATGCAAGATCTCCTCAGACTTTTTCAAATACTTAAGAGAATGCAGTATGAAAGTCGAGATCTGAGGATCTCTCTGCCAATACTGTCATTTTCTGGGGTCCCTGTTAATAATGTGACACTCAGGCAACCTAATAAACACTGATCTTAAATCAGAAAAGTGCTGGGAATACTCAGCAGATCTGACGGCATCTGTGGAAACAGAGTTAACATTTCAGGTCTGTGACCTTTCGTCAGAACTGGAAAAGGTTAGACATGTAACTGTTTTTTTTACAAAGTGAAAAGAAGGCGGCAAGAAGAAATAACATTTAGATGTATGATAGGACGGAGGGCAGGAGAGATTTTATGTTATTGTTATTCATTCATGGGGAGTGGGCGTCCCTGGCGAGACCAGCATTTATTGACCATACTTGATTGCCTTTGCGATGGTGTGAGTTGCCTTCTTTAATTGCTGCAGTCCTTGGGGTGTTGGTACACCTACAGTGCTGTAAGGAAGGGTGTGCCAGAACTTTAATCCAGCGACAGTGAAGGAACGACGGTCTTGTTCTTAGTCAGGATGGTGAATGGCTTGGATGGGAATATTAAGGTGGTGGTGTTCATATGCATCTGCAGCCCTTGTTCTTCTCGGTCATACAGGTAGCGGCTTTGGTATGTGCTTGGTGTGTTGCCGCAGTGTACCTTGTTCTTGATACACGCTGCTTCCACTGTGTGTCGGTAGTGGAGGGAGTGAATGCTGGAGGTTGTGTATAGGATGCCAATCAAGCGGACTGCTTTCCTGGATGGTGTCGAGCTTATTGAGTGTTGTTGGAACAACACCCATCCAGGCAAGTGAAGAGTATTCCATCATACTCCTGACATGTGCCTTGTAGATGGTGGACAGGCACTGGGGAGACAGGATATGAGTTACTTGTGGCAGAATCCCTTAACAGCTGACTTGTGTCTGTGGCCACAGCGTTTACCTGGCTGGTCCAGTTCAGTTTCTGGTCAACGTTTACCCACTGGGTATTTATATTGGGGAATCAACATTTCTAATACCAGTGAGCATCAAGGGGAAATGGTTAGATTACCTCTTGTTTGAGATGGTCACTGACAAGCACTTGTCTGGTGCGAATGTCACTTGCAACTCATTAGCACAAGGCTTGATGCTGTCCATGTCTTGCTGCATATGACCACAGGCTGCTTTTGTATATTATGAGTTGCAAATGGTGTTGAACATTGTGCAATCATCTGCAAACATCCCCACTTCTGGCCTTATAATGGAGGGATGGTCATTGATGAAGCAGCTGAAGATGGTTGAGCCGAGCACACTGCCCTGAGGAACTCCTGCACTGATGTGCTAGGCTGACATAATTGAACTCAAACAACAACAACCAACTTCCTTTGTGCTAGATACTACTCTAACCAGTGGAGAGCTTTCCCTCTGATGTCCTTCGGTTCCAGTTTTGCTGTGGCTTCTTAATCCCATACTCAGTCAAATTTTGCCGTGATGTCAAGAGCAGTGACGCTCCCTTCATCTCTCGAATTCAGCTCTTTTGCCCATGTTTGGACCAAGGCTGTAATGAGATCAGGAGCTGAGTGGCCCTGGCGGGAACTAAACTGAGCGTCAGTGAGCATATTATTGCTGAGCAAGTGCTGCTTGAAAACACGATTGATCACCCCTCCCATCACTTTGCTGATGATCGAGAGTCGACTGATTAGGCGACAATTGGCCAGGTTGGATTTATCCTGCATTTTGTGCACAGGACATACCTGGGCAACTTTCCACATCGCCAGATAGATGTCAATGTTGTAGCCGTAATGCAACAGCCTGGTTCGGCGTATGGCTAGCTCTAGAACACAAGTTATCAGTACTATTGCCAGAATATTGTCAGTGTCCAGAGAATTTACAGTATCCGGTGCCTTCGACTATTTCTTGATATCAGGTGGAGTAAATAAGATTGGCTGAAGACTGACATCTGGGATGCTGGCGACCTCAGCAGGAGGCCGAGATGGATCATCCACTCTGCACTTCTGGCTGAAGATGGATGTAAATATTGCAGCCTTGTCTTTTGCACTGATGTGCTGGGCTCCACTATTAGTGAGGAGGTGGATATTTGTGGAACCTCTTCCTCCTGTTAGTTGATCATTTGTCCACCACCATTCGTGACTGGATGCGGCAGGACTGAAGATCTGTTTCAATGTTATTGGACCTGCACTCATCCAGGCAAGTGAGTGGGGACAGTATCAAGAATGATTTTTTAACATGTTAGCTTGTAGGTTTAAGAGCGTACACAAAGCTTGTGGGAGGGGGGAGGAGGAGTTTTATATGACCTGTGGGAAAAATGGAGTTCATCGACCAAAGGACTTACCTGTTTCCTCTACAGGTTATTTTATCTGGTGTGTCATGTGGCTGGAAGCCTTGCCTGATTTAACAGGCTGAATTTTTCAAGCCTTTTGGAGATGGTCTGGGAGTCAGGAAGTCTGGCAATACGGGTGGGGAAGGTATCGGGTTGGGAGTGGATCTGTGTGTTGTTGAATTGTTTAACTCTGTCCATCACATGTTGCTTCCTCTGCTGGGCATGCAAGTAGTCCTGTGCTGTAACTTCACCAGGCTGACACCTCATTTTTAGGTCTGCTTGGTGCTGCTCCTGGGAAGCCCTCCTGCACTCTCATTGAACCAGGGTTGATCCCGTGGCTTGATGGTAATGGTAGAGTGGGGGATTTGCCGTGCCATGAAGTTACACATTGCGGTTGAATATAATTCTGCAGTTGCTTAAGGCCCAAAGCGCCTCATGGATACCCAGTTTTGAGTTGCTACATTAGTTTGCAATCTATGCCATTTAGCATGGTGGCAGTGCCAGACAGCACAATGGTGGGTATTCCTCAATGTAATGACAGGACTTTGTCTCCAGAGGGACTGTGCGGTGGTCAATCATAGAGTCATAGATTTATACAGCACAGAAACAGGCCCTTTGGCCCAACGTGTCTGTGCTGGCCATCAAGCACCTAACTATTCTAATTCAATTTTCCAGTACTTGGCCCGGACCATTGTATGCTATGGCGTTTCAAATGCTCATCTACATAATTCTTAAATGTTGTGAGGGTTCCTGCCTCTACCACATCTTCAGGCAGTGCGTTCCAGACACCAACGACCCTCTGGGGGCAAATTCTTTTCCTCAAATCCCCTCGAAACTCCCTGCCCCTTACTTTAAATCTATGCCCCCTGGTTATTGATCCCTCAGCTAAAGGAATAAGTTTCTTCCTAACTAACGTATAAATGCCCTCAGAATATTGTATACCTCAATCACGTCGCCCCTCAGCATTCTCTGCTCGATGGAAAACAACCCTAGCCTTTTCAGTCTCTCTTCATATCTGAAATGCTCCAGCACAGGCAACATCCTGGTGAATCCCCTCTGCAATCTCTCCAGGACTATCACATCCTTCCAATAGTGTGGAGACTACAACTGTACACAGCACTCTAACTGTGGCCAAACTTACAGTTTATACAGTTCCATCATAACCTCCCTGCTCTTATATTCTATGCTTCGGCTAAAAAAAGCAAGTATCCCATGTGCCTTCCTAACCACCTTATCTACCTTTGCTGCTGCCTTCAGTAATCTATGGACAAGTACACCAAGGTCCCTCTGACCATTTATTTCCTCGGGTCCTACCATCCATTTTATAGTTCCTTACCTTGTTAGCCCTCCTGTTCATCACCTTTTCAGGATTAAACTCCATTTGCCACTGCTCCGCCCAACTCACCAGGGCATCTATATCGTCCTATAATCTAAGGCTTTCCTCTTTCATTATTTACAATGTCATCAATTTTAGTGCCATTTGCAAGCTTACTAATCATACTTCCTATATTCACGTCTGAATCATTAATGTACACTACAAACAACAAGGGTACCAGCACGGATCCCTGTGGTACAACACTGGTCATACGCCTGCACTCCCAAAAACAAACCCTCGGCCATAAGCCTCTGCCTCCTGCCACTAAGCCAAATTTGGATCAAATTTGCCAAATTACCCTGGAACCCATGGGTTCTTACGTTCTTCACCAATCTCCTATGCGGGATCTTATCAAAAGCGTTACTGAAGCTCATGCAGTCTACATAATCTGCTGGACCCTCATCTACACATCTAGTCACCTCCTCAAAACATTTCAATCAAGTTTGTTGGACAGGAAAATCCTCTGACAAAGCCATGCTGACTATCGCTGATTAATCTCTGCCTCTCCAAGTGAAGATTAATCCTGTCCCTCAGAATTTATTTCCCAATAGTTTCCATGCCACTGATGTAATTATCTGTTAGATCCCTGCTCCCCTTCTAGAATAATGGTACCACATTCAGTGGCCTCCTGTCCTCTGGCAACTCTCCTGTTTCCAGACAGGATTTTAAAATTTGTGTCAGGGCATCTGCAATCTCCTCCCTTGCCTTATATAACAGCCTGGGATGCATCTAGTCTGGGCCTGGGGATTTATCCACGTTAAATCCCACTAAAACAGCTAATACTTCCTCCGTTTCAGTGCAAATTTGTACAAGTATATCACAATCCCCCTCCCTGATCTCTATGCCTACATCCTCCTTCTCCATAGTCAAAACAGATGAGAAGTGATCATTTAAAACCATACCTATGTCCTCCGGCTCTACACACAGATTGACACTTTGGTCCCTAATGGGCCTAATCTTTTCCTAGTTATCCGCTCGCCCTTAATAGCCTTAAAAAGCGCCTTGGGGCTTTCCTTTATCTTGCCCACCATTGTTTTTTATGTCCCCTCTTCGCTCTCCTAATTAATTTTTTAAATTGCACCCCCCTACACATACTACAGGCTCGAGGGGCCGAATGGCCTACTCCTGTTTCTATTTTCTATGTTTCTATTCTCCTCTATGGCCTCCACTGTTTTCAGCGCTCGAAATATGCCACAGGACCCCTTTTTTCCTCATCCAATCCTTGAGATCCTTTGACATCCAGAGTTCCCTGGACTTGTTAGACCTACCCTTCATCTTTACGGGTCCGTGCTGGCTCTGAACTCTCACTATTTTCTCCTTGAATGACTCCCAATGGCTTGCTGTAGACTTTCCTTCAAGTAGGTGCTCCCAGTCCACTTTAGCCAGATCCTGTTTTTCATATTGATATTGGCCTTCCCCCAATTCAGTACTTTAATTTCCGGTCCCTCCTGGTCCTTTTCCATAGCTACCTTAAATCTTACAGTTTTATGACCACTGAGCCCGAAATGCTCCCCCACAGATACTTCTATTACTTGTCCAGCTTCATTCCCTAGGATTAGGTCCAGGACTGCCCTTTCTCTTGTCGGACGTTCTATGTACTGGCTCAAAAAACTCTCCTGTATGCATTTTAAGAAATCCACCCCCATTCAGCCTTTTGCATAAAGAATATCCCAGTTAATATTGGGGGCATATGAACTCCCCTACTACAGCCCTATCAGTGTTACACCTGCCTGAGATTTGCCTCCGTATCTGCTCCTCTGTCTCTCACTGACTGTTTGGAGGCCTGTAGTACACGCCCAGCCAAGTGTTTGCCCCGTTTTTTGTTTTGAAGTTCTACCCATATGCCCTCATTTGAGGATTCCTCTGAGATATCATCCCTCCTTACTGCAGTAATTGACCTACTTGATCAACAGTGCAATGCCACCTCCCCTTTTACCCCCTCGTCTGTCTCGCCTGAAGATTCTATTTCCTTGAATACTGAGCTGTCAGTCCTGCCATTCCCACAAATATGTTTCTGCGATAGCATTAATATCAAAATCCCATGTGCTAATTAATGCCCTCAAATCATTTGCCTTGCTAGTAAGACTCCTCGCATTAAAAAAAATAGATGCAATCCATCCTTGCATTATTCGCTCGTGCCTTAACTCTGCCTTCCAAACTGAATTAGATGTTCTTCTTTATTTGACTGCATCATCCCGACTGTACCTCCAGTCATATACCATTGCGCTGCCAAATGAGTTTAACGCCCAACAGCAGCTCCACCCACCCCCCCAACCACCCCAACAGCACGAGCAAATCTACGAGCAAGGATGCTGATAAAACACACACACAGGCACACACACACCGATCAGACCCCAGGCACTGAGCGAGACAGATATACAACGACATACACAGACTGACAAAGAGAATCACACACACACACCGACCAGACCGCAGGTTCTGAGCCAGACAGATGTACAAACACACATACACAAACAGAGATACACACAAACACACACACACAAACACACGGAGGGATGGGAACCTTTGCAAAGAGTCAGAGGAGCGACGATCAAAGACAAGGACAAAAGACAGTAAGGGGAATAGGAAAAGTGAAAGGCAGAGAAATCAAGGGCCAGTATCAAACATGGCTGCAGTGAAAAATAGTGGGAAGGGGCCAACTAATGTTTTAAAAACAAGCCTTAAGGCTGTGTGCCTTAACGCGTGGAGAATTCACAATAAAGTGGATGAATTAATCGCGCAAATAGATATAAACGAGTATGATACAGACGGGATTATGGAGACATGGCTGCAAGGTGATCAGGGATGCGAAATGTACATCCAGGGCTATTCAGTATTTTGGAAGGACAGATAAAAAGCAAAAGGCGTTGGAGTTGCATTGTTGGTTCAAGAGGTTTTTAATGCAATAATCAGGAAGGATATTAGCTCTGACGATGTGGAATATGTATGGGTAGAGCTGAGAAGCGCTGAGGGGCAGAAATGGTTAGTGGGGGTTGTATATAAATCCCCAAACTGTAGTGGTAATGTTCGGAATGGCATTAAACAGGGAATTAGAGACGCATGCAATACAGGAACATTTGTATTTTCGGGTGTCTTTAATCAGCCTATAGATTGGGCAAATCAAATTAGTCACAATACCGTAGAGGTAGAATTCTTGGAGTATATACGGGATGGTTCTCTGGACCAATACGTTGAGGAACCAACTTCAGAAGAGGCCATCCTAGACTGGGTAATGTGTAATGACAGAGGAATAATTGACAATCTGGTTGTGCAAGACCCCATGGGGAAGAACGACCATAATATGATAGAATTCTTCATCAAGATGGGGAGTGACATAGTTGATTCTGAGACGAGGGCCCTGAATCTTAGTAAAGGAAACTATGAAGGTATAAGGCGCTAATTGTCTATGATGGACTGGGAAACGTTACTTAAAGGGACGACGGTGGAAAAGCAATGGCAAACATTCAAAGTGTGCATCGATGGACTGCAACAATTGTTTATTTCTGTCTGGCGCAAAAGTAAAACGGGAAAGGTAGCCAATCCATGACTTACAAGGGAAATTAGAGAAAGAATTAGATCCAAGGAAGGTGCATATAAATTCGCTAGAAAAAAAACAACAAACCTTAGGATTGGGAGCAGTTTAGAATTAAGCAAAGGAGGACCAAGGGATTGATTAAGACGGGGAACATAGAGTATGAGAACAAGCTTGTGGGGAACATAAAAACTGACTGTAAAGGTTAGTGAAGACACATGCAGGTCCCTTACGGTCAGAAACAGGTAATTTATTATGGGGAACACAGAGATGGCTGACCAACTAATTGTATGCTTTGGTTCTGTCTTCACAAAGGAGGACACAAATATCATACCCGAAATGTTGGGGAACACAGGGCTTAATGAGAGATGGGAACTGAAGGAAATCAGTATTAGTAGAGAAATGGTGTTGGGAAATTGGTGGGATTGAAGGCTGATAAATTCCCAGGGCCTGCTGGTCTGAATCCCAGAGTACTTAAGGAAGTGCCCCAGAAATGGTGCATGCATTGGTGGTCATCTTCCAAGATTGGATAGACGCTGGAACAGTTCCTAAGGATTGGACGGTAACTAATGTAACCCCACTATTTCAAAAGGGAGGTAAAGAGAAAGCAGGGTATTATAGACCAGTCAGCCTGACGTCGGCAGTGGGGAAAATTCTAGATTCCATTATTGAGGATTTTGTAGCAGAACACTTGGAGAACAGTGGTAGAAACGGCCAGAGTCAGCATGGATTCACGAAAGGGAAATCATTCTGGACAAATCTACTAGAATCCTTCGAGGATGTTACTATTAGAGATGATGAGGGGGAACCAGTGGATGTGGTTTATTTGGACCTTCAGAAGGCATTTCAAAATGTCCCACATAAAAGATAAGCATGTAAAATTAAAACGCATGGGATTGGGAGTACTGTATAGCGATGGATAGAAAATTGGTTGGCAGACAGGAAAAAAAGAAGTCGGGATAAATGCGTCTTTTTCCGAATGGCAGGCAGTGACTCGTGGGGTACCACAGGGATCGGTGCTTGGCCCCAGCTATTCACAATATATATTTATGATTTAGATGAGGGAACTAAATGCAATATCTCCAAATTTGCAGATGGCACAAAACTGGGTGAGAGGATGAGTTGTGAGGAGGATGCAGAGAGGCTTCAGGGTGATTTGGACAAGTTGAGTGAGTGGGCAAATGCATAGCAGATGCAGTATAATGGGGATAAATGCGAGGTTATCCAGTTTGGCAGCAAACACAGGAAGGCAGATTATTATCTGAACGGCTAAAAACTGAGAGAGGGGAATATGAAATGAGTCCTGTGTGTTCTCATACATCTGTCGCTGAAGGTTAGCATGCAGGTCCAACAGGTGGTAACAACTCAATGGTATGTTGGCCTTCATAGCGAGAGGATTCTTGTACAGGAGCAGGGGTGTCTTGCTGCAATTATACAGGGCCTTGGTGAGGACGCACCTGGAATATTGGGTGCAGTTATGGTCTCCTTATCTGAGGAAGGATGTTCTTGCTATCGAGGGAGTGCAGCGAAGGTTTACCAGATTGATTCCTGGGATGGCAGGACTGACGTATGAGAGGAGATTAAGTGGGTTAAGATTATATTCGCTGGAGTTCAGAAGAGTGAGGAGGAGCTCATAGAAACCTATAAATTTCTAACAGGGCTTGACAGGGCAGATGTAGGAAGGATGTTACCGATGGTGGGGGAGTCCAGAACCAGGGGTCATTGTGGAAGGATACGGGGTTAACCTTTCTGGACTGAGCTGAGGAGAAATTTCTTTACCCAGAGAGTGGTGAACCTGTGGAATTCGCTACCACAGAAAGCAGTTGAGGCAAAAACATTTTATGTTTTCAAGAAGGCATTAGATATAGCTCTTGAGTTTAAGGGGATCAAAGGATATGGGGCGAAAGCGGGAACAGGTTACTCAGTTGGGTGATCAGCCATGATCATAATGAATGGCGGAGCATGCTCGAAGGGTCGAATGGCCTGCTCCTGCTCCTACACACATACACACAGCGATCACACCACAAGCACTGAGCCAGACAGATATACACACACACACACACACATGCACTGATCAGACTCCAGGCACTGAGCTGGAGCGATATGCAAACACACACTCGCAAAGAGACAGACAGACACAAACACACACACACCGATCAGTACACAGGGACTGAAATGGACAGATGTACACGCACTCACAAAGAGAGACAGACCGGCACACATACACAAAACCACACGTGCACTCAAACACAGATCAGACCACAAGCACTGAGCCAGACCGATGAGCAAGCACATACAGTCAAACACAGGCACACACCACTCACCCACAAATGCACACCGATCGGATCCCAGGCACTGAGCCAGACAGATATTCAAACACACAGACACAGGCACACACAAACACACACACACACACAGATCAGGCACCAGGCACTGAGCGCGACCGATATACAAACACACACACACACACACACACACACATAGACAGACAGTCAAATACTCACCAAACACACACCAATCAGACCACAGGCACTGAGCCAGACAGATATGGAAACACATACATATAAACACAGACACACATATACACAATCGCGCACACACACTTATCAGAGCCCAGGCACTGCGCCAGACAGATATACAACCACATAAACACAGACAGACAGAGAGAGAGAGACACACACACACCCACACACACAATGACACCAATCAGAAACCAGGCTGTGAGCCAGACAGATATACAAAGAAGCACACACACATGCACATGTACATACACACAGACATACACACACACCGATCAGAACCCAGGCACCAAGCCTGACAGATCTACAAAGGCAAACACACACAAGTGCACACAGATGCAAACACAAACTCACACACACACCGATCAGACCCTAGGCACTGAGCCAGACAGATATACAAATACAGACACACGCCACACACACACCACACACACACTGCAGCCTCACAGCTCCAGGGACCCGGGTTCGATTCTGGGTACTGCCTGTGCGGAGTTTGCAAGTTCTCCCTGTGTCTGCGTGGGTTTCCTCCGGGTGCTCCGGTTTCCTCCCACATGCCAAAGACTTGCAGGTTGATAGGTTAATTGGCCATTATAAATTGCCCCTAGTATAGGTAGGTGGTAGGGAAATATATCGGGACCGGTGGTGATGTTATTGGAATATGGGATTCGTGTAGGATTAGTATAAATGGGTGGTTGATGGTCGGCACAGACTCGGTGGGCCGAAGGGCCTGTTTCAGTGCTGTATCTCTAAAACTAAAACTAAAACTAAAACACCACACACACACACACACAGACACACAGACACACACACACACACACACAAACACCACACACACACACACACAACAATCAGAACGCAGTCTGTGAGCCAGACAGACATACAAAGACACACACACACGCATACACATACATACACACACACACATACACAAACATACCGATCATACCCCAGGCATTGATTCGGACAGATATACAAACACAGCGACACAAACAGAGACAGACAGACTCACACACAAACACACACACACACACCGATCAGAACCCAGGCACCAAGCCAGACAGATCTGCACAGACAAATAGAGACAGACGCCACACACACACCACACACACCGATCAGACCCCAGGCACCGAGCCAGGCAAATATACAAACACACACACACACACACACACACACAAACAAACATACACCAACTCACACAGGCCAGATTTGATTAAAGCCCAACCTGCTGCTGTTGAGGCACTGGTTTCCACAATCACTTTCAGACTCGAAAAGTAGAGAGGCAGCATTGATAGATTTAATGGTTCGAATGGAGAGGAGCTTTGGTCGGATCACTGCTGTCCTTTAGTTTTCTCTCATGCAGATCCGTGAGTTATAATGTCCAGCCCCATGGGAGCAGACCGGTGCTACGGGAGCTGCAGGCGGTGTCCCCTTTCAAGAGGGAAGTGCATCTGCGCCCTTGACAGACCCTCGTTCGATGCCCATGCAGGCAACACCAAGTTAGTCGAGATGCACCAACCAGAAGTCAGTCCCACTCTCGGTCGCACTGCCGAAAATTCTGGTTGTAAATATCTGCAGTGCCATTTTTATTACTGCAGTAAGCGTCCACCACGCAATGGTCAAAGGGGCAGCTCTAGAATTAGAAAACACACAGCCTTCAAGGAAACACTATTGGGTGGCACATGAATGAATATTAATTTGAATGCAATTTGTGAACGTAATATTAGTTAAACGTTTATCCGTGTCAATTTATGCAGTTTGTTTTGTTAATGATGTTAGTTCCTTCACAGTATGGGCATGTGAATGCCTCATGCAGGGATATTCTCTGTCCAGGTGCAGTGGAGATCTGAGCTAAATGTAAGAGAAGAATGATGTTCGTGGATCTCTGGGTGCAGGGGTGGGAGGAAGGGGTGTGGGTACCATTTGAATACATCCGATGTTTAATCACTTGTTCTCAGACCTCTCATGTTACTCGCTGCTTCACCGTGCCATGCCAGGCACAAGATGGTCAGCTTTCGGTGTGGTCTCCAATTCTGCCTGCACGATGACAGTGCAGTGACAGGCACGACAGAGTCATCTCTCAGTCTGGGCTCCAGGTCTGGCTGCTGATACAGCGCAGTGGGAGGGAAATATACAATATTTGTCAAATAGGAGAAGTGCTTTTGTCATCCCCCAATTTGATGCCCCTGTCTCACTGCAGTTACTGTCCCCCTCCCACCATCTCCATCTGCTGTTGTCCCTGTCTCACTTCAGTTACTGTCTCCCCTCTCACTATCTCCATCTGCTGGTGTCCCTGTCTCACTGCAGTTACTGTCCCCTCTCACCATCTCCATCGATAACTCTGCCACACTCTCGTTGGTTTCTGCAGGTGTATCCGGTCCTTTCTCAATCTGATAGACTCCACCCCCTGAGGTGTGTTTTGCAGATATCACAGACTGACAATTTCAGTATGAGACATGGGTGATGACAGCAACCGGTTGTCAGAGAAACTTGAAGCACACGCACAGAATGGTGCAGGTTTAAGATACTTGGGTCAATTCCTTGTGTCTGCGAGGAACTGATCAATCCTGTAAACAGTGGCATTTACACATGAACATACTGAAAATTGTAATACTAACCAAGGAACTTGCAGTAAGCACTGATACTCAGCAAATAACTTCTATAAATTATGTTACACATGCAAGATCTCCTCAGAATTTCGCTTATGGGGATATCGTATGAAAATAGCGATCTGAGGATCTGTCTGCCAACACTGTCATTTTCTGGGATCCCTATTAATAATCTGACACTCGTCAAACCAATAAACACTGACCTTAAATCAGAAAGTGTGGGAAATACTCAACAGATCTGACAACAACTGAGGAGACAAAATTAGCATTTCAGGTCTGTGAACTTTCAGCAGAACAGGGAAAGATGAGAAATGTCATAGTTTATTTTTTGGAAGTGAAAAAAAGGGGTCAAGAAGAAATAAAGTTAAGATGTACGATAGGACGTCGATCAGGAGAGATTTTTTTTTATTATTATTCATTTATGGGGAATGGGCGCCCCTGACGAGACCAGCATTTATTGACCATCCTTGATTGCTTTTGAGATGGTGTGAGTTGCCTTCTTTAACTGCTGCAGTCCTGGGATTGTAGGTACACCCATAATGCTGTAAGGAAGGGAGTGCTCGAATGTTAACACAGCGACAGTGAAGGAACGATGGTACAGTTCCAAGTCAGGATGGCGTGTTGCTTGGAGGGTATTGTTTCAGGTGGTGGTGTTCATATGTATCTGCTGCCCTTGTTCTTCTAGGTAGTAGTGGTAGCGGCTTTGGTAGGTGCTATTCGAAGGAGACTTGGTGTGTTGCCACAGTGTACCTTGTTCTTGATACACAGTGCTTGCACTGTGCGTCGGTGCTGGAGGGAATGAATGCTAAAGGTGGTGGCTGGGGTGCCAATCAAGCAGGCTGCTTTGTCCTGGATGGTTTTGAGATTCCTGTGTGTTGTTGGAGCTGCACCCATTCAGGCAAGTGAAGAGCATTCCATCATACTCCTGACATGTGCCTTGTAGATGTTGAACATGCATTTGGGAGACGGGATATGAGGTACTAGCGGCAGAATTCCTAACCTCTGACTTGCGCCTGTAGCCATAGTGTTTACCTGTTTGGTCCAGTTCACCTTCTGGTTAATGGTTACCCACTGGATTTTGAAAGTGGGGGTTTCAACAATTCTAATTCCATTGAACATCAAGAGGAGATGGTTAAATTATCCCATGTCTTAGATGGTTACTGACTGGCACTTGTGTGGTGCAAATAGTACATGCCACTTATTAACACAAGACTTGATGTTGTCAGGTCTTGCTGCATATGGACACAGGCTGCTTCAGTATATTATGAGTCACAAATGTTGTTGAACATCAGCGAATATCCCCACTTCTGACCTAATAATGGATGGAAGTTCATTGATGAAGCAGCTGAAGATGGTTGAGCTGAGCACACTGCCCTAAGGAACTCCTCATCGTGGGGCTGAGATGATTGACCTCCAACAACCACAACCAACGTTCTTTGTGCTCGGTAATACTCCAACATGCCCTTTAATTATAGTTTTTCTGGGCCTTCTTAATGTCATGCTCAATCAAATGCTGACGTGATATCAAAGGCTGTCACATCCCCCTCACATCAGAACTTCAACTCTTTTGCCCATGTTTGGACCAAGGCTGTGATCAGGTCAGGAGCTGAGTGGCCCTGCTGGGAACCAAATTGAGCGTCAGTGAATAGGTTATTGCTGAGCAAGTGTCGCTTGATAACAATGACCACCCCTCCCCTCTATCACTTTGCTGATGATCGAGAGTAGACTGATAAGGCGATAAGTGGCCAGGTTTGATTTGTCCTTTTTTTTTGTGGACAGGACATACCTGGGGAATTTTCCACATTGCATGGTGGATGTCACTGTTGTTGGCGTACTGGAACAACTTAGTTTGGCGTATCGCTATCTCTGGAACATAAGTTATCACTACTATTGCAGGAATATTGTCAGGGCCCATAGCATTTGCAGTATTCGGTGCCTTCAGCTATTTCATGATACGTGGAGTGTATAAGATTCGCTGAAAACTGACATCTGTGATGTTGGCGGCCTCAGGAGGAGGCCGAGATGAAACATTCACCCTGCACTTCTGGCTGAAGATAGATGTAAATATTGCAGCCTTGTCTTTTGCAGTAATGTATTGGGCTCCACTATTAGTGAGGATGTGAATATTTGTGGCACCTCTTCCTCCTGTTTCTTGTTCACTTGTCCACCACCATTCACGGCTGAATGCGACAGGACTGCTGAGCAGTTTGTGTTATTGGACCTGCACTCATCCAGGCAAGTGAGTGGGGACAGTATGAAGAATGATTTTTTTTAACTGTTTGCTTGTAGGTGTAAGAGAGTAAGATCAGTTTGTGGGAGGGGGGAGGAGGAGTTGTATATGAACTGTGGGAAAAATGGAGTTCATCGACCAAAGGACTTACCTGCTTTCTCTAAAAGTCTCTTATGTGCCATGTGGCTGGAACGCTTTCCTGTTCCAATAGGCTGACTTTTTAAAGCCTTTTGGAGATGGCCTTTGAGTCAGGAGGACTGGCAATACGGGTGGGGAAGGCATCGTGTTGGGAACTGATTTGTTCGTTGTGGAATTGTTTAGCTCTGTCTGTCGCACGCTGCTTCCACTGCTGGGCATGCAAGTAGGCCTGTGTTGTAGCTTCACCAGGCGGACACATCTTGTTTAGGTATGTTTGGTACTGCTCCTGGGAAACCCTCCTGCACTCTCATTGAACCAGGGTTGTTCCCACGGCTTGATGGTAATGGCAGAGTGAGAGATATGCCGTGCCATGAAGTTACACATTGTGGTCGAATATAATTCTGCTGTTACTGATGGCCCAAAGCGCCTCATGGATACCCAGTTATGAGTTGCTAGATCTGTTTTAAATCATTTTAGCATGGTGGCAGTGCCACACAGCACAATGGTGAGTATACCTCAATGTAAAGACAGGACTTCGTCTCCACAATGACTGTGTAGTGGTCACTCCTAATAATACTGCCTTTGACAAATTCATCTGCAGCAGGTAGATTGGTAAAAACGAGGTCAAGTAGGTTTTTCCCTCTTGTTGCTCCCCTCAGTAGCTGCCACAGACGCAGTCTCGATGTTGTTCCCTTTAGGACTCAGCCAGCTTGGTCAGCAGTGGTACGACCCAGCCACTCTTGCTGATGGGCATTGAAGCCTTCCACCCAGAGTACATCTTATGCCCTGGCTGCGCAAAGTATTTCTTCCAATGGGTGTTCTATATGGATAAGCACTGATTCTTCAGCCAAGGCGTGGGGGAGGGGGCGTGCAGGCGAGGTGGCAATCAGCAGGAGGTTTCCTTGTCCATGTTTGATCTGATGCCATGAGACTTCATGAGGTCCAGAGTCAATGTTGAGGGCTTCCAAGGCAACTTAATCCTGACTGTATACCGCTACGCCACCAGCGTCGGTGGACATGTCCTTACAGTGTGACAGGATATATCTGGGGATGATGATGGTGGTGTCTGCGACATTGTCCGTTATGTATGATTCCATTAGTATGACCAAGTCAGGCTGTTACTTGCATAGCCTGTGGGACATCCCTTCCAATTTTGGCACATGCCCTCAGATGTTACTAAGAAGGACTTTGCAGAGTCGACAGGGCTGTGTTTCCAGAGCCTAGGTCAATATTGGATGGTTCTTCTGGATTCATTCCATTCCTTGGGCTTGTTAGTGGTTTGATACAACTGAGTGGCTTGCTAGACTAGCTCAGAGGACATTTTATGAGTCAACCACATTGCTGTGGGTCTGGATTCTACTGCAGGCCAGGTCGGGTAAGGACAGCAGATTTCCTTTCGGAAAGGACTTGAGTGAACCAGATGGATTTTTTTCAACAATCGACAATCGGTTCACGGTCACCATTACACTAACTTTTAATTTCAGATGTGTGAAATAACAGAGATAACACGGAATAAAAGGAAAAGGGAGTGCTAAGAGAGTAGTAGAAAGACATAGTATTACTCCAGTGAGGGCATTAATTGCAGTGCATTGCTCTGTCCAAAAGCAAAAGCACGCCAAACTGACACATGGTTAAAAATAAAATGAAATCAAATAATTTAAAAAAAAATAATGGCAGTCATGAGCAGAGATTGTTGAACTCGATGTTGGGTCCAGAAGGCTGCAGTGTGTCGAATCAGAAGACGAGGTGCTTTCTTCGAGCTTGTGTTGAGCTTCACTGGAACACTGCAGGAGGCCAAGGACAGAAATGTGGGTTTGAGAGCAGGGTGGTGAATTAAAATGGCAAGTTATAGGAAGCTCGTAGTCAAGCAGCGAATACAATAATGTCGCAAGACCATTAATGTTTTTGTATTGAACGCTAAGAATTCTGTGTGATGTTAAATGTTTGAGCAAAAGGATTTTCTGTGAACATTGCATGCTGCAACTTGGTGTTGGAACTGAGTTCAGATTTCCAGAACGTGTTGACAAGCAGATCAACAGGCAAATTACAGGAATATTTATGAATGTCACATGACTTATTGTTCGGGTTTTAGTTTCACTTTGCACTGTGAGAGATCAGTGAGCTGAGCAGCATTGCAGCGAGCTGGCTGGGACTTATGTTTGCAGACAAGGAAAAGAGCTACTATCTGAAAAAGTAAGATTTTCCACTCTTGGAAAAAAATCCTTCATTTGCGGTGTGGTTGTGGTCTGCTTGGAGAGGGGAAAAGAGCCCTGGAGAGAGAAAAGACCTAGGAATAGAGAAGTTGCTACATTCTGTGGTGGAAAACTACTTTGCAGAAAAGAATCCCTGCATTGCTAAAGGAACAGAATCATATTGCCTCCAGTCTCTGAAAAATCTCTGCCTCAAGAGTGATTCCTGTTGCCTGTTACATTTTAGAAAACCCAGATAGCTCAAGAAAGCTTATATTGCTAGACAGCTGCTTCAAAATCCAAGTAGGCCTGTTGCTACATCCTTTGCTGAAATATTAGATCGGCACAACATCGTGGGCCGAAGGGCCTGTTCTGTGCTGTATTTTTCTATCTATGTGACGCCTGCTGTAGACGAATTGCCTTGAACTCCAAACCATCACAAACTGTTCATTGAACCCACCTGTAGAGATTTCAAGAGGCATCCGACTATTGGACTCTGGGGCACCTCACCGACCCGGGAATATCTGACCAGAATATTATGACCAAGTTATTTTATTATTCTCAGGGAACAGTTGGGAAGAGAAAAGCCTTTTCCCCCGGTTAACCGGTGTTTGCATGTATATGTGTGTGTGCATAAGAGATAGGAAGAATAAGAAGTTATAAAATCTTTTCATACATAGATTTGTTTCATTATTGTTTAAGATTTAGTTTCTGAAAATTGTTAATTTTGTTGTTGTTTAAAGAAATCTGGCTTGGTATGCTTTATTCTGCGGTGGGGGGTGGGGGAGGGGAGTGCAAATAAAGTGTTTAAAGTGGGTATTTTTCTGGTCGCTGGAAAACTTTGCGAATATGTTGTGACCTGTGGAGTAGTGAGACTGAATCTACTCTTGTCGTATCAGTATTCTAAATTGAAAGAAGTGCAACTAAATCGTTGCTTCAGCTGGAAAGATTGCTTGTTGCCTTGGATGATGAGGAGAGAGGAGGTCAAAGGTATTACACGTCCTGCAATTGCATGGGACGGTGCCACGCAAAGGGAACATGTTGGTGGGCGATGGAGGACTGGACCAGCGTGTCGCAGAGGGAAGGGTCCGTTCAGAACGCTGACATTAAGGGGAGGGGATGATGTGTTTGGTTGGTCGCATCACGCTGGATGTGGCGGAAATGGGGGAAGATGAAACTTTGGATGTGGAAGCTGCTGGGGTGCAAAGTGAGGGCAAGGAGATCCCTGAAACTGTTCTGGGAGGCAGGGGTAGGAGTGAGGGCGGAAGTGTGGGAATGGGTTCGACAAATGCAGACAGATGCCTGATCTGTAAATTCATTGACATTCACACTGACCCCCCAGAAGATACAAGCAGACTCCCAGAGATCCTGTTCAATTACTGTCAATTCCATGGAATACCCGGAAATATCGACACACAATCCCAGAACCGTCCATATTGCTAAGAAAATCTGGAGACATCAATATTTGGACATTGAGTCTCACCAGGAACACCAGCATCAGCGAGTCGGATACAGCACACCCAAAACTGCAAGATATATCCTAATTTCAAAAGACAGTAAATGGTCGTTTGACTATACACAGTGAAGCTCGTAGATCATACTCTTCCAAACTAATCTTCTCAGACGTTGATCCCTTCTCTCCCTCCCTATAGAGCGGCTGATACACGGCTGTCCCTGAATTGATACTCTCTTGGACGTTTTGCGAGAATAAGATTACAATGAAAGTCTGATTCATAGCAAAGACATTTAATTGGGCCTTATGAAAAATGACATTCATTACAGCCACTAAACAAACATGTTCAGCGAAAGACTTTCATCTGAACACTATCGATATATATATAGACCACAGAACACAAAAGTCCGAGTGTATCAAACCTGTGTCCTCAGTACCTTGCTCTACGGCAGCGAGGCCTGGACAACGTATGTCAGCCAAGAGCGATTTTTCAATTCATTCCATCTTCGCTGCCTCCTTGGCATCAGGTGGCAGGACAGTATCTCCAACACAGAAGTCCTCGAGGTGGCCAACATCCCCACCAACAAATGGTACAAGAACCACAGGACACAGATTGTAGGCTTTGGGCAAGAGATACAGGTGAAGTATTATTCGGAACTTTTTTATGCAGCGGGTGGGAATGATCTGGATTCTGCTGCCCACAAGGGTGGTGAATGCAGAAAGAACCAATGATTTCAAATTGAAATTGTACAGTAACGTGACGGAAATAAACTTACAGGGCTATGGGGATTGAGTGGGGGAGTGGGAATGACTGTATAGCTCCGTGAAGAAACAGCATGGATACGATGAGCCGATATACCATCTTTAAACTGCTTCACTCTCTATCCGACTTTTAATACACTCCTTAAAACGTTCCTCTTTGATCAAGTTTTTGGTCATTTGTTCTAATCTCTCCTTTGGACATTTGATCAAAATATCCCCTGTCTTCATGCCATCTTTTCTTTGATAATGTTCCTGTGAAGTGCCTTGGGACAATTTGCTACCTTAAAGCTACTGTATAAATACAAGCTGGTGTACTGTGCAATGGCTGCTCCGAACTTGTCTTCTGTTGATGCCTGTAATTCCACTGAATTCCAATTTTGCATGTGTTAGTCGTTCCCCACCAGCTTACCCAAGTATTTGTTCTTCATATGTGAGTCTTCGAACTGAGTGGTTGCCGGCTATTCAACTATGTAGGCATTGACTGCCAATTTTGCATCTGAAGCCCACGGATGCCCTCTTATTGTGTTGCAAGGCTTGTATCGCATGGTGTGTTTCCTCAGTGTCGAAGGCAGTGGGGTCAATATGAGGGTATCTCATTTGGGTTAGTGTCTACACCATTACAGCCCCCTCACCAGTACCCAGTTACCCCACGTCTGCCACCCACTTCTGTTAGAACACTGTACCTATGCTGGGGGTATGGAAACGTTCTGGGGGTGGTTCGTTTAGTAGTGGTGGTTAGTTGCTGGATGCTAATGCAACTTACTTTGTTCTTAAAAGTCATCAACCTGCTTCTTTGGGAGGTAACTGGCCCCCACCCGAAGGCCTGGACAGCTCACTTTTCACAGTGCTGTTGTCTTCTGTACTAACCTTCTGAGCTACCGAAGCAGCACAGGGAGTCCACACCAGCAGTTCTGGTCATCTTGGCATCATATGCCTTGAAAAGTGCAGAAAGAGGTTTATCTCCACTGTGAGCAAACGGTTCACTTCCAGAGTTGGTGTAACTGGAACGCTCCAGCAAGTCTACCAGAATTAGAGCCCAACTCTTGGCGATCATATTTACGAGAGGGAATGGTAAGAGCACTGTGCAGGTACACCCCTGGTTGCGTTTTTAATCTCATCACGATTCACTGTGCGGCTTACCCCCAGGCCCTGACTTTAATCTTGCGACTATTCACTGTGTGGCTTTCCCCCGGGGCCCTGTGTTTAAACTTGACAGGAATCACTGTGCAGGATCCCCCGGGCCCTGTGTTTAAACTTGTGACTATTCACTGTGTGGCTTTCCCCCGGTCCTGTGTTTAAACTTGACACGAATCTCTGTGCAGGAACCCCCGGGCCTCTTGTTTAAACTTGTGACTATTCACTGTGCAGGATTCCCCCGGGCCCTGTGTTTAAACATGACTGGAATCACTGTACAGAATCCCCCGGGCCCCGTGTTTAAGCTTGACAAGAATCACTGTGCTGGATCCCCCGGGCGCTGTGTTTAAACTCATAACTCTTCACTGTGCTGGACCCCCCGGGCACTAAATTTAAACATATGACTACTAACTTTGCAGGTTGCCCAGGGCCCTTTGTTTCAACTGTGGCTATTCACTGTGCAGAATCCCCTTCTCTGTGTTTTAACTTGACATAAATCACTGTGCAGGATCCCCTGGGCCCTGTGTTAACATTTGACACGAATCACTGTGCATGTTCCCCGCCGGGCCCTGTGTTAAAACTTGACAAGAATCACTGTGCAAGATCCCTCCCACGGGGCCCTGTGTTTAAACTTGACATGAATCACTGTGCAGGATCCTCCCGGGCCCTGTGTTTAAACCTGACAGGAATCACTCTGCAGGATCCCCCGGGCCTGGTGTTTAAACTCTTGACTATTCACTGTGCAGGCTTCCCGTCTCTGTGTTTTAACTTGACATGAATCACTGTGCAGGATCCCCTGGGCCCTGTGTTTAAAGTTGACACGAATCACTGTGAATGCTCACCCCCACCCCTTCCCCCCCCCCGGGCCCTGTATTTAAACTTGACAAGAATCACTGTTCAGGATCCCTCCCCCGGGGCCCTGTGTTTAAACTTGACAAGAATCACTGTTCAGGATCCCCCGGGCCCTGTGTTTAAACTTGACAGGAATCACTGTGCAGGATCCCCCTGGCCCTGTGTTTAAACTCGTGACTCTTCACTGTGCAGGATCCACCGCCCCCCCCCCCGCCCCCGGGCCCTGTGTTTAAACTTGACAGGAATCACATGTGCAGGATTCCCCGGGCCCTGTGTTTAAACATATGACTGCTAACTTTGCAGGATCCCCCGGGCCCTGTGTTTAAACTGCGACTATTCGCTGTGCAGGTTCCCCGGGCTCTGTGTTTAAACTTGACATAAATCACTGTGCAGGATCCCCCGGGCCCTCTGTTGAAATATGTGACTATTCACTGTGAAGGATCGTCCCGGGCCCTGTATTTCGAATTGTGACTATTCACCGTGCAGGTTCCACCTGGGCCCTGTGTTGAAATTTGACACGAATCAGTGTGCAGGATCCCCCCGGGCCATGTGCTTAATATTGTGACTATTCACTGTTCAGATTCCCCTTTGCCCTATTTTTAAACTTGTGACTATTCATTGTGTATGTTCCCCTGGGCCCTGTCTCTAAATCTGGGACTATTCACCGTGCAGGTTCCCCCTGGGCCATGTGTTTAAAAATGTGACTATTCGCTGTGCACGGTCCTCCCGAAATCTCAGTTTAAACTTGTGACTATTCACTGTTCAGGTTCACTTCGGCCTTGTTTTTTACACTTGTGGGTTTTTATTGTGCAGGTTTCCTCATCACGCACTGTGATTAAACTTGTGACAATTCACTCTGACGGATCCCCCGTGCCCTTTGTTTAAACTTGCGACTATTCACAGTGTAGAATCCTGACAGGCCCTGTATTTAATATTGCGATCGTTCACTGTGCATGACCACCCTGGGCCATGTGTTTTGATAGTGTAAATATTCACTGTGCAGGTTTCCCTGGGCACCGTGTTTCAACGTCTGACAATTCACGCTGTAGGTTCCCCAGGGTCCTGTGTTTAAACTTTTGATTATTCACATTGCAGGTTCCCTCTGGCCCTGTGTTTAATCTTCTGACTATTCACTGCGCTGGTTCCACCCGGTCCCTCTGTTTAATCTGAAGTAGTGAGTCGAGATAAACGGGGCATTTTCAGATTGGCAGGCTGTAACTAGTGGAGTGTCGCAATGATCATTGCTGCTGCTCCAGCTATTTACCATCTATATTCGGGACTTAGACAAAGGAAGTGAGTGCAATGTTTCTAGATTTGCTGACGAAACAAAGCTAGGTACAAATGCATACTGTGAGGCTGAGACAAAAAAGATGTAGGCAGTTTAAGTGAATGGGTAACAAGGTGGAAGCTGAAAAATAATGGGGATCTGTGAGGTTATTCACCTCGTTCGTAAAATATTAAAGCACTTTTTAAAGTGTGTGTTCTGACGGCGCTTCTACATTTTTGTTAAAATGTTTTGGGGACTCGTGTATTTTGCAATTGTAGCATTGTATTATTTGTGGAAATTGAAAATGATTCTATGGATTTACTTTTCATTTTCCTATTTGAAAACAACCTTTACTGGAAGCCACCTGTCTTCAGATAAATACCCAGCAGAGGCTTTGTGACTTGGGGGAGATTTTGTCCAGAGAACTGACATGTCAGGATTTCTGGGGATCTGGAGCTAGACCATTGAGATATTGCTTTTGGTTTCGCTTTAGACGGTGTTTTCGAGATGTTACGTGTTTTGAAGGCAGCTGGAGAAAACCAGCCAAGCAAGCAGTCACAATAAGCACCCTGTTCCATGTCTTTGAGATGTACTTTGAAGCGAATGTAAGAGATCCATAAATTGACGTTGCATTCCGACTGAAAGGCCTGCCAGAAACCCCTGCTGTCATATTTCTCTTGGAAAGCCTATCAGACTGATCTTCAACGTCGCCTGGAAAGAACCCTTCTAGAAATGTCCTACTGACGGTGAGGGAGGGCAAGAGACGGGTAAGGAGGAAAGAGAGAATGGCTGAGGGACCGAGAGACACACACAGGTGAAGAATAAAATGTCTCAAAGAGAAAGGATGGGCTCGAGGGACCGTGCAGCCTCTTCCTCTCTTCCTAAGGGCTTTTTAATATTACATCCTGAACTAAACAAGGTTATGATGATAATGTTTAGCAAATGAAATGGAATTAATTAACAATAGTTTCTCCTTCAAAATGATCATTATTAATTCACAATTTTACTTGTGTGAATTTGGGCTTGACAGATATTTGGTGTTTATTAACATCGCTGAATAAATAAATATTGGAAGATTCAATTTCACTTTGTTCCCATCCTTGTTCAAACACCTCCTGACTCACTCGAAGGTTTAAACCTCAGGATCGGTTCTGGTGGTGCAGGGTCCCTTTAAGAGGTTGGGACTGACCCTCTCCATGTTGCCCCCTCCCCCCACCCCACTCGGTGTCACAGCGCTGGGTCACGGGTTACAGACTGTCAGTCTCTATGACTGACCCATGACCCCCTTACCCCAAAGACAAGAAAAGGAAAGCAAAAATTATCTTGCTCCCTGTGAAATCAAATTGACAATAAATTGAAACCCCGAGCGTGAAATATAAAAGGCGAAAAGAGAGATTTTGATGTTTGTAAAAACATTTTTTACACAGAGGGAGGTGTTTGTGTTTATCTGTCCAAGTTGGTCAATGTGAATATATGTGTCTCTGTGTGGGTTAGTTCTCTCTCTCTCTCTCTCTCTTGGTCAGTGGGAATGGCTGTGTCTGGCTGTGGATTTCTATGTGTGTGTGTGTTTATCTGGACATGTCAGTCTGCCTGTGTGTATTTGACTGTCTTTCTGTCTGTATGTGGGTTTGTCTGTGTGTGGGATAGGACACCGAAGGAGACTCTTTCATCCAATGGTGACTTTATGGGTGGAACTGAGGAACAGAAAACGATCTAAACCTGGAAGAGGTTTTGTGTATAGACCCCCTTGTCGCTGTTCTGAGGTGTCAGATTGTATAAATGCACAAATTAGGCAAGTGTGTAACAAAGGCAAAGTCGTATTAATGTGGGATTTTAACTTACAGAAAGATTGGGAGAGGCAGACTTGCATCTGTCAGAAAGGTAGTGAATTTTGGGAATGTGTCTGGGATAGTTTCCGACAGCCATGTGTCCTAGATGTAACAAGGGGAGAGGCAATATTAGATTTAGTTATGAGTAAGGAGCCAAATTTAATTAGCAGCCTAACAGGTGTGAATATTTATCAATTAGTGGTCACAACATGATTGAAATCAAGGTATCGTTTGAAAGTGAAATGCACGAATCAGCTGCTAGAATTTTAGACTTGGGTAAGGCTGACTTTCCCAGGATTAGACAGAGACTTTCCACAGTAAACTGGGAAGATCTCTTCATGGGTCAAACAACTGAATAACAGTGGAGAATATTGAAAGAAACATTTCACGCAATACAGAGCGAGTATATACCCCTGAGAGGAAAAAGCTCCACTTCACTTAAAAAACAGCCATGAACAACCAAAGAGATTAGGGACAGTACAAAAGTAAAAGCAAGGGCTTACAAAAATGCAAAACACAACACAGATCCGGCCGAACTGGATAGATACAAAGATCAGCAAAGGGTCACAAAGCAGCTTAAAGGAGTTACTGAAAGAGATTATGGAATGAAGCTTGCAAGGGACATCAAAATCAATAAGAAGAAATGTTATAGTTCCATAAAGGGAAAGCGGGTGGTCAAGAGCAAGGTCGGCCCACTAAAAGCTGAAAATGGAGATATTGTCATTATTAATGCAGAAATGACAGACATGTTGAACAATTGCTTTGCCTCAGTATTTACAGTTGAAAAGGAGGATAATTTACCGGCAATCGCTAAAAATTAATAGCCGATAGGTGCCAGGGATTTAATACAATTAACGTTCAGTAAAACATCAGTAACAAAGAAATTCATGCAACTAAACAGTGAGAAATCTCCAGATACTGATGGTCTCCATGCAATGGTGTTAAAGGAAGTAGGTGAGCACATTGTAGATACCCTAACTATAGTCTTTCAGAGTTCCCCAGATTCAGGAGTGGTCCCTCTGGGCTGGAAAGTTGTACATATCACTCCATTTTTGAAGAAGAGTGAAAGGGGAAACCAAGGAAATTACAGAAGAGTTAGCCTGACATCTGTGGTGGGCAAGTTGCTGGAGTCTATAATCAAGGATACCGTGACTGGACGCCGAGAAAAATTTCAGTTAATCAGGGACAGCCAACGTGGATTCATGACGGGAGGTCATGCCTGACAAATCTCATTGATTCTTTTTTTTAAAGAGGTGACTAAGGTACTGGACAGGTGAATGTCGATGGATGTTATTTATATGGACTTTCCAGAAGGCATTTGATAAAGTCCTACATAAGAGACTGTTAATTAAGGTAGACACCCAGGGAGTTGAGGGCAAATTATTGACATGATTAGGAAGTTGGTTGAGTGGGAGGTGACAGAGAGTGGGGATAATGGGTAAGTATTCCCATTGGCAGGATGTAACTAGTGGTGTCCAACAGGGATCTGTGTTGGGGCTTCAATTATTCACATTATTCATTAACGACTTGGATGATGGCATCGTAAGTCATAATTCCAAATTTGCTGATGATGCGAAGTTAGGCGGCATTGTGGAAAGTCTAGATGATAGCATAAAGTTACAAGGAGATATAGACAGACTAGGTGAATGGAAAAAAAAACTGTGGCGGATGGATTTCAATGTGGGCAAGCGTGAGGTTATCCATTTTGGACCAAAAAAGTATCGAGCAGGGTACTTCTAAATGGAAAGAGGTTAAGTACAGTGGATGACCAAAGAGACTTGGGGGTTCAGGTGCATAGATGTTTAAAATGCCGCAAGCAAGTGCAGAAATTATTCAAAAAGGCTAATGGAATGCCAGCCTTTATATCTAGAAGACTGGAGAACAAAGACACAAAAAATGAGGGATAGAAATGGCAAGATTAGGGAACCATGGATGACAGGTGAAATTGTGAGACTAGCTAAGAGGAAAAAGGAAGCATACATAAGGTGTAGGCGGCTGATGAAAGACGAAGCTTTGAAAGAATATCGGGAATGTAGGACCAATCTGAAACGAGGAATTAAGAGGGCTAAAAGGGGTCATGAAATATCTTTAGCAAACAGGGTTAAGGAAAATCCCAAAGCCTTTTATTCATATATAAGGAGAAAGAGGGTAACTAGAGAAAGGATTGGCCCACTAAAGGACAAAGGAGGAATGTTATGCTTGGACTCAGAGAAAATGGGTGAGATTCTAAACGAGTACTTTGCATCGGTATTCACCGAGGAGCGGGACATGACGGATGTTGAGGTTAGGAACAGATGTTTGATTACTCTAGTTCAAGTCGGCATAAGGAGGGAGGAAGTGTTGGGTATTCTAAAGGGCATTAAGGTGGACAAGTCCCCAGGTCCGGATGGGATCTATCCCAGGTTACTGAGGGAAGCGAGAGAGGAAATAGCTGGGGCCTTAACAGATATCTTTGCAGCATCCTTAAACACGGGTGAGGTCCCGGAGGACTGGAGAATTGCTAATGTTGTCCCCTTGTTTAAGAAGGGTAGCAGGGATAATCCAGGTAATTATAGACCGGTGAGCCTGACGTCAGTGGTAGGGAAGCTGCTGGAGAAGATACTGAGGGATAGGATCTATTCCCATTTGGAAGAAAATGGGCTCATCAGTGATAGGCAACATGGTTTTGTGCAGGGAAGGTCATGTCTTACCAACTTAATAGAATTCTTTGAGGAAGTGACAAAGTTGATTGATGAGGGATGGGCTGTCGATGTCATATACATGGACTTCAGTAAGGCGTTTGATAAGGTTCCCCATGGCAGGCTGATGGAGAAAGTGAAGGCGCTTGGGGTCCAAGGTGTACTAGCTAGATGGATAAAGAACTGGCTGGGCAACAGGAGACAGAGAGTAGCAGTAGAGGGGAGTTTCTCAAAATGGAGACGTGTGACCAGTGGTGTTCCACAGGGATCCGTGCTGGGACCACTGTTGTTTGTGATATACATTAATGATTTGGAGGAAAGTATAGGTGGACTGATTAGCAAGTTTGCAGACGACACTAAGATTGGTGGAGTAGCAGATAGTGAAGGGGACTGTCAGAGAATACAGCAGAATATAGATAGATTGGAGAGTTGGGCAGAGAAATGGCAGATGGAGTTCAATCAGGGCAAATGCGAGGTGATGCATTTTGGAAGATCCAATTCAAGAGTGAACTGTACAGTAAATGGAAAAGTCCTGGGGAAAATTGATGTCCAGAGAGATTTGGGTGTTCAGGTCCACTGTTCCCTGAAGGTGGCAACGCAGGTAAATAGAGTGGTCAAGAAGGCATACGGCATGCTTTCCTTCATCGGACGGGGCATTGAGTACAAGAGTTGGCAGGTCATGTTACAGTTGTATAGGACTTTGGTTCGGCCACATTTGGAATACTGCGTACAGTTCTGGTCGCCACATTATCAAAAGGATGTGGATGCTTTGGAGAGGGTGCAGAGGAGGTTCACCAGGATGTTGCCTGGTATGGAGGGCGCTAGCTATGAAGAGAGGTTGAGTAGATTAGGATTATTTTCATTAGAAAGACGGAGGTTGAGGGGGGACCTGATTGAGGTGTACAAAATCATGAGAGGTATAGACAGGGTGGACAGCAAGAGGCTTTTTCCCAGAGTGGGGGTTTCAATTAATAGAGGACACGAGTTCAAAGTGAAAGGGGAAATGTTTAGGGGGGATATGCGTGGAAAGTTCTTTACGCAGAGGGTGGTGGGCACCTGGAACGCGTTGCCAGCGGAGGTGGTAGACGCGGGCACGATGGAGTCTTTTAAGATGTATCTAGACAGATACATGAATGGGCAGGAAGAAAAGAGATACAGAACCTTAGAAAATAGGCGACATGTTTAGAGAGAGGATCTGGATCGGCGCAGGCTTGGAGGGCCGAAGGGCCTGTTCCTGTGCTGTAATTATCTTTGTTCTTTGTTCTAGGTTATGCTGCAGGTGTACAAAACCCTGGTTGGACCCCACTTGGAATACTGTGAGCAGTTCTGGGCACCACACCTGAGGAAGGATATATTGGCCTTAGAGGGAGTGAAATGTAGTTTTACTACAATGACACCTGGACTACAGGGGTTACGTTACGAGGGGAGATTACACAAATTAGGCCCTTTCTCGCTCGAATTTAGAAGGTTGAGGGGTAATCTGATCGAAGTCTTCAAGATATTCACAGGAAAAGACAGGCTAGATAAAGATAAACTAATTCCACTGTTCGAAGATTCTAAAACGAGGGGACATAGTCTAAAAAGTAGGGCCAGTCCATTCAGAGGAGATGTTAGGAAGCCCTTCTTCACGCAAAGGGTGGTAGTGGTTTGGAACTCTTTGTTAAACAAATATATTAAGGGATATGGGCCTAAGGCACGTATATGGAGTTAGGCTGCGGATCAGCCATGATCTCATTGAATGGTGAGACAGGCTAGAGGAGCTGAATGGCCTAATCCTGTTCCTACCTTCCTATGTTCCAATAATCTCTTAATAAAGAGCTTTCATCTTAACAACTCCGATGAATTTACCGAAATTTCCTGCACAAAATATCAACCAGTTGGATCATTATACTTGTCAGAACAAAAGTGCCTCTCTCAAATGCTGCCGATGTTGGGTTTATATGGGCTGATGATGCAAAGGGTAGTGGGACAGTAAGCTGTGACGAGGGCACGAAGAGACTGCAAAGGAAGATTGAAAGGTGAAGTGAGTGGGCAAGATATTGGAAGCTGGAATATCATGTGGAGAAATGTGAGGTTCTTCACTTCGGCAGGAAGAATAGAAACACAGAACATTTTTCTAATGGTGAGAAACTGTTAAATGTTGGTGTTCAGGAAGGATATACTTGCCTTCGAGGCGAGGAGAGAGAGAGAGCGAGACATAGAGATGGGGTGAGGGAGAAGGCCAGTATTAAATGTCCCAAAGATACTATGCAGGGTGCATTATAAAACAAAATCTGACACCAAACACACATAAGGAGAGATTAAGGCTGATGACCAAAAGCTTGGTCAAAAAGGTTAGTTTTAAGGAATGTCTTTAAGCAGGAATGAGAGGTAGAGAGGCAGAGAGGTTGTGAAAAGGAATTCCCGAGTGTTAACAGGCAGTGGCATTAATTCCTGATTATTGGTAAAGATTTGTTAGGAAAGGATATTAATATTTACGGAGCCCGAGACAGCTTGATGTGGACAAGAAGCAAATCAGCCTTGACCTGATTGAATGGGTGGGACATGTTCAAGGGGCCGAATGGCCTCCTTCTGTCTTCCTAAGGGTTTTATTAATATCACTGCCAATGCAATGTTGGTTTTCTGTTTGCAAAGTGCTGACAAGGTCGGGGTTCTCTCTGGTCTCCCCTAAACCCTCCCGCCAGCCTTTGAATGACTCATTGATTCATGTCTAAGGGAACCAGTCAAGGGTCCTGGTCTATATTTGCCGAGCCTTCCAGTCTCACTCAGTTTCTCGTCTATATCTGACTGTACGTCACCCCTACTGTACCTCCACTCTGTATCCCATCCACCTGCCAAATTAGTTTAACCACTCCCACGCCCGAACGGCACTAGCAAAACTCCCAGCAAGGATGTTGGCCCCATTGCAGTTCAGGTGCAACCCATCGAACTTGTACAGGTCCCACCTTTGCCAGAAACAGACCCAGTGGTCTAGGAAACTAACGCCCTTCCTCCTGCCATGCATTCATATGCTCTATCCTCTTATTCCTATACTCACTAGCACGTGGCACTGGGAGTAATCCAGAGATTAGAACGTTTGCGGTCCTGCTTTTCAATTTGCTACTTAGCACCCGAAATACTTGTTGCATCACCTCATCCCTCTTTCAACTTATGTCGCTGGTAGCAATGAGTACCACAACCTCTGACTGTTCACCCTCCCCCTTCAGAATGTCTTGCAGCCGTTCCGTGAGATCCTTGGCCCTAGCGCCAGGCAAGCAACATACCATCCTGGCGTCAATTATGCGGACACATAAACGCGTGTCTGTACCCCTTACGATAGAATCCCCCATCACAATAATTCCCCCACTCTTTCTCCTACCCTGCTGTGCAGCTGAGCTACCGGTGGTGCCACGGACCTGGCTTTTGCCGCGTTCCTCTGAGAAGCTATCTCCTCCAACAGTATCCAAAGTGGAGCATCTGTTAGAATTGGAAATGGACTAAAGGGACACCTGCACTATCTGCCTAGTTCTTCTACTCTGCATGTGGGGGTCACCCAATTCCCTTTCTACATGAGCAGTCTTAACCTGCAGTGTGACCACCTCCCTGTACGTGCTATCCACGATGATATCAACCTCGCAGATGCTCCACAGTGTCCGCAACTGCCGCTCAATATCCGAAACGCGGATTTCGAGTAGATGCAGCTGGAGACACCTCCTGCACACGTCTTCACCCTGGACACTGGAAGTGTCCCTGACTTCCCATATCGCTCAAGAGGAGCACTCCAGGTTGCCGAGCTGCCCTGCCATAAGTTACCCTTAATTTATACCCTTAAATTACCCAACAATTAGATTATTTACACAAAGGACCTTGGGTCACTAAAAAAAACGACCTACTATATTAAAAAAAAACTTTAGAACTTTCCCTTTACCTTTACTTTCCAAACCAGATACTTAGATTTATTCTCTAACAACTGTTTTGCACCCACTGTTGAGCATTGAAGAAACTTTGTTATCCAATACAATATTTAAAATGCTTATTTTTTCTTTCAAGAATCGACATTCCATTTTATTCCAGGCTTTGCCATGTATTGTTTGTCTGTTCATTTGATTCCTCCAATAATCATTCCTTTGTCTTTGTCTCAGCTGTTGTTGCACTTCTAAATCCCAGTGGTCATACTCAAATATTTTCTCTCTTATTTGCATGATGTAAGTTAGGTTAAAACATAAACTGGATTCTCTTATAACTCAAATGACTTATTGCAAGTTGCAACAAAATAGTTGCCTATTTAAAGATAAACGCAGCTCAACTGATTTTACCCCACCTAAAACACATTTATATTGTAGATGGATGATTACTTGTGAATCCAAGGAAAAGTTACAAACCAGTTACTAATCATTTTATCATTCACGAAGTATGAAATTGACTAATTTCTTTCTTAATGAGTCCACTGATTAATTATTATGAGGAGTAAGTAACGTTAGTCATTTTAAAACACCATTCCAAGAACCTCCAATTCCGCACTGGACAAAATCTGCCTCCTCCTTAATCTGATTATTGTTGTTGACCACTCTTTCTGTTCTCTAGCTCATGAGTGCTGTGATCTGCACAAATTTTGCATGTTCTTACCTTCTAAAATATCATAACCCGAAGTGACTACTCACGATGAAGAATGTTATTATCTGTTAAAACTTCATTGACACCCCTCAGATTGAAGACTGTCACCACACCTGCTGATCACCTCACTCGATGACAGTCATTATTCTTTCACAGGTGTGCTGTTAATTCCTAAACTATTATCATGTAAGTACATACAATTAAAACAATAGATTATGCACGCTGGCTTATTATTTACCTCAGATACCCCTTTACAGTTGATAGGAAATGTACCGAATCATACGGATTATTTTTTCAACTAAGTTACCCAAATTCAAATAATGCTGTCATCAGTTGATAATATCTTTCATTTAATTATCTTAAAAGGAGGTTTTCCTTAATATTCAGCTACCACCTAGACAGTATTCCCATTAACTTTTTTGAAAATTACGTATGTGTATATCCCTTTAAACTCAGGGAGATTTCCTTTAGAGTGCTTGGAATAGCAACTCATATTAATTTATTTATTATTGATTTAAATGTCTTAAACAATCATTTCCATGTTTCGTTGTTTCAGATGAATTTATCAGAGACACTACTGTCCACAGTTGTTATGCGAGCTATCTGCAAATAATTACAAAGACTTTCTCCAGAAAGATAACAAATGGAAACAAATGTATGAATGAATTAATGCCAATTCCTGACTTTTTATAAAAATAAGGCCAAACCTTCAGATCAAAATATTACCATGCTGTCATAAATGTTGCAGAAGTCTTAAACTGCTGGTGTTGATTGATCTCTGTGACCATATGGTCCAATTATTTAGAGAAACAAAGAACACAAGGTCCATTTGGCTTGGAGCCAGATAAGTTCCTTCTGTCCAGATACACGTGGTAATTCAGGAATGGTAATTATCACAAAATCCGAGGTGGATTCAAAATTGGATTTGTGGCAGGAAACAAATGGTAATTGTTGATTGGTGTCTTAATGACAGGAGGGCTATTTCCAGTGGTATTCCGGGGAGCTCAATACTGGTCCACTGCTTTTTGTGGTATATCTTAACGATTTGATGTAACTGTAGACCTCATGATCAAGAAGTTTGCAGACCAGACGAAGATTGGCTGTTTTATGGATAGCAAGGAGGATAGCTGTAGACTGCAGGAAGATATTGATGGTCTGGTCAGATGGGCACAAAAGTTACAAATGGAATTCCAGCCGGAGAAATACGAGGTGATGCATTTTGGGAGGTCAAACAAGACAAAGGAGTACACTTTAAATGATAAATCACTGAGAAGTGTAGAGGGAGTGAGGGGCCTTGGCGTCATCGTCCACAGATCCCTGAAAGTAGCAGGACAGGTCGATAAGGTGGTTCAGAAGGCATATGGAATCTTTTCCTTTATTAGCTGTGGTATAGAATATAAGAGCAGGGAGGTTATGCTGGAACTGTATAACTCATTGGTTAGGCCACAACGTGAGTACTGTGTGCTGTTCTGGTCACCTCATTACAGAAAGGATGTAATTGCACGAGAGAGGGTACAGAGGAGATTTACGAGGATGTTGCCAGGACTGGAAAAATGCAAGTAGGAGGAAATATTGGATAGGCAGGGGTTATTCTCCTTTGAACAGAGAAGGGTGAGGGGAGATCTGATTGAAATGTACATCATCTTGAGAAGCCTGGATCGAGTGGAGGTGAAGAATCTATTCGCCATATCAGAGAGCTCAGTGACGAGGGGGCACAGTTTTAAACTGATTGCTGGAAAAATAGAGGGTTGATGACGAAAAACGTTTTTCACCCAGAGGGTGGTAGTGATCTGGACCTCACTGCCTGAAAGAGTAGTTGAGGCAGAGACTCTCGACTCATTGAAAAGGAGTCTTGATATGCACCTCAGATGCCATAATCTGCAGGGCTAAGAACTAAATGTTGGAAGGTGGGATTGGAATAGATGGATCCTTTTTTCGGCTGGCACAGAAACGATGCGTCAAAGTGGCCTCTTTCTGTACCTTAAACATTTTATGTTTCTATGATTCCATGGTTCTTGGAAGGTTAAAATACTAAGTTATTCATCTTTTCTACTGATATTCGTTCCATGTTTTTGGCCAATCTTTTACCTCGTAATTCATCTTATTCTCCGGTCTTGCGGACCCAGTTCCGAAGAAGGGTCACTGACCCGAAACGTTAACTCTGCTTCTCTTTCCACAGATGCTGCCAGACCTGCTGAGTGAATCCAGCATTTCTTGTTTTTGCTTCGGATCTATGTCTGGTTGTTCCCCTTATGGACTCCATTCCTTGAATGAAAAAAGTTGGTCAGACTAATCAGAGCAAGATTCCACTCAACCTCACAGCCAATCATTTCGGTTTAGCCTTTTTCAACGTCTGGCCCCAAGTTACACCATTGTATGTTTTGGGGTTTTGAGGCTTAAACACTTTTATTTAAAAATTCTCGGTTCTGAATTTTCAATTTATTACAATGGGGTCCTCAGTTGTGCCTCACCTAACGAGTTACAAATAACGGCTACTTATGAATCCAGTATAATTTATTAAGCAAGATGTTAAAAATACTTAACAAAAAAGCACTGAAGACAACATGGAAGTTTCTTATCCTTCAAGGCCAGGATTCATTAAATGTTGCCAGCACAGGCGATCCCTTTGTTCTCCAGTCTCTGAATTGACATTCCGTGGAACTGTGTTTCAGAATAATTAATCCACAGACACCATTGTAAACTGTACCAGCAAAGACTCTGAGTTTCCATCTTTTGGGCTTCCGATTCATTATTATGATATCCTTTGAATTAACTCTTCCATTCGTTTAACATGAGGTTCATCTGCTGACACCGCACCTCTGTAATTAGACTGAAGTATGCTAAATGCATGTCCATCTCTTATTTCCTCGGCTCCAAGAGTTAACATTTCATTGTTTGAACAAATAGCACATCCTTGTAGATACAAAGCAATTGTACATCAATCTTTCCTCTTCTTATCAACAATGCCAACTGCCGTAAACAATTCACCTCAACCTTCCCAGGGTGCCAGCGTTGTGTCTAATGGAATATCAGGAAAAAACAACGTTGTTTTTAAATATAAATGTTTTCTACTGCAGATGTATTTAATTGATCAAGTCAGTTAGCAATCTTATTAAACTGCATGGTTCTTGTTTAATGATCGGTGTCATATCCAGTTCAAGCATCTTTCACATCAGTTCCTTAATAGATTGTAATCACTCTCCCCCTGACCCCTTTACGAAGGTCATCTCTTTCCCTTTGCTCTATGCTCATTATCTTTTTTTGACTTCTGCTAATTTACTACCGATCCTCTTGCTCTGGACCCCTCTACCCGCCACTAACAGCTCTAGTTTTTGTCTTTACTCCTACAGGCCATTTTCTTCTTGATCTCCAGCGGTCACCTCTTGTCCATTGACCACTTGATCTTTAAGCTGGTCTCAGTTGCTTTGTTTATGAATTAATTTAATAATTGATGTAACTGCATATTTCACCGCGCTCTTTAACTGCTCTCTGAACTCGGACTGAGTGGCCACATATATAAATGTGTTTGTACAGCAACTTAAATTCCGCAGCATATATGCGACATCTTCAAAGGTATAATAAGAATCATCATCTAAGAAATAACCAGCATCAAATATATATAAAATATACACCAGCCACAGAAATATGAAACTGCCAGATATGGTGAAGAGTAAAATCATAGACTTCCTTCTTCTCTCCATTTCAGAGTCACTGTGATTATCTTTCTTGCTCTGACGTCTCAGTCTCTGACGAACACGATTGGTCACTAAAATGTGTCTGAACGTCAGAGCGTTCAGCAACAGAATTAAAATGAATGGCAATAATGGTGTTAAAACTTTTTCAAACATTGCAAATCCAATCCATCGAGGGTCAGTAAAATAGCTTGGCTTGTTAGAGCAGCCCCATTGTACATCGTCGATGACCCCTCTGGGGTTAAATCTAAAGTAGATGGGAATATTTTTTAGACAGAGGAGAATGCCGGTAGTTGTTAGAACCACAGTCGCAGTTTTCCTGGCACAATATTTTGATTTCAGCTTCTGGCAACAAATGGCGACAAATCGATCAAATGTGAAAGTGATGGTGAACCAGACGGAACAGTCGATGGCTGCACGGATCAGGACAGAGAGAGGGCGACACACAGAGGTGAGGTCCAAGAAATTTAATGGGAAATAAAGGTTAGTGATTCTCCGGAGTATGATCTCAGTGATAATGACCAGTAGATCCGCCGTTGACATGGCCAGCAGGTAGCGAGTGGTGCAGGTGGAGAGTCCACAATTTCCCTTGGACAGGATTACAATTGACACTAAATTAACTGTAATGGAGAGAAAGGAGAAGTGGTTGCGAATTACTGAAAAAACTGAAAAACATTCTCCACTTCTCAACACAAGCAGGAAGGATTTTCGCACAAAAAACCGTGTGGGTTGGGATCAGGTCAGATCGGGTCCATGACACCAACCTGCCTCCAACACCAGCACTTACAGATTTAACAAATCCAGGAAGGGACGAACAACTGCTCACCGGACGCTGGTCATCCAGTTCATTATAGTGACGAGGAGCCACAAAACGGGTAGATTGGTGAACATTACCCAGTCTTCAACAACTCCCACTGTCGGAACCCATCCCGGGCTCGAATCACTCCCTGGCATTGAAGTGATTTCAGCCTGATTCGAATCAGTCCCTCGGATAGGAGGCACTCATACGTCTCTGGCCATTCCTTCTGATGTATAAATGATTGAAATTGAACAGGGATTTGCATGAGACTTTGCAAATATGATCAACGCACAGGCTTTCATTTCTACAGGAATATCATTAACATATTAGAAAGGCGGTGATTGAACACATAAATAATAATGTACTCTTCTGGGCTACACATGATAAAAGTATCCAGGGTAACCAACAGGTGCACACATTCTTTACGAAAAATACAATAACTGAGAGATTATAATTATCGGGATATGTTGTGGCTCGATTCTTTTGATAAGAGAAGTATGTGTGTCCAACTAATAGAGGCGTTTGAAATTATATAGGGATTAGAGAAGGAAAACGTGGACCTGATATGTCCACCTTTGCTGGTGACCAGTTCAGTATTTCCTCAAAATAAGATGATCATCAATAAATGCACGATGGAATTCAAGAGAGACCTATTTACTTGGAGTGCTGAGAACGTGGAAGTTGCAATGGAAAAAAAAAGAAGAAGCGAGGTGAGAAAATGAGGGAGACAGGATTGGAAGGATATACAGATGTAATGAGATGAGCGGGAATGAAAAGAGCATCGTGCAGAGAGGGAATACAGTCGTGATCTAGTTGTGCCAAATGTCCTGTTTCTGTGCTGTAAAATCGGTAACTTGTCTATTAACAAGTCATAGTCATCAGTATTATTCATAATATTGAAGAGGATTATTTATTATTGCAGTGCACTCATGACCAAACGCTTCTCAGGACCGTGCTCGGGAAGTCAATTAATCAGCATCTAATGTCAACAACACTACTTCGAGTAAGAGTAAGATGGGGACCAGCATTGAATACAATGACAGATACTCCAGAAAATACATGGTACCTAGTGTTACTTTGTCCACACCAGTTAGTCAGCCACAAGCAGAGTAATTCTCGAGTGACAGAGACTTCCAGTTCGACATGATCACTGAGGTCAGGGGCTCCACACCAGTTAGTGCACACACACTGTATAATTCTACATTAACAGATAATTGCAGTAATCCTTACCCTCTGATATTCTCCTGCTTTGAGCTGTGATTCTACAGAACACAACATTCCACATAATTCAATAACTTTACAATGCAGTGTGCCTTGAGCTAGGAACAGTTGAGACAACAGATTCAAACTGCCCAGATAATTCAGGAAATTAATGCAATTATATTATTGAATATGTGTCTGTCTAACTGTAACCATTCGATCTCATGTAGTATTATCATTCCCATGGTAATGGAAGAAACCAGCTCATACACAGATTTGCAAAACTTCATTGGTTAGAAATACTTACCAGGAACGCCAATGATAGCAAGGATCATACAGAATGTTTTCCCCACCCATTGAATTGGTCGGTGCATTTTCTGCTAGGAATGATCGGTCTGTTCGTGCTGCAGGTTATACATCTGAAATACATTCTGAGGTGACACATTCCCAGTGCATTAACTTTATACCCTCCCGGATCTCCATGGGGATACTGAGGTTGCAAAATTGTTCAAACAGTTTTTCTTAATCTTTGAACAAACAGATTAGGACAGTTGTGTTAATTCCCTGTAGATGGAATATATTTTTCACTGAAATTGAATTGGACCCATCGCCATCCCCATCCCCACCCCCCAAGACTGGGCAAATCTGATCACAACAAGCAACTAATCATAAGTGGAAGCTGTGTTAAAGAGAAATCAAGGAAGTCCTCGAAAAATCATGAGTCCCATCTGTAGATTTCATGTTGTTTCAGTGAAGACCTTCACTCTGCATGACTATTCAGAAATTAAATTCCTAACGTCAGAGTAGCCTCTCAGGGATGTTCGTCTACACTTTGGGTGCCCTCATTAGCAGCACAATTCTGTTCAACAATTCATAAATTCAAAGAAAAAAGTAACATAGAATGGTTGCAACACTGCATTTGGCCATTTGGTCTGTCTTTTCCGTGTCTGTTCTCTGCACGGGCACCTCAGCTAATCTGACTTCCATATCTCCTCCTCACTGACCTGCATTGCTTTTCTCTTAAGTTGATTATTCAGTTCGCTTCTGATTCAATCGGTATTCACCACACTCTTAGGCAGTTCATTTCATATCCTCAACACGTGCTGTGGAAACATACGTTTTCCCTTATGTCGCCATTGATTCTATGTATGCGTCCTTTGGTTTTCGCTACGTCTGCCAATGAGAGCAGTTTCTCTGTGCCCATTCTGTTTAATCCGTCCGTGCTTTTTAACCACTCGATCAACCTTTCTCTCAATTTGATTCTCTAATCTGTCGGCATAAAACAACTGTCACACTTGGAAATTTTCTCTTGATCATTTTCTACACCCACTCTAAAGCCGACACATTGTTCCACAAGTTTGGTGCCTAGAACTGGGCACAATGTCAGGATTTTCAATATCGTTCTGTCCCTCACAAGCTCTTAGCTAGTGTGGTTCCCTTTTCCACCTCTTTATCCAATACATTGATGAAAGGATTTGTGTCAAAACCTTCTTTCACATTGAGCTCGAAAATTTAATCACAATTTGCATTGAAATATCTGTCCCTCCCTCGCCTGAAAACGGTCCATCTGTGACCCTTCACTTCTCTTTCACGAATTCCCTCTCTCCATTTGAATGGACAGGCTCTGCATCAACATTTACTGTGATCCACCAACTCCCACAGATATATCCTCCAACTCTGCTTTGTGTAAATAATAACTTCCATTCTTTCAGTATCCTCACCGCCTTCTGTTTGTCCCAACGCTGCCATCTTCCATACCAGAGCTTTTGCAGTCTCTTCATTTCACGTTAACCGTGCATTCCTCACATTAGTTTTGCAGAGGCCTCAGCGGTATCTGTTCCATCACCCGAGTGACTGTCCTCACCTCCTTCCCTACCTTACAGAACCAGGATATTAATTCACTTATTCTCAATTTCCAGTCCAATGCCTCCACCTTCAATACATCATCCTCCTCCATTTCCACCATAACCAACTAAAATCGCGAAGAAAATATCTTTGTTCATTCTTCCATCACACCCAAGATCTAGTCTCCTTGCCTGCGGCTTCTTTCTATTCAAGTGCAAGAGATGCACCTATGATGACAAGGTCTTTAGAAATAAAAGCGGGAGTAGGCCATTCAGCCCATAGATCATGTTCTGCCATTCAATACCATAATGGCTGATCTGAACATGGCTGTAATTACAATTTACTGCCAGACAACAATAAGCCTTCACTCCCTCGTAAATGAAAAGGTAGTCTCAACCAACCTTGAATATATTCAATGACGCAGGCTCCACTGCCTTCTGGGTAAGTGAATTCTAAAAGCGATGGAGCTTTCAAGAGAAGAAATTCCTCCTCATTACCATTTTAATTGGGAGACCACTTATTCATAAACGGTGGAGAATGTGCACAGGCTGTGGTTGATCACTGAGCTGGGAGGGAAGTGGACCACGAAATTAATGTTAGGAATTGACAAAGTTCTTCAAATTGATTCACTGGAACCACTACAAAAATGTGGAATTTGGCAAGAAGGCAGAGTTCAAGGGTATTCGTCCTTGACCAGATTAGGATCTGAGCTGTGGCATTCGGTATGCCTGTAGGTTGCGGTGGAGGGAAATGGGTTACTTGGTAAGGAGAGCAGTATGGAGATTGAGAGTCGAGGTGAGGAAGGCTGGATTACGGTTGTGGAAGCAAAGTGTGAGAGCAGCCAATATTTCAGAGGTGATCAACAGCAGGTTTCTGATGGCTTGGATATAAGAGGAGGATGCTGATTTCCGGGCTGGCTGAGGCACCAATGTGGGCTTAGCCTGAGGTCGCAAGTTGAAGGTTCTTCCTTCTTGTAACGTGGACGAGGGCATTTCTGGCGAGGCTGGGATTTGTGATCCATCTTTTGTTTGCCTTGAGAACGTGATGGAGAGCCACCTTCTTGAAACCCTAGGCTCCATCTGCTTTTGGCGCACCGGCAGTGCAATTAGAAAGAAAGTTCCAGCATTTTTACCCAGCAATAGTGAAGAAATGGTGACGTCGTTCCAATTCAGGATGTGTATGGCGAGAGGGAAATTGCAGGTGTCCATGTTTCCATGCGTCCGCCCCCCTTATCCTTTAAGGTGTTAGAGTCGTGTGCTAGAAAGGAGCTGTCGAAGTAAATTTAGTCACTTCCTGCGTTGTGAAATTGTGTATGGTGCACACTGACACTTTTTGGGATTTTCTTCTCCCTGCTGCTTTCACATGCGTTCAAGTCCTCTGAAGAAGGAATTTTCCTCCACACAAGATCAGGGGGCAGGTTGTTCAACCTTGCCAGTCCAAGAGCGAAGTCCAAAGTATGGAAAGTCCTCATCAGGGAACTCCTCTTTGCTGACGATGCTGCTTTATGATCTCACACTGAAGAGTGGCTGCAGAGTCTCATCGACGGGTTTGAGGCTGCCTGCAATGAATTTGGCATAACCATCAGCCTCAAGAAAACGAACATCATGGGGCAGGACGTCAGAAATGCTCCATCCATCAATATTGGCGACCACGCTCTGGAAGTGGTTCAAGAGTTCACCGACCTGGGCTCAACTATCACCAGTAACCTGTCTCTAGATGCAGAAATCAACAAGCGCATGGGAAAGGCTTCCGCTGCTATGTCTAGACTGGTCAAGAGAGTGTGGGAAAATGGCGCACTGACACGGAACACGAAAGTCCGAGTGTATCAAGCCTGTGTCCTCAGTACCTTGCTCAATGGCAGCGAGGCCTGGACAACGTATGCCAGCCAAGAGCGACGTCTCAATTCATTCCATCTTCACTGCCTCCGGAGAATACTTGGCATCAGGTGGCAGGACCGTATCTCCAACACAAAAGTCCTCGAGGCGGCCAACATCCCCAGCTTATACACACTACATAGTCAGCGGCGCTTGAGATGGCTTGGCCATGTGAGCCGCATGGAAGATGGCAGGATCCCCAAAGACACATTGTACAGCGAGCTCGCCACTGGTATCAGACCCACCAGCCGTCCATGTCTCCGCTTTAAATACGTCTGCAAACGTGACATGAAATCCTGTGACATTGATCACAAGTCGTCGGAGTCAGTTGCCAGCGTTCGCCAGAGCTGGCAGGCAGCCATAAAGGCGGGGCTAAAATGTGGCGAGTCGAAGACACTTAGTAGTTTGCAGGAAAAACGACAGAGGTGCAAGGGGAGAGCCAACTGTGTAACAGCCCCGACAAACAAATTTTTCTGCAACACCTGTGAAAGAGCCTGTCACTCTAGATTTGGCCTTTATCGCCACTCCAGGCGCTGCTCCACACACCACTGACCACGTCCAGGCGCTTACCCATTGTCTCTCGAGATAAGGAGGCCAAAGATAACACACAGCAGCCACTGTGTGCAGTGGTGGAAGGAGTTCAGTGTTAACGTGGTGCATCAGGTGCACATCAAGTGCGTTCACTTACTTGGAGCTTACTGAGGCGCTTGAATTTTGTTGGAGGCGGCACAGATCCAGGAAAATGGAGAGTATTCCATTATTATGCATTTGTAAATTGCGAACGTAAGAGGCAGTGGATGAGTAATTTGTTGCATAAATTCCAGCGCCTGATCTTTTCTTGGAGCAACAATATTTATCTGGCTGGCCCAGTTAAATTTCTGATCAAAGGGAATGCCTAGGATGTTGATAATGTGGTAACTGGAAAGTGACCAGGATGATGAATATCAAGGGGAGGTCGTCAGTTTCTCACTTGCTGCACTTGGCAATTTCCTGGCAAATGTGTGATGTGATTTTCAATGTCCTTTTATTAGCACAAGCCTGATGCAAACAATGCAAAAACTATGGTGTGTTTAGTTGGCAGTGAACGAATACAAGTTCAGATTGTTTGTCATTCATCCAAATTTCGTCAATCCTGGCTTCAATGTTTGACCGAATAATTGAAAGTGGAAAATTACAGGGTAGATGAAGGAAGTACAAACAGTCGTTGATCTATTTGTTGAAACAAGCAACGAGCTTCATGGTTGGCTGTGATAATTTCGAATAGATACATTGTAATGAACAGGAAAACAAGGACAATACGCAGGGTTGTATCATATATGGACAAGCGAAGGGGTCATCGGATCTGACACAGGCTCGTTTATTCCCTGTCAATACTTAGTTACATGTTGTAAAGGGGAGGACTCAATAGGGAGAGTTATGCTGCTGTCCATTGAACCATGGGTCTTGCAAACCTTACTCTGGTGAGTTAGATGAACCATCTCTTCCCACTCTTTGGCAGTACATCATAGTATCGGGGGAATTGCGGTGGTGCATGTCGGGGCAATGGGAGGGCTATCATTACCTTCTTCTTGATGGATCTGTCGTTTGAGGGTCCAGTTGGTAGGTGATTGAGAAAGCTGTTAACAGCTCAGCTCTGGCACAGAGTTCTGGATGTGACTGACAACAGATTGAAGGAGTTCCACGGAAAGTAAGTAATACAATTCCCGCCCCAGTAATTCATTGCATTTTCTGTGTTAGTTAAAAACAGCAACAAGAAACCCCCGACAATGCCAGTTGGCTGTCAAGGCAAAGCTGCCACGGATTTCACATTCATGACAAACAGAAATCAAACACTCGGACTCTCTGGTGAATCAGATTCAATCCTTTGTAAATACAAACATTTTTCTGTTTCAATAATTTCGTTACCATTCTCGGGAAGATCAATTTCTCCCTTACATCCGAATTTTACATTTTGTTCCGAAATAGTTATGTAATTTTATGTTTGATTTCGCACTCTATCAGGATGGATCAATTCTACACTTACAAACTTGACATTCAACAAACCCCCAAAAAGACTTCAAGGCAAATCTGTCAGCAAAAACATGCCCACTTCCTTCAGCCTCTCCCTTACATGAGTTGCAGTTATTGCAGATGTTTTACTTTGCGGTGAGTAGTTTCCTCATTGGATTGAATTATCCTGAGGGAGGGACTCATAGCCTCATAGAATATTTCGTTCACCTGCCCTGCACGGCCTGAAGTCAGGCAAATCCCTCGCCCTGACAGAGATCAACAAAGGAGAATGAAACATCCCAATTACACGATCTGAACATGGGAAGGCGCAAAATGTAGGTCCATTATTTACCAAATTTGGTAAACATGCATCTGTCAAAGGACAAAGCAGGAACCAATCTTACTTCCACATAGGTTTATTCACAATACTCCATACAGCATAAGTATAGACTACATTTCCCTTCTCCGGACCAGCTCCCCCGTACCCCTCCCCAGGGGGAAACTGGTTATTCCATATGTACCCTGATCTTTCCACAATTAGTATCGGCTGCTCTTAATCACAAGTAGAACATGCATAGATGCATAGTCAATTGACAAATCATTTGCAACATTGGCTCATTAGCAGCATTTTATTAACAGTCCATCAATGTGTCCATTGTACTTTATTCTTTTTCTTGTGATTCTTCTTCGAATAGACAAGTTGCATGTGAGCATTTTAGCTCCACTTAGAAGACCAGAACTGCTCTTCACATGTCCTGCATTGCATGAATGCACACCCTCTGGACTGTTCATTCAACACTCACCACGAAATCTAACACTATGCCACTCACTCACACAGCGACATACACAAACACACGTAAGCAAAGTACAGTTGAAAAGAATAGTGCACTTTTAAAGTTTATAAACAAAATAATAGTTCATAATTCACATGGCTCGTTTTCGAAAAGGCACAATGCAGACCTTTTGAAAAAGACGGCTTCCCTCCTGAAGTGTCGTTGAACAGCCGGAGTCGCGTGCTGAAGTGGCTTTCATGATTCTCTTGAAGGGCGTTGGAGAATTTTCTGAGCTTTGCTAATTATTTCTTAACTTTGTAAAAATAGAGAAACAGGACGCAGCTTGTAGCTAACCTAACCAATGATCAGGAAATGTAGACAGAGCAACTGACCACAATCATCTGGCTTAGGAAGGGACAGAGCTCATGATGGATTTTTTTTAGTTTTAGTTTAGAGATACAGCACTGAAACAGGCCCTTCGGCCCACCGAGTCTGTGCCGACCATCAACCACCCACTTATACTAATCCTACACTAATCCCATATTCCTACCACATCCCCACCTGTCCCTATATATTTCCCTACCACCTACCTATACTAGGGGCAATTTATAATGGCCAATTAACCTATTAACCTGCAAGTCTTTGGCATGTGGGAGGAAACCGGAGCACCCGGAGGAAACCCACGCAGACACAGGGAGAACTTGCAAACTCCGCACAGGCAGTACCCAGAATCGAACCCGGGTCCCTGGCGCTGTGAGGCTACAGTGCTAACCACTGCGCCACTGTGCCGCCCAAAGTGAAAGCAGAGTATTCGTTACTGACTCCTCCGCTTTTATCATGTTTGTGCAACCTAGCCAGAAGTAACGGCCAAATATAGTACCTGGAGTGTGTACGTTAAATAGGGAACAATAGCTTGTTATGCTCGAACTAACGCTCTACTGACCTCGGACATTGCAAAGGGCACAGAGCTGCAGGTGGTCTTGTGGTTGTCCTGTGGTTTATGCTTAATTGTGAAACTGCTAGCTCTGCTTCTTTTATACTTTATAAGTCCACGGCGATTTGTAGTTGGGGGAAGCAGCACTGGACTGCATTTAGGTAAGGTGTGCTCCCCCATGATATCATGCAATAAAAGTTTGTTCTCAACGTCTGAGTCCGGAGAATTTGTTCAACAATTGGGCATAATCTGGATTTTCTTCAACAGTTTGGCGTAGTCGGCAGGATCGCTGAGTTCACGGGATCCAAAAGAACCTAGTGAAAAAAAAACTCATCAACAGGATCAGGGGGAAGTCAACTTTTCTGCGACCCTGATATCCCAATCACCCAGCCTGAGCCGGAATTAAGAGGACAACTGCGTCCCACGTGAAGGCCAGGAATTAAGTCGGCGAAGGGAACAAAGGGGTCAAGGAAGAATTGGCTGAAACCTGATCAGAAAAGATTTAAGATTCCGCGAAGGGAAGTTGAAAAGGAGATAAGTAGAAAATCCAGTAAAATGTGGCGAATTCGGTGTAGTAGTAGTACCAAATTCCGGGAATTTGGTGATCCTAATTTGGGTTTGCACGAGCTGTTCCTCCACCGGGTGGAGGAAACAGGCTGTGGGACAAAAGGAGTTAGGGCAACCGTCTGGGACGGTGAACGACTGGGGCTGTAACTAAACTACCAAATTGACCCGACAGGCACGGGATCATTGCTCCTGAGTACACGAGCCGGAATCTGGCCCCAGAGAGAGAGGCTGTGGGACGGAGGGAGAACGAAAGAGCGTTGGCCTGAGAGACAGGGGTGTGCCGGTTAGCTGACCTTGAGAATTTAACATTAACTGTGCCTGTTCGTATCCTTGTATCTATTCCTTTGGTTGTGTCTTGTTTGTTTTCCTTTGTTTTAATGCTACTTGATTCATAGAAAAGAACTCGTAAATTTAGAAGATTTTGAGAAAGGAGAAGTAAGAGTGGACTCAACGGCTTTCAAGAAGGAAGGGTTGCCCCCGGGGACAAGTAAACCATGTCCTCTGGAGAAAGGCGACTCACGTCCGTTTGCCCCCTCGAAGAAGACGCAGAAGTGTCACGGTAAATATGTGTTTTAAAGATAGGTATGTTTTAAAGTAAAACCAAGTTATGGTGTCTTTGATTCAACTGTGAGAATGTCGGAAGCTTCCACGAATGATTTGAATATCTGGGATGTACAGTTTGTGTTCTGCAAAACTGACTGTCGTTAAAATCTTTGTTGTCTGGCTTTAATGTTGAAAATTAAGTCTATTAAGTTGTTTGGAATTGAATGATTGCGAAAAGTGATGGTTCAGTGTGTTCATTTCTATTTAGTGTTGTGCACCCAGGAATGGGATAAAAAACTGTATTATATTTTAAGTTAAAGTTTTATTTTTAGTTGGTTTTGCAACTGTGAAAAGGCAATGATCAATTTTCTGAGGGATAAGCTTCAGCCTTGAAGGTCTGAAGATGTCTGGCAGAAATATAATTTGGGGTTTGAAACATTGTTTTAATTGGAAACTCTGCTATTGTTTTATTTTACAGTCTAAATTTGAAGACATGTTTTACTGACTGTTATATTGTTTTAAGGGAAAGAAAGGATAGAAAAGGAGATATAGGAAAGATTCTGTCTGTTTAAAAAGATTAAAGTTTGTGTAAGGATCTAGTGTTAAGTCTTTTGTTGTAAGAATGTTCAATAACTTTTTCTTTAGTTTTTGGTTTTATTACAGTCATTTGAAAAGGCGCCTGAAGAAAGAGCAAGAAAAATGACGTAATTTACCTTTATTTTAAAATAAGCACGTGCTATTCTGTTATGTGTGTAGTTAATAAGTATTCTAAGTTAATAAGTCTGAATTGAATTAATACTGTTAAGGTTAATTGACCTGTTTAAGTTGAAGAACTGGTAATGTCATTTGCAACAACAATGAACTTTCAAGTTTATTATGTCATGTTTTGGAGGAGTCTTAAGTTCCTCCAAACTTAAAGGACTCACTCATTTAACATCAGCAGTTTTGATTTTTAAAAAATATTATTGCAGTGAAATGGAATTGGAATCATCTTTGTTATAAAAATCCTTGGATTAGGAACGTCTTACAAAAGATACTAAAACATTTGGAAACAATTGGAGTTTAATCTAAAAATGCTATCTTTCCTGATGGAGATGCTTTCCTTTCAAGTTGAAAATGTTACACATGATTTTTTTTTAAACCCTAAGGATACCAAATGGATTGAAAAGGTTTAAAATAGATAGTTCTTTTCGATCAGAAAAGAAAGGTTTTGTAATGTGACGTAGCTGAGAATGTTTTGCTCCGCCCCCTTGGAGACAAACAAAGAACTTAACCCGCTGCAGCTTTTTGCATTGCTGAGAGTCAAATTTATACATATTGGACATTGTTAAATTTTACATTTCTAAGTTGACAGATAGAATTGGACAAATTAACCTATTGGGCTCAGGGGCAGAGCCACAATGGATTATTTTTAAGCAGGTGACGGCAGGTTCCAAGGCCATGTGAGAACTGATGCCACAACAAGAGATCCAGCAGCTTTGAGAATTTAAAACTTAATTGCAGACATCAAATACCATAGCATCTTTATCAATGAGGCAAAATGCTTGAGAAGGAAAGATACTTGCAAGCATTTCTGTCCCTAACGTACAAAAGTACAACCAAGTCTGGGCATAAGAAATTGGAATCAATAAACAAAATTTAATTGATATGAGTGGTTATTTAAAGCACGCAAAGGCAAATCTAGCTGATATTTAAGAGGACAATCAAAGTTTTAGAAAATAACAAATCAGTGGTTTACTGTGTTGGACATTAGCAATGGGTTCTGGTCCATACAGTTGGCACAAGAGTGTCAATATAAATTTGCGTTTACGTTCAAGGGACAACAGTACATCTGGACGTGTCTCTCCCAGGGATTTTATAATAATCCATCGATATTCCACCTTCCTTCAAGAAGGTTAGAGTGAAAGTTAGGCTGAAAATGGCACCGATAATGAAGGAAAAGGTTTCTTATTTGGGAATCGTAATAACACAGGGAAAGCATGAGACAGAGCAAAAGTGAGTGCAGACAACCCTCGAACTCCCCCTAGCGCAAGATATTAAAGCTCTAAGATAAAAAAAAGGACAGTTCCTATTTCAGGTTGTGAGATTAAACAGACAAGAAGCACCAACCCCCACAGTTAACCCCACATTCTAATTACTAACGAGTAAGGTTACGACCCAACAGCCACAAGTGACTGGTCTCCCTTGCCTTACCTTGACTACAGGACCAGAAAATGGACTTGCGATAATAAAAACTAATAAAATTGTAGACGATAATGTAAAGCTTGAGTTGGTACCGGTAATATTGATTTTCTCAGATATCCAGCTACCTGACTGGTGCCCTGAGAAGACCCGAGAGTTGTACAAGGTATTACTGTAACAATTGTTGAGACAGGAATTTGGTAATGAGAAAATGATAAAAAGATTACATAAAATACAATGATATTTTACCCTATGTTATGGAAATTGGGAAAAGCGGTAATTGGAACAACATTGTCCATTGTCTGAGTGTAGTCTGGAAAACCAGGTGATCATATGTCCTCATCCTAAATATAAAACGGCAGAATCAAAATGTGGATTTAATGCCACTGTAAATTGCACCAGGGAAGCTAGGAAAGCATTGTCAGGACTAACCCATGTGGCCTATATGGGAAAGGGGAGATATTGCCTAACCACCACAGCGAAGGAATATCAGTATGGATCTAAACGGACTTGTCCAGTGAGCAACAGTAAATTTTGGTTCAACCCGCAAATACCAACCCGAGTAGGGAAGATGGAGCTGGTACAGATACATGAGCAAAAGACAGAAACAGAAAGTATTAAGGAGGATTTGACAAACTACCTCCGAGAATATGAATATACTATTCAGCCATTGCCCACACCCTTGGGTAAAGAGAGACAGCAGCGAGAAGTCATTGCAAGCTGGAACAACAGTCGAAGATGCTACAAGATGAGATTGACAAGATAAATGATTCTACCTGGCAGGAGGACTTATGGAACTGGGGGTCAAGCGTGCAGATACACCCTTGGTTTAGAATTATCTCCCATGTCCTGATAGTGGTTTTGGGTATCATGGTGTTAGATGTGACATACTTAATTTGGCAACTTAAGAAATTAATTAGGCGATGTAAGAGGATGTATGAACACAGGTTGGACAGCTACCCAAAAAGCAATTAGTGTTTGAACTTGTTGTGTTAGTGTTTGAACTTGCTGTGTCAAAGGAGGGACAATTAGTTATACCATTAAAGGTTAATTGTATAACCTTTTCATATATACTGAAAATGAGTTAATGAATGATCAATGCACTTTATGAAATTGTATTATGTTTATACAATCGATTATGTAACAGTGATGCTTAAATGAGATGGTAATTGAACAAGTGTTCCACCTTTTATTTTGTAAACAAGTATTTGAAGCCCCTGCAAAACTTTACAGAGTTCCCGCAGCCCCCTTGAGATATAAGCAGGCGATGTATTGAGTGCGACCCCTCCGGGTGTTGAAAGCTGTTTCTAGACAAATATAGACCATTAAAGGCACCTAGGTGGGATCAAAGGAAGGATTCTTAAAGGGGTTTTGAAGAGTCAAGAGGGGACTGTGAGAACAGAATTTTAGAATTTTAAGAACAGAGTTTATGGGAACATTTACGCTGAGATTAATCAATCATGTATTGCCAGCTTGGCCTTGTGGCTGAAACAGCGCGATGGCAGAAAAATATATTTTGCTTCAATGATTACTTTAAGCCCCTGCCTCTCCCTCTACTCATGATGATGCTGTGTTATCATGGTATGATAAAAGGAGGGATTGTTGGAGAAATTTTTCTGAGCTTTGCTAATTATGACTTAACTTTGCAGAAGCAGAAAAGCAGGACACAGCTTGTAGCTAATCTAACCACAACCAACGGTCATAAATTGTAGACAGAGCAGCTAACCACAATCAGACGTTACGGCCAGATATGGTGTCTGGAGTGGGCATTGGATTAATGAACTAGCTTGTTATTGTTGAAACTGATGTTTTGCTGACCTCGGACTCTGCATGGTGCACAATCAAGTCGGCAGTCTTGTGACCATCCTATGGGTGTTTATCTAATTGGGAAACTGTTAGCTCTGCCTCTTTTATACTATATAAATCCACGGCGATCTGTAGCTCTTTGGGAGTAGACTTTAGGTAAGGTGTGCAACCCCATGATATCATGCAATAAAGTGTTTGATTCTCAACATCTGAGTCCGGAGAATTTGTTCAACAGTTGGGAAAATCTTAATTTTCTCCAACAGTTTGAGATCAGTGGTGAGTAAGGGTTTAGAAACAATAATCAGAGGGACAGAATTTACACACATTTGGAGAGGTTTACGTTATTTAAGGATTGTCAGGATGAATTTTCAAAAGGCAGATCATGCTTCACGAACGTAATTGGATTTTCTGATGATGCAACTGATAAGGCTGATGAAGGAATGGGGTAATTGCTGTTCATAAAGGTTTTAAGAAAGTGTTTGATTCGATGCCACATAAAAGGCTGGTGAACAATGTTGAGCCTCATGGAAAAGAAGGATGAGTGTCCAATTGGATCAAAAATTGGCTTAAGGACAGAAAACAGAGAAATGTGCAAAATGGTTGTTTTTCAGACTGGAGGATGGTAGACATTTCGTGTTCCCCAAGGGTCAGTGCTGCCACCTCTGCGTTTTTGGTTTTTTTTGTTATATGTTAATGACTTGAATCTTGGAATTCAGAGACGAATCCCCACATTTGCTGATGAAACCTAACTTGGAGGAATGGCAAACAGTGAGGTTTATGCAAACTTCCTGCAACAGGAGATAGATAGGCTAGCAAAATGGGCAGAGAAGTGGCAGATCGAATTTAATACAGAGGAGTGTGTGGTGATGCATTATGGCAGAAGGGATAGTGTGAGGTTATGCAAACCTAATGGCTCAGTTCTAAAGAGTGTGCAGGAACAGATGGACCTGTGTGTGGTTGTGCAAAGATCTTTGAAAGTGGCAGGACATATTGAGATAGTGATTGCAACGCATATGAGATATTGGAGTTCTTAAATGGAGGCATAGTGTACAAAAGCGGGAACGTTATGCTGAAAATGTATGCAGCTCTGGTTAGGCCCCAAATGGAGTATTGTATCCAGTTCTAGTCATCACAGTTTAGGACGCATATGAGTTTGCTTGAGAGGCTGCAGAGGAAATTTATCTGTATAGTTCCAGGGATGGGAGATTTCCGTTAGAAGGTGAGGTTGCAAAAGCTGGGGTTGTTCTCCCTAGAGCAAAGGATATTGAGAGAATATTTACTGGAAGTGGACTAAATTATGACAGAATCACAGAGTTGTTGCAGCACAGAAGGAGGCCATTCAGCCCATCGTATCTGCACCAGCTCTCTGAGTGAGCACTTCCGTTAGTGCCATCTTCCTGCCTTATCCCCATTAGCCGACATATTCTTCTTTTTCGTGTTACGAAATAATTGCCTGTCGGTTGTCTCAAATGAACCTGTCTCTATCGCACTCTCTGGTCGCATATTCCAGATCCTAACCACTGGCTGTGTGAACACGTTTTCCTCATGTTGGGATGTTTTTTTTTAACCAAGTACATTAACTCTATCCCCACCCGTTGATCCTAGGACGAGTGGGGACAGTTTCTCCCTCCCTACCTGTCTAGACATCTCATGATGTTGACAGGTTTAGATACGATAGACAAGGAAGAGCTGTTTCCATTAACTGATTAAACAAGGACTGTGGGACGCAGATTGAAAGTTTTGCATAAGAGATGCAGGGGGAATATGAGGAAGAACGTTTATAAGCAATAGATCATAATGACCTGGAACTCACAGCCCATGAGGGTGGTGGAAGCAGAGACAAATCAAAGATTTAGAAACATAGGAACATAAGACCATAAAAGCAGGAGTCGTCCATCCAGCCCATCGAGACTGACCTACCATTTAGTATGATCATGGCTGATCGACCACTTCATTACCTTTTCCGCACATATCCCCTCATGTCATTTGTATTTAGAAATCTGTCAATCTCTGCTTTGAACATCCTCAATGACTGAGCGTCCACAGCCCTCTGGATACAGAGTTCCAAAGATTAACAGCCCTCGGAGTAAAGAGATTTCGCCTAAACTCTGTCCTTAGTGGCATCCCCCTTATTTTGAAATTGTGTCCCCTGATTCCAGAGTCCCCAGCCAGGGGAAGTATCTTAGCTGCATCTACCCTGTCTATCCCTTTAACTATTTTATATATTTCAAAGAGATCACCTCTCATTCTTCGGAACGCTATTTCTCTTCATAGGACAGTCCTGCCATCCCAGGAACAAGTCTGGTGAACCTTCATTTCACTCCCTCCTAAAGTAAGTGGAATAAAGCTGCACACAATACTCCAAATGTGGGTTAACCAAATTTGGGTATGATTGACTTCACTCCTCCTGTACTCAAATCATCTTGTGATGAAGGCTAACATACCATGAGCCTTCCTAATTGCTTGCTGCACCTGCATGTTAGCATTCACTGACTTATTGACAAGGACACCCAGGTCCCTTTGTACATGTACACTATCTAATATCTTACCATTTAAGAAATACTCTGCACATCTATTCCTCTTACCAAAGTGCATCACCTCACAGTTTTCCACATTATATTCCATCTGCCACGTTCTTGCCTACTCACTAAGCCTGTCTATATCCCATTGAAGCCTTTTTGCATCTCCTTCACAACACACCTTTCCACGTAGTTTTGAGTCATCTGCCAACCTATAAATATTGCATTTGGTGCCCACATCGAAATCATTGATACATATTGTAAATAACTGTGGCCCAGGCACTGATCCCTGTGGCACCCCATTAGTCACAGCCTGCCAACGTGAGAATGACAATTTTATGTCTACTCTCTCTTTTCTGCTCTGCAACCAATCCTTAATCCATGCCAGTATATGAAGTCCTATTCCATGTGCTTAATTTTTTCTAACCAACCTCCTGTGGGGAACTTTATCAAACGCCTTCTGAAAATCCAAGTACACCACGTCCACTGACACTGATTCTCTTAGTAACATCCTCAGAAAACTCCACAGGTTCATCAAACATGACTTCCCATTCATAAATCCATGTTAACTATGCCCAATCATATCATTATTATCCACATGTCCGTTCATAACATCATTTAGAATCAATTCAAGCATTTTCTCAACGACTGATGTAAGGCTAACATGTCTGTAATTCCCTATTTTCTCTGTCCCTCCCTTGTTAAATAGTGGGGTGCCATTTGCTACCGTTCAATCGCAAGAACCGCTCCAGAATCTATATAATTTTGGAGGATGATCACCAATGCATCCTGTATCTCCATAGCTGCCTCTTTCAACACTGGGATGTAGAATATCACTTCCTGGGGACTTATCAACCTTCTGCCCTATTAATTCTGCAATACAACATTCTTACTAATACTAATTTCCTTCAATTACTCATTCACCCTAGCCCCTTGGATCTCTAATTCTGGGCGATTTCTTGTATTTTCCTCAGTGAAGACAGACGCAAAGTAATCAATTACCTTCTCTGCCGTTTCTCTATTCCCCATTATAAATTCTCCTGATTCTGCCTGTAATGGACCCACATTTTGTTAGCCAAGTGATTCCATTTTACGTACCTGTAGAAGCTTTTACAGTCGGGTTTTATATCTTTTCTAGCTAGCATTCATATTCTAGTTTATCAACTTTATAGGACTTTTCTTTTAATCATACACAATCCTTAACTTCCTCTGTTGTCCACGGTTGACTGCCTTTAATTTTGTGGTTTATGTGCCTTGAAGGAATGTATAGTTGCTGTAAACTATGTGATATTTCTTTAAAGAATATCCATTGTCTATGCACGGTCCTTTCTTTTCGTGTATTTTTCCAATCCACCTCGGCAAATTTGCCCCTCATACCTTCATAACTTCTTTTGTTCAAACTTAACACCCTGGCTTAAGATTGAGCTACCTCACTTTCAAACATAATGTAAAATTCAATTATATTACGGTCATTCATCCCTAAAGGTTATTTTACAATAAGATTATTAATTAGCCCTGTCTTATTACACAACACTAGATCTAAAATTTCCCGTTCTCTAGTCAGTTCCTCAACATACTCCTTTAGAAACCCGTCCCTAACACACTCCAGAAACACATCATCCATAACATTCTAATTAGGTTTACCCAGTCTTTATGAAGGTTGAACTCACCAGTGCTTTCTGCATTACCCATGATGCCTGGTTCTCTAATCTCCTGATTAATTCCATGCCCCACACTACCACTACTGTTTGGTGGCCTATAAACAAACCTTACCAATGTTTGCTGCCCCTTGTTGTTTCTTAACTCCACCCAAACAGATTTCATATTTTGTTCTTCAGACCTGAGATCCTTGTCAAAAGCCTTAGTAAAATCCATGTAGACCACATCCATTGCACTATCCTCAACAATCCACCTTGTTACTTCCTCAGAAATTGAATTGAGTTAGTAAGACGCGACCTTCCCTTAAAAAAAATTATGCTGACCATCCCTGATTAATCTCTGCTTTTCCATGAGGCAGTGTATCCTGTCAGAATTGATTGTAATAATTTACGTAAATAAACTTGAGATTCTCAGAATATGCAATGGATGGTAGGACCCAAGGATGGACAGAAGGTCAGGGGGAATCTTGTTGTACCTTTCAATAGATCACTGAAGGCAGCAGCACATGTAGATAATGTGGTTAGGAAGGCATATGGGACACTTGCCTTCATTAGTCCAGGCATAGAATACACGAGCCCAGAGGTTATGATGCAGACTTATAAAACACTGGTTAGGCCACAGCTGTTGTACTCTGTACAGTTCTGGGCACCACTCTATAGGAAGGATGTGAGTGCACTGGAGAGGGTGCAGAAGAGGTTCACCAGGATGTTGCCTGGTCTGCAGCATGTCAGCGATGAAGCGAAACTGAAAAGTCTAGGGTTGTTTTCCTTAGAGCAGAGAAGGCTGCGGGGGGACATTATTGAGGCCCAGAAAATTACGAATGGCATTGATAGGTTAGATAGGAAGAAACGTTTTCCCTTAACGGAGGGGTCCAGAACCAGTGGGCAGAGATTTAAGGTAAGGGGCAAGAGGTTTAGAGGGGATGTGAAGAAAAACATTTTCACCCAGAGGGTGGTTGGAATCTGGAATACACTGCCTGAAGAGCTGGTAGAGGCAGGAACCCTCACAACATTTAAGAAGCATTTAGATGAGAACTTGAAATGCCATAGAATACAAGGCCAAGTGTTGGAAAATGGGATTAGAATGGTTAAGTGTTCGATAGCCGGCTCAGACACGATGTGCCGAAGGACCTGTTTCTTTGCTGTATAATTCTTTGACTCGATTACTCTAATCTGCCTACCTCCTAGGTTAGACTGATCCACCGATAATCTTTTTCCCTATCCCTTGCAATGTTGTTTTTTTTTGAAGCAATGATGCAATGTCCACAGACGTTCAATCTTTTGGTACCTGGCCTGTATCTCGTGAGATTTGAAGATGATCCGCAGAGCATTCGCTATTTCCTCCATGGCTTCCATTAACATCCTGGGATACAATCCATCCGTGATGACAATTTATCCACTTTCAGGAATGCCAGACCCTCCCGTACTTCCACTATCATTATGCTTATTTTATCTAATATTTCACACTCCTCCTCCATTATTACACTGTCTGGATCATCCCTCTCCTTTGAGAAGAAGGAGACAAAACGCTCATTGAGAACACTATCCGCATCTTCTGCATCCATGCATAAGTTGCCCTGGACATCTTTGATATGCCCTACCCTTTCCTTAGTTATACATTTCTCTTAATGTACTCAAAAACATCTTTGGGTTCTCTTCGATTTTACGTGAAAATAATTATTTTTCATGTCTTCTTTTTACTTTCCTAATTTCCACTGATATTTCACCCCTTCACTGCCTTTACTCCTTTAGGCTTTCTAAAGTATTGCGTTTTGTGTGACCATCATAAGCTTTATTTTTCTGCTTTATCTTACCCTGTATGCTTCTAGATAACTAGGGGGCTACAGATTTGGCATTACCACACTTTATCTTTGCGAGGACATGTCTACACTGTGCATGTCAAATCTCGCTTTTAAATGTCTCCCACTGTTTACCCCTGACTTTCCTTGAAGTAGCTTTATCAAGTCAATTTTCGCCAGATCACCTCTCAGCTTCGTAAAACTTTGCTTCCCACAATTTAGATCCTTTATTCCTGTTTTATCTTTGTCCTTTTTTCCATGATTATTCTAAAACTACCTGCATTATAGTCACCGTCTCCAATATGGCCACCCACTGTTACTTCATCCACTTGCCCAGCTTCAGTTCAGAAGAATAAATCTAGAATTGCGCCCCGTCTCATTGGGCTTGTTATGTGCTGGCTAAAAAAAGTTCTCTTGAATACAGTTGAAGAATGTATTACCCTCTGTGCCCTTCATACTATTTGTATCCGGTTGTTATTGGGGTAGTTTATATCCCCATCCATTATTGCCCTATTGTTTTTGCACTCAGATATTTGCCTGCATGTTTGTTCTTCTATCTCGCTCTCACAATTTTGGATTCTATAGTACACCCATAGTAGTGTGGCTGTCCTTTTTTAATTTCTTAGCACCACCCACATCATCCCTCATCAAAGCTGTTATTGGTTCCTTAACCCTGCTTAACCCTTAACCCACGACCCCTGCTTTTTATCAGCCTCTCTATCCTGCCTGAAAACTTTTTATCCATGTATGTTGATCTGCCATCATTGCCCGTCTTTAAGCCAAGTTTCTGTTCCAGCAATGTTGTCATGTTGCCAAGTGTCCTGAGTTCATTGGTTTTATTTGCTATACTCCTTGGATTTAAATAAATTCCTTTTGTGCACTGACACATTCTAATGTTGCACACTTTTTAACCTTTGTTTCTTTTGTCTTTCAGAGTTTCTCGCTAATTTTATGCCTGCCGAATCCTGTCCTGAATTTGTCCTATCTGAACCTGCGCGCTTGTTCCCATTCCTCTGCTAATCTAGTTTAAACCATCCCCAACAGTACGAGCAATCCTTCCTGCAGAGCAATTTGTCCCAGTCCTGTTCGGGTGTAGACTGTACGGCTTGTACAGATTCGGTTCAGACTCAGACATCGGCCTCAGAGCGTTAAATGGTTCACTGATAGTAGACGGAGTTCATTATGGATACCGATGGCTTTGCTTTTTACATGATTTAATTTACACGTACATTATTGCAGTAAAACGGGGTTTCCAGATCTTATAGCTGGAAATACAGAATTAGCAGGGGCAGCAAAACCACAGCAAAGATGAGTGAGTAAATAACAAGAACAGTAATACAGTGAGCAATGGTTCATACAGCTGATAGATGGAGTCAAAGATTTACCAGGATGAACAACAGCAGCAAGCAGGGCAGAGTAAATGATAAGAACAGTAATGCAGTTAAACACGGTTTATAAAATTACAAGCTGTTTAGACAGACTTACCCGGGACACCAGTGAGAGCCAACATGGGACAGTTAATGTACTGAATAATCTGAAGTGCACGATGGATCTGAGAGTTTAATGACAGCCAATCATATTGTGTAGAAAAAGAGTAAAGTTGTGAGGATAAACTCCTGCCCATCGTTGTATCATTCCAAACTATTGTTCTCAAATTCCGATCCACTGTTGTAACATTCCAATCTATTGTTCTCAGATTCTGATCGATCCTCTCGCTCGCTCTAGAGCCGCTGACCCCTGTTAGTTACGAGGTTGTGGCTCGACACAGACACTATGGGATAACACATTGAAAAGAGTCCTTTATTAATAGAAGAAAAAAACCCTCCACTGGTAGAATAAGGGTCCATGGAGACTGATATTAATTACAGACACTGAACAAACAGTTCAGTTAACACCTTTCAATCCAACACCCTTATCACTACAATAAAGGAGAATAATGACACTGTCTGGATTGAATGCATGAGGGGGGTGTTGAGGGGAGGAGTGGTGGAAATAGCAGAGGCTCTGGCCAGAATTGTCCAATCCTCCTTGAATATGGGAGTGAAGACAGAGGAATTGAGGGTGGTAAATGTTAGACCCTATGTAAGAAAAAAGAGAGATGTGGCAAATCCTGCAATTACTGAACAGTCAGACTAGCGTCGCAACTGAGAATTTTTGCAGAGGTCACCGTGGGATGTTTTATAACATTAAATACGCTGCAAAAATCGCGTTGTTCTTGTTGGTGTACTTCTCTGTGGGAGAAGCCGCCGGTCACAGATAGGCCTGACTAGCCAGCAGTGGACCTGCAACCGAGGAGTACAACATTTCTAAAATCTTCACCCATGGAGAAATGCTAAGAAGTATACATTTGCCTGAGAGAGATTGCAACAAAGGCTCTCTCGAATGATTCTATGATTGTCCTCTGAGGAGAGACTAGTAGTAGAGGCCTATATTCCTTTGAGTTTGTCAAATTTGAGATTATCTGTTGAAACACATAAAATCTTTTTAGAACTTGGCAGAGTAGATGCTGAGACGACTTTTCCCCTGTCTGCTTAGACTAGATCGAGAGGCCACAGTCTCGGAGTAAGAGTTCAGCCATTATGGATCTGTCTTTCTGTGGTGATTGTATTCTTTCATGGGATGTAGGCGTCTCTGCTAAGGTCAGCATTTGTTGCCCATCGCTAAAGTCCATGAGCAGGTTACACTGAATCGATCTGATGAAAATTAATTCCAACAAAATGATCAAAATTAACAACCCGAATGGGCTGTGGATGCTCAGTCATTGCGATTGATGGATTTTGCATATTAAAGGAATCAATGGATATGGGGATAGTTTGGGAGCGTGGTGCTGAAGTAGAAGATCGCCATGATCTTATTAAAGCGTGGAGCAGAGTCGAAGGGGCTTGTAGTCAACCCCTGCTCCTATGCTTATCCTTCTGCGCCTAACCTGAAGGTGCTGACTCTGGCTGGAATACAGAGTAAAGCTTACTCCACAATGTTCCATCAAACATTCCCAGGGCGTGTACAGCATGGGGTTAGATATAGAGTAAAGCTTCCTCTACACTGTTCCATCAAACTCTCCCAGGGCAAGTACAACACAGTGCTAGACACAGAGTAAAACCCCCTCTACACTGTCCCCATCAAATACTCCGAAGACAGATACAGAGTAAAACTGCCTCTATACTGTCCCTGTGAAAACTCCCATGGAAGGTAAAGCATGGGTTAGATAGAGATTAAAGCTCCCTCTACACTGTCCCATCAATCTCTCCCAGGGCACGTACAGCACGGGGTTAGATACAGAGTAAATCTCCCTCTACACTACAAATGGGTTAGATACAGAATAAAGCTCTTTCTGCACTTTCCCATCAAACAATCCCAGCCCATACTGAGCATGACTCTGGGAGATTGATTACAAGGCAATGTGGCAATGTCATAAAGAACCACCATTCAGCCCATTTGGTCCTCTCCTTGTTTCTTTAATGGTGGCGATCTGGGTCTTCATATCTCAAAGCACACCCCACTGTGTTCAAACTGAGAATCCCAGCGTGGAATGATGGAACATCAGGTCTCAAAACACATCCCACGCTGTTCATACTGAGAATCACAGGGTGGAATGATGGGACATCAGGTCTCAAAACACATCCCACGCTGTTCATACTGAGAATCCCAAGTGATGGACCAAGATACAGAGTACGAAGCAAAACCAAGGGCAGAGGAAGGTGGGTAAGAGGTAAATCAAGAAGGAGAATCTGAGAGACACCAGTGTTCAATGTTAGAGTCGGTAAATTTCAGGGGGAGAATACTGAGTTCAGTAGTTTTAGTATCGAGGGAGATGGGGAGACTGGTGTGGAATCCATCACAGTGAGGATTAGTGGGGAGGGCGTTTCTATAGGGCTGTGTATTAAGGGATTCAGATGGACAAGAGAGGAAAGGTCAGAGGAGCAATTACTGCAGCAGTGTCCAAAAATATTGAGAGAGAAAGGGGTAGGTTCGTGGTTAGAGTGGACCATGGGCAGTCTGTTAAACTGTCTGTTTGTTGTGACCCGTTTTCCTTCTGTAGGCCAAAGACACACACACCCCATTAAACGCAACCAATGTCCTTTGGTCTGGGGAGGTCTCCCTTTGTGAAACATCAGCTTTTAGTAAAGCTTTTCATTTTGGCATTCATATGGTGTGAAATGTGCTGCAGAGCATCCGGCACCATCAGCTTTAAGGTGCACTAAGTACACATCAACTAACTTCATTTGCTGTAAAACAGGACGGGGCATTCTGAAGTCATGAAAGGCACTATACAAATAGAAGTCTCCATTAACAAAGGAGAAAAGGCCCAAAATGGAACACTCAGTCGCAGAACATAAGTCTCCTCTTATCTTAGTGAAAGCAAAGGCACAAAGATGATTTAATTCACATAAGTCTGGAATATTGAACCCCTGCCCAGTTTCAGGGATTATTGACATCAATTCAAATAAACCCTAACTGGTAGAACATGGTTCAGTCCTGCATGTGATTAACAGCAGCAAGAAGAGCAGAATCCAGCCCCTGCAGTCACTTGTGAACTCACTGGTGTTTCCACAGATTGAATGTCTGAGTGAATACCTTCCCAAACATGGAGCACGTATAAGGCCTCTCCGCATTGTAATTGTGTTGCTGTTTCATAAGTACATTTCTGCTTTCACAGCTCTTCTCAATATCAGAAAACTCCTTTCACAGCGAAACGGTTGATGTGTTAGAAGGTGGGATGAGTGAGCGAATTTCTTTCCACACACGGAGCATGCGAACGACCTCTCACTAGTGTCTGTTTCATCAGATGTTTCCTGCTTTAAAAGCTCTTCTCACATTCGCGACATTTAAATGGCCTCTTATAATTGCGAACATGTTGGTGTTCAGTGAGGTGAGATGACTGAATCCCTTTCCACACATGGAACACTAGAATGGTCTCTCCCCAGCATCAGTGTGTTGATGAATTTCCAGCTTGAATGGGTAATTGAATCCCTTCCCACAGTCCCCACATTTCCATGGTTCCTCTCCAGATCGGTTGATCTGTTGAACCTCATCCTGAAACAAAACACGTATACAATTTCTCCCCGCTGTGAATGGTGTGAATGTTTCTACAGGTTCCGTAACTGGTTAACATATTTCTCCTTCTATATTAAAACGGGCAATGATTTTCAGCTCCTAAAGTATTGAAAGAAATGTTCAGATTTTGATGTGATGTTTGCGTTTCCTATCTGCAAATTCTCCTATTCTAAAACTGTGTAAAAGGAGTTTTCAGAAGTTAGTAAATTACAGAAATTCAGAGCAAACAATTTATTTTTTCTCTGTACGATTCATTCATGGGGTGTGGGCATCACTGGAAAAGGCAATATATTGTCCACCCCTGATTGTCCTTCAGAAGGTGGTGGTGAACAGCCTTCCTGAACCACTGCTGCCCATGTGCTGTACGTACACCCACAATTATGTTGGAGAGGGCGATCCAGGAATTCGACCCAGTGATGATGAAACAGTATCAATACATTTCCAACACAGGAAGGTGTGTGACTGGGAGGGGAACATGCAATTGGTGGTGTTCCTATGTTTCTACTGTCAGGTCTTTTCTGCACATTTGTGCCAAGGCTGTAATGAAGTCTGCAGCCGATTACCCTGGCGGGACCAAGCTGAGCATTGGTCTACAGGTTATTGGTGAGTAAGAGGCCAGAATTGGAGGAGCACAGTTTTCCTAAAATCATGGAATGACACAGCACAGAAGAAGGCCATTCAGCCCATCATGCCCAGGCAAGCCCTTTGAAAGAGATGTGCAATTTAGACCCACTCTCCTGCCCTTCACCTGTAGTCCTGAAAATGTTTCCAATTCAAGTATTCATCCCTTTTGAAAGTTACTATTGAATCTGCTTCCACCATCATTTTGGGCAGTGGATTCCAGATCAAAACAACTCACTGCATAACGTCTTCCATCATGTCACCTCTGTTTCTTTTCCCAATTACCTTAAATCTCTTCTGTCTGCTACGGACTGTTCTGACACTGGAAAGGGTTTCCCCTCATTAAGAGGGTTGTATGGCTGAATGAGGTCACTGAAATAGGGAGTGGGTGATGCCAAGGAAGGAATTGAAAAAAAGGATGAGTATTTTAAAGGCTGATGTTCCCAGTACAGAATGTAACTCATTACTAAATAAAGGTATGTGTCTTTAACTGCTCAATATGCAGAAGTGTCAGATACAGAATGAGGGACTATCATTCACTGTATCTTTAACGAAGAGTAACATAGAAAAAGGGAAAGGAATGGCCTATACATACCTGGTCAATGAAGTGATTGAATTGGAACTCCAAGAAAATAAAAGGGACAAATGTTAAGCTACTTTGTTGAAAAAACAATCTCCATGTAACTATTAACAGATAAAGTGTTTAACAAAGGTTCATACTTACTCAATGAGCCGGCAAACGCAGATTGCATACATCAGGCACCACGATGAGTTACAAAACATGCTAGTGCCTTGGCCTCCAGCCCCAGAGCTTCTTCTTGTTGTTTCCCAGGACAATCAATCACCACTCACTAACATTGCATTGTCAGATGAATTTCAAAGGCTCAGAAGGAAAAATAAGAAATAATATTAGAGAAACATGATTCAATTTTTAAAATCTACTTAAAATCAAATCAAATGAATTGTTGCCTGAGCTTGGTGGGGAGTGGCTGTGGATGGTGTTCACTGTTTTGTACCACTGTATTTTTCTATACATATGAAACAGGATCTGCCTCTTCATTCCATTAGACAAATGGCAGATAATCTTACCCAGGATGCTCCTCGCGGGTGACTACGGCCGATCTCCATCAGAAGGTCTGCTGCAGACCCCATGAATCGTCTATGCACGGAGCATGTGCGGTGTGGCTCCAGGAAGCTGAGAGGAGGCGTGAGAAGCCTCAGCAAAACCAAGGCTCGAATTTTATGGTCACCAAATGAGCGGACCGCTGGCTGGGTCTGTGAAATTGAGTTGGAGGCGACGGCGGCGGGTGGGGGTGGGGGTGGGGAAAGGGGTTTGGCGTGGCTGCTCCAAACCTCTTCCACCCCGTTGTAATTTTACACGGGCTGTGGCAGCAAGAAATGGTTCACCTGCCCCAGGCCAATGAAGACCCTTAAGCAGACAATTAACTGGCACTAAGGCCCTCCACCTGACGCCGCGAGTGTTTTGCCCTCAGCAGCATTTAGGCGTGGATGGGGACTCCCACCTAACGAAAAGTTCCAGCCCATGTCTCAGGCCCCGAATCTGAGCCGCCAGCCCCGACGGATGTGCAGCGAGGGTCACAGCGAGAGAGACGGGGCACAATTACAGCGGTGGTGCAGCGTCTCCGCCGTCCGAGCAGCCACTTCCCGATTTCTTCTCCCATTTCCACCAAGTCAGGAAGCCTGTGAGCTGATTGGCTGGTAAGTATTGTAACTTTTTCCCTTTCTCCCAGGTTAATCTAAGTTGCTGGAAATGAAACATTCCAATTTTCTTCAGAATAAGGATTAAGTGTTACATGTTTGGTTCTTACCATGTTATCAGTGTGCCAGAACATTTTCCTTCTTCCCAGTATGGGTTCGTGCATGCGCCTGTCTACGTCATCAATTAATGACTGCAGTAATTAAACATTATTATTTGTTTCATAACTATATGAACTCCACACCAGTCTGTGTGACTCCTTCAAACGCCATGATGTATCTGTTTCCAGTCTCTCCCACAGGATCTCTTTATTCTTATTCTTTATTCTTTGCACTCTCTCAAGATTAACCCTTGTACTACATATCGCACCAAGTCGTTATCCCAATACATGTTTACATACATTAACTCTTTTTATTTACATATTACACACTCCCCCCGAGGTCTCAGACTTCACCAGTTCAATCTGCCAAGAGGCTTCACAGCTCTCTGTGGGCTTGTTGTTGTCAGATGTGGAAGATTGGCAGTCTTTCTCTGATCAGTTGTGTCTTGATTCGGATCGTCTTCATTGAGATTTGTAGTTTTAAATGCCTTTTGAATTGTCGGTCAATATCTGAGTTGTGTAGATGTATGATCAACTGATGTCTTTGCTGTAAAGGGAGAAGATTCTTCTATTTCTCCATCCAGCACATTCTTTCGTTCGTAGTGTACAAAATCGCTGTTCATTTTTGTCTTTCTGCTCTTACCTTTTGCCCTTCTGACAACTTTTGTAGGTTTCTGGTCCAGTACCTCCTGTGATAATTATGCCTCACTTTGTTACACTACGACTTTTCTTTGTCTTGTCCTGTCTAATAATTCTTACTTTTAACCTTGGAAGTAATTTCTTGGGTAGAATTGTCTTGCCATTTCTGATGGCATTAATCGGCATAATAATGGAGCAATGCTAAATGGAAATCTTGATTATTCTTCAACATAGTTTTAATGCACAGTTTGTGTTCGGCAGGGTCCACTCAGCTCCTGAACACATTATCCCACACCCCCACACCGGTTCAAACATGGACAAAAGAGCTGAACTCAAGACGTGTTATGAGAGGGACTGCACTTGAAATCAAGGCAGCATTTGACCGAGTATGGCATCAAAGAGTCCTCGCAAAGCTGAAGTCAATGTAAATCAGGGGGAAAACTCCCCGTTGGTTGGAATTGTACATAACACAAAGGAAGATGGTTGTGGTTGTTGGACGTCAATGGCCTCAGCTCCAACAAATCACTGCTGTAGTTCCTCAGTGTAGTGTTCTAGCCCCAACCGTCTTCAGCTGCTTTGTCAATGACCCTCCGTCAATCATAAGGTGAGAAGTGGGGTTGATCGCTGATGATAACACAATGTTCAGCACCATTTGTGATTCCTCAGATATTGAAGCAGTCCGTGTAGAAATGTGACAAGACCCGGACAACATCCAGGATCGGGCTGAAATATGATAAGTAACAACCGCGCCACGCAACTGCAAGGCAATCACCACCTCCAACAAGAGAGAATCAAACCAGGAAATGTCATGAGTAATGTTGAATCCTCCACTATCAACATCCTGGGGGTTACCATTGACCAGAAACTAAACTGCAGTAGCCATTTAAATACCATTGCTGCAAGAGCACGTCAGAGGCTAGGAATCCTGCGGTGAGGAACTCAGCTTCTGACTCCCCAAAACCTGTACATCATCTACAAGGCACCAGTGAGGTGTGTGATGGAATACTCTCCATTGCCTGGATGGGTGCAGCTCCAACAACACTCAAGAAGCTCGACACCATCCAGGAAAACGCAGCCCGCTTGATTGACACTGCATAGAATCCCCCTCAACACGGAGGCACAGTAGCAACGGGGTGTATCAAATCCTGAAACCCCCTTCATAACCGCACTGTGGGTGTACATACCCCACATTGACTGCAGCAGTTCAGGAAGGTAGTTCACCACCTCTTCGCAAAGTCAATTCGGGGTGCGTAATAAATGCTGGCCTACCTAACAATGCCCACATCCCATACACGAATAAAAAATATTTCTGACTGCTCCCTCAGCTTCTGAAGTTTATTGTGGATACTTAGGAGAAATTGTTAAATGAACAATCAACATTTTTTCTGCAAAATGCCGGAAGTAATCAATTGCAAATTGTGGTCCATTATCCGAGTTTATCTGATCAAGTATATCATGTGTTGCGAAAACTTTGTGCAAAACCCTGATGACTGCTTCAGTTGTTGCCTGTATCCGTTTAATTTCGATCTATCTTGAGAAGTATTCAATTATAATTAGACAGGATCACCCCTCAAAGAAGAATAAATTCCTCACCAACCATTCTCATGATGTCGTTGGGACTTCGGTCTAAATTAAAGATTCTCTTTCATTCTGTGAGCTGTTTTATTAGTTCATGGGATGTGGGCGTCGCTTGCTAGGCCAACATTTATTGCCCCTCCCTAATTGCCCTTGCGAAGTTGGTGGTGGCCTGCCTTCTTTAACTGCTGTAGTCCTTGGGGTGTAGGTACACCAACAGTGCTATTAGAAAGGGGGTTCCATGATTTTAACTCAGAAACGGTGACAGAATGGCAATATTGTTTCAATTCAGGACGTTGTGTAATTTAGAGGGGAACATGCAGGTGTTCCCATGCATATGCTGCCCTTGATATTCTCGGTGGGAATTGGAAAGTGCTGTTGAAGAGCCTTGATGAGTGCATCTTGGAGATGCACTGTGCATATGTCACAATTCGAAATCAGTTATTTTATATCCTTCGAGATTCTTGGCCACCACACAGACTCGAGCCCCTGTTCTACATTTAGTTATGTCCTTTGGCCCTGGTGTATTTTGTCCATGATGTCCAGTCTGACTGAGTCTGAAATTACCAGTCTTCCCTCCTATACCAGCAAATCATCCAATATAGTAAAGTGTCTTCTATATTCGAAGAAGATTGTCATCCATTATCCTTGGGAGTCTATTGTGGCCAATCTTTCTTTAACTTTTGAAAATACAGATGCATTCTTCATCTTGTCTCTGTGCCTGACAAATGTGTTGGAGTCTGTTTGAACATGCCAGACATTGTGATGTAGTGACCTGCGAATATGACTCGATGTCATTAATAAAGTTATCATCCTGTTGAGTAGGATTATCAGCCATCATTCGGGACAATGCATCTGCTGTCGTTTGCTGGGGCAGTTGCCATGTACATATGCTGTTTTACACGTGAACCACATAAGCCTCAGCCGGAATCTCTGGATCTGTGCTGGCATCCTAGTGAGTTCATTTTCCTCAAGCATGAAAACCATAGGTTTGTGCTCTGTCTCAGTGACAATCTTTAAGCCTGAAATGTAGTTTGAAAAGTTCTCACACGCCGAGGTGACAGTGAGAGAGTCCTTCTCTAACGCAGTCTATCTCTACTCCATGTCAAGCAGTGCTTGTAATGCGTATTAACTTCCATTGGGCTGTTCTTGGAAACATACTGTGGACGAGGCGTTAGCTGCGATTGCAGTTTATAATGAAGGGTTGCAATGAGCTCAAACATCCGGCGAAATCAGCATCTTCTCGATCCGTTGGAATGCTTGTTTCTAATGTGAATCCCAGCATTATGCCTGAGATTTCTGGGCAGTTGTCACAAATTCGGAACGTGGGCTGGATTAACTAGGAATGTTGACAACTGATTGACAATGCAAAGAAACCGTTGAAGATCATGAGTCGAAGTAGGAAGTCGAAATTCACTAATGGCTTTTATCTGTTTTGGGTTGGCCATTATCTGCCAATTCGCTACTTCTGACAATGTGTCCCAAAAATGAATGGACGTTTTTGTAAACCCACATATCTCATTCAATGTTGGGCCTTCATTCTGCAGATGATTCAACACTGTTCTAACACTTTGGCTATGTTTCTCTATGGACTCCCTGTAAATTAAGGATGTCGCCCATGTCTCAGATTGCACCATCGACGCCTTGCAGAATATTTGACATAGTTCTCTGGAATATTTCTGGAGCTCAAGTGATTCCAAATGGAAGATGGTTGAAACAAAATATTCTAAAGAGAGTAATGAAAGTCTTCAATAACTTGGTTTCTTATCTAACGGCGCCTGCAACAGCCACTATTCACATCAGGCTTCGTAAAGACAGTACTTCTGGAACCTTTGCCAAACTTTTGTCCACTCAGGCCATTGGATGAACTTCTGATGCCACTGCCGTATTAAGTTGAGTTACTTCAAGACAAAGACGAAGACCACCCCGTTTGATTTAGGAATAGGAACCATTCCTGAGCACCTATCTGTAGGCTCAGTGTAATAAAACAAATGAGTCCCATCTGGTCATGTCTTCTAATTGATGTGTGCATGGAAGCTCCTCGGATCTTTCTACAAACTAAGTCTCTACTCGGTCTTCAGTCACCCTAGACCTGCAAACAATTTTGGAAATTCCTTTTGAAAGTGTCTCCTGAAGTTTTGTTGCTTCACATCTTCTCCTTTCTCTGCAAGATGAAGGTCAATGCAAGCTCTTCTGCTGAAAAGTGAGAAATACAGCGTTTCTAATATTTGTTTTCCCTTCTACTGGAGAGTTGCCTGCAACTTCCACTTGATTTCCATTTCAACCCCTCTTTGGCCATGTAACTGGGTTTCCTTTGGTTACAAGAAAGGTGTGGAGAGCCATTGTTCTTTGTCTGATCAAAATGTTTCACATGATCCGGTGTCGAGTTTGAAATTAATGATCTATACATTGTCATATACGTCTGCACACCAAACTGCTTGATTCGCATCATTGATGTTGCCAAGAATATGTTTTGCTTCGACTGCTGCAGGAGGTTGTTTTACTTCATTAACCCCTCTAATCTTAAATGTTTTTGCTTTCTCCAGCGCTTGAGGCAGTCAAGATTTAATGTTGGCACATCTTACTGAAGTGCCATTGTTTAATGCAATGAAAGCATTAAGCTCCACTGGCAGGAAATTGTTCGCACCTATGAGTAATTTTGGTGTAAAGTTGCTGGCAGATTTTAAAGCCACTCGTCAGTTATACTACGCCAATCTCCAACCCACCCTGACCCAGACTGCCGCAGTAAACCTTTTCTTCTGGTGCCTGCTTTTCAGCTCACTGGTGAAGGTACTGAACACTTGCAGGAGATGTCCTGAACCAAGATCGTTGCTCATCGCGCAGGATTTGTCTATAATTGCAGCGCTGATTGAAGCAGGGATCTCAAGCGTTTATAATGTCTTCAAATTTGGCTGATGTCCCTTTAATACTTATCTTACTTTTATATCATCAGCGAGAACACCAATTAAATATAATCGTGTATTCACTTCTCGACGTCAGACCAGATGTAATCCTATATCGAAGAAACATTTTTTTACATAATACTCAGCTTCGAGTCTGATTGGGTCCGTCATGATTTTTAAAACTGTCCGGCATTCCCAATGTCTTATCTATGATATTTCACTTTATATAGTTTTTCAAGAGTGTTCCCCTTTAATAAACTCAGATTTTTTTTTATAAAGGCTAGCTTTCTTTAAATGAGTGTAGCACGTATTTTTGCGCGTCCTTTGCTGTTTCAATAAGCATAGAGCCATAGAATCATTGAGTTATGCACCACAGAAACAGGTCCTTCCGCCTATCGCATCTGTGCCGGCCATCAAGCACCTAACTATTCTAATCCCATTTTCCAGGACTTGGCCGGTAGTCTTGTATGCTAAGGCGTTTCAAGTGCTCATCTTACTACTTCTTAAATGTTGTGAGGGTTCCTGCCTCTACCACCCCTTCAGGCAGTGCGTTCCAGATTCCAACCACCCTCTGGGTGATTTTCTTCACTCAATTCCCCTCTAAACCTCCTGCCCCTCACCTAAAATCTATGACCCCTGGTTATTGACCCCTCTGCTAAGGGAAAAAGCTTCTTCCTATCTAACCTATAACTACCCATCATAATTTTGTAAACCTCAATCATGTCCCCTCTCAGCCTTCTCTGCTGCAAGGAAAACAACCCTTGCCTTTTCCGTCTCTCTTCACAGCTGAAATTCTCCAGCCAAGGCAACATCCTGGTGAATCCCCTCTGCACCCTCTCCAGTGCAATCACATCCTTCCTTTAGTGCGATGCCGGAACTGTACACAGTACTCCAGCTGTGGCCTAACTGGCGTTTTATACAGCTCCATCATAACCTCCCTGCTCTTTTATTCTGTGCCTCGATGAATAAAGGCAAGTATCCCATATGCCTTCCTAACCTTGTCTACCTGTGCTGCTGTCTTCAGTGATTTATAGACAAGTACACCAAGGTACCTCTGACCTTCTCTGCTTCCTCGGTACCTATTGTATAATCCCTTGCTTTGTTAGTCCTCTCAAAATGCAGAAATCCACTCTTCTCAGGATAAAATTCCATTTGCCTCTGCTCCACCCATCTTACAAGCCCACCTATATCACCCTGCAATCTAAGGCTTTCCTCCTCACTATTTACGACACCACCAATTGTCGTGTCATCTGTGAACTTACTGATGATGCCTCCTACATTCCAGTCTAAATCATTAATGTACACCAGAAACAGCAAAAGTCCCAGCACCAATCCCTGCGGTACACCACTGGTCACAGGCTTCCACTCGCAAAAACAACCCTTCAATATTACCCTCTGTTTCCTGCTACTAAGCCAATTTTGGGATCCAATTTGCCAAATTACCCTGGATCCCATGGGTGCTAACCTTCTTGACCAATCTTCCATGCGAGTCCCCATGAAAATCCTAACCGAAGTCCATGTGGACTACATCAACTGCTTTACCCTCATCTACACATCTCGTCACCGCCTCGAAAAATTCAATCAAGTTAGTTAGACACGATCTCAACCTGACTGTCATGCTGACTGTCCCTGATTAATCCCTGCCTCTACAAATGGAGATTAATCCTGTCTCTCAGAATTTGTTTCCAACAGTTTTCCAACCAGTGATGTTAGGCTCACCAGCCAGTAATCACCTCGTTTATCCCTGCTACCCTTCTTCAACAATGTTACCACATTCGCTGTCCTCCAGTCCGCTGGTACCTCTCCTGTGGCCACAGAGGAGTTGAAAATTGGTGTTAGAGCCCCTGCCTTGTCCCCCCTTGCCTCATATAACTGTCTGGGATACATCTCATCTGGGGCTTTATCCAATTTTAATCTTGCTAAAACTGCTAATACTTCCTCACTTTCAATGCTAATATGTTCAAGTACATTGCACTCCCTCTCCCTGATCTCTGCACCTACATTGTCCTTCGCCATAGTGAACACAGATGAAAAGTAATCATTTAAAACATCACCTGTGTCCTCCGGCTCCACACACAGATTGCCACATTGGACCCGAATGGGCCCTACTCCTTCCCTAGTTATTCAATAGCCCTTAATAGACTTATAAAATGCCTTAAGAATTACCTTTATGTTGCCCACCAGTGTTTTTCACGTCCCCTCTTCGCTCTGCTAATTACACTTTTTAAATGCCACCTAGACTTTCTATACTCCTCTTGTGCCTCCGCTGTTTGCAGCAATCTGACTCGGCCACAAGCCTCCTTCGTACCCTGATCCAATCCTCTTTACCCCATGACATCCAGGGTTCCCTGGACCTGATGGTCCTGCCCTTCACATTAACAGGTACATGTCGGCTCTGCACTCTCACTGTTTCCTCTGTGAATGACTCCCATTGATCTGATGTCGACTAGCTGCTCCCAGTCCACTTTGGCCCCATCCTGCTTTATCATCTTAAAATCCGCCTTCTCCCATTTCAGTACCTTTATTTTCGGTCCATCTTTGTCCTTTTCCATAACTACCTTAAATCGTAGAGAGTTATGGTCACTATCGCCGAAATGCACCCCCACTGACACTTCTACCACTTGTCCGGCTTCATTCCCTAGGTCCAGTACCACCCCTTCTCTTCCAGGACTATCTACGTGCTGGCTCAAAAAGCTCTCCTGTATGCATTTTAAGAATTCCGCCCGCTTTAAGCCTTTTGCACTAAGGCTACCCCAGTTGATATTGTGGAAGTTGAAATCCCCTACAGTTATTGCACTATTACTTTTAGAACTATTTCAGATTTGCCTACATATCTGCTCTTCTATCTCTCCCTGACTGTTTGGCATCCTGTAGTACAGTCCCAGCCACGTGATTACCCCCTTTTTGCTTTTCAGGTTCTACCCATATGGCCTCATTTGCGGAACTTTCTTAGATGTCATCCCTCGTTACTGCAGTAATTGACTACTTGATCAATAGTGCAATGTCACCTCCTCTTCTACCCCCTCCTCTGTGATGCCTGAAGATTCTATGCCCTGGAATATTGAGCTGCCAGTTCTGCCCTTCCCTCAACCATGTCTCAGTGATCGCAATAATATCGTAATGCCATATGCTAATCAATGCCATCAATTCATCTGCCTTACTGGTAAGACTCCTGTCATTAAAACAGATGCAATCCAGCCTTGCATTTTTCACTTGTGCCTCAGCAGGTAGATATTTTCTGTGCCTTCCAAAGTGACTCATTTTCTCTTCTATATTGGACTGCACATCGCCCCCCCCTACTGTAACTCCACTCTGCATTCCATCCCCCTGCCAAGTTAGTTTAAAGCCCCACCTCACCCCCCAACAGCACTAGAAAACCTTCCAGCAAGGATGTTGGTCCCGTTCTGGTTCAGGTACAATCAGTCCAACTTGTACAGGTCCCACCTTTGCCAGAGCAGACCCGGTGATCCAGGAAACTAAAGCCTTCCCTCCTGCATCACCTTCTGAGCCATGCACGCATCTGCTGCATCCTCCTATTCCTATGCTCTCCAGCATGTGACACTGGGAGTAATCCAGAGATTGCAACCTTTGAGGTCCTGCTTTTTAGTCTGCTACCTAGTTTCCTTAATTCCTGTTGCAGGACTTCATTCCTCTTTCTACATATGTGCTTGGGAGCAATGTGTACCACGACCTCTGACTCTCAGTTCAGAGTATCTTGCAGCTGCTCCCAGACGTCATTGACCTAGCACCAGGGAGGCAACATACCATCCTGGAGTCTCATTTGTGGCCACAGAAACGCCTGCCTCTCTCCGTATGGTTGAATCACCTTTCAGTATGGCTCTCCCACTCGTTATCAGCCTCTCCTGTGCAGCAGAGCCATCCGTGCTGCCATGAACCAGGTTGCTGCAGCTTTCCCCTGGGAGGCCATCCCCCCGCCCACCCCACCCCCTCCCCCAAACCTCCCAAACAGTATCCAATGCGCTATATCTGTTTGACAGAGGGATGGCCAGAGGGGTCCCCTGCACGATCTGCCTGCGCCTACTACACCTCCTGGTGGTCACCCATCCCTTTTCTGCCTCTGCAGCCATTACCTGCGCTGTGACCACCTCAGTAAATGTGCTATCCACGACGTCCTCAGCATTGGGGATGCTTCACATTGAGTCCATTCACAGCTCCAGCTGCGCAATGCGGCAGCTATTAGCTGCAGCTGGGCACAGACACTGCACACATGGTCGCCAGGGACACTGGAAGTGTCCCTGATTTCCCACATTGCACAGGAGCAGCATGCCACGGGGCTCAGCTCTCCTGCCATGACTTATCCTTAGAATAAGCTCCTTTGTTACTCCCTTTAATTTTGAGTACAAATTTGGAAAGGGACCTAATTCTACTCAAACACTACCTACAACTATCTAAATTCCCTACCTTTACTTTTACTTCGGCTATTGAAAGTAGTAACAAAATGTAGAAATACACACCTACTCCTACTTACCAATCAGCTGCCTCCCTTGCAACGCGTCGCTTTTTGAACTGTGATGCCAGTGATGCACAATGCAGCCATTTCATGTGCAATGCTCCGCAGATTTTTTTTTGATATGCACTGCAGCCATTTAAAGTGACGTACAGTACGACTATTTTTAATGATATGCTCTGATCCATTTTAAGTAAATTATGCAGTGCAACCACTTTAGGTGATATGCAGTGTGATCTTTCTGGATGATATGAAATGGAACCATTTTAAGTTGCATGCAGTGTGTTCATTTATCTGATAAATTTATGAAGCATTATAAAGGGCTATAAAGAAGTAAAGTCTGTTGTAAAGAGTTTTAAAGCATTATGATGTTTTATAAAACATGATTATGAAGAGTAAATCGCGATGTAAAGTATTTTGATTAGTGTCAAAGTATTACAGAGGGTTAAAATGATGATAAGGTATGATAAAGATGGTATAAATGTTGTACCGGGTCGTAATTCATGAGAAAGAATTGTGAAGCATTATAAAAGATTATAAACAATTTTAAATGATTATAAGGGTTATAAAGAATTATAAAAAGATTATAAAGACTCCAAGTGATTATGAAGAATTCTCCCTCAGCCTCAGACACACATCACCATGGGGAAGAGGCCGCACACACACTCCCCATCTGCAACGGGAACAGGTCCCGTCACGATGGGAGAAGGCCCCACCACTACTCCTCACATCACAGGGAGCAGGTCTAGCACCCAGACTGCTGTCACCATAGAGAACAGACGCCGCAACCCCTACCCCCGCGCCTGCACCCCCGCGACCCTCGCCACCATTGGGAACAAATACCGCCCCCAGCATTCTATCACCATGGGGAAGAGGCCCCGCCCCATAATGCCACCATAAAGGCCAGCCCCGCTTAGTCATCACAGGCCCACCCCCAAACCGCTGGAAATAGTCAGTGATTCAGCTGCTCTCATCGTGAAGTTAATTTAAGAATTGGAGTAAAGGGATATTTCAGCACACTAGAATTAGAATTAGAATATTACAGCGCAGTACAGGCCCTTCGGCCCTCGATGTTGCGCCGATCATCTGACCTACACTATTCCATTTACATCCATATGTCTATCCAATGACCACTTAAATGCCCTTAAAGTTGGCGAGTCTACTACTGTTGCAGGCAGGGCGTTCCACGCCCCTACTACTCTCTGCGTAAAGAAACTACCTCTGACATCTGTCCTATATCTTTCACCGCTCAACTTAAAGCTATGTCCCCTCGTGTTTGCCATCCTCATCCGAGGAAAAAGACTCTCACTATCCACCCTATCTAACCCTCTGATTATCTTGTATGTCTCTATTAAGTCACCTCTCCTCCTCCTTCTCTCTAACGAAAACAACCCCAAGTCCCTCAGCCTTTCCTCGTAAGACCTTCCTTCCATACCAGGCAACATCCTAGTAAATCTCCACTGCACCCTTTCCAAAGCTTCGACATCCTTCCTATAATGCGGTGACCAGAACTGCACGCCATACTCCAGGTGCGGCCTCACCAGAGTTTTGTACAGCTGCAGCATGACCTCGTGGCTCCGAAACTCGATCCCCCTACTAATAAAGGCTAACACACCATATGCCTTCTTAACAGCCCTATTAACCTGGGTAGCAACTTTCAGGGATTTATGTACCTGGATACCAAGATCTCTCTGCTCATCGACACTACCAAGAATCTTCCCATTAGCCCAGTACTCTGCATTGCTGTTACTCCTTCCAAAGTGAATCACCTCACACTTCTCCGCATTAAACTCCATTTGCCATCTCTCAGCCCAGCTCTGCAGCCTATCTATGTCCCTCTGTACCCTACAACACCCTTGGACACTATCCACAACTCCACCGACCTTCGTGTCATCCGCAAATTTACTAACCCACCCTTCTACACCCTCATCCAGGTCGTTTATATAAATGACAAACAGCAGTGGCCCCAAAACAGAACCTTGCGGTACACCGCTAGTAACTAAACTCCAGGATGAACATTTGCCATCAACCACCACCCTCTGTCTTCTTTCAGCTAGCCAATTTCTGATCCAAAGCTCTAAATCACCTTCAACCCCATACTTCCGTATTTTCTGCAATAGCCTACCGTGGGGAACCTTATCAAACGCCTTACTGAAATCCATATACACCACATCCACGGCTTTACCCTCATCCACCTGTTTGGTCACCGTCTCGAAAAACTCAATAAGGTTTGTGAGGCACGACCTACCTTTCACAAAACCGTGCTGACTATCGCAAATGAACTTATTCTTTTCAAGATGATTATAAATCCTGTCTCTTATAACCTTTTCCAACATTTTACCCACAACCGAAGTAAGGCTCACAGGTCTATAATTACCAGGGCTGTCTCTACTCCCCTTCTTGAACAAGGGGACAACATTTGCTCTCCTCCAGTCCTCCGGCACTACTCCTGTCGACAATGACGACTTAAAGATCAACAACAACGGCTCTGCAATCTCCTCCCTGGCTTCCCAGAGAATCCTAGGATAAATCCCATCTGGCCCAGGGGACTTATCTATTTTCACTCTTTCCAAAATTGCTAACACCTCCTCCTTGTGAATCTCAATCCCATCTAGCCTAGTAGGCTGTATCTCAGTAATCTCCTCGGCAACATTTTCTTTTTCTACTGTAAATACTGACGAAAAATATTCATTTAACGCTTCCCCTATCTCCTCTGATTCCGCACACAACTTCCCACTATTATCCTTGATTGGCCCTGTTCTAACTCTTATCATTCGTTTATTCCTGATATACCTATAGAAAGCCTTAGGGTTTTCTTTGATCCTATCCGCCAATGACTTCTCGTGTCCTCTCCTTGCTCTTCTTAGCCCTCCCTTTCGATCCTTCCTGGCTAGCTTGTAACTCTCAAGCGCCCTAACTGAGCCTTCACGTCTCATCCTAACATAAGCCGCCCTCTTCCTCTTGACAAGCGCTTCAACTTCTTGAGTAAACCACGGCTCCCTCGCTCGACAACTTCCTCCCTGCCTGACAGGTACATACTTATCAAGGACACGCATTAGCTGCTCCTTGAATAAGCTCCACATTTCGTTTGTGCCCATCCCCTGCAGTTTCCTTCCCCATCCTACACATCCTAAATCTTGCCTAATCGCGTCATAATTTCCTTTCCCCCAGCTATAATTCTTGCCCTGCGGTATATACCTATCCCTGCCCATCGCTAAGGTAAACCTAACCGAATTGTGATCACTATCGCCAAAGTGCTCACCTACATCTAAATCGAACACCTGGCCGGGTTCATTACCCAGTACCAAATCCAATGTGGCATCGCCCCTGGTTGGCCTGTCCACATACTGTGCCAGAAAACCCTCCTGCACACACTGGACAAAAACAGACCCATCTAAAGTACTCGAACTATAGTATTTCCAGTCAATATTTGGAAAGTTAAAGTCCCCCATAACCACTACCCTGTTACTCTCGCTCCTGTCGAGAATCATCTTCGCTATCCTTTCCTCTACATCTCTGGAACTATTCGGAGGTCTATAGAAAACTCCCAACAGGGTGACCTCTCCTCTCCTGTTTCTAACCTCGGCCCATACTACCTCAGTAGACGAGTCCTCAAACGTCCTTTCTGCCGCTGTAATACTTTCCTTGATTAACAATGCCACCACCCCCACCCCGCCCCCTGTTTTACCATCTTCTCTGTTCTTACTGAAACATCTAATCCCGGAACCTGCAACATCCATTCCTGCCCCTGCTCTACCCATGTCTCTGAAATGGCCACAACATCAGGATCCCAGGTACCAACCCATGCTGCAAGCTCACCCACCTTATTCCGGATGCTCCTGGCGTTGAAGTAGACACACTTTAAACCAAGTTCTTGCTTGCCAGTGCCCTCTTGCGTCCCTGTAACCTTATCCCCTACCTCACTACTCTCAACAGCCTGTACACTGGAACTACAATTTAGGTTCCCATTCCCCTGCTGATTTAGTTTAAACCCCCCCGAAGAGCACTAACAAACCTCCCCCCCAGGATATTGGTACCCCTCTGGTTCAGGTGAAGACCATCCTGTTTGTAGAGGTCCCACCTACCCCAGAAAGAGCCCCAATTATCCAGGAAACCAAAACCCTCCCTCCTACACCATCCCTGCAGCCACGTGTTCAACTCCTCTCTCTCCCTATTCCTCTCTTCGCTAGCACGTGGCACAGGCAACAACCCAGAGATAACAACTCTGGTTGTTCTCGCTCTGAGCTTCCACCCTAGCTCCCTGAATGTCTGCCTTAAATCCCCATCTCTCTTCCTACCTATGTCGTTGGTGCCTATGTGGACCACGACTTGGGGGTGCTCCCCCTCCCCCTTAAGGATCCCAAAAACACGATCGGAGACATCACGTACCCTGGCACCTGGGAGGCAACACACCAACCGTGAGTCTCTCTCGTTCCCACAGAACCTCCTATCTGTTCCCCTAACTATGGAGTCCCCAATGACTAATGCTCTGCTCCTCTTCCCTTTTCCCTTCTGAGCAACAGGGACAGACTCTGTGCCAGAGACCTGCACCCCATTGCTTACCCCTGGTAAGTCGTCCCCCCCAACAGTATCCAAAACGGTATACCTGTTGTTGAGGGAAACGGCCACAGGGGATCCCTGCACTGCCTGCTGGTTCCCTTTCCTTCCCCTGACGGTAACCCATCTACCTACTTCTTTTACCTGAGGTGTGACTGCCTCCCTATAACTCCTGTCAATAATCCCCTCCGCCTCCCGAATGATCCGAAGTTCATCCAGCTCCAGCTCCAGTTCCCTAACGCGGTCTGCGAGGAGCTGGAGTTGGGTGCACTTCCCGCAGATGCAGTCAGCAGGGACACTCTTGGCGACCCCTACCTCCCACATTCTGCAGGAGGAACATACAACTGCCTTTACCTCCATTCCCACTATTCTAGATTCCCAATAAATCTACTGAAAAACCAAACGAAAAAAAAAAAGTCAAAACTTGTTCGCTTAGCAATCCGACGGACTGAACTTTTTAAATAAAAAGCTTACCTTATCAACACACTAGAGTCCTTTTTTTTTGGTTAGAGGAGGAGGGTGGGTGGGAGACACTACACGTGTAGTGTCTCGGGTACTGCCACTGCCCAAATAAATAGTTTTCCCCTACCCAGCAGTCCCCGGTCCTCCGAAACAAAAAAGGGATTAACTTGTAACTTACTGAAATTGACCGCTCAGCTGAAAGTCCGCTCCGCACCTCGTTCTGTCAAGGCTGCTCTCTAAACTGAGTCTGCGTCACGGCGTAAATCGCACTGTTGGTGCAGCAACTCATGAGCTGCAGCATGAAGCCCACTTCCTTCAAATAAGCATGTAAATAAACAGACCGATATCCTAAATCATATATTCGGCCCCAAATTGAATATACCATTAACACTGCCCATAACAGGATGAAATTTGCCGAGATCACTAACAGTAAAATGATGGATTTCCTTCGACTCTCCATTTCTGGGTCTCTGCGAATCTCCCCACTGCTGTGAGCCCGGAGTCTCCTGCGTCATCTGTTGCTCACTAAAATGTGTCTGACTGTGGCAGCATTGAGCAGCAGAATCACCACAAATGGAACAATCGGAGTTAGAATGTGATGGAGAAACTGGACTGATGCCCAAACAACAGAGTACCAAACAATGGATGTTACAGAACAAAACCAGGGTTCATTCCACAGCCAATACTGACCAGTTAACATAAAATACCAGGTGATGTTATTTAAACAGCTCAGCACAGTCACTGTTACCAAAACCGCAGCTGCCGTTTTCTCACTGCAATATTTACATTTCAGTTTCTGGCAACAAATGGCCACAAATCTATCAAAGGTAAATGTGACGGTGAACCAGACGGAACAGTCTGTATCTGCATAAAGCAGGACGTCGTGGATATTACAAACGGATATGGACTGCAGGAACTGGAACTGTTCCTGATAAACAATATGTGCCTCAATATCAGGTCGAGGATAATGACCAGTAGATCCGCCACTGACATGGCCACCAGGTAGCGAGTAACACATTTGGAGAGACCGCACTTTCCCCGAGAAAGGATCCCAATCGTCAGCAAGTTTACTGTGAGGAAGGGAAATAAACAGAAAAAAATATACATCAGGCTAACAGCAAATTTATCAGTTTGATTGATGACTTATTGAGATTTACAAATGTGTTCCTGTATCCCGTGTTGTGAGGAAACGATTGGACCTGAAAAAACGAACAGGAAATGATGCATCAGGTTCGGAGTAAAAAAAGACAGTTTAAAGCAGTTTGGGGTGTCATTTGTGCATTTGTTATCACATGCAGTCTGTAACTAATTATGGTACCAGTGGCAGGAATTTATGCCGCAGCCAGTGAGTTGAACTCAGTAGAGACTGCGGGGGGCTCGATGGCGGGCCGAAAATATGAAGGGAACCCTGTCTTGGCAATTTGCAGCCCACACCTGGCGCAACTCAGTGGCGCTCGGGAAATTCACTGCCCGGTATCGTGGCCCGTGTCCCTTAAAGATAAGGATCCAGCCTACAAAAACTGCAGAAACAATCAAGGGGGCAGCAGCTCAGTATCGGCAACACGACCGGGATCAGTGGAACTATGAGTCCTAGACCGGGCCTGGGTGCGGGACAATCGCTTGAGCCCTAACACCAAGTAAGTGTGGCAAAGACACATGGTCCAGTTAGCTAGTGATGGCTATTGCCTGTCATACACCAGACCTGGGACCTGCACATACGCTGCTGCCCTGAACGCATGTAAGGATGGCAAGGATAGGAGGACCAGTCAGCTAGCGGGGGTCACTACCAGTAATAATCCAGTCCTGGGACCAGGACCATTACTGGAGACTGTGGACCCCAGCTCAGAGTTTTGATGACATCGGGGCCCATCAAGGAGCTGGGCCTGTGCCAGAACTGCTCCCATTCTGGGAACTGTGCCATCGCTGCAATTCATGCTAGATGCTTTGCTGGAGCCACACACCTCAGGTGAGTGTGGTGGGTGCTTGCGGCCAGTGAGTGACCAGGTCCAAATGCTTTTGAGGCATCAGGCTTGGAAGCAGGCCCATTGCAGGAACCCTGCAACTCACGTAAGTGTGTCGAGGACATCGGGGCCAGTCACGGAGCAGGGGACATTGTTGGAACTACATACTTCCTGAGTCAAGGATCATCATTGAGACCCAGACCTCAGGTCAGTGTGGTGGGGCCGCCAGTGTCTGTCAAGCAATTGTGCCTCTGCATGTACCACACCAGGCCTGGCACCAGGACCATCACTGCAGATTGGACACAAGTTAAGCGGGATGTGGCCGGGATCAGTCAGAGATCGGGTGCCCTGCTGGAACTGCAGCAGGCCTGGGAGCAGTACCTTAACAGGAGGTTCGACCCCAGATAGGATTGTCAGTATAGCTGGGATCATTCAGGGACCGCGGCCACTGCCGCTATTCCAGCTGACTAGGACCATTGCTAGAGACCCATAAGCAATGTAAGTGTGGCAGTGTCGCCTGGGCCAGTAAGGAAGTGGGGGCCAAGGCCAGAACGACAGCAGGCCTGGGACCAGACCCATCATTGGATAATTGTCCCCCTGTATTGTGTGCCGGTATGATCACCTCCATATTGAAACAGAGTCCCCTCACACACTACTCCTGGGTTAGATGGAGATAGCAAAAGTGCTCTTGGAAAAGCCGGGGTGGGTTGGGCAGAGTCTCCTCCTAATCCCTTTTTACAGACCTTCACCTCCTGAAGCCTCTGCTCCATTTGCTGGCTATGTTACAGAATCAGAATCACTGTAACTACAGTCCCCATACCTCGTCCAGAGTTGGGTCACCAAATCATCTGTCTGCCCTGAATGTCTGAAGCAGCTCAGATCACAACCACCAGAAAATCATCCACAGCATCTCCACGAACGTTACAATATCAGAAGTAAGTCAAAGGTCCCAGACCTGTAAATTGGATGCCTGGTCCTTTTAAATAACACTAGAGGGGTTTCCTCGTGCTGCTGAATGTATGTTCAGCCGGGAGTGACTAATACAGGCGGTCAGTGGACATGCACAGACCAAGCTTCAAAGACGCACATCAAAGCAGTTGGAAAAGCAGTTAGACTTGATATTCCAGAACCCTACATGCTGCTCGAACACACAATGTTCAGCCGCCCCAGAGCACTGAACAGCATGAGACAGTGTGCAGGCCACGATGCAGGTGACTGGTAGCTCAGCTCGCACCCTTTTACGGATCCAGGCTTGCATAGCATCAGCAATAGTGGTGCCGTGGAACGGAAAATCACGGCCAGGGAGAGATACAGAGGGAAGAAGGAAATTCAGTTTAAATGAGGAAATGGAAATAAACTTGAAGGCAAAAGATTTGCTGCAATATGGGAAATGGACAAATGCAATGGAGGTGTGAGGCCATTGAGAAATTCAAACACAAGAATGAGAATATTAAAATTAAGGTACTGCCAGACAGGGAGACAATGTGATGGAAGATTGGGATTTCGTGTGCATTGGAATACAGGCAGCAGAGTTCTGGACGGTTTGCAGTTTATGGAGGTTTTTGACTTGGAGGGGTTGCGGGTTATAATTGGCATAAGCAAATGTGGATTTAACGAAAGCATGGATGAGGGTTTATGCAGCAGATGGGCTGAGGCAGAGGTGGAGACGGGTGATATTTCAGAGGTGGTAGTGGGCAGGGTTGGTGATGGAGAGAATATAGAGTTGAACTCAGCTCAGGTTTAAATAGAACACCGAGGTTGCATACAGTCTGGTTCAGCCACAGAAATTGGCCACGGTGGGGTATGTGTTTCACAGATAGGGGATGGAGTTTGCAATGGAGACAAATGACACTGAGTTCACTCGTCCTAAAATTTACATTACTGAACAGTATTCCAGTTAAACAGGGTTTACAGATCTCCTAGCTGTAAATGGAGACTTACCATGGACGTAAACAGCAATAAACATGAGGGAGTAAATTACAAGAATAATATTGCAGATTAGTAATGGTTTCGAGAGCTAATAGCTGGAGGATGAGATTCACCTGGAATAACAGCAGCAGCAAGGAGGGCAGAGTTAATTACAGGAGTAGCAATAAAGTAAATATGGTTTATATGATTAATAGCTGTTTCAGGAGTCTTACAAGGGCACCAACAATGGCATGGATGGGCTAGTAAATGCATTGAATAATCTCACATACATATAGGATCCACATTTCTAATGATATCGAGTCATAATACGTTGAGAGATTCCATCCGACACTGGATGGAAAACCATTCCCACCTGTCGCAGATCAGACCACAGAGACCGGGCCATTCTATCCATCTGATCTGGGATAGTAAAACATGCTGACAAGTCACAGATCAGACAACAGAGACCAGGCCATTCCATCCACCTGATCCAGGATAGAAAATCATTCTCACCTGTCATAGGCCAGACAGCAGAGACCAGGCCATTCAATCCATCTGATCCGGGATAGAATACCATTCTCACCTGTCATAGGTCAGTCAGCAGAGACCCGGCCATTCCATCCATCTGATCCAGGATAGAAAAATATTCTCACTTGTCACGGGTCAGAGAGTAGGGACCAAACCATCCGCATCCCTCAAATCCAAGATAAAAAATTAGTCCCAAATGTGACAAGTAAGACAGCAGAGACAAGGCCATTCCATCCATTCGAACTGGGAAAGAGAACTATTCTCATCTGTCACTGGGCAGACAGCAGAGACCAGGCCATTCCATCCATCTGATCCATGATATAAAATCATTCTCAACTGTCACAGGTCAGACAGAAGACACCAGGCCATTCCATAAATCCAGTCCAGGATTTAAATAATTCTCACCAGTCATTACGCAGATAGCAGAAACCAGGCCATTCCATCCATCCGATCCAGGATATAAAATCATTCTCACATGTCACTGGTCAGAAAATAAGGGCCAGCCCATTTCACACATCTGATCCGGGAGTGAAAACCATTATCACCTGACACTGGTCAGACAGCAGAGACCAGGCCATTCCAGCCATCCGATCCAGGATATATGATCATTCTCAATTGTCACAGTTCAGACAGCAGAGTTCAAGCTATTCCATCCAATCGAACAGGGATAGATACTATTCTGATCCGTCACCTGTCAGACAGCAGTGATCAGTCCATTCCATCCATCTGTTACGTGGTGCGAATACCATTCTCACCTGCCACAGGTCAGACAGCAGAGACCCGGCCATTCCATACATCCAATCCGGGACTGAAACCCATTCTCACCTGTCAATGGTCATACCACAGTGACCAGCTATTCGATCCATCTGATCAGGGATAGAGAACCATACTGATTTGTCACAGGTCAGGTAGCAGAGACCAGGCTATTCGATCCATCCGATCAGGGATAGAGAACCATTCTGATTTATCACGGGTCAGATAGCAGAGACCAGGCTGTTCGATCCATCTGATCAGGGATAGAAAACCATTCTAATCTGTCACAGGTCACATAGCAGAGATTAGGCTATTCAATCCATCTGATCAGGGATAGAGAACCATTCTGATCTGCCACAGGTCAGATAGCAGAGACCCGGCCATTCCATACATGCGATCCGGGACTGAAAGCCATTCTCACCTGTCACAGGTCAAACAGCAAAGACCATGCCATTGCTTCCATCTCACCTAGGATAGAAAACCATACTCAGCTATCGCAGGTCAGACAGCAAAGACCAGGCCATTCCATGCATCCGATCCAGGACAGTAAATCATTCACACCTGTCACTTGTCAGACAGCAGAGAGAAGGCAATTCCAACCATCCGATTCGGGATGTAAATACATTCTCACGTGTCACAGGTCAGATATAAGAGACCAGGCCATTCCACTGATGCAATCCGGGTTAGAAAGTCATTCTCACCTGTCACAGGTCAGACTGGTGAGACCAGGCAATTCCATCCATCCACTCCAGGTTGACATTTATTCTCACCACTCACAGGTCAGAGAGCAGAGACCAGGCCATTCCAGCCATCCGATCCGGGAAAAGGAATATCCTCACCTGTCACTGGTCAGACGGCAGAGACCAGGCCATTCCAGCCAGCCGATCTTGGATGGAAAACTATTCTCACCTGTCTCAGGTCAGACAGCGGAGACCAGGCCATTTCATCCATCGATCCGGGATAGTAAACAATTCCCACCTGTCACAGGTCAGACAGCAGAGATCAGGCCATTCCATCCATCCGATCTGGGATGCATAACCATTCTCACCTGTCACAGGTCAGACAGCAGCGATCAGGCCATTCCATCCATTCGATTCGGGCTAGACCATCATTCCCTCCTGTCACAGTTCAGAGAGCAGAGGACAGGCCATTTCATCCATCCAATCCAGGAAAAAAAAACATTCTTACCTGTCACAGGTCAGACAGCAGAGACCTGGCATTCCAAGCATCCAATCCGGGTAGAAAACTATTCTCATATGTCTAAGGTCAGACAGTACAGACCAGACCATTCCACCCAGCCGATTCGGAAAAGAAAACACTTCCCACCTATCACAGAGCAGAAAACAGTGACCAGGCCATTCCATCCATCCGATCCAGGATATGAACCATTCTCACCTATCACAGGTCAGATAGCGGAGGCCAGACCAATCCGTCCATCCGATCAGGATTCTGATAGCCATGCGCACCTTTCACAGGTCAGACTGTAGAGACCAGGCCATTTTATCCATCCAATCCAGGGTAGAAAAACATTCCCACCTGCAACAGGTCTGACAGCAGAGACCAAGCCATTCCATAGAAACAGAGAAAATAGGTGCAGGAGTCGGCCATTGGGCCCTTCGATCCTGCTCCGCCATTCATTATGATCATGGCTGATCGTCCAACTCGGTAGCCTGTTCCAGCTTTCGTCCCATACCGTTTGATCACTTTAATCCAAGAGCTATTTCTAACCCTTTTTTGAAATCATACAATGTTTTCGCCTCAACTGCTTTCATAGTAGCGAATTCTACAGGCTCACCACTCTCTGGCTGAAGAAATATCTCCTCATCTCAGTCTTGAAAAGTTTACCCCGTATCCTTAGAATATGACCCCTGCATCTGACTCCCCCACTATCGGGAACATCCTTCCTGCCTTGACTACCCTGTCAAGTCCTGTTGGAATTTTATAGCTTTCGATGAAATCCCCCCTCACTCTTTTGAACGCAAGCGAATATAATCCGAACCGACTCAATCTCTCATACGTCAGTCCTGCCATCCCAGGAATCAGTCTGGTAAACCCGATTCTACGACTATTCTCTAAGTGCTCTGCTATAAAATCTTTGATAATGGACTCTAAAATTTTCCCCACTACCGACGTCAGGCTGACTGGTCTAGAATTCCCTGATTTCTGTCTACCTCCTTTTTAAAATACTGGGGTTGCATTAGCTACCCTCCAATCTATAGGAACTGTCCAAGAGTCTATAGAATCTTGGAATATGACCACCAATGCATTATCGGCCTTCAATCCCGTCAATTTCCGCAGCACCATTTCTCTACTAATACTGATTTATTTCAGTTCCTCTCTCTCACTAAGCCCTGTGTTCCCCAACATTTCTGGTATGATATTTTTGTCATCCTTTGTGAAGACAGAACCAAAGTATGCATTTAGTTGGTCAGCCATTTCTTTATTCCCCATAATAAAGTCCCATGTTGCTGATGGTAAGGGACCTACATTTGTTTTCACCAATCTTTTTTCTCTTCACATACCTATAGAAACTGTTGCAGTCAGTTTTTAGGTTCTGCGCAAGCTTGCTCTCGTACTCTATTTTCCCCTTCTTAATCAATCCATTGTTCCTCCTTTGCTGAATTCTAAACTGCTCCCAATCCTCAGGTCTGTTGTTTATCCTGGCAAATTTATATGCCTCTTCATTGAATCTAATGCTATCTGTAATTTTCCTTGTAAGCCATGATTTGGCTACCTTCCCCGTTTTACTTTTGCGCCAGACAAGTATAAACAATTGTTGCAGTTCATCCATGCTCTCCTTAAATGTTTGCCATTGCCTAACCACCATCATCCCTTTAAGTGACAATCCGTCATGGCCAACTCGTGCCTCATACCGTCGTAGTTTCCTTTACTATGATTCGGGACCCTTGTCTCATAATCAAATCTGTCACTCTCCATCTTGATGAAGAATTCTATCATATTATAGTCACTCATCCTGAACGTGTCTCGCACCACTAGATTGTCAATTATTCCTCTTTCATTACACAATACTCAGTCAAGGATGGCATGTTCTCTGGTTGGTTCCTCAAGGTATTGGTCCAGAAAACCGTCCTGTATATACTCCAAGAATTCCTCCTCTGCGGTACTGTGATTAATTTGATTTGCACAATCTATATGCAAATTAAAGTCACCCATAATTACAGATGTTATTTTATCGTATGCATCCCTAATTTCCTGTTTAATGTCAGTCCCAACATCAGGAGTCTATATAGAATCTCCACTAGCGTTTTTGCCCCTTAATGTTTCTAAGCTCTACCCATACGGATTCCACATCGTCAGAGCTCATATCTTTCATTACTATTGCGTTAATTTCCTCTTTTACCAGCAATACATCTCCACCATCTTTTGGTTTTGTCTGTGCATCCTAAATACTGAATACCCTTGGATGTTCATTTCTCCTTCCTGGTCACCTTGCAGCCATGTCTCCGTAATCCCAACTATATCATACCCGTTTACATCTATTTCCAATATTAATTCATCCACTTTATTGCTGACGCTCCACGTGTTAATTCTAATTCAGCCGATCCAGGAATGAAAACTATTCTCACCTGTCACAGGTCAGGCAGCAGAGACCAGGCCATTCAATCCAAACTATTCAGGATAGAAAACCATTCTCACCTGTCACAGGTCAGGCAGCAGAGACGAGACCATTCAATCCAACCGATTCAGGATCGAAAACCATTCTCACCTGTCACAGGTCAGGCAGCAGAGACGAGGCCATTCAATCCAACCGATTCAGGATCGAAAACCATTCTCACCTGTCACAGGTCAGACAGCAGAGACCAGGCCATTCAATCCAACCGATTCAGGATCAAAAACCATTCTCACCTGTCACAGGTCAGGCAGCAGAGACCAGGCCATTCCATCCATCCGATCCGTGATAGAAAACCATTCTCACCTGTCACAGATCAGGCAGCAGAGACCAGGCCATTCCATCCATCTGATCCGTGATAGAAAACCATTCTCACCAGTCACAGATAAGGCAGCAGAGACCAGGTCATTCCATCCATCCGATCCGGGATAGAAAACCATTCTCACCTGTCACAGGTCAGGCAGCAGAGACCAGGCCATTCCATCCATCTGATCCGTGATAGAAAACCATTCTCACCTGTCACAGATCAGGCAGCAGAGACCAGGCCATTCCATCCATCCGATCCGGGATAGAAAACCATTCTCACCTGTCACAGATCAGGCAGCAGAGACCAGGCCATTCCATCCATCTGATCCAGAACAGAAAAACCTCCTCACCTGTCACAGGTCAGAGAGCAGGAACTAATCCATTCAACACACCCAATCCGGATAGAGTATCATTCTCACCTGTCACGGATCAGATAGCATGGACAACATAGACAGCAGAGACCAGGCCATTCCATCCATTTGATCCTGGATGGAAAACCATTCTCACCTGTCACAGCTGGGATGTCTACATTGTCTATTCTGAGTTTGTGTTGTATTTGTACTGTCACTCCTCAATAAACTATTTGTGACTCCTTAACCGTCTTTTGGTCATCTCTGACACTTGTTCAGATCTTAAAGTGATGGCGGAGAGAGATCACAGTGGTTGGAACCATCGGCTTGCTTTTCTTGGTTTGTAAGAAATGACAAACTCAGTTGGACATGTGTGATCATAGTTGGGACAGTGCTGAAAACTTGGAGACAGACAGAAAGAATTTACACTTGTTCAAGCATGTGTGATTATTGCTGAGAAAGATAGGAAAAGTCGAGATAGGGAGAGTTTACACATGGTAAAACACGTTTCATCATTGCTTGAACGGATAGGAAATATTGAGACAGAGAGAGTTTACACTTGGTCAAACATGCCTGATCATCAGTGGCAATGCCACGGAAATGTCCAGACAAAGAGATAGGGTTTAATTCTTGTCAAACGCTTGTGATAATCACTTAGTACGGGTACGTCTAAAGCCAGAAGTACAATGTTGTCAGTATATCTCAGGAAATAGTTGATTCATAACCTGGCTGAGGCAAACATGTGTCCATGGGGTGATGGACATCCGAAGGATTTTAGAGTGTGATGCGAATTACAATTACATTCTTTGTAGAATCTCTGAGGACGTCCAGAAATGCAATTTTAAGTAAAAATATAGACGGAGATAAGTTGGGCTATAGGAAACACTTATGTGACTAACAGGCAAATAATAAAAAAACACAAAAAATGGAAGGTACAGGTAGACAAGGCAAAATGAAAAGGGAAGGTTAGCAAGACAGCATTTGCATCATGAACTATCGGTTACTCTGAAAGCAGGAGCCATATGACAGAATACATTACCTGAGAAAATTGGAACAAATACTGGACTAAAACATTGAGAAATGAACAGAAAATACCAGACTAGGTGAAGTGTTGGAAGATGTGAGGAGGGGTTTCGAGAGAATATGACCAATGTCAAAGTCCCGTCTCCACTGAAGCTGAACTGTGCCCCGTGTTTTGATAACATCAAACACCTTCAGATGCAATGAGTCAACAGTGGGTACAAGTGGCCGCTCTCTGCAAACACAAAGCCAGATTTCCCAGTTCTTGTTGGGACAACATATTTCAGGTAAATCACAGCTTCAGCTCTGCCTCCTTACAAGGGCGGCAAGATAACTGGAAAATACCAGTGTGTGCGTAACCAGAGCCTAAACTGTGTGCCAGCCTAAGAACAAGCCTGACATAGATGGAGTCAGTGACCGGCCATCCACAGTCACTGACGGTAAGGGACATGTCACCACCAAAACCACACTTAGATCCCTTACCCCTGTTGCGGCCAGGGCTCTAAAGCAGAAACTGGGAGTGGTGTATATGAGCAGCAGCTCCCTCGATCTCCTACCGAGGTGGGATATTTTTAAAGTCAGTTACCAAGAATTAGAAGGATAAACAGGTTCCCTTGAGTTAAAACAAGAGATGGATCAGATTATTATGGTCGAGGGCACGATAGAGGATACAGAGACTGACCTGTGGAGGGCACTGGGGGCAGGGAACATTGACGTTCATCAGGTCCTGGCCAATACCAAGCAGGACCTTACCGAGCGCCTGAGTGTCTTCACAGATAGGCTCCATGTCATCTTGAGGCACAATAGCGAGGATGGGGTAAACCATTTTAATTCTCCAGGTTTGAAACCCCTCTTTCTGAGTGCCCTCCAACCATGAGTCAATTTAGCTCTGGTATTGAAATCACCTAAAACACATCTTGTCACCATCTGTGTATCCATTGCGCAATAGCTTGGGAGCATATCAATGCCAATATTCCCTGAGCACGCATCAAACTTAAGGCAGTGGCTGTCCAGGTTCCACTACCCAATCAGAGATCAGTTGACTTAAGTCAATAAGCGTGCCATAGTGTGCTGTTCTAATTCTTACTGCCTCGGCCACTATGCTGCTGCTATAGTTGCGTTGTTGATTGTGATAGTAACAGTGATTCCTGCTATCCCCCAGGCTGGGGCATTGTGCATGTGACTGCTGCAATAGCGGCATTCGTGAGACTGACAGTAACTGTTATTCCTGCTATCCTCCAGACTGGGCCATTGTGCCTGAGATTGCCGCAATAGGGAGATTAGTCAGACTGACAGAAAGTTTGATTCTCGCCATCCTCCAGGCGAGATCACTGTGCCAATGACTGCTGCAATAGGGTATTGGTGAGACTGATAGTAACTGTGATTTCCCCTATCCTCCAGGCTGGGCCACTGTGCCTGTGACTGCTGCAATATGTACATTGGCGATACTGACCGTAACTGTGATTCCCGCTATCCTCCATGCAGGCCCACACTGCCTGCGACTGCTGCCAGAGGCATATTGCTGAGACTGACAGTAACTATCCCGCTATCCTCCAGTTTGAGTCACTGTGCCTGTGAGTGCTGAAATCGGGACATTGACGAGTCTGACAGCAACAGTGATTCTCGCTATGCCCTGGGACTGACGGCTGCCAACACTGTTGAGCAGCGGCAGGAGCGGATGGACGCAGCAATTGAAGTCATGTAGATTAGTAACAGAGGGTTGTAAGTTCCCATAGTGCATCAGGTACCCGAGCAAATGGTACAATAACATCAGCGATAAAGGCCCATTAGCTACTAATTCCCCCATTTTGCTGGTTAGAAAACCGGATGGCAGCTGGTGACTGAATATTGACCACGACAAACTCAATACAGTCACCCTTGTGTGAACCCGTTTGAAGGAGAGACACCACCATCCTGTTCTCCAGGATGCCCAGCGGCAGGGCTGTATTCTCCACCCTTGATATCTCTAATGGTTATTGGAATATCTCAGCAAAACTGGAGAAACAATTTAAATTCTCATTCACTTCTGAGGACAGCGACACCTCTGGACAGGTCTGCCACAAGTGGTTCCAAAATAGCCCACTATTTTCCACAAATGTATGGCCGGGGCCCTTATGAGATTTTCACAGCCTTCCTGCTTGTTGCAATATGCCAATGATCTCTTCGGCATCACCACAGACCGTGTCCACACATTTGATCCTTTTACAGGAACTACTGCAACTACTTTGGGAGCTGGACTAAAATACCATCCACGTAAAACCCAGCTAGTGTAAGATCGTGTCACCTTTCTAACTGTCCAGATTGGATCATCCAGCATCCACCCAGAACAACATCAGATCAAGACCATCCAGTGTCTATCCCTGCCCCCTCAAAGACTGCCCCGTGTCCTATCCTCAGGCTGGTGGGGTATCCGCCGACCCTCGTCCAGCATCTAGCCCTGTCCACCTCAAAGACTGCCCTGTGGCCTATCCTCAAGCTGGTGGGGTATCAGCGGACCCTCATCACATGTCTGCCCCTGCCCATCTCAAAGACTGACCTCTGTTCTATTCTCAGGCTAGTGAGGTATCAGTGGACCCTAATCGTTCGATTAGCAAAGACTGCTGCCCCTCTTTATGAACTACCTAATGATGATAATGACCAGGTGTAACCCTGTTGGACTGAAGGGAGCATGGAAGCAGTAACACATTTGAAGAAAACTGTCGCCCAGACAACATGTCTTATCACACCTAACCCTGACAAGACATTCCACACGGAGGTGGGGGACGCAGGGACAAGCCTGGCTGCTGTCCTATGTAGAGAAAACCAGTAGAAACTGCTCCCCATTGTCAATGTCTTTAGAATTATGAACTGGGATGGACTGATGTACTCTGTTTGTGAAGGACACTCGTTAACCACGTTCTGGGGCATCACACATTTCACTTACATCAAGGGGTTCAACAGGTGATACTGTCCATTCTATTGTAAACTTTCCCAGTAAGTAGGCAGTAGTAATAGTCTGTCCCTGTCATAGAGTTGTAGAGTCACAGTCATGTCGGCACTGAATGAGACTATTCGGCCAATCGAGTCCATGTGAGCTCTGTGTAGATAAATCCAGGCAGTCTCATTCTCCAGCTCTGTCTCCATATTCCTGCAAGTTTATTTCCCTCAAGTGTTCATACAATATCCTTTCGAAATCATTCATGATCTCTGCTTCTACCAGTCCAGTAGGCAATGATTTCCAGGCCATTCCCACTCGCTGTGTAAAAAAGTGTTTCCCCACATCCCTCTGCATCTCTTGCCCACAACCTTCACTCTGGTCCTTGCACCAATAACGAATGGGAACATCTTTTCCTGTCTACCTTATCCAAACATATCATCATCTTGTATACCTCTATCAAATCTCCCCTCAGTGTCCTTTGCTACAAACACCCACACACAGTGCAACACAATCACTGACTTTCTACCCTCTCTCTTACAAGGCAACATGGCCCATAATCACAGGGAGGGGCAGTGAACCGTCAGGGGCCAGGCATACGTTCATCCCCTGAGCCTGTGCAGCAGATCGTTCTCTACATCATGGGATTGGCTATGACAGAGCCCGAAGCATTCGACATCTCTGCGAAAATTCAGAATTATGTTATGTTCCTGCCTTATGTCCCTTCTTACTTCCCACCTCCCCCTCATCCTGCTGGCTGGAATGATGCACAAGCTACAGATGATGGGACCATGGACCTCATGCCTTCCATCCCACCACTGTCCCTCACCCCAGCCCTCCCCTTCTGATTTTATTCGTTCCAATGTTAACCTAAAACTGCCAGCTTCGCAGTGACAGCTGCTCCAGGAAACAGAGAGAGTGAGAGAGAGATAGCGAGAGAGAGAGAGAGACAGAGAGCGGCAGCACAGCACTGATGGTGAAGCCCCATCACATGGTCTGATGCTCACAGCCACCAGCACAAATACTTACACTGCATGTACCTTAGAGGCTGGTATAGAGTCGGAATCTGCACGTGGTGAGTCACCGAGCATAAGTGAGCTGCAGCCAGACCAGGGGGAAAGGATCGTTCATGTGTCAGATCACCAGAGGGCGAGGTCACAAACGAGTTATAATACACAGGACTCAGATGTGAATATTGCTGGAGCAGCATACAGGAGAATGCTGATGGACATGTGCACTGAGATACAGGCCTGTCAGCCTGTCACTGTCAAGAAACATGGAGTAGTCCAGCTCCAATATGGCACACGACATTGCACAAAACTTGAAGCCCATTATTTTCCCTGTGGAAGTGGTCACTAACTCCATGATAGCAATCGCGGACCCAGCTGTGATGCGGTGTCTGGTGACCATTGTCTTAGCTTCCACTGCAGCACAGGCGGCAGCCAGCCAGCGTCTCAGTGCTGCATTGGAAGCACAGACAGTGTTCATGAGATCCATGCTTGATGCCATGCAGAATCAGAATCAACCCGACTGCTGCCATAATGGCTGTTTATCTCAGTGCTCAAAGGGGTTTGCTGGCTTTTACAGCTGCCCAGCAATCTGTAATCCAGTAGATTACTAGGATTGTTGAGGTGTCGCCTTGTGGGACTAGCAGCGGCTCCCTGGAGCAGGAACCTGCTGTCCTCTCTCTCAGTATGACAGCATTTGTTCTCCCTTCACTGCCATTCCACCAGTCTCCTTGCTGTTACCCAACAGCCAGCCCAAGCTTCTGCAGCCCATGTTTCGGTGGTCCAGTACGGATCCAAGCCCTCAAGGCCCAGCACTGCCCGAGGACGTGCTGCAAGGCCATCTGCAGTCTCCCCAGTAAAGGCCAGCAGCCTTCCACTCGCCATGCTGCAGCCACTAGGCAAAGACTGAGTAGGAACACTACACAAGTTGCGGTAAACCCCAAAGCAGGCACTAAGGGGATACACAAGGTTAAATAGTTCAGTTTTGTTTGTATAATTTGAAGAATTGTTGGATAAAGATGTTGATGGAAATGTTTTTGTTGGTGTTTATTTTTTGCAGGATGATGACAAAGGGGACGCTGTGATGGGGCATCTCAGATGGGTATAATGGTGGAGAATGGGGGATCCATGGTTGGAAAGGGAACTTGTCCTATGGGAACCAGAATCTTAGCAGGGCCTCTTCGCCAGCCTGCATGGGTGGAAGGCATCCAAGAAATATCCTGCCTGCCTCCTCCTCTTCCTCCACAGATGGCTTCCCGATTCCTCGTGGCAATGTCCGTGCTTTCATGATGGTGATGATATGAAGGGGGCAGCATTACACCCTGAACTTGGACACTCGCTCCAGTGTGCACTGAAGGGCTCCCCGCTAGCGGTTCAGACATCGGAAACATTGCTTCATCACATCGATGGTCTGTTCCACGATGTTCCTCGTGGTGTGTTTGATTGTCAGTGGGGCGTGGGTTTGGGTGTGTAGAATTATTAGCCATGGATAGAGAGACATATCCATTGTCTGTGAGGAGTCACATTCTGGCTCTCCTCGTTGTCCTGAAGATTATGGGAACAGCTGACTGATTCAGAATGAAGGTGGACATTCACATAGAAACATGGAAAAACATAGGAGCAGGAGTAGGCCATTTGGCCCTTCGAGCCTGCACCGCCATTCAATACGATTATGGCTGATCAACCAAAACTCAGTACCCTGTTCCCGCTTTCTCCCGTATCCCTTGATCCCTTTAGCCCTAGGAGCTGCATCTAACTCTTTCTTGAATATGTTTAATGATTTGACCTCAACTGCTTTCTGTGGTAGAGAATTCCACAGGTTCACCACTTTCTGGGTGAAGATAATCCACCTCCTGTCAGCCCTGATGACTTTCCCTGTATGCTTAGACAGTACCCCTTGGTCCTGGACTTCCCCAATATCCTTCCTGCATCTAGTCTGTCCAGTCCTATTAGAATTGTACAGGTTTCTATGAGATCCCCTCTCATTCTTCTGAACCCTAGCGAATACAAGCTTAATCGACCTCTCTTCACACGTCAGTCCTTCCATCCCAGGAATCCGTCAGCTGAACCTTCGCTGCACTCATTCCATAGCAAGAATATCCTTCCTCAGATAATATTCGCCAACATGATGTGAAGGACATGGCCAGACACCAGCTGCACATTAATGGAGTGAGAGTTTCTTTTTTCTGTTCCTTAACCTTGCTCCGTTGAAATGGGGGCACCGCAGAGCCACGTACACCATCAGGAACCCACTATCCTGAAAAAGACACGGGACCTCTCAACCTGCTTCTCTCTGCTGAGGGAGCATTCAGTATAATTCACCACACCCGGCATAGCTGGCCTCTGTCACTTATCGGATACATCAATAATCTGCCTGTTGGGAGATTGAGGCTCAGGCAGAGGAGGGTCAGTAATCAATTGGATAACATTCTTCATAAGGGTTGAAAACACCAAGCTGCAGTAAATGGTCGTTTTCCAGACTGGAGAATGGTAGATGGTGGTTTTCCAAAAGGGTCAGTGTTGGGACCACTGCGTTTTGCCATATATAAATGCCTTGGATTTTGGAATACGGAGTAGGATCTCAAAATTTTCTGATGCTACCAATCCTGGAGGAGTGGTAACAGTAAGGATGATACAAAGCACCTTAAACAGGACATCGATAATCTAGCAGAATGGGCAGACAAGTGGCAGATCGAATTTAATACAGACAAGTGTGAGGTGATGCATCTTGGAAGAAGGAATTGGGAGAGGCAATATAGAGTTAATGACACAGTTCAAAAGCGTGTTCAGGAACTGAGGGAGTTGGATGTGCATGTGCATCCATCTTTGAAGGTGGCAGGACGTATTGAGAGAGTGGTCAGTAAAGCATGTGGGATCTTGGGCTTCATAAAAGAGGGATTGAGTACAAAATCAGGGAAGTTATTCTGAACACTTATAAAGCTCCGATTAGGCCCCAACTATAGTATTGCGTGCATTTCTGGTCACCAGACTTTCGGATGAATGTAAGGGTCTTTATGAGTGTGCAGAGGAGATTTACGAGAATGACACCAGAGATAGGAATATTTGTTACAAAGTTAGGCGAGTAATACTGGGTTTGTTCTCCTTAGAACAAAGGAGATTGAGGGAGATTTGACTAAAATGTTTAAAATTATGTCAGGTTTAGATAAGTTAGACAAGGAAAAATGTATCTCTTAACTAATGGTATTAGGACTAGGGGATACAGATTGAGGATTTTGGGCAAGAGAGGCAAGGGGACTGTGACGAAGAAAATTGGTTTATGCAGCAGTTGGTAATGACCTGTATCACGAATGGATGGAAACCAACTGCAAATTTTATTTTTGTGCACTTGGGTATTATTGTTAGCTGCCATTATAAACAGATTTTGAAAATTATGTTACTGCTGTGTTCAACTTGTTTAGACATAGAAGGGGATGAGATCCCTTCAACAACAGGGGGTTGGACAGTTACTTGAAGAGGTCCAGTCACATGACCTGGAAGCTAAACTTTTTAGCCTGTCTGGTTTTGAAACTGTTTTAATGGGAGTCACTAGCTTGTATAGGAAAGCGGCTACCTGGAAGCTACCCCTGGGGCCTGCCTGCAAAGAGGAAATAAGAATCCACATTCTGCAAAACAGCAACAAAATATGTCTGTTCTCTGGCAGTTTTTCTTCAGCAGAAAAGGGGTGAAATCAGAAACGAAGTTTTCTCATTTTATCTACGAAAGTGCAAGAAGAGGAAATTATAAGAACATAGATTTCATCTGACTGCTACTCCACTCGGCATTTCCAGTTGGTTAATTCCAGCTTTATGTTAGTAAAAAAACGGACTGTAGTTTCAACTGGAACCTTCGTCAGTTTGCAATTAAGTTACTTTTCTACTTTTTAAATGTCCTTACCCTTTCGATGTTTTAATTTTCCTTGTATGTTTGTGAGCATGTATTGCAAAGTTAATCCCCTCCCGAATTTAAGAGCATGTGTTAATAAATCCTACTTCTATTTTAAACTTTAACAACAGTGTTGTTGCGCGCCTTTAAATGTCAAGCATTACAAACTGAGGGAGAGGCGAAATATATATTGAGGATTTTCCTTATTATTTTTAGAAAAGGGAAAAAATAAGCCACAATCTGCTTGAGAACAGGTTGCTGAACATATAGCGACATGTGTTCTCAAAATTAACTGCATCTGTGTAACACCTGGAACTCGCTGCCCACGAGGATTGTGGAAGTGGAGACAATCAACGACTTCAAAAGGAAATTGGTGGGCATTTGTTGAAATGAAATTGCAGGGCTATGGGGACCGAGTAAGGAAAAGGAACTGACCGCGTAGCTCAGTGGACAGCCGGCATAGATTCGTTGGGCCGAATGGACTCCTTCTGTGCCGTCAGTGACTCTAAGATTCCATGGCGTGTGTGTCACATTCTGCTGTCTAGAAAGATGCAGATACATAGAAGTTCAATCAAACTGTGAACTTAACGGCCACTGACAGTTCCGTCTTTACCCTGGTGTGAAGCTCCAGGTCATGTTACACAGATGACACAGCTCTATGACAACCTCCTGTTGAGTCAGAGTCACCTCATGCACTGCTCCTGGGTTACGTGTAGGTAGTAAACGAGCTCTTGGAAAACCCGGGGCCTGTAGGGCATAGACCCCACCTCCTGCCTCATTACAGAGTTTCCCATCCCTGCAGCCTCTGCTTCATTTGTTGGTCATGCTACAGACCCAGAGACACTGTAACTACAGTCCCCAGACCACGTCCAGAATTGGGTCACCAAATCCTCCGTCCTCCCTGAATGTCTGCACCAGCTCACAACACAACCTCCAGCACCTCCACCAACGTTACAGTAGCAGAAGCAAGTAAAAAGCCCCTCACCTGTACGTTCGATGCCCGGTCCACTTAAATAGCACTGGAGGAGGTTCCTCGTGCTGATGAATGTCTGTTCAGCTGAGAGTGACTAACACAGGCTGTCAGTGGACAAGCACAGACTAAGTTTCAAAGATGTACATCAAAGCTGCTGGAATGGCTTATTGATGTCACTTCAAACCCCTCGCCACACTAAAAGCAGATGCTTAATGAACTGAGTCTGGAGCCCTGTCCAGCATAAAGCACTGGAAGTGACCGGCAGCTCAACTCAAACCATTTAATGGATCCAACCGTCCATGGCCTTGGGCCCGGTGACGCTGTGGAGCTGGAAATTATGGCCAGGATTACAGACAGTGAGAAAGACCATCCGCCCGTACCACCATATGAATTAGGAGCACAAGTAGGCCAATGTGCCGCCGAGTCTGTTGCAGCAGTGGCGGCACAGTGGTGCAGTGGTTAGCACCGCAGCCTCACAGCGCCAGGGACCCGGGTTCGATTCTGGGTGCTGCCTGTGCGGAGTTTGCAAGTTCTCCTTGTGTCTGCGTGGGTTTCCTCCGGGTGCACCGGTTTTCTCCCACATGCCAAAGACTTGCAGGTTGATAGGTTAATTGCCCCTAGTATAAGTAGGTGGTAGGGAAATATATAGGGACAGTTGGGGATGTGGGAGGAATATAGGATTAGTATAAATGGGTGGTTGATGGTCGGCACAGACTTGGTGGGCCAAGGGCCTGTTTCAGTGCTGTATCTCTACAACCATTTAATAAGTTCATGGTTATTCTGTTTCTGTCTCGAATTCCACACTGCCATTTCCCCCGATAATCTTTGATTCTATTGCCTAACAAGAATCTATCAATCTCGACCTTAAAAATATTCAGTGATCCCGCTTCCATCACCTTCTGAAGCAGAGAATTCCAAATTCGCAAAACGCTCTGAGGGAAAAACAAAACCTGGTCGCCTCTGTCCTAAAAGGGCGACCACTAATTTTAAAAAGTACCTTTTCAAACTGTTACTTTTAAAGGGGAATTGCAGAAAAGACTTTCAGGCAAACGCTTTGCAGAGATATGGGAATGGAAAGTGGAATGGGACTAATTGGAGGGGTGAGGCCATGGAGTGATGCAAACACAAGAATGAGAATATTAAAGTTGAGGTCCTGACAGACCGGGAGCCAATGTAGATCAGTGAGCACAGGGGTGAAGGGTGACAAGGATTTGGTGTGAGATAGGACACAGGCAGCAGAGTTCTGGATGTGTTGGGGCTTATGAAGGTTTACAACTGGGAGGGATCGCAGGATAGAATTGGAATAGTTAAGTGTGGATTTAACAAAGGCATAGATAAGGGTTTATGCAGCAGATGGGCTGAGGCAGAGCTGGAGACGGGTGACATTATAAAGATGATAATAGGCAGGCTTGGTGATTGAGAGAATATGGAGATGAACTCAACTGAAGTTTAAATAGAACACAGAGATTGCAAATTGTCTGGTTGAGCCTCAGACATTGGCCAGTAAGTGGTACATGAACATTGGACGGAATTGCTTATGGAGGTTGATTACACTAGTTCAACTCATCCCAAAATTAAAATTGCAAGATGATTATTTCAGTGAAATAGGTCTTGCAGATTTCATAGCCGGAAGTAGAGACCAACCAGGGACAGCAACAGCAGCAAAGTTGAGAGACTAAATTACAAGAACTCTGATATAAGGAGGGCAGAACGGTAATGCAGTTAAACATGCTTTATAGAATTAGTAGCTGAATAGCGAGACTTACCAGGGACACCAATAATAGCCAGGGTTGGATAGTAAATGTATTGAATAATCCTCAATGCGAGATACATCCGATAGTCTAATGAGTACCAATCGTAATTTGTAGAAAGAATGTCAAACTCCCAAATGAAACTCCTGCCCATTGTTGTAACATTCCCATCTACTGCTGTCAGATTCTGATCCATTGTTGTAACCTTGCAAACTATTGCTGTCAGATTATGATCTATTCTCTCCCTCTCTCTAGAGCTGCTAAACCGTAATGGTGCCGGGTGTGATCCTGCCGCTGACACTATGTGATAACACATTGAAAGGAGTCCCTGTATTAATAGAAGAGGGGAACCCTCCAGAGGCACAATTAGAGTCCATGGAGATTGGCATTAATTACAGGAACTGAACAAACAGCTTCAGGTTAGCTTTCAGTGACTTATTGAGGAGGACACCGAGTTCACTTCCTATATCTACACTTTCTAATTTCTTACCATTTAAGAAATACTCTGCGCATCTATTCCTCCGACCAAAGTAGATACCCTCATATTTTCCACATCATAATTCATCTGCTATGTTCTTGCCCACTCACTATGTCTGTCCCCTTGAAGCGATTTTGCATCTACCTCAAAACACACATTCCCACTAAATTTTGTGTAATCCGCAAAGTTGGAAATATTGCATTTGGTCCCCACATCCAAATCATTGATAGAAATTGTGGACAGCTGGTACCCAAGCGCTGCCCCTACGATACCCCGCTAGTCACAGCCTGCGAACGCACGAATTACCCGTTTATTCCTACTCTCTGTTTTCTGATTATTAACCAATGCTTAATCCATGTCAGTATATTACCTCCTATCCTATCTGCTTTAATTTTGCTAGCCATACTCCTGTTGGGGACTTTATCAAAAGACTTCTGAAAATCAAACTGTGCCACGTCCACTGACTCCCATTTATCAATCCTGTTTGTAGCATCCTCAAAAAACTCCAAAAGGTTCGTCAAACATGATTTCCCTTTCATAAATCCATGTTGACTATGCCTAATCCGGTCATTATTATCCTACTGTCCATTTATCACATCCTTTAGAATAGATTCTAGCATTTTCCCAAAGACTGATATAACGCTAGCAGGTCTGTGATTAGCTGTTTTCCCTCTCCCTCCCTTCTTAAATAGTGGGGTGACATTTGCGACCTTCCAATCTGCAGAAACCGCTCCAGAAACTATTGAATTTTGGAAGGTGATCACTAAAGCAACCACCATCTCCATAACTACCTCTTTCAACACTCTAGGATGTAGAATATCAGGTTCTGGGGACTGATCAACATTCAGCCCCATTAATTTCTCCACTGCAGCCTTCTTATTAATACGAATTTCCTTCACTTCCTCATGCCCCTCATTCCTTGGATCTCTAATTCTGGGAGATTTCTCGTACCTTCCTCAGTGAAGAAAGGCACAAAGTAATCATTTAGCTTCACTGCCAATTCTCTATTCCTCTTTATAAATTCTCCTGACTCCACCTGTAATGGACCCACATTGGTCTTCATGAAAAGTTTTATTTTTTGCATACCTATCGAAGCTTTTACAGTCTGTGTTGATATGCTTTGCTAGCTAACATTCAGATTCTATTCCCCCTTTCTTTATCAGTTGCTTAGTCTTCCCTTGCTGTATTGTAAAATCATCCCAATCCACAGATTTCCCACTTTTTCTGGCAACTTTATAGGTCTTTCCTTTTAATCTTTTACAATCATTTTCACCGCCTTTGTTATCCAAGGTTGACTAACTTTACTTTTGTGGTTTTTGTGCCTTGCAGGAATGTATAGTTGCTGTACACTCTGTAATATTTCTTCAAAAAACTATCCATTGCCTATGTACTGCCATACCTTTCAATGTATTTTTTCCAATCCACCTCAGCAAAGTTGTCCTTAGACCTTTATAATTCCCATTGCTCGAACTGAACACCATGTCTTCAGATTGAACTACCTCATTTTGAAAAATAATGTTAAATTCTATCATATTATGGTCACTCATTCCTTAAGTTTTTTTTTACAATAATATTATTAATTAGCACTGTCTCTCATAATTCTAGATCTATAATAGCCTGTTATGCAGTCGGTTCCTCAACATACTGCTCTAGAAAACCATGCCGAACACACTCTTGAAACTCGTCCTCCATAGCATTAGTTCTCAGTAGGTTTACCCAGTCTATATGAAGATTGAAGACACCTATGAGTACTGTATTAGCCGTGCCACATCATTCTCTAAACTTCTGATTAATGCCAACACCCCTCCTCCACCACCCCCCCCCCCCCCCCCCGCCCCCAACACACACACACTACCACGTCTGCTTGGTGGCCTATAAACAACTTCTACCAATGTTTGCTGCCCCTTGCTGTTTCTTAGTTCCATCCAAACAGATTCCACACTTCGTTCTTCAGATCTGAGACCTTCCCTTACTAATGCATTGATCCCATCCCTTATTATCAGTGCAATACCACCTCCGTTTCCTTTTTGCCTGTCCTTTGTAAATGTCGTTTATGCTTGTATATTGAGTTCGCAGTCTTGGTCACCCTGTAGCCACGTTTTCGTTATGATAGTTAGATCATACCCATTTACCTCTAGTTGGGTCTTTAACTCACCTAACGCGGTGTGAATTCTACATGCATTCAGGTAGAGTGGCCTTAAACTTGAACTGTTGACATTGTACATTCTTGTTGATGCTCACCTTAGTTTCGCCTGCCTTCTAATGCCACTTGCTACTTTTCTACCTCCTGTTTCCTGCTTTATTTCCTTCCAATTTGACCCTTCCTTTCAATTTCAAAATGAAACTGGATGGGCGCTTAAAGGAAGCAAACATGCAGGGATAAGGGGATTGAGCAGGGGAGTAGAACTGACTACATTGCGCCACGGATAGACAGCATGGTCTCTATGAGCCGAATTTACTCATTCCGTGTGGTAACTGACTCTATGACGCTGTCACTTTCTATGACTGTATGTTGGATATGTCTCCTGCTCCTTCCTGGAAAGATCCTGATACTTAGAAGTTCAAGGAAGCAGTGACATTAACGGCCACTGACAGCTCCGTCCTCAGCCTGTTGTGAGGCTCCAGGTTCTGTTGCAGGAGGTGACACAGATCTGTACCGACCTCCTTATTGAATCAGAGTCACCTCACACACTGCTCCTGGGTTAGGTGTAGGCAGGAAAAGTACTCTTGAAAAAGCCTGGGAGGGTAGGGCAGAGCCCCCTTCTCCTGCCTCTTTACAGAGCTTCCTTCCCCTGCAGCCTCTGCTCCACTTGTTGCTCATGTTGCAGACCCAGAGACACTGAAACTATAGTCCCCATACCTCATCCAGAGTTGGGTCATCAAATCCTCAGTCCTCCCTGAACGTCTGCATCATCTCACAACACAACCTCCATAAAACCATCCGCAGCACCTCCACGAACTTAACAACAACAGAAGTAAGTCAAAAGCCCTTCACCCGTAAGTTGGACGCCTCGTCCTTTTAAATAACACTAGAGGGGGTTCCTCGTGCTGCTGAATGTATGTTCAGCTGATCGTGACGAACACAGGCGGTCAGTGGACATGCAGAAACCAAGTTTCAAAGCCGTACATCAAAGCTGCTGGAATGGCAGTTTGACGTGACATCCCACAGCTCCTCATGCTACTAATGCACACAATGTACACGCGGCCTAAAGTGCTGCACAGCATGAGACAGTGTGCAGACCACACTGGAAGTGGCTGGAAGCTCAGCTCACATCCATTTATGGATACAAGCTTCCTGCACAACAGTGGTGCGGTGGCGCAGAAAATCTCCACCAGGGAGAGATACAGAGGGGAGGAAATTCATTTTAAAAGGAGACATGGAAATAGACTTGAAGGGCAAAGATTGATGGAATATGGGGAATGGTCAGACGCATTGGAGGAGTGAGGCCATGGATGGATTCAGACACAAGAAAGGGAATATTCAAATTAAGATGCTGCCAGATGGGGAACCAATGTAGATCAGTGAGCACAGGGGTGATGGGTGTTTGGGATTTGGTGTGAGTTAGGATCCAGGCAGCAGAGTTCTGGATGGACTGTGGCTGTTAATGGAGTATTATAACTATGAGGGTGACCAAGTTAGAATTGGACTAGTCATGAGTGGATTTAACAAAGGAACAGACGAGTGTTGATGCAGCAGATGGACTGAGGCAGAGGTGGAGACGGGTAATAGTACAGACGTGATATTACGCAGGCTTGGCGATGGAGATAATATGGAGATGAACTCAGCTCTAATTTAAATAGAACACCAAGGTTGTAATTTGTCTGGTTTGGCCGCAGATATTGGCGAGGGTGGGTATGTGTTTCACAGATAGGGGATAGAGTTTGTGATGGAGGCGAATGACCCTGGCTTCAGTCTTGCCAAATTTACATTACAAGCAGTATTTCAGTGAAACAGGGTTTACATATCAGCTGGCTGGAAATAGAGACAGTAACAGCAGCAAATAAGAGGGACTAAATGACATGAACTGCAATACAGTTAGCAATGGTTTACAAAGCTAATAGCTGGAGGTAGAGATTAACCAGGAATAATAACAGCAGCAAGGAGGGCAGAGAAAATGGAACGAGTATTGTTGTGGGTAAATATACCTTGTAGAATTAATAGCTGTATAAAGTAACTTACCAGGGACACTAACAATAGCCAGAATGGGATAGTAAACGTATTGAATAATCTCAAGTGCATATAGGATCCGTTCGTCTAATGGGTACCAATCATAATATGTAGAAAGAAGGTAAAGATCGGAGGAGAAACTCCTGTCCATTGTTGTCACATTCCAGTCTATTGTTCACAGATTATGATCCATTGTTGTAACATTACAATCTATTGTTCTCGGATTCGGATCCATGTTGCAATATTCCAGTCTATTGTTCTCCGATTCTGAACTATCTCTCTCAGTCTCTCTGGAGCCGCTGATCATTGTTAGTGCCGGAGGTATTGTTCCCGCTAACACTGTGGGAAAATACATTGAAAGGAATCCATTATTAATAGAAGAGAGAAACACTCCAATGACACTATTAGGGTCCATGGAGACTGACATTAATTGCAGTCACTGAACAAACAGGTTCAGTCAACCCCTTTCAGTCCAACAATTTTTGTACCACAATAAACTAGACCCATTTATCCAGTCTGGATGGGATGTGTGAGGGTTGCTGAGGGAGAGAATGGTGGGAATAGCAGATGCACTGCCCACCATCTTCCAATCCTCCTTGGATATGGGAGTGATGACAGAGGACTAGAGGGTTGTAAATGTTATTCCCTGCTTAGAAAAGGAGAGATGGAGCAAACCCGAAATTTTACTGACCAGTCAGTTCAATGTCGCTGATTGGGAACTTTCTCGAGTTTACAACCCAGGATAAAAGTATTCGTTGCTTGAAAAAAAAATGGACAATAAATGACAAGCAGCAAGTATATGGTACGACAAGCCATGTCTGGTAAACGTCAACAACATCGTATATTTAGATAGTAGTAGCCTTTAATGTAATAAGAAATCCCAAGGTGCCTCACAGGAGCCATATGAAGTAAAGTATGACACGATGAACAGCAGGAGATATGAGGTCAGATGACCAATAGCTTGGTCAAAGAGGAAGCTTTTCAGTAGCGTCTTAAGGGAGGAAAGTGAGGCGGAGAGGCAGTGACAGCGGTGTAGTGGTAATGTCATTGAACTAGTAATTCAGAGGCTTAGGCTAATGCCCTGTGGACATGTGTCCAAATCCCACCAAAGCAGCTGATGGAATTTAAAATTCAAATAATTAATACATTCAATTGATAAATAAAAATCTGTAATTGAAAGCTGGACTTCGTAATGTTGCCATACAATTATCATCTATTTTTTTAACAATCTATCTGATTCACTATTGTCCTTTAGGGAAGGAGATCTGCCATCCTTACCTGATCTGGTCTACATGTAACTCAATGTGGTTCACTTTTAACTGCCCTCTGAAATAGTCTAGCAAGCCACTCAGTTGTCAGGGGAAATTACGGTGAACAACAAATGCTGGTTTTGCCAACGACGCCCACAACCCAGAAAAAATGAAAAAAATGTGTCGAAATGGTATTCCAGAGCTTTTCATAAGAGTCGCTATCTAGTCAAGGACATAACTTTGGATACAAGTCTTCGTGTCAACATTCCTGGGAATGAGAATGTGAAGCATTCATGTTCACATATCTCAACAACTGTTGTTGTTTTTAAAATGTCATATTTTTTAATTGATTACTCTATGGTTCGAACATGAGAATTACAATAAATAATGAATCAGCACTCAAAACTCAAATTAAACACCAATTCAGTAAATTCAGTAGGAATACTACCAGTTAACAATTATACAAAATTCCCATTCGCAATGCACCTGTTAGAAATATACGGATTCGTCACAAACATGTTACAACGAGTCGTCAATACATGAGCATTTACCTCATTGCTAATCGTTCAGTAGCTGACCAAGCTCCTCGACCTTATCATTGAATCACTATTTGCCATGTTTTTTACACCTTCCATACCAAGGCGCGCGGGATGTTTCATTGACAAGATCACACTGTCCTATAAAAATCCACCAAAAGATGCAATTGTGCAATGAGATGTCCATTTATTTTGTTCAGACTATGATATGCGAGACTGCCTTGATGGTGAGCATGTGCTTGCATTTCCTTCAGTAATTTCATCACCCCTTGTGGATGTTACAGATGTCTCAGGGTTGTTAACCAACAGAGTAAGATATGATATGTCCGATACTGAGAACTCTATACTACAGAAAGCTGAGAGGAGAATAGAATGTGGAGGTGTGAACACAAAATGAAATAAGGAAAACAAAGACAGAGCATGAAATAATATTGGCAAGCAAAATCACGGCAAATGCAAAGATGTTTTCTCAATACATTAAGAGTAAGGATAACTCAGGAGTGAGTGGGCCCCATAAAAGACTAAAAAGATAATCTATGTGCAGGAACAAAAGATATTGGTATGGTTCTTATTGAATACTTTGCGTCGCTCTTCACAAAGGAGGGTGGGGGGGGCGAGGTGCTGCAGATTTGTAGTTGAAGAGGAAGAGTGTGAATTATTAGATAAGATAAACATAAGAACACAGGAATTATTAATGTGATTAGCATCTTTGAAAGTGGATAAATCATCAGGCCCAGATGAAATGCACCCCAGGCTATTAAAATAAGCAAGAGAGGAAAGAACTGAGGGTTGACCACCATTTTCCAGTCCTCATTGGATAAAGGTGTAGTGCTGGAGGATTGAAGAATTGCTAACGTTGTACCTCTATTGAAAGAGGGAGGGAAGGAGAGTCCGAATAATTACAGGCCAGTCCGTCTAACCTCAGTAGTGGGCAAATTATTGGAATCTATACTGAGAGACAGGATAACCTGTCACTTGGAAAGGCACAGGTTAATCAAGGATAGTCAGCATGGATTTGTGGAGGGAAGATATTGTTTGACAAATTATTAGAATTTTCTGAAGACGTAACAAGGAAGATAGTTGAGTGTAGTGCAGTGGATGTGGTCGACATGGATTTTAACAAGCCTTTTGACAAGGTCCCACATGGCAGACGGGTTGAAAAATAAAATACCATGGGATCCAGGGAAATGCAGCAAGGTGGATACAAAATTGGCTCAGAAGCAGGAAACAAAGGATAATTTCTGACTGGTGTTTTAGCGATTGGAGGGCTGTTTCCAGTGGCGTTCCACATGGCTTAGTACTGGGTCCCCTGTTTTTGTGGTTTATATTAACAATTTGGACGTAAATATAGGGGCATGATCAAGAGGTTTGCAGACGACACATAGATTGGCCGTGTGGTAGATAGCGAGGAGGACAGCTGTAGGCTGCAGGAAGATGAGCTAGTCAGATGGGCCGAAACGTGGCAAATGGAATTCAACCCGGAGAAGTGTGAGGTGATGCATTTGAGGAGGTCAAACAAAGTAAAGGAATACACGATTTAACGGGAGAATACTGAGAAGTGTAGAGGAAGTGAGGGACCTTGGAGTGACTGTCCACAGATCCCTGAAGGTAGCAGGACAGGTCGATAAGATGGTTTAGAAGGCATATAGAATTCTTTCCTTTATTAACCAAAGTATAGAATATAAGAGCGGGGAGGTTATGCTGGAACTGTATAACTCATTGGGTGCGCCATAACTTGAGTACTGTGTGCAGTTCTGGTCACCTCATTGCAGAAAGGATGTATTTGCACTGGGCAGGGTACAGAAGAGATTTACGAGGATGTTGCCAGCACTGCAAAATGCAACTATGAGGAAAGGTTGGAGAGGCCAGGGTTGCTCTCCTTGGAACAGAGAAGACTGAGGGGAGATCTGATAGAAATGTCCAAATTTTTGAGGGGCCTGGATACAGTGGAGAAGAAGCGTCTATTCACCCAGTTGGATTATTCTTGGCAGAGAGGTCTGTGACGAGGGAGCATAGATTTAAAGTGATTGGTCGAAAGATTAGCGGGAAGATGAGGAAATGTATTTTTCGCCCAGAGGATTGTGATGGTCTGGCATTCACTGCATGAATGGGTCGTTGAAGCAGAGACCTCCAACTCATGCAAAATGAGTCTGGAGAGGCACCTCAAATGCCGTAATCTGCAGGGCTATGGACCAAATGCTGGAAGGCAGGATTAGAATAGGTGCATCGTTTCCTGGTTGGCACAGCCATAATGGGCCAAGTGGCCTCTTTCTGTGCCTTAAACATTCTATGATTCTATGATTCTATAACACGAATCATGCTATCCTCATTAATACTCACAGTTACATCCTCAACGAACTCTATCAGGATTATCAGACATGCATTTCCATTGACTTATCCGTGCTGCTTGTCATTTATTATCCCACATTTTTACAAGCAAGAAATATTTTGTACTGTGTTACGGCCACTCCTTTTTGAAACAGGATGTAACATGTACAGCCCCCCAGTCCTCTGGCATCATTATTTTTATATTACTTCATGGGATGTGGCCGTCGCTGGCGAGGATAGCATTTGTTGATTATCCCTAATGGGCCTTGAGAAGGTGGTGGTGAGTTGCCTTCTTAAATTGATGCAAACCACGTGCGGTAGGTACAGCCACAGTGCTGTTGAGAAGGGAGTTCCATTAGCTTGACCCAGCGACAGTGATCGAGGGGCAATGCAGTTCCAGGTCAGAATGGTGTATGACATGGAGGGGAGCTTGCAGCTGCAGATGTTTCCATGCATCTTCTGCCCTTGTGATTCGAGATGGTAGAGTTCGTGGTTTGGGAAGGACCTGTCTATGGAGCCTTGGTGCGTTTCTGCAATGCATCTTGTAGATGATACACACTGCTGCCACTGTGCGTCAGTGGTGGAGGTAGTGAATATTTGTGGATAGGGTACCAATCAAGCGGGCTGCTTTGTCCCGGATGGTGTCGAGCTTCTTGAGTGTTGTTGGAGCTGCACCCATCCAGGCAAGTGGAGAGTATTCCATCACACTCCTGACTTGTGCCTTGTAGATGGTGGAAAGGCTTTGGGGGTCTCAGGAGGTGAGTTATTCGCTGTAGGATTCTGAGATTCTGACATTTTGTTGTAGCCACGTTATTTTTATGGCTACTTCCGTTCAGTTCCTGGTCAATGGTTTTCCCCAGGATGTTGATAGTGTGGGGGGGGGGGGGTACAACTAATGCTCATGCCATTGAACATTGAATTGCAAGGGGAGATAGTTAGATCCTCTCTTGTTGGTGTTGGTCATTGCTTGGCACTTATGTGGCACAAAGGTTACTTGCCACCTATCAGCACAAGCCTGGATGTTGTTCAGGTCTTGCTGAATTTCTACACGTACTGCATCAGTATCTGAGGAGCCACGAATTGTGCTGAACATGGTGAAATCATCAGCGACCATCCCCACTTCTGACCTTATGATTGAAGGTTGGTCATTGATGAAGCAGCTGAAGATGATAGGGCCTAGGACACTGCCCTGAGGAACACCTGCAATGATGTCCTGGAGCTGAGATGATTAGGCGACAACAACCACAACCTTCTTCATTTGTGCTAGGTTTGACTCCAGCCAGCGGAGAGCTACCCACTGATTCCCATTGACTCCAGTTTTTATAGGGCTCCTTGATGCCATACTCCATCAAATGGTGCCTTGATGTCAAGGGCAGTCACACTCACCGCACTACATTATAAACACAGTAATGCAGCGAAATATGGTTCCTAAATGATTTGCTGGATACAGATATTTACAAGGAACAAACAGCAATAATGATGTGATGTTGAAAGAGACAGGCAGTTAACATCGTTTTACTTCATCAATATTTGGACATGGAGTCTCACCAGGAACACTGACATCAGCGAGTCGGACATAGTGTAACTCAGAACTGAAATATATATCCTAATTGCTAAAGACAGTACATAGTCGTTTGAATATACATATTGAAGCTCACAGATCATACTCTTCCAAACTAATCTTCCGAGACGTTGATCCATTCTCTCCCTCCCGACAAAGCGGCCGATACATGTCTGCCCCTGTGGTGATGCTGTCACTGACGTTTTTGGAGAATAACATTACAATGAAACTCTGATTCATAGCAAAGAAATTCACTTGGGCCCCATGGGCGGCGCAGTGGCTATGACCGCAGCCTCACAGCTCCAGCGACCCGGGTTCAATCCTGGGTACTGCCTGTGTGGAGTTTTCAAGTTCTCCCTGTGTCTGCGTGGGTTTCCTTCAGGTGCTCCGGTTTCCTCCCACGTGCCAAAGACTTGCAGGTTGATAGGTAAATTGGCCATCAGCAATTGCCCCTAGTATAGGTAGGTGGTAGGGAAATATAGGGACAGGTGGAGATGTGGTAGAAATATGGAATTAGGCATAAATGGGTTGTTGATGGTCGGCACAGACTCGGTGGGCCGAAGGGCTGTTTCAAAATTGGCGTTAATTTCAGTCACTAAACAAATAAGTTCAGTGAAAGCCTTTCATCTGAACACGATATTAATATATATGTATATTAGAATTAGAATTATAATTAGAACATTACAGCGCAGTACAGGCCCTTCGGCCCTCGATGTTGCGCCGACCTGTGAAACCATCTGACCTACACTATTCCATTTTCATCCGTATGTCTATCCAATGTCCACTTAAATGCCCTTAAAGTTGGCGAATCTACTACTGCTGCAGACAGGGCGTTCCACGCCCTTACTACTCTCTGAGTAAAGAAACTACCTCTCACATCTGTCCTATATCTATCACCCCTCAACTTGAAGCTATGTCCCCTCGTGTTTGCCATCACCATCCGAGGAAAAAGACGCTCACTATCCACCCTATCTAACCCTCTGATTATCTTATATGTCTCTATTAAGTCACCTCTCCTCCTCCTTCTCTCCAACGAAAACAACCTCAAGTCCCTCAGCCTTTCCTCGTAAGACCTTCCCTCCATACCAGGCAACATCCTAGTAAATCTCCTCTGCACCCTTTCCATAGCTTCCACATCCTTCCTATAATGCGGTGACCAGAACTGCACGCAATACTCCAGGTGCGGTCTCACCAGAGTTTTGTACAGCTGCAGCATGACCTCGTGGCTCCGAAACTCGACCCCCCTACTAATAAAAGCTAACACACCATATGCCTTCTTAACAGCCCTATTAATCTGGTTAGCAACCTTCCGGGATTTATGCACCGGGACACCAAGATCTCTCTGTTCATCTACACTACCAAGAATCTTCCCTTAGCCCAGTACTCTGCATTCCTGTTACTCCTTCCAAAGTGAATCACCTCACACTTTTCCGCATTAAACTCCATTTGCCTTCTCTCAGCCCAGCTCTGCAGCCTATCTATGTCTCTCTGTACCCTACAACATCCTTCGGCACTATCCACAACTCCACCGACCTTAGTGTCATCTGCAAATTTACTAACCCACCCTTCTACACCCTCATCCAGGTCATTTATAAAAATGACAAACAACAGTGGCCCCAAAACAGATCCTTGCGGTACACCACTAGTAACTAAACTCCAGGATAAACATTTGCCATCAACCACCACCCTCTGTCTTCTTTCAGCTAGCCAATTTCTGATCCAAAGCTCTAAATCACCTTCAACCCCATACTTCCGTATTTTCTGCAATAGCCTACCGTGGGGAACCTTATCAAACGCCTTACTGAAATCCATATACACCACATCCACTGCTTTACCCTCATCCACCTGTTTGGTCACCTTCTCGTAAAACTCAATAAGGTTTGTGAGGCACGACCTACCCGTCACAAAACCGTGCTGACTATCTCTAATGAACTTATTCTTTTCAAGATGATTATAAACCCTGTCTCTTATAACCTTTTCCAACATTTTACCCACAACCGAAGTAAGGCTCACAGGTGTATAATTACCAGGGCTGTCTCTACTCCCCTTCTTGAACAAGGGGACAACATTTGCAATCCTCCAGTCTTCCGGCACTATTCCTGTCGACAATGACGACATAAAGATCAAAATATATTAGATGAAAATAGACTGAACCAGATATCATGCAGAAAGAGATTGAAACTTTCCAGATAAAAGTTGCCTAACTGTCACACTGGTGAAAACTGCACAGCGCATTATTTACATTGATTCAATAATGTCCACATCTGCCTACGGATTCTGTTCAGAGCAATGTTGGCATTTTAACAATAATGTCTCCCTCTGTTCGTAAATATTGCACAGTTCAATGGTTGCATAAAAGCAGTAATATGCCCCTCTTCTTGTGCGTACACAGTTCAATATTTACAGTTTAAGTGATGATGAATGCTGAAGACCGCAAGGTGTAATTTGATACATTAATATCTCCCTCCATTGATGACTACTGGTTTATACCTCTGTTGTGGAATTCCTCACAGTGCACAGTTACATATGCACAGTGATATTCTCATCATCGTTTGTACTGGGCAGTAATTGGTTATACTTACACCATAATGCCTGCATGCACCTGGAGATTCTAAAGCATAAACTGTGCCAATGGCTCCAACTGATGCAATATGTGCTTTCTCGACTTGGAACTGGACTCCCATCCAGTACCTCCAAGCTTCTTCAAGATCAAGAAAAGAAATGCGCACAACACCCAGAGAGTGAAGCATAAACCAACTCGTCTCCCACTAACCGTAAGCTTATAGTTTTCATTAATTGATCTCCTTATGTACAAACTCAATTAGTTGATACAAACTGATCCAAGCCAAAACTCGAATCTATATATTAAATGACCTGTGACTCATCAGCTGAAGACCTCTCCAAAGATAACACATCGGCAATGAAGTACGTAACCGTCCAAACTGATCTGATTTGAGATGGGCTCTCTTCTCTTCTATCTGTCTTGGATGCGGATCTCTTTCAGGATGATTCCCAAGATTTGGATGTCTCACCACTCCCAGGTGGAGCAAGCGGTACAACCTCCCCATTATTTTCCATTGGTCCATCGTTTCTTTATTTCCACTTCTTCGGCCCTTCAGAAGATGGCGGGCCCGACCAATAACACCAATATGTACCATCACCCCCTCAGTCTTCAGTACGCACCAGCTCAGACATTAGCATCTTGCGTGGGAATGGGAGTGAGACGGAGGAGTCAGATCAGGGTAAAGTTTACATCACAGTCGCACAGTACCGACAGCAGTGGAAGGTACAACAGAGGACTGATGTAACTGGAAGGTAAGCCTGGGCCCAAGCATGAATGAAGAGAGCTGGGTAAACAGTTCATTTGCGCAGTCCTTAACATAAGGGTATTGCAGTTACACCAGTAGATCATGGATGCATGAACTACCAGCCAAGGAACACTGATTCATGGCACAGGTTATGAAGGCAGCCATATGTGCGTTTATAGTGCAAGGATTGAGTTTTCTGTGATCTACTATAGAGCATGCATATACTTAATATATACTTAATATACGTAATGAATACTTAATATCAATGTTCATTCAGGAAGTGGAACCTGACAAAATCTCTGCAGAAGCAGGGAGAGTAGAGGCAATGGATAAGATAAACATTGAGAGGGAGAGGTACTGGAAAGGTTGGCTGAGCTTAGGTTCGATAAGACACCTGGTCTAGATGATGAGATTCCCAGGCTGGTATTGGAAATGGGGATGGTTGTAATGGAAGGGATTGCTATAATCTTCAATTATTCCCTGCAAATGGAGAAGGGGGAGGTGCCAGATGATTAAAGAGTGGCAAATATAAAGACAGCCATCACAACTACAGGCCAGGTAACTTAACATCAGTGATGGGTAAGGTTTTACAAACAATATCAGGGGGGAAGATCGACACACACTTGGAGAGGTTCTACTTAATTAAGGATAGCTAACAGAAATTTGTAAAATGCAGATTTTACTTGGCTAATTGAATTACTTTTTTTGATTAAAAAACGGAGAACGTTGATGAAGGAAATGTGGTTTCTGTTGTTTATATGGATTTGAAGAAAACGTTTGCGTTTGATAATGCACCACGTAAAGGTTGGTGAACAAAATTGAGGTTCACGGAATAGGAGGGTCAGTGTTCAATTGGACCAAACATTGGCGTCAGGAAAGAAAACACCGACATCATAGTAAATGATTGTTTTTCAGACTGGAGAGTGGTCGACAGTGATGTTCCCCAAGAGTCAGTGGGGAGCAATATTTTCCTGTTTTGATATATATATATATATTATTCGGATCTTAGAATACAGAGTAGAATCTCAGAATCTGCCTACGGCACCAAACTTGAAGAGATGGTAAATCGTGAGGATGATATGAACCGCCTGCAGCAGGACATAAATAGGCTAGCAGAATGGGCAGACAGGTGACAGATGGAAGTCAAGACTGACAAGTGTTAGTTGATGCATTTTGGCAGAAGGAAAAGGGAGAGTCAATATGTACTTAATGGCACAGTTCTAAAGAGTGACATGTGGGTTCATGTGCATCGATCTTTGAAGGTAGTAGAACATATTGAGATAGTTGTCAGTTAAGCATATGGGATGTCAGGCGTCCTGAACAGAGGCATTGAGTAAAAAAGCAGGGATGTTATGCTGAACATTTAGAAAGCTCTTTTTAGGCTCCAACTGGAACATTGTGTTCAATTCTGGTCAGTACACCTCAGGAAGGATGTGACAGTTTTTGAGAGGATGCAGAGGAGATTTACCATTTTGGTCCCAGGAATGGAGGATTTTAGTGATAAGGTTATGTTGGAAAAGGTGGGCTGTTCTCCTTCGAAATAGGAAATTGAGGGGAGACTATTCGAAATGTATAAGGTTATGACAGGCTTAGGTAAGTTAAACAAGGAAAAACTGTTCCCAACAACTAATGGTACAAGGACGAGGGGACACAGATCGAAGGCTTTGGGCAAGAGATACAGGCGAAATATGAATAGGAAGTTTTTTTACGCAGTGGGTGGTCATGATCTGGATCCTGCTGCTCACAAGGGTGGTGGAAGCAAAGGCAATCAATGACTTCAAATTGAAATTATACAGCAACGTACAGGAAATAAACTTGCAGGGCTTGGGGATTGAGTGTGGGGAGTGGGAATGACTGGATAGCTCCTGCAGAAGCAACATGGACGCGATGAGCCGATAGACCATCTTTAAACTGCTTCACTCTCTGCACTACTTTTAATACACTCCTTAAAACCTCCCTCTTTAATCAAGCTTTTGGTCATTAGCCCTAATATCTCCTTTGGTCATTTGATCTAAATATCCCCTGTCTTAGTGACAAATGTTATTGGGTGCAGTGGCGCAGTGGTTAGCACCGCAGCCTCACAGCTCCAGCGACTAGGGTCCAATTCTGGGTACTGCCTGTGCGGAGTTTGCAAGTTCTCCCTGTGACTGCGTGGATTTCGCTGGGTGCTCCAGTTTCCTCCCACAGCCAAAGACTTGCAGGCTGATAGTTAAATTAGCCATTATAAATTGCTCCTAGATAAGGAGGTGGTAGGGGAATTGAGGGAAGGTGGGGATGTGGTAGGAATATGGGATTAATGTAGGATTAGCATAAAAGGGTGGTCGATGGTCGGCACAGACTCGGTCGGCTGAAGGGCCTGTTTCAGTGCTGTACCTCTGAATAAATAAAATAAAAATAAAAATGCTCCTGTGAAGTTCCTGGGGACATTTTACTACCTTAAAACTACTGAATAAATACAAACCCGTGTACTGTGCAATGGCTGCTCCGGACTTGTCTTCTGATGCCGCCTGTAATTCCACTGAATTCCAATTTGACAGGTATTAGTCGTTCCCCAATGCCTTGCCCAAGTAAATGTTCTTCATATGGGAGCCTTAGAAATGCGTGGTTGCAGGCTGTTCAACTACGTATGGATTTCCCTCTCATCTTGCATCTGAAGCCCACACATGCCCATCTACTGTGCTGCAAGGCCTGTATCATATGGTGTGTTTAGCCAGTGTTGAAGATGTGTAAACTGCAAGCTGTTGGTTGTGGGATCAGTATGAGGGTATCGCATTTGGGTTGATGTCTACACCGTTACCGGCATATCACCAGTACCCAGCGACCCCACGTCGGCCATCCACTTCTCCACTTAGAGCACTGTACATGTGCTGAGGGTAGAGAGACATTGGGGTGGGTTCGTAGCGATGGTTGGGTGGTGGCTGCTGATGCTACTTACTTTGCTTTTAAAAGCCAGGAACCTGCTTCTTTGGGAGTCAATTGGTGCACACCCGGAGGCCTGGACAGCTTATATCTCTCAGTGCAGTAGCCTTCTGTTCTAGCCTTCTGAGCTTTGGCAGCATCGCCGGGAGTCCAAACTCTTACCATCTTGGCATCATTTGCTTTGAAAAGTAGTGAACGAAGTTCAACTCTACTGTGTAAGCAAACTGTTCACTTCCAGATTTGGTGTAACTGAACCAATCCAGCAGCTCCTCCCAGAATTAGAGACCAACTCTTGGCCATTATATTTGCTAGAGAGACAATGGTCGTATGCTGCAGCTGGTTTCTGTTCCAGATTCCGGGCTGGATTAAGCCATGTTTTCCACTGGTGCCCATTTAGCAAAACAAACTATTACGAGGGATTGGGGATTAAATCTACCAAGTATTTTCAAACCCAAAGTAGAAAATACAAGGTCAACCATATGGAGACCACCGCATGTGCATTCAATGACGACCAGGCCAATGTGACCGATAAGGCAGCATATTTGGCGCTGGACCTGACCTGCAATAGGTCTTCACGCAGCATCTCAAAAACTGGGCCTGAATCCTCCAGTAAGGCATAGTGGATGTGAGATATGGGGAATATGAGACATGAAGAAACGTAAGACATGGAAGCTGTGAAATAAGGGGGATGTGCGATAAGGAGGATGTAAGATAAGCTGGATGTGTGATAAGGGGGATGTGTGATAAGAGGGAAGTGAGCTCAGGGATGTGGGATAAGGGGGATGTGTGACAAGGGGGATCAGTCAGAAGGGTGAAGTGAGATAAGGGGATGTGTGATAAGGGGGCTGTGTGATAAGGGAGATGTGAGATAAGGGGATGTGGGATAAGGGGGATGTGTGATAAGGGGGATCAGTCAGAAGGGTGAAGTGAGATAATGGGGATGTGTGATTCGGGGGTTGTGTAATAAGGGGGATGTGAGATTAGGAGGATGTCTGATCGGGGGAAGTGTGATAAGGTAGAAGTGAGATAAGGGGGATGTGTGATGAGCGGGTTATGTGACAAAGGGGTTGTGTGATAAGGGGGATGTGAGATAATGGGATGTGAGATAAGTGGGATGTGTGATAAGAGGGCTGTGTGATAAGGGAGATGCGAGATAAGGGGGGTGTAATAAGGGGGAGGTGAGATAATGGGGATGTGTGATTCGGGGGTTGTGTGATAAGGGGGATGTGAGATAAGGGTGATGTATGATCGGGAGAAGAGTGATAAGGTGGAAGTGAGATAAGGGGGATGTGTGATAAGCGGGTTGTGTGATAAGGGGGATGTGAGATAAGGGGAATGTGTGACAAACAGGTTGTGTGATAAGGGGGATGTGAGATAAGGGGGATGTGTGGTAAGGGGGATGTGTGATAATGGGGATGTGAGATAAGGGGAATGTGTGATGAGGGGGTTGTATGCAATGGGGGATGTGAGATCAGGGAATGTATAATAAGGTGGATGTCAGATGAGGGGGTTGTAAGGTAAGGGGATCTGAAACGTGAGGTAAGACCATCACAAGCAGTCTCAGTCTTCCAATATGCACAAACTATATGAACTTGAACGCCTTAATCCTTAAATTGAAGTCCTTAATTAGCACGTTCTCTTGCTGGAGACTGACAGAGTAGGTAGAACCGATAGCCCAGTACCTGGTATAGATTGCTGTGACCAATGAATCATATTCACCATCTCCAAATGTCTGATGTCAACTACTTGTATTTATTTAACGCCTTTATATCGAAAAATGCATCAACATGTTTCACTGAGGTAGAATAAAATGGCTGAGTATTTAGATAGGTAGGTAGAGAGGTGGTGGGTTTAGGAAGGTTGGAAGCTAAGTGAAAGCAGAGTCGACAGTGACCTATCATATAAATTAACATTTCAGCAAAATTATAACACTATTGGTACACTTAGATAGACACATGTCACAAACGATCAGGTATGAGTGAACGTCCATCTTGTCAGAGAGAACATTCCAGATATGTTACTTGAATACAATGAGGGGGTCAGACCAAATTTACTCCTGTAACCTAATCCTGCAAGGGTCATATTTTTGACAACTTGGTTTTATTCCATAATTCATCTACATCTAGTGTGGATTGCAAACTCTTTTCAACCTGTTTATCTGTGAAAGATTTAACTCAGCTACAAGTTATCATGTCCCTGTTTTACTGTAGCACGCTGGAGTTCAGAATGGTGCAGTCACAGCACTTTCTCTTGGAGTCATCTACCGGTACACTTATCAGAGTGACAGCGGGAGATATCTCTGTAACTACAGTCGCTTTCTCACATGGTGCCAGACTGGATCGGTTTTGAATGGATGGTATTTAGATCGGTACATGCAGGAACAGTAACTGTAGAAGGTCATGCTTGATATGGTGGAGTTGTCAAGATGGTGTGGTTGTGTCACTTTGGCGCTGCTACACCAGGTGGCATGAGTTGGTGGTGCAGGTCAGAACTGTAAAGCACTGGACCAAGGTTGGTCCTGTAATCCCTCCTTGGGTGAGCGTGCTGAAGTCCTCCCGGATTTTTCAATGCTGTCTTGTGTGTGGCTTTCCACCATGACACAGAGCTCTCATCCTAATCCCTGAACAGAACCAAGTCCCTAGTAGCTCTATTCTCTGGGTGCTGACACGACTTTTAAAGAGATACGTCACCACATCTTAGCAGCTTTAGACAAGCGCGATTTTTTTTTTCATTCATGGGATCTGGACATCACTGGCCAGGCCAGCATTTATTGTCCATCCCTAAATGTCCTTGAGAAAGTGGTGGTAAGCTGCCTTCTTGAACCACTGCAGTCTATTTGGGGTAGGGACACCGGCAGTGCTGTTAGGAAGGGAGTTCCAGGATTTTGACCCAGCGACATGAAGGAACGTCGATACAGTTCCAAGTCAGGATGGCATGTGACTAGACAGGGCTATTGCAGATGGTGGTGTTCCCATGTATTTACTGCCCTTCTCCTTCCAGCTGGTAGAGGTCACCGGTTTGGAAGGTGCTGTTTAAGGAGCCATGAGGCATTGCTGCAGTGCATCTTGCAGATGGTACACACTGCTGCCACTGTGCGTCGGTGGTGGAGGGAGTGAATGTTTGTAGATAGAACATAGAACATAGAACATTACAGCGCAGTACAGGCCCTTCGGCCCTCGATGTTGCGCCGACCTGTGAATCCATCTGAGCTAAACTATCCCATTTTCATCCACATGTCTATCCAATGACCACTTAAATGCCCTTAAAGATGGCGAGTCTACTACTGTTGCAGGCAGGGCGTTCCACGCCCCTACTACTCTCTGAGTAAAGAAACTACCTCTGACATCTGTCCTATATCTATCACCCCTCAACTTAAAGCTATGTCCCCTCGTGTTTGCCATCACCATCCAAGGAAAAAGACTCTCACTATCCACCCTATCTAACCCTCTGATTATCTGATATGTCTCCATTAAGTCACCTCTCCGCCTCCTTCTCTCTAACGAAAACAATCTCAAGTCCCTCAGCCTTTCCTCGTAAGACAGTCCCTCCATACCAGGCAACATCCCAGTAAATCGCCTCTGCACCCTTTCCAAACCTTTCACATCCTTCCTATAATGCGGTGACCAGAACTGCACGCAATACTCCAGGTGCGGCCGCACCAGAGTTTTGTCCAGCTGCAGCATGACCTCGTGGCTCCGAAACTCGATCCCCCTACTAATAAAAGCTAACACACCATATGCCTTTTTAACAGCCCTATTAACCCGGGTGGCAACTTTCAGGGATTTATGTACCTGGACACCAAGATCTCTCTGCTCATCTACTCTACCAAGAATCTTCCCATTAGCCCAGTACACTGCATTCCTGTTACTCCTTCCAAAGTGAATCACCTCACACTTTTCCACATTAAACTCCATTTGCCATCTCTCAGCCCAGCTCTGCAGCCTATCTATATCCCTCTGTAACCTACAACATTCTTCGGCACTATCCACAACTCCACCGATCTTCGTGTCATCCGCAAATTTACTAACCCACCCTTCTACACCCTCATCCAGGTCATTTATAAAAATGACAAACAGCAGTGGCCCCAAAACAGATCCTTGCGGTACACCACTAGTAACTAAACTACAGGATGAACATTTGCCATCAACCACCACCCTCTGTCTTCTTTCAGCAAGCCAATTTATGATTCAAAGCACTAAATCACCTTCAATCCCATACTTCCGTATTTTCTGCAATAGCCTACCGTGGGGAACTTTATCAAACGCCTTACTGAAATCCATATACACCACATCCACGGCTTTACCCTCATCCACCTGTTTGGTCACCTTCTCAAAAAACTCAATAAGGTTGGTGAGGCACGACCTACCCTTCACAAGGCCGTGCTGACTATCGCTAATTAACTTATTCTTTTCAAGATGATTATAAATTCTATCTCTTATAACCTTTTCCAACATTTTACCCGCAACCGAAGTAAGGCTCACAGGTCTATAATTACCAGGGCTGTCTCTGCTACCCTTCTTGAACAAGGGGACAAAATTTGCTATCCTCCAGTCTTCCAGCACTATTCCTTCGACAATGACGACATAAAGATCAAGGACAAAGGCTCTGCAATCTCCTCCCTGGCTTCCCAGAGAATCCTAGGATAAATCCCATCTGGCCCAATTGCTAACACCTCCTCCTTGTGAACCTCAATCCCATCGAGCCTTGTAGTCTGTATCTCAGTATTCTCCTCGACAACATTTTCTTTCTCCACTATAAATACTGACAAAAATATTCATTTAACGGTTCCCCTATCTCCTCTGATTCCACACGCAACTTCCCACTATTATCCTTGAATGGCCTTAATCTAACTCTAGTCATTCTTTTATTCCTGATATACCTGTAAAAAGCCTTAGGGTTTTCCTTGATCCTATTCGACAATGACTTCTCGTGTCCTCTCCTCGCTCTTCTTAGCTCTCCCTTTAGATCCTTCGTGGCTAGCTTGTAACTCTCAAGCGCCCTAACTGAGCATTCACGACTCATCCTAACACAAGCCTTGTTCTTCCTCTTGACAAGCGCTTCAACTTCTTTAGTAAACCACGGCTCCCTCGCTCGACAACTTCCTCCCTGCCTGACAGGTACATACTTATCAAGGACACGCAGTAGCTGCTCCTTGAATAAGCCAATCAAGCAGGCTGCTTTGTCCTGGATGGTGTTGGAGCTGCACCCATGCAGGCAAGTGGACAGTATTCTATCACACGCCTAACTTGTGCACTGTAGATGGTGGACAGGCTTTTGGAAGTCAGGAGGTGAGTTAATTGCCTCAGGATTCCTCGCCTCTGACCTACTCTTGTAGCCATGTTATTTATATGGCTACTCCAGTTCAGTTTCCATTTCATGGTAGCCCCTAGGATGGTGATAGTGTATGATTCAGCGACGTTAATGCCCTTGAAAGTCAATGGGAGATGGTTAGATTCTTTCTTGTTGGAGATGGTCATTGCCTGACACTTGTCTGGCGCGAATTTTACTTGCCACTTATCAGCCCAAGCCTGGATATTGTATTTCCACATGGACTGCTTCACTATCTGAGGAGTCACGAATGGAGCTGAACATGGTACAACCTTATAATTGAAGGAAGGTCATTGATGAAGGAACTGAACATGGTTGAGCCTCGGACACTACCCTTTGCTCCATCACCTTCTGGTCAGCTGTTCTGTGAGCTTGTTCTTCCAACACCTTCTCTTTTGTTATTTCTTGCCCGCCAACGCTTTACTTGCTTCAAATCTTATACATTTCTTATATCTGTCAGTTCTGAAGAAGGGTCACTAACCTGAAACGTTAACTCCGCTTCTCTCCCCACAGATGCTTCAAGTCCTGGTTTTTCCCGTGTTTCTTGTCTTTTTATCAGATTTACAGCATCCCCAGTACTTAGCTTATATTGTATAAGGCTACAGTTAATTGCTAAATCGTGGTCCACAACCAATACACCGAGTAAAATTCGACAGTCGTTATTTTTTGCAATAAAGTCCAACAAACAATACAGAGGGGATAAATCTACATTTTATGCTAAATAGCGTTTGCAACCAACAAACAGGGGGATAAATCTATGCTCAATTTTCGAATTGACGTCCTGAACCAATATGCATGCAGACAAATCAAAATTCAATTGTTAAATAGAGGTCCACAACTGATACACGGGTGGATAAATCTACAGTTAATTACATGTCTCTGTTTCGCTGCAGTTATTGACCACCCCAACCCCCTCAACATCGCCATCTGCTGGTGTCCCTGTCTCACTGCAGTTACTGCACCCCCTCATCATCTCCATCTGCTAGTGTCACTGTCTCAGTGCAGTTACTGCCCCCGCTCACCATCTCCATCTGCTGGTGTCCCTGTCGCACTGCAGTTACTGGCCCCTCTCACCAGCTCCATCTGCTGGTGTCGCTGTCCCACTGCAGTTACTGCCCCCCTCACCATCTCCATCTGTTGGTGTCCCTGTCTCAGTGCAGTTACTGTCCCCGCTCACCATCTCCAACTGCTGGTGTCGCTGTCTCACTGCAGTTACTGGCACCCTCTCAACATCGCCATCTACTGGTGTCTCTGTCACACAGCAGTTGCAGTCTCTTGATCTCCATCGCCATCTGCTCGTGTCCCTGTCTCACTGCAGTTACTGACCGCCTTCACCATCTCCACCTACTGGTGCCACTGTCTCACTGCAGTTACTGCCCCCCCTCACCATCTCCATCTGCTGGTGCCACTGTCTCACTGCAGTTACTGCCCCCCCCTCACCATCTCCATCTGCTGGTGTCCCTGTCTCACTGCAGTTACTGGACTGTCTCACCAGCTCCATCTGCTGGTGGCCCTGTCACACTGCAGTTACTGCCCCCTCTCACCATCTCCACCTTCTGGTGTCCCTGACACACTGCAGTTACTACCCCCTCTCAACACGTCGCAATCGCTGTGATCTGTAGCTTTGTCCACCAGCTGCTTTTGTTGACAACGCAACCAGTAGGTGGTGGAGGGTGGTGGAGCAGGGCGTGGGGGCGCAGAATGGGATTTAGTTCCAGTGGTGAAACCCTTCAGCTCTTTCTATGATTTCACTAATTTAGCAATGAGATTGAGAGGGTACTTCACCGCCTTCTTCAGCTCCTGTCTTTATTTACTCTGGGTCACAGTGTAAATACATGTGTTGGTGCAGGAACTGAGAAGCTGCAGCATCTTTGATGCGTGATCTGTGATGAAGAGAGGGTCAGTGCCGGAGGAATAATACTGAATATCTGTAATTCGCCTATAACTGTTAAACACAACCCAGGTCATCCATAACAGTATAAAACTACAGGATATACTGAAGAGTAAAAAAATTGATTTCCTGCGATTCTCCATCTCTGGGTCCGTGTGATTCTCTGCTTTGCTGTGGCGCCGGAATCCCCTGCGGACTTTACTGGAGAATACAATCCATCTGAAAGTCAGAACATTGAGCAGCAACATCAGAAAGACCGGGACACAAGGGGTTAAAATGCGGTCAAACAATTGAAATGCTCCCCATATGGGGGAAGTAAAGAAGCTCAGTTTATAAACACAACTCATGTGAACATTATCAATAATGTAATATTGTTCCACTGTAAAGTACCAGGGGACAGACTCTACACAGCCCAGCACACTCACTGTTCCTAAAACCACAGCCGCCGTTTTCTCGCTGCAACATTTTGTTTTCAGCTTCTCACAACAAATGGCCACAAATCGATTAAAGGTGAAAGTGACTGTGAGCCAGACAGAAACATCTGTGGATGCAGAAAGTAGAACGATAATGAGAGAACACACAGGAGTAATTCTCAGGAATGAATATGGGAAATAATGTAAAGCAATCCATCTCAATATGGGATCAGTGATAACGACCAGGAGATCAGACATTGCCATTCCCACCTGGTAGACTGTGATACATTTGGAGAGACTGCACTTTCCTCGGGACAGGATCATAATCGCCACCAAGTTAACTGGAAGAGAGAGAAAAGGAAGCAGAGAAATTACTGATCAGACCTGGAGAAAAAGCAGTAGTTTGACAGGATCTGGGATGAAATGTCCAGCTTTGTTGCTGCATCGAACAGTCAAAACTGATTCATTGATCTCAGCAGTGCTTTGTAACAGTGAAATGTTTGAAAACACAATTATTAATAATTAATTGGAAAAATGATGCAGAAAATGAATAAAGTCAGCTCCAGATCTACTGGAAATACTGAGTGAGGATGCAGTGCCAGTGGGGAAATGAGAAGGAGTTTTGCAGAGATGGAATCCAATGGGTTAATTGAGAATTTGTCTCCAGACTGTTGGTTGGGCAGATTTGGGGAGAGCGAGATGTGCAGCTGGTTTTCTGCTCAGGGTTCGGATATCCGACAGGAACTGTTATCTAATGGGAAAAGACAGAAAAATGCAGAGGTGAGTTTGAGTATCAGCCATGATCTAGAATGGCGGAGCAAGCTCATAGGGTTGAATGGACTCCTCCTGCTCCTAAGTTCCTGTATTCCTATCAGATTGGGCGAAGAAACTGGAGGTGGAGCCAGTGAGTGAGATTGGGAGGGAGAGAAGGAAAAGGACAGTATGAAGCAGGAGAGGAAACTGGAGCAGATGGTTTGGAAAAGTGGATAAACTGAAGCAATGGATGAGGAGACCGAGGATTCAATACAGTGAAAGGAGAGGCTGAGATTCACAGAGAGAGACTGCAGCAGAGTGTTAGAGGAAATCTAATCTATAGACCCAGTAATACAACTCAATTAATGCATTCAAACAATAATCCCTGTGTTTATTGGTGTTGGAGAACAGTTCATTGTTTATACAATATAGTCAATATATTTAGTTTGTACAGGCAATTAAATATAAATTTAAGTATATTTCTGATATCAGCCTCGCTCTTTATTGAATTCAGCAGTCACAGAGATTTTAAAGTGCAGTATTTAAATAATGAATTACCATCAGTGAAGAACTGATTCTATTCAGTTTATTCAATCACTAAGTAAGAAATAGGGAATTTCTAAAAAAACAAAATGAGGACCTGACAGAAATCAACACAGAGGTTCAAGTCCAACAGGAAAATGAACACAATCTGACAACAGACAACTTCAGCTCCCAGTTTCTCTCTTTAATTGTTCTGGACATTCCAGCACTTTATGAAAGTAAGTTATTCACACTGCTGCTTCTTTCTCTTTCTCTTAACTTCTGCTTATCTCTTTCCCTCGGGATCACACTCGCTGCTCCTTTTCTCCATCCCTATCTCTCTGGAGTACTCACACCCTGCAAACTGTTACTTAATGCGACTTTTCACACATGATTTATTTCTCACATTCTGCGTCTGTGTTCTGATCACCTGTCCCAGGTTCAATGATTCTATTCTCAGAGTCAGTTTGTTCAATGGTGAAACGTCTGTGAATAATTTAATGTGTCTACAGAACATTCAATTCTCCACCTGTTCACCTGCACTCTTCACTTCATCTACGATACATGGAATAAACAGGATCGAAACCTTCTTCCAGACAAACCTCAGAATCATTGAAATTGCTTCTCCTGGAATTATAATGTAATCCGTTAGAATGTGGGATTGTTTAATTAATAAAACACCAACATCAGCGCCGCAGCTGATAAACTGCAGATAAATGGAAAGACTTTTGATTCCAACTGATAGAGTGCAAACCAATAAAACATCACATCAATACTTTCTATTTTACAATGTAGTCCAGTCACAGTGAAGGGTCCACAGTGAAGCCGAGAAGGAGATGTGAAAGTGTCACCAACACACTCAGTTCAGTAGCCAGTCCTCTGAAGCAGTGTCACACACACACACAGAATGAAATAATATTTGATAACAGTGATAACCAATAAGAACATTGAAAAACCAGTTAAACTGAGCCATGTTATTGGGGAGGGCGGACATTGTGCTGTCCCCTTGTAACACTGCGACCGTGAGATATCTCATCATCAATCACTGAAAAAAGGTCATAAAAATATTACAGGTCCTGTTAGATGCACATCATGAAACTGTTAAAAGCTCCTCATGGTCTGATTCTTCATCCCAATTGAAACATCTCATTCAAATACATTCAATACACAGAATAATCCAGTAACAATGTCACGGTTACTTAAAACAATACCATTAAAGAAATAATACAAGTCCTGCATGACTGAAAGAGTACACAATGACGAAATTCCATCAGTAGATTTCTGGGAAGAACAGGTAGCTGTGTAATACACACAGTGAGAAATAATACCGAGTACAGTAGCACAGATAATATCGATTTACACCACTAACAGCTGAGATACTGGCTTACCAGGAACTCCAATTGCTGCAAGTACAGGATAATAAATGCGTTCTATATGATAAATCAATGGATATCCCATTTCTGTGAGAAGAAGACACTTCTGTTAGCCTGGGATCCACAGCTCCACCAGGCATTCTGAGCTGATCAATTCCAATGGGTCCTGATTTTGCAATTATGAGTAGCGTCATTTACATTTTCCATATTATTGTGCAGACCTTGTTCACTCCTGGCATTTCTATTCTAAATGTAACTGATCTGTCTGCGGTGGACGGTAAATCTGGGATCAAAAGCAATCACATTTCACTCTTTTCCTGCCTTTTCCCAGTTAAAATGTGAACTTTGGGTCTCTGAATCGGGACGATGATGAGGATGACAGTGTAAAAACTACTGAGAGTGATATTAAGGGACAGACACTGTACACATCCATGTGGGAGGCAGTCGCATAGTGATAACATCACTGGGCGAGTAATTCAGCGGCCCAACCTGATGGCCAGAGGACAGGAGTTTAAATCCCACCGTAACCACTGTATATATCTGAGAGAACTGAAATAAAGACAGAGAGAGAGAGAGAGGGACAGCGAGAGAGACAGAGAGATGTAGCGAGGGGGACGGGAGAGACTGAACGACAGAGAGTTAGGGCGAGAGAGAGTTAGAGAGAGGGAGGGGGGAGAGAGTGGTTGGGAGAGAGGGAGGCGAGTGAGGGGTTAGGGTGCGAGAGACAGGAAGAGAGAGTGGGAAGGAGGGGGATGGAGAGAGTGGGGGAGTGGGAGAGCGAGAAAGAGAGAGAGAATTAAAGAGAGGGTGCGAGGGATATAGGGCTAGAGGGGGAGAGCGAGATAGTGGGAGAGAGAGGGGGAAAGAAAGAGGGAGAGGGGCCACCTGGGCCCCAAATTCAACTCCATTTATCCCTCTCTCATGATGTTTCTCTCTCTATAAATATCTCTAATGTGTTTGTGCACACAGCAGTAAAGAATTAAATCAAATTAATATATCTTACATTCTCCCTTTCAGTCCACACCAACAATCTCTCTCTCTCCAACCTTGTCTCTCTCCACAGCCCTCTCTCTGCCTTCATTTCTAACCCTCTCTCCATCTGTCTCCCTCTTAGTTTCAGAGTTGCAGGAGGGAGAGATAGAGAGAGAGACACACAGAGAATAACCGAATAACCCCAGCTTCTCCAATCTATCTATGTAACTGAAGACCCTCATCCCTGGAACCAGGCTTGTGAATCTTTTCCACACCCTCTCTAATGCCTCCAAATCCTTCCTCAAGTGCGGTGTGCAGAATCGGATACAATACTCCAGTTGATTCCAAACCAGTGTTTCGCACAGGTCTTTCATAACCTCCATTCTTTTGTACTCTGTGTCCCTATTTATAAAGCCTTTATAACTCCTTATGCCTTTTAACCACTTTCTCAACCTGCCCTGCCGTTTTCAGTGATGTGTGTATAAATGCCCCCCAGATCTGTCTGTTCCTGCACCTCCTTTAGAATTGTATCCTTTACTTTATATCGTCTCTCCTCCTTTCTCCTACCCGTGAAGGCGGAAGATGCCGGCATGGTTCTTAATGAACGCATTTCAAATTTCAAACGAGGGGACGACGCAGACGTTGTAGTTAATGAGGAGGGGTTTGAAATATTCAATGGGATAAACAGTGAGAGTGGAAATATTCAGGGGTTTAGCATCTTTGACAGCTGATAATTCAGAAATGTTAAGTGGTGCAAGGGAGGAAATTGTGGAGGCTCTGACCATCATTTGCCAAAGCTCTCTGGTTACAGTCGTGCTGCCAGAGGATTGGAGGACTACGCATGTTGTACTGTTGATTAACAAGGGAGAAAGTAATAGACTGAGTAATTGCAGGCCACCCTGCCTAATCACAGTGGAGGGAAGATTATTGGGTACAAGGGAATGATTGATTCTGCTCTAGTACTGTGTGGCTCAATGTCTCCATGTCTATGTCTCTGTCACATTTTAAGCACTGACCTTACATTAGTGAGGCATCAGTCTCTGCAATCAATGCCCAGTGTTGTGGTAACATAAAATGGCCACTGAGAACCAGCATAAAATGGCTGACGGATGTGTGTGGATTTCCACAGTTGTTTGAGAGAGGAGAGAGAGAGAAAGAGAGAGAGACAAAGAGGGAGACACAGACCTAGACACAGAGAGTGTTAGCAGGATATTGGTCGTTGGACAGAGGAAGAGGAGGAGGCCTTTTGGCCCTTCAACCCTCCTCTGTCATTCAATGAGCTCATGGCTGATGCATGATCTAACTCCATGTATCTATCTTTGCCCCTTAATACCTTTGGTTCACAAAAATCTATCAAACCCAGATTTAAAAATTAACAAGTGTCTCAGCATCAATTGCCGTTTGTGGAAGAGAGTTCCAAATTGATACCACACCTGGTGTGTTGAAGTGTTTCTTCATTTTGCACCTGTAAGGTTTTTAGACTATGTTTAGATTTTTAGACTATGTCCCCAAATTCCAGACTCCGCAGCCAGTGGGAATAGTTACTCTCTGTCCACCCTACCAGTTTCCCTTATTATCTTGAAAACTTTGACCAAATAACCCCATAACCTTCTAAATTCCAGGCATACACAGTAAAGCACCAGCTACACTGTCCCATTACACATTCCCAAGCCAAACACAATGTTGAGTTTGACACAGAGTAAATTTCCCTTTCCGCTATCCCAGCACACACTCCAATTACAGTAGACTGAAAATTATTGGGTACAAGGGATGATTGATTCCTCTCCAGTACTGTGCATCTCAGTGTCTCCATGTCTGTGTCTCTGTCACATTTTAAGCACTACCCTTACACTGGTGAGGAGTCAGTCTCTGAAATAAATGTGCCAGTGCTGTGGTAATATAAAATGGCCACGAGAACCAGCTTAAAGTGACTGACTGATGTGTGTGGATTTCCACAGATGTTTGAGAGAGGAGAGGGAGAGAGACAGACAGAAAGAGAGACAAAGAGGGAGACACAGACCGAGACACAGCGAGCGATCGCAGGATATTGGTCGTTGGACAGAGGAAGAGGAGGAGGCCATTTGGCCCTTGAACCCTGTTCTGTCATTCAATGAACTCATGGCTGATGCGTGATCTAACTCCAGGTACCTATCTTTGCCCCTCAATGCCTTTGATCAACAAAAATCTATCAAACTCAGATTTAAAAATTAGCAAGTGTCTCAGCATCAATTTCCGGTTGTGGAAGAGAGTTCCAAACTGAGACCACACCTGGTGTGTTGAAGTGTTTCTTCATTTCACTCCTGAAAGTTTTTTAGACTATGTTTAGAGTTTTAGACTATACGCCCATGTTCCTGACTCCGCAGCCAGTGGCATTAGTTACTCTCTGTCCACCCTATCAGTTTCCTTTATTATCTGGAAAACGTTCATCAAATCACCCCGTAACCTTCAAAATTCCAGTGATACACAGTAAAGTTCCAGCTACACTGTCCCATTAAACATTCCCAAGCAAAGCACAATGTTGGGTTTGACACAGAGTAAATTTCCCTCTGCGGTGTCCCATCACACACTCCGAGGGCAGGAACATCATGGGGTGGATACAGAGTGAATCTCACTCTACAATATCCGAAGCAGACAGAGAGAGAGAGAGACTGAAAGAGAGAAACAGAGAGACATAGACTGACAGGGTGACTGACAGAGAAAGAAGGATATTTAACAGAGGATATTGGAAGAGCAGGATGCAATTTAACCCCACAACCTTGTTCCGAGATGAGGGCTGATCTGTGATCTAACTGACAACATACAGTGGCGCAGTGGCTAGCACCGCAGCCTCAAAGGTCCAGCGACGCGGGTTCAATTCTGGGTACTGTCTGTGTGGAGTTTGCAAGTTCTCCCTGTGTCTGCGAGGGTGTCGTCCTGGTGCTCCAGTTTCTTTCCACAGCCAAAGGACTTGCAGGTTGAAAGGTAAATTGGCCATTATAAATTGCCCCAAGTATAGGTAGGTGGTAGGGGAATATAGAGACATGTGAGGATGTGGCACGAATATGGGATTAGTGTATGATTAGTATAAATGGGTGGTTAATGGTCAGCACACACTCGGTGCTGTATCTCTAAATCAAAAAAATCAAATATCCTGCCTTTGCCCCTTATCTCTTAATACCTTTGGTAAACAAGAAACTATCAATCACAGGTTTAAAAATAAACCAATAAGCCAGCATAACATTTCCACAACCAATATCATGAGAGTGTGATTGCTCCCACAGTGGAATAGCGTGTTGGATGTTTAAAATGTCTTCTGGATCATCAAAAGTGTCCACCTGGGCCCCAGCTTCATCTACATTTCTCCCTCTCCCCATGTTTTTTCTCTCCATACCGATCTGTTATACGTTTGTGTACGCAGCAATGAAGGATTACATCAAATTAATGTATCTTGCATTATCATTTTCAATGCACTCCAACAATCTCCCTGTCTCCAACCTTGTCCCTCACTGCAGCCCTCTCTCTGTCAGCATATCTAACCCTAGCTCTCTCTGTCTCTCTCCTAGTGTCAGAGATAGCAGGAGGGAGGGACACAGCGAGAATGTTAAAGGAACTGTACTCTGTTCCTAAGCTGTGCTAAACCCGCTCTCGGAGTGTTTGATGGGCTACATTAATTGGCCATGTACAGTCCCGTATCAGGCTGTGAAGGAGCAAAGCATGTTCCGTACACAACAGGTCAAAGAGAATGATTCACTCCTGTCTGCTACTGGAAAGAGAGACTGACCTTAACATCAAGACAGCGTTTGACTGAGTGTGGTATCGAGGAGCCCGAATAAAATTGAAGTCGGTGGGAATCAGGGGGAAAGCTCTCCACTGATTGGAATCATACCGATCTCAAATGAAGATGTTTGTGGTTGTTGGAAGTCAATCATATCAGTCCCTGGCCTTCACTGCAGGAGTTTATCAGGGTAGTGTCCTCAGTCCAACCATCTTCAGCTGAGATCCCAGCAGAAAATGCTGGATATACTGAGCAGGTCAAGCACCATCTGTGGAGAGAGAAACAAAGTTAGTGATTCAGCTCGATGGATTCCAGATTTCCAGCATCCACAGAATTATGCCTCAGATAATGAAGCAATCCAGAGCCGCATGCACCAAGACCCGGACAATATTCAGGCTTGGGCCGACCAGTGGCAAGTAATATTCACCTCACACAAGTGCCAGGCAATGGCCATCTGCAACAAGAGAGAATCCAACCACCTCCCTTTACAATTCAAAGCATTATCCCATCGCTGAAGCCCCCAGCAACAACATCCAGGGGAAACATTGACATCAAACTTAACTGAACGAAACACATCAATAGTTTTTTTACCATCTGTCTGAGACAGAGAGACACCGATAAAGAATGTGAGGGGACCTTGACAGAACCTAAGTAAATTGTTCCAACCGTTGCTAATGATAGAAATCAAAGGATTATATTAGAGGAAAGGAAGAGGCATATAACGTTAGCCCCTTTATAACTGTATCCTTTAGTTTAGATTGCCTCTCCTCCTTCTTCCGACTTGTGGAGGTGGATGATGTGGGCATGGTTCTTGATCAATACTTGTGCCTGTCTTCATAAAATAGGGGAATGATGCAGAGATTGTAGTTAAAAAGGAGAGTGTGAAATATTAGATGGGATAAACAGAGTCAGAGGGAAATATGAAGATGTTTAGCAGTTTTGAAAGTGGATAAATGGTCAAGCCTGGATACATTGGAACCAGTTAACAGAAGGTTCACTGTGCTGATTCCTAGGATGAAGAGGTTGTGTTATGAGGAATGTTTGAACAGGTGGGGTCGATAAACATTGGAGTTTAGATGAATGCGAGGTGATCTTATTGAAACATACAAAATACTTAAAGGGATAGACAGGTTAGATGCAGGTAAGATGTCCCCTTTGGTTCGAGAGTCCAGAGCCAGGGGACATAATTTCAAAATAAGGGGGAAGCCACTTAGGACAGAGATGAGGAGAATTTCTTTGCTCAGAGGGTTGTGAATCTTTGGAAATATTTACCGCAGTGGGCTGTGGAAGCTCAAAGAACAAACAACAGGACAGCACAGGAACAGGCCATTCGGCCCTCCAAGCCTGCGCCGATCTTGATGCCTGCCCAAATTAACACCTACTGCACTTCCGGGGCCCATATCCCTCTATTCCCTTCCCATTCATGTATTTGTCAAAATGTCTCTTAAAAGTCACTATCGCATCTGCTTCCACCACCTCCCCTGGCAGCAGGTTCCAGGCACTCACCACCCTCTGTGTAAAAAACTTGCCCCGCACATCCCCTCTAAACTTTTCCCCTCGCACCTTAAACCTTTGTCCCCTAGTCACTGACTCTTCCACCCTGGGAAAAAGCTTCTGACTATCCACTCTGTCCATGCCACTCATAACTTTGTAAACCTCTATCATGTCGCCCCTCCACCTCCGTCGTTCCCGTGAAAACAATCCGTGTTTTTCCAACCTCTCCTCATAGCTAATGCCCTCCAGACCAGGCAACATCCTGGTAAACCTCCTCTGTACCCTCTCCAAAGCCTCCACGTCCTTCTGGTAGTGTGGTGATTAGAATAGCATGCAATATTTTAAGTGTGTCCTAACTAAGGTTCTGCACAGCTGCAACATGACTTGCCAATTTCTAAACTCTATGCCCCGACCGATGAAGGCAAGCATGCCATATGCCTTCTTGAATACCTTATCCACCTGCATTGCCACTTTCAGTGACCTGTGGACCTGTACGCCCAGATCCCTCTGTCTGTCAATACTCCTAAGGGATCTGCCATTTACTGTATACCTTCCACCTGCATTAGACCTTACAAAATGCATTACCTCACGTTTGTCCGGATTAAACTCCATCTGCCATTTCTCCGCCCAAAACCGATCGAGATCCTGCTGTATCCTCTGACAATCCTCATCATTATCCGCAACTCCACCAACATTTGTGTCGTCCGTAAACTGACTAATCAGACCAGCTACATTTTCCTCCAAATCATTCATCTATACTACAAACAGCAAAGGTCCCGGCAATGATCTCTGCAGAACACCACAAGTCACATCCCTGCATTCAGAAAAACACCCATCCACTGATACTCTCTGTCTTCTATGACCGAGCCAGTTCTGTATCCATCTTGCCAGCTCACCTCTGATTCCGTGTGAGTTTTGTACAAGTCTGCAATGCGGGACCTTGTTAAAGGCTTTACTAAAGTCCATATAGATATCAGCCACTGCTCTTCCTTCATCAATCATCTTCGTCACTTCCTCGAAAAACTCAATCAAACTAGTAAGACACGACCTCCCCTTCACAAAACCATTCTGTCTCTCGCTAATAAGTTCGTTTGTTTCCAAATGGGAGTAAATCCTGTCCCGAATAATCCTCGCTAATAGTGTTCCTACCCCTGGCGTAAGGCTTACCGGCCTTCAGTTTCCTGGATTATCTTTGCCACCCATCTTAAACAAAGGAACAAGACTGGCTATTCTCCAGTCCTCTGGGACCTCACCTGCAGCCAATGAGGATGCAAAGATTGCTGTCAAGGCCCCAGCAAATTCCTGCCTTGCCTCCCTCAGTATTTTAGCGTCGATCCCCTCAGGCCGTGGGGCCTTATCTACCTTAATGCTTTGCAAGACACCCAACACCTCCTCCTTTTTGATAATGAGATCGCTGAGACTATCTGCGCTCCCTTCCCTAGGCTCTTCATCCACCAAGTCCTTCTCTTTTGTGAATACTGATGAAAAGTACTCATTTAGCACCTCGCCCATTTCCTCTGGCTCCACACATAGATTCCCTGCTTACCCACTTGCTCTTCATATACGTATAAAAAGCCTTGGGATTTTCCTTAATCCTGTTTGCCAATGACTTTTCATGACTCCTTTTATCCCTCCTAACTCCTTGCTTATGTTCCTTCCTACTGTCTTTATATTCCTCAAGTGCTTCGTCTGTTCCTAGACTTCCAGCCCGAACAAATGCTTCCTTTTTCTTTTTGTCTAGGCTCACAATATCCCGCGTTATCCAAGCTTCGCAAAACTTGCCAAACTTGTCTTTCTTCCTCACAGGACCATGCTGGTCCTGGATTCTAATCAGCGTTCGTTTGAAAGACTCCCACATGTCAGATGTTGATTTACGCTCAAACAGTCATCCCCAATCCAAATTCTTCAGTTCCTGCCGAATATCGTTATAATTAGCCTTTACCCTATTGAGCATCTTCACCCGAGGACTACTCTTATCCTTATCCACAAGTACCTTAAAACTTATGGAATGATCGTCACTGCTCCCGAAATGTTCCCCCACTGAAACTTCGACCACCTGGCCGTGCTCATTCCCCAATGCCAGGTCCAGAATGGCCCCATCCCTAGTTGGACTATCTACATTCTGTTTCAAAAAGCCCTCCTCAGTCTGGGAAAAAGGCATTGAAGTGGATGATCAGCCATGATGGTATTGAATGGCGGAGCAGGTTCGATGGGCAGAATGGCCTACTCCTGTTCCTATGTTCCCAAGCTGCTGAACTGGTTTTTCCTAAACTACCCCATCAGTTCCCCTTAATATCTCAACACCTTTGAACAAATCACCTTGATCCTCCTAAATTCCCGGGAATAAATCCCTCGTTTGTGTAATATCACCTCGTAATTTAACCCTTGGAGTCCAGTTATCGTTGTGTTAAATCTACACTGCACTGAAATGAACATGGACACCCCAAGTCTCTTTGGACCTCCAGTGTTTCTGGTTTTTCACCATTTATAAAGTACTCTGTTCTAGTCTTTTTTACTGACATTGAAATCGATCTGCCACAGTTTTGCCCATTCACTTCAGATATTAATATCTCTTTGTAATTTAATGCTTCCAGCTACACTGCTTACAATGCTGCCTATTTTTTTGTCATTGGTAAACTTGGATATGTGGCATTCTACCGCATCATCTTAAAACGTTAATAAATACAGCAAAACGGAGAGACACACGGGCTATGCACTAGCAGATAGGAGTGAATCATTCCATTCTAGAGCTTTTTTAAATTCCAGATTTAAGATTTTTTTAGAAGAAAAAAACAGAATTCAAATTCACAACAGCCCAGTATGGGATTTGACTGTCTCGGGTTTTGTATATTGTTCCCTTCTCCTCTTCTTCCACGTGGCTGAAGTCTTTGAAGTTTGTCAAACATTGGTAAACTACTTCATGTGGTGTTCTGTAAATACCTTCAATTCTGTGTATCTGCAAGGGACATAATTCAAATTCTCAACTTATTGCATCAACCAAAACCTGCAGGTCCATTCAAACACCCCTATTTCCTGTCTTGCAAAGATAGCTTACACTTCCACAATGCAGGAATGTCTGAATGGAAAGAGCTTTTGACACATTTACCAACGCGATTGCTAACACTTTTCAGGATGAAGTTAAATTCAACTTAGAGATTGCAAGCCCCAAATTGAGTCTTTCAGATATAAAAAGTGACACAAAAGAAATCCCAGATCGCTCTGTCCCTGCACCCATTTTAACATTGTACCATTTCGTTTATATCGCTTCTCCTCAGCCTTCCTTCCAAAATGCATCATTTTACATTTCTCAGTCATGACGTTAACCTGCCATGAGTCTGACCCTTTCACCAGACTGCCTCGCTCCTCCTGTAGTCTACTACTATTCCCTTCCCTGTTTATTGCATTGCAGATGGCACAATGTTGAACTTAAGCTCTGTGAAGCCAAGTGCAAGTCATTAATATATATCAATAAGATCAGTGGTCCTCATCCAAAGCCCTGGGGAATACCTCTGTACCACAATGTACACAGTATACAGTCAGGACAAAAGCAGGGAGGTTATGCTGAACATTTATAAAGCTCTAGTTAGGCCCCAACTGGAGAACTGTGTCCAGTTCTGGTCACCGCACTTTAGGAAGGAGGTGAGGGTCCTTGCGAGGGTGCACAGGAGATTTACCAGAATGGTTTCAGAGATGGGGGATTTTAGAGGCAAAGTTATGTTGGAAAAGCTGGGATTGGTCTCCTTCGAACAAAGGAGGGTGAGGGGAGATTGAATAGAAGTGTCTAAGATTGTGTCAGGCAAATATACCGCCCTCCAGTCTGAAGCAGCCATTCACCAATGCTCTCTGTGTTCTGTCCCTTAGCCAATGTCGTATCCACTCTGTCCCTGTCCCGTTAATTCCATGAGCATTCATTTTGCAAACTCATCAATTATGAGAAAGCATTATGAACGACCAATGAAGAAGATGGTCCCAGAGCACAGAGAAACACACACGGACAGGCAATGACCATCTGCAACAAGAGAGAATCCAACCACCTCCTCTTGGCGTTCTAAGCATTATCCCATCGCTGAGTACTGGGGAAACATTCACCAGGAACTGATCTGATGAAATCACATCAATACTGTGGCTACAAGTGACTCACTCCCTGACTCCCCAGTGCCGTCCAACCACCTACAAGACACAAGTCAGGTGTGTGATGGTATCTCTCCACTTGCCTGGATGAGTGCAACACCTACAGCACTCCAAACGCTCGGCACCATCTGGGACAAAGCAGCCCACTTGATTGGCACCCCATCCACCACTTTAAACTTTGATCAGATCACCCCTTAACTTTCTAAATTCCAGGGATACAGAGTAAAGCTCCATGCACACTGTCCCATCAAATGCTGCCAAGCTATTAGTTAGCTATTGAATAAATCTCTGTCTTCTCTGTAGTATCAAACACTCCCAGGGCAGGTACAGTGTGCGGTTAGATACAGAGTAAAGCTGCCTCTATATATGCCTCTCTTTCTCCTCCTCGATCCAGATGGAGAGAGTAACAGTGAGAAAGGCACGGATAGATATAAAGAGGGAAGAACAGAGAGAGGGAAGGATAGCAATGGGGAGGGAGTACCAGAGAGAAAGAGGGAGAGATTGAGATGGAGAGTGTCAGTCAGTGTTCCTGCAAAGCTCTGCAGTATCATTGAAGGTACGATGCAGCGAGAGATTGAGATTAATATGATACAGAGGGAGTTACAGAGAGATGAGGAGACAGATAAACATGGCGAGAGTAGCAGAGAGTTGACCTAGCGATTGAGTGAGTAAAGGAGAGGGGAAGATGGAGATGGAGAGAGAGTAGCTCTCCACTTCTTTCTCTCCATGTCTATCTCTCCCTTTCTCACTCTTGCACTCTCTCCATCTATATATTTTTTTTACAGATACAGCACTGAAACAGGACCTTTGGCCCACCGAGTCTGTGCCGCCCAAGAACCACCCATTTATGCTAACCCTGCAGTAATCCCACATTCCCTACCACCTACCTACACTAGGGGCAATTTACAATGGCCAATTTACCTATCACCTGCAAGTCTTTGGTGGTGGGAGGAAACCGGAGCACCTGGCGAAAACCCACTCGGTCACAGGGAGAACTTGCAAGCTCCGCACAGGCAGTACCCAGAATTGAACCCGGTCCCTGGAACTGTGAGGCTGCAATCCCTCTCTGCTGATGTTTCACACTCTATGCCTATTTCTTGTACCTCTATGTACACAGGTTTACATCAAACTATGCCCCTATTTGACATTTGCCCTTTCGATCTAACCTAACAACGTGACTATCGCCAACATTATCTCTCTGTCTGTGAACAGCGGGACCTTGGAGTGAATGCTCACTGATTCCTGAGGCTGACAGGACAGGTGGGTAAGCTGGTTTGGAAGGGATAAGGGAGACTTTCATTTCCCGAACAGCGGAAATAATCTCAGTGTCTACCCGATCCGGTCCCTTTCGAATCTGATATGTTTCAATGAGATCACCTCTCATTCTTCTAAACACCAGAGAATAGAAGTCCAATTTACTCAGCCTCACATCATAGGACAATGACAGTGAAGCTAAACAAATATTTTGTGTCTGTCTTCACAGAGTGAAATACTAGAAACCTCCCAGAAATAATGGAGAATCAAGGAACTAGCGTAAATGGGGAACTGCAAGATATAAATATTGGTAAAATAGTACTAAACTAATGAATGGGTCTAAAAGTAAATAAATCCCCTGGACCTGATGATTTACATCCCAGAGTGTTGAAAGAGGTGGCTGTAGAGATAATTGATGCATTGCTGGTCATCTTTCAAAATTTGATAGACTCTGGAATGGTTGCTGCAGATTGGAAGGTAGCAAATGTAACCCCACTATTTACAAAAGGAGGGAGAGAGAAAATGGGGAACTACGGATCTGTTCGTCTAACATCAGTCATGGGGAAAATGCTCGAATCTATAATAAAGGTTGTGATTTCTGGACACTTGGAAAATAATAGCTGGATTGGTCAGAGTAAAAATGGATTTATGAAAGGGAAATCATCTTTAACAAACCTGTTGGAGTTTTTTGAGGATGAAGCTAGCGAAATAGATAAGGGGTACGGGTGGATGTGGTACATATCGATTTTCAGAAAGCTTTTGTTAACGTCGCACACAAGAAGTTAGTAATCAAAATTAGAGCACGTGGGATTGGGGGGAATGGACTGGCTTGTACTGGTTAATGGACAGGAAACAGAGAGTAGGAATAAATGGGTAATTTTCAGCTTGGCAGGCTGTGACCAGTGGGGTACTGCAAAGAGAAAGAGAGAAAGAGATAGAGGGAGGGGAGAGAGACAGAGAAGAGAGACAGAGATGGAGAGAGAGACAGAGGGAGAGAGAGAGAGACAGAAGGATAGGGGAGACAGTGACACAGGGAGACAGAGAGAGGGGAGAGAGTAATGTAAAGGGAGAGAGACAGACAGAGAGGGAGAGAGAGAGAGAGACAACGAGAGAAGCAAAGAGAGAGAGAGAGAGAGACAGTCAGCGAGAAAAGACAGAGGCAGAGATGGTGTGAGAGAGAGACAAACTGAGTCATGGACAGAGGGAGAGAAAGAGAGATCGGGAGAAACAGAGTAAAAAAAAGGAGAGAGAGACATAGACAGAGCGTCAGAGAGAGAGAGCCAGAGTGGGAGCAAAAGAGAGAGAGAGGAAGAGGCAGAGAGAGATGGAGAGACAGAGAGAAAGGGAGAGATAGTGTGAGAGAGACACAGAGTAATGTACAGAGGCAAAGAAAGTGAGAGGGAGTGACGGAGAAATAGGGAGAGACAGAGAGAGAGAGAGAGAGAAACAGAGAGGGAGGGACAGAGAAAGACAGAGAAGGATGGAGAGAGAGAGAAAAAGAGAGAGAGTGTGAGAGAGATGGAGAGACCAGGGAGAATTAAAGAAGGAAAGGACTGGAGGACTGTTAACGTTGCACCATTGATTGCAATTGGAGAAAGGGATAGACTGAGTGAATACAGGCCACTTGGCCTAGGCTCAGTGGAGGGCAAATGATTGGGATAAATTCTGATAAACAGTAGTAATGGTCATTTAGAAATGTGCAGATTAATCAAGCAGTCAGCATGGATTTGTCAAGTGAAGATCGTGTCAGACTCGCTTGAATGTATTTTTTGTGGGGGAAGCTAGGAGAGTCGTTGAGGGGAGCAGCTCATCACCACCTTCTCAGGGAAATTAGGCAATAAATGCTGGTCTTGTCAGTGATGCCCAGATCCCGGGAATGAATTTAATACAGTGTCAATGCCTGTACACATACAGTACACAATGGGTACAAGGGAATGATTCACTCCTGTCTGGTGCTGTGTGTATCAGTGTCTCCATGTCTGTGTCTCTGTCAAGTTTAAAGCACTAACAGTACATTAGTGAGGAGTCAGTCTCTGAAATAAATGTCCCAGTGTTGTGGTAACATAAATTGGCCATCGTGAACAGACCTACAATGGCTGACTGATGTTTGTGGATATCCACAGATGTTCTGAGAGAGGAGGGAGAAAGAGACAGACAGACGGAAAGAGAGACAAAGAGGGAGACACAGACCGAGAGGGTGATCCAGACACAGAGAGTGATAGCAGGATGTTTGTCGGAGGACTTTGGAAGAGGATGAGGCCATTTGGCCCCTCAACCCTGTTCTGTCATTCAAAAAGATCATGGCTGATCTGTGATCTAACTCCATGTACCCATCTTGACCTCATATCTCTTCTACCTTTTATAACAAAAAGCTATCAATCTCAGATTTAAAAATTAACAAGTGTTTCAGCATCAATTGCTGTTTGTGGAAGAGAGTTCCAAACTGATACCACACCTGGTGTGTTGAAGTGTTTCTTCATTTCACTCCTGAATGGTTTTTATACTATGTTTAGATTTTTAGACTATGCCCACAATTTCCAGACTCCGCAGCCAGTGGGAATAGTGTCTGTCTGTCTACCCTATCAGTTTCCCTTATTATTCGGATATCTTGGATCAAATCAACCCTTAACCTTCTAAATTCCAGGGATACACAGTAAAGCTCCATCGACACTCTCCCATTAAACACTCCCAAGCCAAGCACAGTGTGGGGTTAGACACAGAGTAAATTTCCCTCTGCACTGTCCCATCACACACTCCCAGGACAGGACAGGACAGAGTAAGACAGTGCCACTTGTATTATAAACAGAGAAATACTCTTGTGCAGCACAAACTGAGACCGGGTGAAACCCAGCAGAAGCAGAGACGACTGCCAGGGCAGGAACATCTTGTGGTGGATACAGAGTGAATCTCGCTCTACACTGTCCGAAACAGAGACAGAGAGATATAGTGAGAGACAGACAGGGTGACTGAGAGTGAAAGAAGAATATTTCACATAGGACATAGGAAGAGAAGGAGGCAAATTAACCCCTCAACCCTGTTCCAGCATTCAATGAGATCAGGGCTGAGTACTGTGTGTCTCCATGTCTGTGTCTCTGTCACATTTTAACTACTACCCTTACATTAGTGAGGAGTCAGTCTCTGAAAGAAATGTCCCAGTCTTGTGGTAATATAAAATTGCCACCGAGAACCAGCCTAAAATGTCTGACTAATGTGTGTGGATTTCCACACTGTTGGGAGAGAAATCCACTCTCAGTACCTTGGTAAACTGAATTTTGAAGTGTCACAATTGCTGGGATCTTGCTGTGCACAGCTTGCCTGCAGAATTCGCTGCATTGCAACAATGACTGCATTTTGGAAGTGAAGTCATTGTGTGTAAACCTCTACGGAGGGTCTGGAATTAAAGTCCTGAGCCTGAAGTCGGTATAATTCCCGAATAATGCTGCTGTTTGAAGCTGTGGGCTGAATTTGACAGAAATATTTAACACATGGGTGGGCGGGGGGGGGGGGGGGGGGTCGTCATTTGAATTCAGATTTGCACGGTTCAGAATGTGGATTTCTCTCTATCCTTTCTACAGGAGAGTTGATGGGGGTTCCAGTGTTTGTGTGTCTTTACAATGAGGCAGAAACAGATATAGAGAGACACACAGAGAAATAGAGGGAGAGACAGAGACAGAGAGAGAGAGAGCGAGAGAGAGAGAGAGAGAGAGACAGCAGGAAATGACAGTCTAAACACAAAGGCAGAAACACAGGCTCTGGGGTGTTTGCAGTGTTTAGTCACTGGCCAGCTCCCAGCCCCTGGAGAGATGCTCCCCCACAGCGCCATCTCCAACCCTTGAGGGTGCCTTGATGTTTAGTTAAATTAAATGCCAGGGCAGTGATTAACTGTTGGCACATTCATCTCATTATCAAGAGAGAATTTCAGTGTCTGGGAACAGAATGGGGCTGATTGCTGCAATTGTCTGCCAGTAAATTTCAGGAATGATGTCCACAATGGGGTTGGGAGTGATAACATTGCAGGTTGTTTGGAAACAGCTCCATGTCATGTCTCTGCTCAGAGCCGGCTCTGTTAGCTGGATTAACATGGCAACGAGCAGGTACTCAGCTCGTGAAACCCTGTCTCACATCTCCAATCACTTCCCGTTCTCTGTCTCTGTGTCAGGGATGCATTTGTAAGAGGGCGATTCAATGAGAGATTGTTTTATGTCAGTGAGTGAGAGAAAGAGACCTGGGCTCTTGCTGTGTTTTATTTTTGTTCAAAAATGCTTTGCCTTGTTTGAATCAAATTTATTTCTCTTATTCCCCATGAAAATCTTTTCGAAAGCTACGGCTGTGATGATGTGGAGGGGGAATCTTTTAGTCACGTGGAATTTTCAGACAAGAGCTTGAACCAGAGAGGAAAATAATAATAAGTATCCATGTGCCATTGTCAAATTCATTTCGAGATACAGAAAAGAAGACTGTGTGTTTTCGGGGCTGATAGAAAATACAAAGTGCGGGAAATGCTCAGTATTTCCAGCACGGGTTTTCTTTCAGATTTCCTGCATCGCAGTATATTGATTTTGTGTTTTCGGGGGTCTATGTATTTTTAACAAGGGAGGTGGCTGGAGGGCACTCTAATGCAAATAGTTTGGAAAGCTTCAGAACAGTCAATGTAATCCCATAGATTTCCCTCTCTCCATCTCTTGCTGCAACTTGTTCCCTGCACCTTCCTCCTTGTTCCGAGCTCTGTTTCCTCACATCTTTAAATCCCTATCTCTGCATCTCTCAACATCCTTTCTATCTCTGCCTCTCTCTCTGGAGTCTCACAAGTTTCCATTTTCATTCTCTTTCTGCGACTTTCTGAATCTTTATTTGTCTCTCTCAGTCCATTTATTTTCTCACTTACTTCCAAATCCCTGAATCTTTCCATCTCTGCTCCTCCTTCCCTGCAAGATTATCTCTGCAATTCCCCCCTGTCCCGGGACAACCCTCTCTATTCTGTAAACACATCTTAATTATTATCTCTGCCCCTCCACATCTTTCTGTCTCTGCAACTCTCTCTTTGTCTGGGATCTTTCTCAATATCTACATCTCTCTGTGTATGTTTCCATTTCTCTCTCTCTCCCGGCCCTTCTCGATCTTTCTGCCCTCTATTCTCAGTTTCTGTCTCATTGGTTTCTGATTCCCTTCCTGTCATACTCTATCTCCCTTTCCATTTATTTCTCTCTCTCCGTTCTATCCTAATCCAGGATCTGTTTTCTGTGTCTCTGTCCCTCTGTCTGGGGGTGGATTTTAACTCGTTGCCTCGGTGTTGTACAGGGTGATTGTGAACGGGGATGCTGCTTTCCACCACATCCCAGTTTTGCTCCCATTGAGGTAAAAACAGGGGAGAGATGCTGAACCGGCAGCCGATTCACAACCGCCCTCCTTCCCTTCACCCTGATTTGCACCACCGGCACCAAGTCGAAGTCCAGCCCAGTGCTTCTTTGCCTCTCTGTATATCTGCTCCCCGACTGCCTCTGCCTATCTGCTTGTGGCCCAATGGGAGAAGGGACTGATCAGCCATGATCTAACATGGGTGGGACAGGCTCAAAGGGCTGAATGACCTCCTCCTGTCCCTGTGCCAATCAGTGAGTATGTGTTTGTGTGTGTCTCCCTCTGTTTGATTACATGAAGCCGATGGGGAGAACAGGTGAAACACATTTCTACAGAGAGGGATGTGCCTGTGGCTGGGATCTTCCTGTGCGTTAAAGGCTCAGAATGCCAGTTAGCCTCTGGAAGTCCTTGCTCTATGCCCGGCCCTGTGTTCCACCGGGCAGGAGTTAAAGGTGCCGGGGGTCGTGGAACCAGTTGATGGAATTCCAGTGGCTTATCTGGACAAAGAATTAAAGTGAATTAAAGATTGTTGGGAGATGGAGCCACACACAGGAAAGTGATGGAGTTTAGAATAACATGGGCAGACGGCAGGGGGAGCAGGGGGGGGGGGTGTTCACGGGGGAGATGAAACAGGGTGGGAATTAGTGAAGTGGAAGCTTTTACAGGACAGCGAGGGTATTTAGAAAGGGGGAGTGTTTACAGTGGGGGCGGGGGGGGGAGAATTAGAGGGCAATATTCACAGAGGGAATGAGTAATGTTAAAAGTGGGATGGTGCAGTGGGGATTCTGCAGGTTAGAAAGGGGAGGGGGCAGTGGGGATTCTCCAGCTTTCAAATGGGAGGGGGATGTGAGGATTCTCCAGGTTTAAAATGGGAGGGGGCGGTGCGGATTCTCCATGTTTAAAAGGGGAGAGGGCAGTGGGGATTCTCCAGGTTTAAAATGGGAAGGGGCAGTGCGGTTTCTCTAGTCAGTTCATGAGGGAGGTTTATATGTGGGACTATTCACGGGTAGGGTGGAGGTTAATTACTTGGGGTGCCTTTCACATGAGCAGTATTAGATGGGAGTCTGTTCACAGGAGGATATTTAGATGGGACTCTGAAAATAAGAGGGGTATTTAGATGGGGGTCCATTCCCAGGGGTATTTAGTTGGGCGTCTGTTCACAGGAGAGGCATTTAGATGGGAGTCTGTTCCTGGGGTATATAGAAGGGGGGGGCTCTGGTCACAGGAATGGTATTGGATGGGGGTCTGATTTTGGGGTTATTTAGATGGGAGTCCGTTCACAGGAGGGGTATTTAGATGGAGGTATGTCCCTGGGGGTATTTAGTTGGGTGTCTGGTCACAGGAGTGCTAATCAGAAGGGAGTCTGTTCCCAGGAGGGGTAGTTAGATGGGAGTCCGTTCACAGGAAGGGTATAAAGATGGGAGTCTGTTCACAGGAGGGGTATTGAGATTGGTGTCTGCTCACAGGAAGGGTATTTAGATGGGAGTCAGTTCATAGGGGGGTATTTAAATTGGTGTCTGCTCACAGGAAGGGTATTTCGATGGATTGCGGTAACGGGGGGGGATGGTATTTAGATGGGAGTCTGTTCCCAGGAGGGGTATTTAGATTGGGGTCAGTTAAGAGGGGGATATCAGATAGGGGTCTGTAGACCAGAGGTATTTAAATCGGGAGAGAATTTTCACCAGGCCGGGGGGTGGGGGGATATTGCAGTGTGAAAAATTTGCTTGGGGGATAACAATTGCGAGGGGGATATTGTAGTGGGGGATAATGTGAGGGAGGGGGATGTTTGCTAGGGGGGAATAAATTCCGAAGAGGAATACATTGCGGGAAGGGATATAAATTGCGGGGAGGATATAAATTGTGGGGTGAGATAAACTGCGGGGGGTGGGGTATGGGTATTAGGGTTGGAAAAAGAAAAAGGGAAAGAAAGTCAGAAAGAGAGATAAAGAAGGAGAAAAGACAGAAAAGGACAAAGAAAGGGAGAGAAAAAGAAAGACAGAGAAGACAGAAAGGGACAGTGATAAAGAAAAGAGAGAGAAAGTCATAGAAATAGAGAAAAGAAATAAAGAGGCAGAGAAACAGAGAAAAGACAGAAAGCCAGAAATAGAGAAAAGACAGAAAGTCAAAAATAGAGAAAAGACAGAAAGTCTGAAATAGAGAAAAGACAGAAAGTCAAAAATAGAGAAAAGACTGAAAGTCAGAAATAGAGAAAAGACAGAAAGTCAAAAATAGAGAAAAGACAAAGTCAGAGAAACAGAGAAAAGACAGAAAGCCAGAGAAATAGAGAAATGACAAAGTCAGAAATAGAGAAAGACAGTAAGTCAGAGAAGTTGAGAAAAGACAGAACAAAGAACAAAGAACAAAGAACAGTACAGCACAGGAAAAAGGCATTCGGCCCTCCAAGCCTGCGCCGATTGATGCCTGCCTAAACTAACACCTTCTGCACTTCCGGGGCCCATATCACTCTATTTCCTTCCTATTCATATATTTGTCAAGATGCCTCTTAAACGTCGCTATCGTATCTGCTTCCATCACCTCCCCTGGCAGCAAGTTCCAGGCATTCACCACCCTATGTGTAAAAAACCTGCCTCGCACATCCACTGTAAACTTTGCCCCTCACACGTTAAAACTATGTCCCCTGGTAACTGGCTCTTCCACCCTGGGAAAAAGCTTCTGACTATCCACTCTGTCCATGCCGCTCATAACTTTGTAAACCTCTATCATGTCGCCCCTCCACCTCCGTCGCCCCGCCACCTCCGTCGTTCCAGTGAAAACAATCCGAGTTATTCCAACCTCTCCACATAGTTAATGCCCTCCAGACCAGGCAACATCCTGGTAAACTTCCTCTGTACCCTCTCCAAAGCCTTCGTCAGAGAAATAGAGAAAAGGCAGAAAGCCAGAGTAATAGAGAAAAGACAGAAAGCCAGACAAATAGAGAGAATGCAAAGTCAGAGTAATAGAGAAAAGAAAGAAAGAGACAGAGAAATAGAGAAAAGACAAAGTCAGAAATAGAGAAAAGACACAGAGTTAGACAAATAGGGAAATGACAGAAAGAGACAGCGAAAAAGAGAACAGACAGAAAGTCAGAAAAATAGAGAAAAGACAAAGTCAGAAATAGAGAATAGATAGAAAGTCAGAGCAATAGGGAAATGACAGAAAGAAACAGAGAAATAGAGAACAGACAGAAAGTCAGCGAAATAGAGAAAAGACAAAGTGAGAAACAGAGAAAAACAAAGTCACAGAAATAGAGAACAGACAGAAGGTCAGAAATAGAGAAAAAGACAGAAAGTGCCAGAGAAAAAGAGGATGGGATAAAGTGGAGGGAAAGAACAGAGACACGAAGAAATTGCAGGCAGCAAAGAGACTGACAGAAAGCCAGTGAGAAAGCCACACAGAGAATCACAGAGAATGAGAGAGAGAAGGACAGAGAAGCACAGAGAAGGAGAGAAGCACAGAGAGAGAGAGAGAAACAGAGAGAGGAAGAGAAACACAGAGAGAAATACAGAAAGAAATGCAGATAGAGAGAAACACAGAGAAAGAGACTGAGGAACAGAGAGAGAGAGAGAGAGTGTGAAACAGAGAGAGAGAGGGAGAAAAACAGAGAGAAATAGACACAGAGATAGAGAATGATTGAGAGAGAGATTTTGAGAGAAAGAGATTGAGTGAGAGAGACTGAATCAGAAGGAGGGAGAAAGGCAGAGTGAGACAATAAAGATGTGATACTCACTATTCCACTCAGTCTGTGCTCCATCGTTGGACTCTAACACCTTCCCTCCATCAGCTCGTCCATGGGCAAAATCTCCTGCACAGGGGCATTGGGGTGGGAACTGGAGAAAAGGGTCAGGACTGGGACAGAGAGAGTGGGATTCAGACTGGACTCACACACACACACACACACGCACACACGCGCACACACACACACACACACACACACACACACTCTGTAATCAGCTTGCAATTCACCTGGGCACAGAGACACAGAGACTGAGACACAGAAACCCACCTTCACAAACCAGCTGCATGGACAGAAAGAATGGAGACTGATGTTGTCCTAATATATCCCAGAACCTATCACTCAAAACAGCCAGTCTACACAAAATACAGCTCATCCAACCAGCTCTCAGCTTCCTCCATCTTTCCACTGCATCCCAGAAATGGGACAGTCCAAGGTGAGTCCCTGTATAAACAGAGTATGGGGGAAAGAGGGATATTCCAGCCTTATCCCAAATGGACCATTCCAGACAGAAACCTGTCTGTCTGTCTGTCTGTCTCTCCGTTCCCCAAAAACCTCATTAACAGAGCAGAAAAGCTGCTGTAATTTAAAACCTGGAGGTGCCGGTTTGGATAATGGCCATTTAACACTAATTGTATTAAATGTCTTTTACTATTCACCTCCAGTTTAAGGAAACTTCAGAAAATGACAGAAAATGTCTCACTGCAGTTACCTTGACATTCTGACAAAGAGTTTTTGCTGGGGAGGCCGGTTTGACTGCAATATATTGGTCAGTGATTCTTTGTGCATTATTTTCTGCTGCTGATTTACGCATTAGCCTATAATCAATCGAAAAAATCTTCTTCACATTTATCACTTTAATGTTACAAGGTTTTACAAAGCTGGGAAACGGAGACTTACCGCAAATTGTATTAAATATCTTCCATTCTTCACCTCACTGCAGTTACTCTCCCCCCTTTCACCATCTCCATCTGCTGGTGTCCCTTTCTCACTGCAGTTGCTGTCCCCTCTCACCATCGCCATCTGCTGGTATCCCTGTCTCATTGCAAATAATAAAGTACAATGGACACATTGATGGACTGGAAATAAAATGCTGCTAATGAGCCAATGTTGGAAATGATTTGTCAATTGAGCATGCATAATTGCATGCTCTAATTGTGATTATGAGAAGCTGATACTTATTGTCGTAAGATCAGGGTACATCTGGAAGAACCAGTTTCCACCTGTGGAGGGGTACGGGGGAGCTGGTCTGGAGAAGGGAAATGTTGCCTGCATTTATGCGGTATGGATAATTCTGAATAAACCGATGGAAAGTAAGACCGACTCCTGCGTCCTCCTTTGACAGATGCATGTTTATCAAATTAACTTAATGGTCCTGCATTTTGCGCCTTTCCAGGATCAGATCTTATAATTGGGATGTTTCATGCATTTCTGTTGATCTCCGTCAGGGCGTTGGATTTGCCTGACTTCAGGGCATAAACGAAATATTCTATGAGGCTATCAGTCCCTCCCTCAGGGTAACTCAAACGAACAAGGAACCTACTCACTGCAAAATAAAAATATGCAATAATTGTAATTCATGTGAGCGGGAGGCAGAAGGAGATGGACATGCCGTTGTTGGCAGAGTTGCCTTGAAGATTTTTGGGGGTTTGTTGAATGTCAAGTTAGTAAGTGTAGAACTGATGCATCCTGATATTGTGCGAAATCGAACATGAAATCACATAAATATTTGGCAACAAAATGTAAAACTAGGATGTAGGGGAGAAATGGATCATCCCGAGAATGGAAACGAAATTATTGAAACAGGAAAATGTTTGCATTTACAAAGAATTGAATCTGATTCAGCAGAGAGTCCACGTGTTTGATTTCCATTTGTCATGAATGTGAAATCTGTGGCAGCTTTGCCTTTACAGCCAACTGGCATAGTCGGGGTTGGAGGTTTCTTGTTGCTGTGTTTAGGCAACCCAGAAAATGCAATGAATTCCTGGGGCGGAAATTGTATTACTTAATTTCCGTGTAAATCCTTCAATCTGTTGTCAATCACTTCCATAAATCTGAGCCAGAGCTGTGTTGCTAACAGCTTTCTCGATCACCTGCCAACTGGACACTTGAGCTACAGATCCATCAAAAGGAAGACCTCCCATTACCCCGACCCTGCACCACCGCATTTACCCCTGTTACTACGATGTCCGGCCATCTAGTGGGAAGAAATGGTTTATCTAATTCCCCAGAGTAAGGTTTGAAAGCCACATGGTTCGATGGATAGCAGCATAACTCTCCATATTGTGTCTTCCTCTTTCCAACATGCAACTAAGCATTGACGGGGAATAAAAGAGTCTGTATCAGATCCAATGACCCCTCCTCTTGTCCATATATGATACAACCCTGCGTATTTTCCTTGTTTTCCTGATCGTTACAATGTATGTATTCGAAATTATCAGAGCCAGTCATGAAAGTCGTGGCTTGTTTCAGCAAATAAACCAACGACAGTTTATACTTCCTTCATCTACCTTGTAATTTGCCACTTTCAATTATTCGGTCAAACATTGAAGCAAGGATGGGGCGAAATTTACTCTGGATGAATGGCGGACAGGCTGAACCTGTTTTCTTTCACTACCTACTAAAACCACTACATCTTTTGCATTGTTTGCATCAGTCTTGTTCTCATAAAGGGTTATTAAAAATCACATCACACATTTGCCAGGAAATTGCCAAGTGCAACAACAGAGAACCTAACCACTTCCCCTTGATATTCATCATCGTGTCCACTTCAGAATTACCACATTATCAATAACCTAGACGTTATCTTTAATCAGAAATTTAACTGGGCCAGCCAAATAAATATTGTTGCTCCAAGAAAAGATCAGACTCTGGAATTTATGCAACAAATAACTCATCCACTGCCTCTTACGTCCACAATCTACAAGGCATAAGTTAGGAATAATGGAATGCTCTCCATTGTCCTGGATCTGTGCCGCCTCCAACAAAACTCAAGTGTCTCAGTAAGATCCAAGCAAGTGAATTTACTTGATGTACATCTGATGAACCACGTTAACACTTAACTCCTTCCACCACCATCACACAGTGGCGGCTGTGTGTACCATATGCAATACCATATGCAGGAAGTTACTGCATTTCCTTCCACAGCTCCTTTCAAGCACGAGACCTCTAACACCATGAAGGCTAATGGCGGCAGACGCATGAACACCTGAATGTTCCCTCCAGATTTGTCCAGTCTTGGGGGTGGGGCTGCTCCAATACAATTTTAGTGGAAAATATATTCCATCAACAGAGAACTAACACAGCTATCGTAATCTGTTTGTTCAAAGATTAAGAAAACTGTTTGAACAATTTTGCAACCTCAGTATCCCCATGGAGATCCGGGAGGGTATAAAGTTAATGCACTGGGAATGTGTCACCTCAGAATTTATTTCAGAGATATTACCTGCAGCAGGAACAGACCGATCAAGACAAGCAGAAAATGCACCAACCAATTCAATGGGTGAGGAACATATTCTATGTGATCCTTGCTATAATTGGCGTTCCTGGTAAGTATCTCTAACCAATGAAATTTTATAAATCTGTGTTTGAGCTGTTTTCTTGCATTACCATAGGAATAATGATATTACATGATATCGAACGGTTACAGTTACACAGACACACATTCAATAATATAATTGCATTAATTTCCTGAATTATCTGCGCAGTTTTAATCTGTTGTCTCAACTGTTTCTAGCTCAAAGCACTCTGCATTGTAAAGTTATTGAATTTGTGGTATGCTGTGTTCTGTAGAATCACAGCTCAAAGCAGGAAAATCTCAACGGGGAAGGATTACTGGAGTTATCTGTTAATGTATAATTATACAGTGTGTGTGCACTAACTGGAGTGGAGCATCTGACCTCAGCGATCGTGGAGAACTGGGTGTCTCTGTCATTCTCGAATTGCACTGATTGTGTCTGACTAACTGGTGTGGACCACGTAACACGAGGGACCATATATTTCCTGTCATTGTATTCAGTGCGGGTCCCCATTTACTCTTACTCTAAGTAAAGTTGTTGACAGCGCTATCAGGTGATGATTAATTTACTTCCCGAGCACAGTCCTGAGTAGCGTTTGGTCATAAGTGCACTGCAATGATAAATAATCATCTTCAATATTACAAAAAAACACACTGATAACTATGACTTGTTAATAGAAAAGTTACCGATTTTACAGCACATAAACTGGGCATTGGGCAAAACAAGATCATGACTGTCTTCCTGCTCTGCTCGAGACTCCCTTCATTTCAGCTCATCTAATACTATTAGCATATCCTTTCAAATTCTGTGTCCCTCATGTACTAACCTCGCTTCTTCATGTTTTTTTTTCCAATTACAACTACTCCAAGAGGTCTCCATTCCACGTTCTCAGCAGTGCAAGTACAGGTCTCTCTTGAATTCCACCGTGAATTTATTGATGACCGTCTTATTTTCAGGAAATGCAGAACTGGTCACCAGCAAAGGTGGAAACATCAGGTCCACGTTATCCCTCTATAACCCTTATATAATTTTAAATGCCTCTATTAGTTCAACACTCATCCTTCTCTTGTCGACATAATAGAGTGACAACTTTTCCCAATGATTATAATCTCTCAGTTATGGTATTATTTTTGTGAAGAATATGTGCATCTGCTGCTGAGCCAGGATATTTTAACCATGTGTTGTCCAGAAGAGTACACATTATTTATGTGTTCCATACCCACGTTTCTAATAGGTTATTATAACACTTTTCTTTGAATATTCTTGTAGAAATTAAAACCCGTGCTTTGATCACATTTGCATTGACTCAGTAAATTCCCTTTTCAATTTTACTCAATTGTACATCAGAATGAGTGGTCCAAGACGTATGTGTGCCTCCAATCCGAGGGACTGGTTCGAGTCAGTGAGGAATTCCGTCGACCTCAGGGTGTGATTCGAATCCGGGATAGGTTCCGACAGTGGGAGTGCTTGGAGACCGCGTACAGTTCCCCAGTCTACCCGTTCTTTAGTTCTCATCACTGTATTGAACTGATTGACCAGCGTTCGGTGAGCGGGGTGTGTACCGCCCCGTCCAGGATTTGTTACATCTGGAAGTCCTGGTGTTGGTGGCAGGCTGGGGTCATGGGGCCAATCTGCCCCGAAGCCAAACCACACGGTTTTCGTTCTAAAATCCTTCCTTCCTGGGTTGAGAAGCGGAGAATGTTTTTCAGTAATTTACAGCCACTTTTCTCTTCTCTCCTTAACAGTTAATTTAGTGTCAATTGTGATCCTGTCCAAGGGAAATTGCGGACTCTCCACCTGCACCACCCGCTACCTGGTGGCCATGTCAACGGCGGATCTACTGGTAATTATCACTGATATCATACTCCGGAGAATCAATAACCTTAATTTCCAATTACATTTCCTGGACCTCACCTTTGTGTGTCGCTCACGCTATGTCCTGATCCGTGCAGCCCTCGACTGTTCCGTCTGGTTCACCATCACTTTCACATTTGATCGATTTGTCGCCATTTGTTGCCAGAAGCTGAAAACAAAATATTGCACCAGGAAAACTGCGACTGTCGTTCTAATAACAACTGGCCTACTGCTCTGTCTAAAAAAATATTCCCATCTACTTCAGAATTAAACCTAGATGGATAATCGACAATGTAGAATGGGGCTGTTCGAACAAGCCAAGCTATTTTACTGACCCTCGATGGACTGGATTTAGAATGTTTGAAAAAGCTTTAACACCATTATTGCCATTCGCTTTAATTCTGTTGCTGAACGTTCTGACGTTCAGACACATTTTAGTGACCAGTCGAGTTCGTCAGAGACTGAGGGGTCAGACCGAGAAAGATAATCACAGTGACTCTGAAATGGAGAGAAGAAGGAATTCTATGATTTTACTCTTCAGCATATCTGGCAGTTTCATATTTGTGTTGCTGGTGTTTATTTTATATATCTTTGCTGCTCATTATTTCTTAGAAGATGATCCTTATTATACATTTGAAGCTGTCGCATATATGCTGCGGAATTTAAGTTGCTGTACAAACACATTTATTTATGTGGTCACTCAGTCCGAGTTCAGAGAGCAGTTAAAGAACGCGGTGAAATATCCAGTTACATCAATTATTAAATTAATTAATAAACAAAGCAACTGAGACCAGCTTAAAGATCCAGTGGTTGATGGACAAGAGGTGACCGCTGGAGGTCCAGAAGAAAATGGCCTTTCGGAGCAAAGACAAACACTAGAGCGGTTAGTGACGGGAAGAGGGGGTCGAGAGTAAGAGGATTGGAAGTAAATTATCAGGAATTTAAAAAAAGATAATGAGCAGTGAGTAAAGGGAAAGAGATGACCTTCGTAAAGGGGTCAGGAAGAGAGTGATTGCACTCCCTAAAGGAACTGATGCAAAATAATCTTGAACTGGATATGACACCTATCATTAAACAAGAACCATGCAGTTTAATAAGTATGCTAACTGAATTGATCAATTGAATATATCTGTAGAAGAAAACATTTATATTTTAAAAATACGTATTCTTGCCTGATATTCCACTGGACACATTTATTCTTAATTGCTTTGGCACCCTGGGAAGGTTGAGGTGAATTGTTTACGATAGTTGACATTGTTGATAAGATGATGAAACGTTGTTTGTGCAACTGCTTTGTATCTACAAGGATGTAATATGTGTTCACACAATGAAATGTTACCTCTTGGAGCCCAGGAAATAAGCAATAGACATGCTTTTAGCGTACACTACTCTAACCACAGAGGTGCCGAGACAGCAGAGGAACCTCACGTTAAATGAAAGGAAAAGGTAATTCAAAGCATTTCATAATAAGGAATCGGAAGCCCATAAGATGGATACTCAGAGTCTTTGCTGGTACAGTTTATAATTGTGTCTGTGATGCAAATATTCTGAAACACAGTTCAACGTAATGTCAATTCAGAGACAGGTGATCAAAATCATCGCCTGTGCTGGCAACATTCAAGGAATCCTGTCCTTGAAGAATAAGAAACTTACATGTCGTCTTCAGAGTTTTTTTGTTAAGTATTTATACCATCTTGTTTAATAAATGATACTGGATTCATAAGTAGCCGTTATTTGTAACTTGTTAGGTCAGGCACAACTGAGAACCCGATTGTAATAAATTGAAAATTCAGAGCTGAGAATTTTTAAATAAAAGTTTTTTAAGCCTCAAAATCCCAAAACAAACAATGGTACAACTTGGGGCCAGACGTTGAAAAAGGCTTAAACGAAATGAATGGTTGTGAAGTTGAGTCGAAGCTTGCTCTGATTGTTCTGAACAATTTTTTTTTCATTCAAGGAGGGAAATTCCTAAGCGGAACAACCAGACAGAGATCTGCAAGACCTGTGAATAAGATGTCATTTGAATTACGAGGTAAAAGTTTGGTCAAAAACATAGAACGAATATCAGCGGGAAAGATGAATAATTTAGTATTTTAAGCTTTCAGGAACCATAGAATCAAAGAAACATAAAATTTTTAAGGCACAGAAAGAGGCCACTTTGACCCATCGTGTCTATGCCAGTCGAAAAAGGATCCACCTATTCCAAACACACCTTCCAGCATTTGGTTCATAGCTCTGCAGATTATCGTAGTGAAGTGCATATCCAGACTCCTTTTCAATGAGTTCAGCGTCTCTGCCTCAACTGCCCTTTCAGGCAGTGAGGTCCAGTTTCCTACCATCCTCTGGGTGAAAAACGTTTTTCCTCATTTCCCCTCTATTACTCTAGCAATCAGTTTAAAACTATGCCGTCTCGTCACTGACCTCCCTGCTAAGGCACAGATCCTTCACCTCCACTCTATCGAGGCTCCTCAAGATTTTGTACATTTCAGTCAGATCTCCCCTCAGCATTCTCTGCTCCAAGGAGACTAAACCTAGCCCATCCAATCTTTCATCCTACCTGCATTTTTCCAGTCCTGGCAACATCCACATAAATCTGCTTTAAACCCTCTGCAGTGCAATTACATCCTTTCTGAAATGAGGTGACCAGAACTGCCCACAGTACTCAAGTTGTGGCCTAAGCAATGAGTTATACCGTTCCAGCATAACCTCCCTGTTTTATATTCTATACCACAGCTTATAAAGAAAAGTATTCCCTAAGCCTTCTGAAACACCTTTTCGACCTGTCCTGCTACCTTCAGGGATCTGTGGACATTGACTCCAAGGTCCCTCACTTCCTCCACAATTCTCAGTATTTTATCATTTATCGTGTATTCATTTATTTTGTTTGACCTCCCAAAATGCATCGCTTTGCATTTCCCTGGCTGGAATTGCATTTGTCACTTTTGTGCCCATCTGACCAGACCATCAATATCTTCCTGCAGCCTACAGCCATCCTCCTTGCTATCTGCCAAACAGTCAATCTTCGTCTGGTCTGTAAACTTCTTGATCTTGCCACCAACATTTAAGTCCAAATCGTTAAGATATGCCACATAAAGCAGGGGACCCAGTACTGAGCCCTGAGGAATACCACTGGAAACAGCCCTCCATACATTAAGACACCCTTCAACAATGACAATTTGTTTCCTGCCACAAAGCCAATTTTGTATCCACCAAGGATTTTGCAATAATTACTGTTTCTAAATTGCCGCTTATATCTGGTCGGAATGAACTCACCTGGCTCCAAGCCGAATGGACCTTGTGCTCTTTGTTTCTCTAAATAGGTGGATCATATGGTCACAGAGATCAATCAACTTCAGCAGCTTAAGACATTTACAACATTTATGACAGCATGGTAGGCTTGTCCTTTTTAAAAAGTCAGGAATTGGCATTAATTCATTCATACATTTGTTTCTATTTGTTATCTTTCTGGATAATGTCTTTGTAATTATTTGGAGTCAGCTTCCAAAGCCACTGTCGACAATACTGTCTCTGATAAATTCATCTAAAACCACGAAACATGGAAATAAATATTCATGACATTTAAATCAATAACAAATAAATTCATATAGTTGCTATTCCAAGCACTCAAAAGGAAATGTACCTGACTTTAAAGAGATATAAACATACATAATTTTCATAAAAAGTTAAGAGAAATACCGTCTCGGTGGTTGCTGAGCATTGAGGAAAAACTTTTTTCTCAGGTAAATAAATGGAAGATATTGTCAACTGACGACACCATTATTTGTATTTAGGAGACTTAGATTTAACAAAAGTATGATTCGATGCACTTACTATCAACAGTGAAGGGGTATCTGAGGTAAATAATAAGCCAGCGTGCATAATCTGTTGTTTTAATCGTATGTACTTACATGATAATAGTTTTGGAAATAACAACACTCCTGTGAAAGGATAATGACTGTCATCAAATGAGGTGATCAGCAGGTGGGGTGACTGTCTTCAATCTAAGCAGTGTCAATAAAGTTTTAACAGACAATAACATTCTTCATCATCAGTAGTCATTTGGTGTTATTATATTTTAGAATGTAGCAACATGTAAAATTTGTGCAGATGACACCACTCATGAGCGAGATAATAGAAAGAGTGGTCAACAACAACAATCAGATTAAGGAGAAGGCAGATTTTGTCCTGCGGAGAATTGGAGTTTCTTGGAATGGTGTTTTAAAATGACTAACGTTACTTACTCCTCATAATAATTAACGAGATGACTCATTAAGAAAGAAATTAGTCAATTTCATACTTTGTGAATGACAACATGATTGTAACGTTCCCTTGCATTCATAATTAAGCATTCATCTACAATATAAATGTGCTAAGGTGGGGTAAGATCAGTTGATATGCATTTATCTTTAAATAGGCAACTATTGTGCAGCAACTTGCAATAAGTCATTTGAGTTATAAGAGAAACCGCTTTCTATTTTAACCTCACTTATATCAAGCCAATAGGAGAGAAAATATTTGAGAATGTCCACTGGGATTTCGACGTGCAACAACGGCTCAGACAAAGACAAAGGAATTATTATTGGAGGAATCAAATTAATAGACAGACAAAATATGGTAAGGCCTGGAATCAAATGGAATGTTGATTCTTGAAACAAAAACAAATCATTTTAAATATTGTATTGGTTAATAAAGTTTCTTCAACGCTCAACAATTGGTAAGTAACAACTGTTGGACAATAACTCCAAATAGCTGGGTTGGTAACTAAAGGTAAAGGGAAAGGTCTGCTAATTTTTTTTTTTAATATAGTCGGTAGGTTTGATTTGAGGGAATCAAAGTCCCTCGTTAATATAATATATGGTTTGGGTACTTTAAGGAGATACATTAAGAGTAAGTCATGACAGGGCAGCTCGACAACGTGGTGTGTGCCTCCTGTGCAATGTGCGAATGCAGGGACGCTTCCAATGTCCAGGGCGAACGCGTGTGCAGGAAGGGTCTCCAGCTGCAGCTACTCGAAATCTGCGTTTTGGATCTGCAGCGGGGCTGGGGACACAGTGGAGCATCTGCGAGGCTGAGATCATCGTGGATAGCACGTACAGGGAGGTGGTCAAACCGCTGGTAAAGACTGCTCATGCAGAAACGAAATGGGTGACTGCCAGGCAGAGTCGAAGAAGTAGGCAGGTAGTGCAGGAGTCCCCTTGTACCATATCCATATCTATATTCCGCCTTGGACACTGTTGGGGGAGATAGCTTCTCAGGGGAACGCGGCAAGGGCTCAGTCTGTGGCACCACGGGTAGCGCAGCTGCACAGGAGGGGAGGAAAAGAAGTGAGGGAACTATAATAATAGGGGATTCTATCGTAATGGGTACAGACAGGTGTTAATGTGGTCGCAAACGTGATTCCAGGATGGTATGTTGCCTGCCTGGTGCGACGGTCAAGGATATCATGGAACGGTTGCAGGACATTCTGAAAGGGGAGCATGAACATTCAGAGGTTGTGAAACACATTGGTACTAACGACATAGGTAGAAAGAGGGATGAGGTCATGCAACCAGTATCTAGGGTGCTAGGTAGCAGATTAGAAAGCAAGACTTCAAACGTTCTAATCTCTATATTACTCCCAGTGCAATGCGCTAGTGAGTAGAGGAATAGGAGGATAGAGCAGATGCATGCATGGCTGAGTAAATGGTGCAGGAGGGAGGGCTTTCGTTTCCTGGATCACTGGGTCTGTTTCTGTCGAAGGTGGGACCTGTAAGGCTGATGAATTGAGGGCGCTGATTCGCACATGGGAATATATTATTGCTATCACTCTAGTTCTGAGGTTAGCTTTCTCTCTGTCTCCACATTCTTTCCCTGTGTCTCCATCTCCCTCCAGGCTTTCTCTTCTCTGCCTCTGTGTCACACTCGCCTTCTCCATTTAAACCTTTAATAAATAAACAAAAACATGCCACACACAGCAATGTGATTTGTCCTTATTTGAAATGGTGAGGCAGATTCAGCAGCTTGTTCCCAGTTTAAAGAAGGATTTTCGCCCTTTTTCGGGACTGAAATCTGGCTGTTGTCGCATTGCTGCTTGGGGGATTTTGCTGTGTATCTGGTGCCCTGCAGCATTTCCTACATGACAACAATGGGGACACTTTAAAATTCAGCTTTCCGCGTGTCTGAGTATGGATTTCTCTGTGTTTTTAGAAGAAGTTAACAACAATTACAAGAGCTGAAGGTGAAGCTGTATAAAGGCTTGTTATAAGTTTAAAGAAGGATTTTAGCATTTTCTGAGGACTGTGATGGGATACCTGGCTATTATCACATTGTGGGATACTGCTGTGCATACATTCCCTGATTCAATTCCGACATTGTAGATGTGTTAGAAACAGATGGAGAGAAAAAGACGATGAGTGAGAAACAGCTGGAGGTGGCAGGTTAAACGCAAACAGAGAGAGACAGGCCGAGTGTGGGTGAGGGAGGCCATGCAGAGAAAGATGGAGAAAGATGGACAGAAAGATAGAGAGAGAGAGAAAGAGAGAGAGAGAGAGGGAGAGGCAGAGATGGTGTGCGAGAGAGACAAACAGTGTTATGGACATCAACATTCAAAACCTTGGTAAACTAAATGTTGACGTGTCACCATTGCTGGGATATTGCTGTGCACAGCTTGCCTGCAGAATTCCCTGCATTGTAACAGTGACTGCATTTCAGAAGTGAATTCATTGTGTCGAAAGCTCCCATGAAAGCCTGGAATTAAAGTCCTGAGCTTCAAGCCGGTATAATTCCCGAATAATGCCAGTGTTTTGTGCAGTGCCGTGAATTTGAGGGTGAAATGAAATATGCAGCAGCCTTTTGAATTGAGAGTGTGGTTATGAGAGTGGATTTCTCTGTCTGTCTCTCTCTCTCTCCATCCGTCTCCCTGAATGAGAGTAACAGGAGGGAGAGAGACGCAGGAGAATGAGGGAAACATGGAGGGAATCAAAGGGGGAGAGAGAGGTAGCCGGCTGTTATCACACTTCTGCCTGTGGGATCTTGCTGTGCACCAATGGCCATCAGGATTTCCAACATTGCAACAGTGACGGCCACTTTAAAAATTAATTCATTTGATTGTCAAATGCTTCTGTGACTCAGCAATTAAATGGCTGAAATGTGAATGTTTGGAAAGGCTTGTTATCATTCCCAAATAATGCTGGTGTTTTTGGATGTGGGCTGAATTTGACAGTGAAATTAAACGCCTGTGGGCCATTTGATTTCAGATTTTCAGGGATGGGAATATGGATTTCTCTGTCTATCCTTCTACAGGAGACGGGGTCGCCAGTGTTTGTGTGTTTTTACAATGAGGCAGAAACAGATGTCGAGAGACGCACAGAGAAACAGAGTGAGAGAGAGAGAGAGAGAGCAGGAAATGACATGGTAAACACATCCACACTTCCCAGTCTCTGGCTCTGTGTCGGGGAAAGTTTTTCTGTGATGGGGAGTCACTGAGAGATTGCTTTATGCCAGTGAGTGAGCGGAAGAGCTCTGGGCTCCTGCTGTGCTTTATTTCTGTTCAAAAATGCTTTGTTTTGTTTGAGTCAATTTTAAATCTCTTGTTCCTACGGAGAATCTTTTCGGAAGCTGCAGCTGTGATGATGCAGATGGCGAATCTTTTGGCCACGTGGCCAAAATGCCACAACAGCTTTAGCCAGAGAGGAAAATAATAATAATTATTTATGTGTCTTCGTCAAATGCATTTCTAGATGCAGAAAAGAAGACTGTGTGTTTTCGGAGCTGGTAGAAAAGCGAAGCACAGGGGTGCAATGGTTAGCACTGTTGCTTCGCAGTTCCAGCGGCAGTTCGATTCTGGGTATTGCCTGTGTTGTGTGTGCAAGTTCTCCCTGTGATTGCGTGTATTTTTGCCGGGTGCACTGGTTTCCTCCCACAGCCAAAGACTTGCAGGTGATAGGTAAATTGGCCGTTGTCAATTGCCCTTCGTGTATGTAGGTGGCAGGGAATATGGGATTAATGTAGGGTTGGTAAAATGGGAGATGGTTGGGCAGCAAGGGTCTGTTTCAGAGTTGTATCTCCAAATAAAATGCTCAGTATTTCCAGCACGGTTTTTATTTCAGATTTACAGCATCCAAAGGATATTGATTTTGTGTTTTCGGAGGTCTGTGGATTTTTTACCAAAAGGGACGAGGTTGGAGGTTCTCCACAGGAAATAGATTGGGAAGCGCTGCTCCAGAACAGTCAATGTAATCCTGTAGATTTCCCTCTCTCCATCTCTTGCTGCAACTTGTTCCCTGCACCTTCCTCCTTGTTCCTTGCTCGGTTTCCTCACATCTTTAAATCCCTACCTCTGTATCTCTCAACATCCTTTCCATCTCTGCCCCTCTCTAAAGTCTCTCAGATTTCCATTTTCACTCTATTTCTGTGACGCTCGGCAACTTTATCTGACTCTCTCTCTCTCAGTCTATTTCTTCTGACACTCACCTCCAAATCCCTGAATCTTTCCATCTCTGCACTTCCTTTCCTGCAAGATTATTTCTGCATCTTCGCCCCCATCCCCACCTTACCCCACCCCACCCCACCCCGTCCCAGGACAGTCCTCTCCATTCTGTGAAACACATATTACTTTGTATCTCTGCCCCTCCATTTCTTTCTTTCATTGCATCTCTCTCTTTGTCTGGGATCTTTCTTAATATCAACATCTCTCTGCGTATGTCTCCATTTCTCTCACTCTCTCTCTCTCTGCCTTTCTCAGTATTTATAACACTCTGTTCTCAGATTCTTTCTCACTGGCTCCTGACTCCCTGCATTTCATTCTCCATCTCTCTTTCCATTTATTTCTCTCTCTCTCTGTTCTGTCCTAATCCCGGCATCTGTTTTCTGTGTCTCTGCCTCTCGGCCTGGGGGTGTATTTGAACTCGCTACCTTGGTGTTGTACAGGGTGATTGTGAACTGGGATCCTGATTTCGACCTCCCCACAATTTTGCTCGCATTGAAGTAAAAACAAGGGAGAGATGCTGAACGGCAGCCGATTCACAACCACCCTCCTCCCCTCCACCCTCCTTTGCACCATTGGCACCAAGTCCAGTTCCAGCCCAGTGTTTCTATGCCGCTCTGTGTATCTGCACCCCGATTATATTTGCCTGTCTTCTTGTGGCTCAATGGGGCAAGGGGCAGTTAAACAATGATCTAGCATGGGTGGGACAGGCTCAAAGTGCTTAATGGCCTCCTTGCGTCCCTGTGCCAGTCAGTGTGTGTGTTTGTGTGTGTCTCCCTCTGTTTGATTTACTGAAGCCGATGGGGAGAACAGGTGAAACACCTTTCTGCAGAGAGGGATGTGTCTGGGCTGGGATGTTCCTGTGCATTAAAGGCTTAGAATGCCAGTTAGCTTCTGGAGGTCTTTGCTCTATGCCCGACCCTGTGATTGGCCAGACAGAAGTTAAAGGTCCCCGGGTTTGGGGGCCAGCTGATGGAATTCCAGTGGCTTATCCAGACCAGGAATGAATGTGGATTAAAGATTGTCGGGAATCGGAGCCGCACCCAGGAAAGTGATGGAGGTTGAAATAACAGAGCGGTGGGGGCGTTGAGGTGCGGGATGTTCACGGAGGAGATGATACAGGGTGGGAATTAGTAGTGCGTGGGGTTTCGGTAGGACAAGGAACGTATTAAGAATTTGGGAGTGTTTACAGTGGGGGCAGGGGGAGAATTAGGTGGGAATAATCAAAGAGGTAATGAGTTATGTAAACAATGGGAGGGAGGGGGAGAATTCTCCAGGTTTAAAATGGGAGGGGCACTGGGGATTCTCCAGGTTTAAAACGGGAGGTGGCATTGGGGATTATGGAGGTTCAAAATGGGATGGAACAGTGGAGATTCTCCAGGTTGAAAATGAGAGGGGGCAGTGGAGATTCACCAGGTTGAAAATGGGAGGGGCAGTCGGTTTTCTCCAGGTTTAAAATGGGAGGGGGCAGATGGGGTTCTCCAGGTTTAACATGGGAGGGAGCGGTAGGGATTCTCCAGGTTTAAAATGGGAGGAGGTAGTGGGAAATCTCCAGCTTTAAAATGGGAGAGGCCGGTGAGGATTGTCCAGTCCGTTCATGGGCGTGGAGGGGTGGTGGGGGTTATATGTGGGACTGTTCACAGTGTGGATGGCGGTTAATTACTTGGGATGCTTTTCACAGGAGGAATATTAGATTGGGGTCTGTTCCTGGAGGTATATAGATGGGGATCTGTTCACAGGAGGGGTGTTAAGATGGGGGTTTGTTCCTGGGGGTATTTAGATGGGGGTCTGTTCACAGGCGGGTTATTTTGATGGGACTCTCTTCGCAGGAAGGGTATTAGATGGAGGTCGGTTAACATGGGGAATTCAGTTCGGGGTCTGTAGACCAGGGGTATTTACGTGGTGGGTGGGGGGGGGGGGGCTCTATTAACGGGCGTGAATAAATTACAGGGGGGATATAAATTGTGGGGGGATAAAAATTGCCGGGGGATATAAAAATTACAGGGGGATATAATTTTTTTTATTCTTTCATGGGATGTGGGCTTCACTGGCCAGGCCAGCATTTATTGCCCATCCCTAATTTCCCTTGACAAGGTGGTGGTGAGCTACCTTCTTGAACCGCTGCAGTCCATGTGGGATAGGTACACCCACAGTGCTGTTCGGAAGTGAGTTCCAGGATTTTGACCCAACGACATGAAGGAACGCTGATATCGTTCCAAATCAGGATGGTGTGTGACTTGGAGGGGAACTTGTAGTTGGTGGTGTTCCCATGTATGTGCTGCCCTTGTCCTTCTAGTTGGTAGAGGTCGCGGGTTTGAACGGTGCTGTCGAAGGAGCCTTGGTGCATTGCTGCAGTGCATCTTGTAGATGGTACACACCGCTGCCGCTGTGCGTCTTTGGTGGAGGGAGTGAATGTTTTAAGAGGGGCTCCAATCAAGTGGGCTGTTTTGTCCTGGATGGTGTCGATCTTCTTGAGTGTTGTTGGAGCTGCACCCATCCAGGCAAGTGGAGAGTATTCCATCACACTCCTGACCTGTGCCTTGTAGATGGTGGACACGCTTTGGAGAGTCAGGATGTGAGTTACTCGCCTTAGGATTCCTAGTCTCTGGCCTGCTCTTGTAGCCACGGTATTTATATGGCTACTCCAGTTCAGTTTCTGGTCAATGGTCGCCCCGAGGATGTTGATAGTTAGGGTTTCAGCGATGGTAATGCCGTTGAATGTCAAGGGGAGATGGTTAGATTCTCTCTTGTTGGAGATAAATTGCCGGGGGATGTAACATTGCAGGGGAGATATAAATTGTGGGGGGACATAAATTGAGGGGGGAATAAATTGCGTGGTGGAGGATAAATTGCGGGGGGATATAAATTGCGGGGGCGATGCAAATGGCGGGGGGTTAGCGTTTGGAAAAGAAAGAGAAAATGAAAGTCAGAAATAGAGATAAAGAAAGAGAAAAGGCAGAAAGAGAGATAAAGAAAGAAAGAGAAAAAGTAAGAGAGAAAAGACAGAAAGAGACAGAGAAGCAGGAAAGAGAGAGAAAGTCAGGCAAATAGAGAAAAGACAGAAAGTCAGAAATAGAGACAAGACAGAAAGTCAGGGAAATAGAGAAAGACAGAGCCTGACAGAGAAATAGAGACAAGACAGAGAGACACATAGAAATAGAGAAAAGACAGAAGGAGACAAAGAAAGAGAAAGAAAGGACAGAAACAATGAAACAGAAAAGACAGAGAAAGTCAGAGAAATAGAGAAAAGACAAAAAGTCAGAAATAGAGAAAAAACAGAAAGTCAGAGAAATGGAGGAAAGACAGAGAAAGAGAGGAAAGACAGAAAGTCAGAGAAATAGAGAAAAGACAGAAAGTCAGGGAAATAGAGAAAGACAGAGACAGACAGATAAATAGAGAAAAGACAGAAAGAGACAAAGAAAGAGAGAGAAAGAGAGAAAAGACAGAGACAGAGAAACAGAAAAGAGAGAGAAAACCAGCCAAGTAGAGAAAAGACAAAGTCAGAAATAGAGAAAAGGCAGAAAGTCAGAAATAGAGAAAAGACAGAAAGTCTGAGAAATAGAGGAAAGACAGAGAGAAAGAGTAATTGAGAAAAGACAGAAAGTCAGAGAAATAGAGAAAGGCAGAGACAGACAGAGAAATAGAGACAAGACAGAGAGAGACAGAAAAGATAAAAATGAATTTGGGGAACGGGTGCGCCCAATCATTGGTTCAGATGTTCCTCCGCCATAGAGCACAGCTCAGTGACCACCTCCTTGTAAAGGCACAATCTTCAGTAACACTGAAAATGCTCCGACATTTGCAGGAAGAAGAGCCACTGATGGTAAGCCCTCTCTGGTGGGCAGCATCTTCTGCACTCAAGAAGCAAGATGCATGCGGCTGTACGCCCTGCTCATCCACACTCTCTTCCAGCCTCACGATTCTTGTCCCAACTCCCGGGGACTGCAGCTCGCTCCATCTTTGAGTCTCCTCCACAATGGGAGGCCTCAAAACCGGAGTGGCTGACACCTATCGTAAATTGCTGCACTCACTTCTCAAGCCCACCATTGTTTTGACTTTGTATACATAAGTATCAAGTCAGAGAGGATGCTCATCCTGAATACCTCTGTTGTGATCTCCAAGATCGGTCAGCCTCCAGATTGCCAATACCATGATTCAGTATCTCTTCCCCTCCCTCCAGTGCCACAATGCTTTTCACAGCCAAAACTGACCTTCCTCTGACCGTCCCCCTGCTTATAGAGGGAAAGTCTCTGAAAACTGTTGTTCTCATGTACCTTTGACTAATTTGTGAATAGCTTGGAAAATTGCCATGAATTTCCTGTTTTATAGTCTCAGTTACCTGCCCAGTGCTCGGCGGATTCTCGGAATATCACTTAACAGAGTAAAAATGTCGGTCTTCCTTTGCACTGCTATCCAGCGGCAATTTCCCTCCCAGTTTGTCGCCACTGTGTGACAAAATTCTGCTCTCCGTTTTCAAGTTACATGAATCCCATTGAATCACCCATTCAACATACACACAAATGTCACATTTCACTGCCCAAGCAACAGTGTCAGAAATCACAGTAATTGAATGTTTCATTCCATTAAAGTACTGGTTGCAATCGGTATGATTTTGTAAAATTCCAAATTATTTCTCCATTTTCTTAAACTAAAATCCCTCAGCAAATCTCCTTGTCTTCAGCAGCATCATTTTACGATGATTAAGTTCTGATATATTTAGTTGTTGATTTTCGATAGCAGACAGCGTGATGCATTTAAAAAACGTGACGGTAACAAGTAAAAATGTACCCACCCTGAATACTGGAGGAGTTCCGTTCAGGATTTTCTGATCCAGGATCCGTGTCACCCAAACTGTGACTGGTGTAATATTCAATCTGATTGAGGGACTCAGTGGAATCAGCAACTGTTAAACACAAACGTCGATGGTTATTGGAGAGACTGAGATCGAGAAAATAACAATATAGATTTTATTTATTTCTGGAGCACCGAAACAGGCCCTTCGAGGCTGTGCTGACTAACAACCACCCATTTATACTAAACCTGCAGTAATCCCATATTCCGTTCCATCTACCTACACTGGGAGCAACTTACAATGGCCAATTTATCTATCAATATGCAAGCCTTTGGCTGTGGGAGAAAGCCGGAGCATCCGGCAAAAACCCACGCAGTCACAGAGAGGAGTTGCAAATTCCGCACAGGCAGTACCCAGAATTGAACCCGGGTTGCTATCGTTGTGAGGTTGTAGTGCTAACGCCACTGTGCCGCCCATCTTGCAATGATAATGTCATGGAACTTTGTATCTGACACGATTGTGGAACATTCATCACAGGGACTGCAGTGATTAGATTAGATTAGATTAGATTAGAGATACAGCACTGAAACAGGCCCTTCGGCCCACCGAGTCTGTGCCGAACATCAACCACCCATTTATACCAATCCTACACTAATCCCATATTCCTACCAAGCATCCCCACCTGTCCCTATATTTCCCTACCACCTACCTATACTAGTGACAATTTATAATGGCCAATTTACCTACCAACCTGCAAGTCTTTTGGCTTGCAGTGGTTCAAGAGTAACTGGGGATGGACCATAAATGTTGGCTCATTCAATGAGCTGTTAAAACAGTACACATTACGGCTGGTGGGTCAGATTTCAGACATCAGAGCAGAGACAATAGTGTAAAACATAATCGGTTAGCACAGTTTCTTAATCCAGAATCCGTACACAGAGTTCCCGATCCTTCCCTTTCAGAGTCGCTAACGGCCGGTGGTGGCTCCAAAACCGAACCCCACCCCGGATGATGGGCCAGAAAGAGTGCAAGGAGGCTAATGTCGTGTTGTTCCTCTTGGTGTGTTTTGTTTTAACCTGATAAATTTCTCTCAATGGTTCAATCGCTCCCCAAATGTAGCGCAAGCCAAACTTTTATCGATTTGGTGGTGTTTTGCCCCAGTATCGTGAAGCAGAATTTGTAGATTAATGATAAACATCAGAATACAAAGTGTTAGAATAAGTTTTTTGAAGAAACCACCGATTTCAGGTAAGGAGTTCCTGGAGGGAACGTGTTTCCGATCCAGAAATCCAGTCACCAAGAGAAATAAAATTTGTGTCAATGTAACTGTCTCCTCCTGAGGACAGTAACTATATCTGGTCTAGTTTAAAGGGAAGAAATTGACCTGATATTTAGAAAGGCAGCAATGTCAGCAGACACAGAATATGCTATAAATGATGTGACGATACATGAAAGATTTAAGGGAGTTTCAGTCGATTTATGACATTCAATTGCTGTTGGAGAGAATACAAAATAAAAGTAACACGAACAACCGATGTGTTTAATTTTCAGGTGTTCAGATATCAGAGGCAGTCCGTGTGCAGCTGGAAGGGAAAATGGAGCAACGGTTTTGATTGCTAGTTGCAAATAAACAGAAATCACGTTCTTTAAGCAGCAGCGACGGGTGAGAACCTTCCCAAACCCATTGCCCATCTTACAATACACACAGATATAGACACACTCGCAATGTGATAGGACTCCTTCACATGGGGATAGTGAGCGTATTTTTGACAGTGTTCAGTCAGTAAACTTACAATTAAAATGGGGTATTTAAGCGGAAGTGACATTTGTCTGGTGAAAATTCAATTCGGTATGAAATGTAAAACACAGACCTGAACGCCGGATCTGATAGGAATCTTTGCCAGGTGGAACATTCCCAATCTGTTCATAAACTGTTTGGTACAAACCCGCCGGTGAACCCTTGCTGCTAGGGACAGAACCTGTCGGATGGAGGGTGGGGAGATTAACGTTCTGTTGCAACCCACGAGCGTTTAACAGTAAATTATCTGCGAACACATCCAAATCACAGAGATGGTGATGGTAAAGAGAAAAAAAAATAGGTATTGTGAATGTGGAGTAGTATTGTTGTGTGTATTTTCGTATATGTCTTTGTGTCCATTTTTCTGCGTACTCAAATGTTCACCTGCAGCAGACTGGGGACAAATGTGTTGACTGAGGAAAACGTCAATCAAGTTTGTTAGAAACGATCTCCCCTGAGAAAGCCATGCTGACTAACCCTGATTAATCCCTGCCTCTCCAAGTGGAGGTTAATCCTGTTCCTTAGAATTTTTTTCAAAAGATTCCCTACCACTGATGTCAGATTCACGGGCCTGTAATTGCCTGATTTATCCCTGCGACCCTTCTTGAATAATGCTGCCACGTTAACTGTCCTTCAGTCCTCTGGTACATCTACAGTGGCCAGAGAGGATTTGAAAATGTGTGTCAAAGCCCCTATCTCCTCCATTGACTCACATTACAGCCTGGAATATATCTCATCTGGGCCTGGTAATTTATCCATTTTAAGCCCGCTGAAACAGCTAATACTTCCTACCATTCTATGCTAATTTGTTCCAGTATATCTCAATTGGCCTCCCTGAACTCTACAACTACATCGTCAGTCTCCATGGTGAACACAGATGAAAAGTAATCTTTTAAAATCTTATCTATGTCCTCGGGCTCCACACACAGATCGCCACTTTGGTCCCTAATCGGCCCTACTCTGTCCCTGGTTATCATCTCGCCCTTAATATACTTATAAAACGCCCTGGGATGTTCCTTTATCTTGCTCTCCAGTGTTTTTCCATGTCCCAACTTCGCTCTTCTTATTCATTTTTTTCAGTGCCCCCTACACTTTCTATACTTCTCCAGGGACTCCGCTGTTTTCAGCCCTTTGAATCTGCCATAACCCTCCTTTGTTGTTCCTTATCCAATCCTCTATATTCCTCGACATCCAGGCTTCCCTGGACTTGTTGTTCCTACCCTTCAACTTTACGGGATCATGTTAGCCCTGAGCTCTCACTATTTTATATTTGAATGTAAGAGACCATGGGATCCAGGGCAATTTGGCAACTTGGATCCAAAATTGGCTTAGTGGCAGGAGGCAGAGGGTGATAGTCTAAGGTTGTTTTTGCGTGTGGAAGCCTATGATCAGTGGTGTACTAAAGGGATTGGTGCTGGGGCCCTTGCTGTGTGTAGTGTAAATTAATGATTTCGACGTGAATAATGGAGGTGTGGTCAGTACGTTCGCAGAAGGCACGGAATTAGTGGTGTTGTAAACAGTGAGGAAGAATGCCTTAAATTATCGGGCGATATAGATGGGCTAGTAAGATGAGTGGAAGAGTAACAAGTGGGTTTTATTGTTGAGAAGTGTGAGATGATGCATTTCAGGAGGACTTACAAGGCAAGGGAATATGCAATGGATGGTAGGACCCTAGGAAGTTCAGAGAGCCAGAGGGACCTTGGTGTACTTGTCCATAGATCACTGAAGGCAGTAGAACAGGGCGATAAGATGGTTAGGAAGGCATATGGGATACTTGCCTTTATTAGCCGAGGCATAGAATATAAGAGCCGGGAGGTTATGATGGAGCTGTATGGAATGCTAGTTAGGCCACAGCTGGAGTACTGTGTACAGGTATAGGCACAGCATTATAGGAAGGATGTGATTGCACTGGAGAGTGTGCAGAGAAAAACACCAAGATGTTGCCTGGGCTGCAGCATTTCAACTATGAAGAGAGACTGGATAGGCGAGGGTCGTTTTCTTAAGGGCAGAGAAGGCTGAGCGGGGACCTGATTATGAAGGCCATTGATGGGAAGAAACTATTTCCCTTAGCGGAGGCATCAGTAACCGGGGGCATAGAGTTAAAGTAAGGGGCAGGAGGCTTAGAGGGGATTTGAGGAAAAAGATATTCACCCAGAGGATGGTTGGAGTCTGGAACACACTGCCTGAAGGGGTGGTAGAGGCAGGAACCCTCACAACATTTAAGGTATTTGGATGAGCATTTGAAATGCCATAACATACAAGGCTAAGAGCCAAGTGCTGGCAAATGGGATTAGAATAGATAGGTTCTTGTTGGCAGCATCGACAAGATGAGCTGCGGGGTCTGTTTCGGTGCTGTATAATTCTATTACTCTATCACTCTCTGACCTGATCTCGTACTTGTGATCGTTTGTAAAATACTGCCAGTCTAGTGAGGTTACAAAGCTCGATCTTTTCAGCTTTAGGATTGTCTTGTTTCAGAGCCTTATCTGGTCATGTCCTCGGAAGAGATAATATGCCTATGCTGCCCTCGCTGTAGAATCTTTCGTAATAAGAGAGAGAGAGGGAGAGTGAGAGAGTGCATTTTCTGTAAGACGTCAAAATTATTATGTAACGTGTTTTTTTTTATTAAGAGTTCCATTTGTTATTATAAATTAGGAGAGATTTGAAATATGATTGGAAGCCTTGCTTTGGAATGTAGAATCATGGCTGGTGAATGCAGAAGGTCCTAAACAAGTATCACTTGTCAAAATAACGGACAGACCCGGTTAGCCAGCTCGAGATTGGATGCCCAGAGCCAGAATTTGAAGCTTGGAATTGATTCCCAATTGATGAAGGAAGATTAACAGTCAAATAAACTGCTGAATGTACAGCTCAAAAGTTTCAATTAAACGTCCTGATCCATAGTTACAAAAAGTAAATTCTTGCAGAGTTTCATGTATTATGTGATGAACTCTCAAAGTGAATGTGGACACTTCAAATCAGTCTCCATTTTAAATGTCACATTTTACTAATTCTGGAGCACACTGAATGCAGCAAAACAGCAAAAAAGGTGATTACTATGTATTTCTAACAAGGTCACTTGACATTCCATAGAAAGCTGCAATGAACGAGAGTCTTGCAAGTATATGACACAATATCTGGGATCTTGTGTTGGATCCGCGGTAAGAGATGAGCCTCACCTCTTCGAATTGACTTTTTCAGTATAACCACCATCAGTGAGATCAACACACTGATTAGCAGGACTCCGAAGCAGACCGCAACTAGAATGAAAGTCGTTGTATATCCCTGTTCTTAATGACAAAAATAAAGAAAGGTTTAACACAGACACAGTCCGTCTTGTGTGATAAAATATTTACAATAGTTATTTAATATTATATCCACTGCTTCTGGGCAATGAGTCGGGCTGAACATTCCCCAGTATGTGTGGTGCACATTGCACCAGAGGAAAGTGTGAACCATTCTAAATCAAAGGCAAAGTGTCCCCATGTTTCTGCTGAGTACAGGACAATTCAGGTACAGCCAGAAACTGGGATTAGAAGAGTTTCAACCTGACAATATGAAATATGCGGTGAGGAATAAAACGTTCCAGTCAGCGAGAACGTGCTCATAGTATCTTCAGAAAATGGCCACAATACCAATTCAACTAATACAAACCCTAACACGAGCTGGGACACTAATACTGGTAAGTACCTGTAGATGTGGACGAGACAGCAATTGGAGGCACATCGGGTCCTGTGGAATATATTGTACAAAAAGTTCAGGAGGATGAAATTTCAGCACTTTGCATTTAAACAATAAATACTGTTATTAATTTCCTGAAGTAATGAGTCAATTTAACAAAACAAGGAACCCTAACCCCACTCTCCAAATCCTGCCACCCTCACCAGAACAAATCACACTGGCATCTTCCTTGTGATCACAGTCAGTTTGAGCCCGCGATGAGGAAGGACAGTCGGCCAGAGAAGATTCACTTCCAGTGCACTTCACCTCATCCAGCCAGATAACACCGTCACCCTGAAAGAACGTGGCCCCTCCTGGGGCCATTAGAGCGTGGCCACAACTCAGCTCTCTGCAGACAACATTGGCATCGGCCATATCCCAGGAGTCATCACACACCGTGCCCCAGATGTTATTTCACAATATCTCCACTCTCCCGTAGCATTTCGTTTTACCTCCAAACAGGCGCAACCATTGTCCCGAGTCTGTCAAAAAGAATCAACGATTATTATTAATGTGGTATAAGACAGGAGTACCAGTCACATAGTTGATGCAATAAAGATGAAGTAGCACCTTGTGAAAGTACACGTTTACAACCATGTTCTCGAAAGCAGTCCTTTGATCTATGGGGCTGCTCCTTAATTACTTTTGCTTCTGTTGAGAAGAGAAACATGTTGACTGTATCAGACACAAATGTTTGAAATGACACTCGCACATTGAGAGGTGTGTCGTGTTACCTGAACAAACAACGCCAGCATCCTCCCTGTGTTCACAGTTGTGTTTACCCCACGGTTCGGTTCGACACTGCCAAAGGAACGATTCGTGTGAAATACACTCCATACCATCGAGCCAAATGGGTCCGGATCCTTCTCCGAATGACTGAGTGTAATAATCGATAGAACTGAGGGGACCGCACTGTAATTGTTTACAGATCACTTCTGCATCAGGTCTATCAAGTGTATCTGAGCACACTGTTCCCCAGGTGCCATTGTAGAACACTTCCACTCTCCCCTCACAGCGATGCTTCCCATTCACCAGCCGCATCTCTTTGTGCTCTGTCAATGACACAAGAAATATCCAGATAGTTAGATTGATAACTCGTTGTATGTTCATACTGCACAGCTCAACACATGCTGCACCGGTTGTGTTCACTGATTTCCAGTAATTATTTCAGAAAAGCAATAGAAAAACACCGACAGCCCATAATGTAATAAAACATAATGAACATGGTTTTCACAGCAGAAGAAGAAACAATGTTATTGAATTCTTTGAAGAAGTTACAGAAAGATAACGGGGATACTGCAGTCGATGCAATATGCAAGTTCCTTTTTTCAGAGGTACCTCTGACAAGGTACTACATGGTGGGATCATGACTGGGGTCAGAGCATGTGGACTCAAGAGATCAGTGCAGGTTTGGTAGAAAACTAGCTACAAAAAGTGGTAACCCAGAATGGCAGAATGTGGGAAGTGGTGTTCCTTTGGGCTGAGTTCACTGCTGATCAATATTTACACAAACGGTTTGTACTTTGGCATGGGAGACATAATTTCAAAATTGAAGATGACAGCAATTTGGGGATACAGTTAACACTAAGGAAGACAGACAAAATACGGGAAGACGTGACTAAATGGGCCGAATGGGCATAGAATTACCAAATTAGTTTTAATACAGATAAGTCTGAGGTGGTGAGTGTTGGTAGGAAGAATAAGGAGGCCACCTATTTCTTGCAAAATAAGAGTGAAAATAATGTAGAGCAGCAACGAGATCTCGGGATACAAAGACACTAATCACTTATAAAGTGACAGAGGCCGAAGCTAGTGATCATAAATATAGGATAATCATGAATAAATCTCATAAGAAATTTAGGAGATTTTGATTTTTACGTAGGGAGTGGTTTGAATTTGGAATTCCGAACACAAGCAATTGTTGAGTTGAATAGCACCGATGTCTTTAAGGAAAAGCTGAATAGTTACATGAGGGAGAAAGAAGTAGGAGGACATGCAAAGAGTGTTAGATGCAGTAAAGTGGGGCGATACTCGTGGGCAACATGAACACCAAATTGAACAGTTAGGCCGAATGGCCAGATTCTGTGCTGTGCATTGTATGTAATTCGATGCAATATCTTCCCTGTGACGCCACGTGCGCAACATTACGGAAAATGGGCACATGGAAGCACCCTTACCTGAACACATGATCCTCAGATCTTCTTCATGAGAACAGTCGTGGTTACCCCACGATGCTGAGGGACATTCCCAGAGAAATGATTCGTTACCGTAACAGTTCAGTTCATCCAACCAAACTGGCCCTGAGCCTGGTCCACAAGATGCAGGAAGTGACATGTCCAATGCCTTTCCACAACCCAGCTGTTTGCAAATCACGTCAGCGCCCGCCAGATCCCAGGAATCAGCACAAACTGAGCCCCCATGTCCCATTGTAATAAATCTCCACTCGGCCAGTACATGGGCTTCCACCGCCGGACAGCCTTAGCTGCACGTGGTCTGTTGGACAACAGTACATGAGCATTATAAGTTCAATACACATTCACCTCATCACTCAATCCAACTTATTGTCCCATCACCAGATAAATCAAACATGTTAAATGCGCCTTCGAAAGGTAAATAAAACTATACAACAGAATATCTGTTTACACATACTTATTACATAGAATATAAAGAACAGGAATGTTTCAGATGTCCCACTCGATCTGCCTTTGACAAGTTATGGTCTCCAGTTCCCCTTTTATGTTTTGAATGCTGTGTACGTTGTTGTAAGGCAAGCAGTCACGTGATTAACTGTCAATTTATACTCATGTTATATAACTCTATCTGTTCCTTGTCTATGCATGTTACCCTTATTTGTTTTCTTGGTCAGACATTTACTGCCATCTCCTCTTTCCTTGACTAACAAGTGACTTGCATTTCTCTAGCGCCGTTAACGTTATAAAAGATTCCAAGCCGCGAAACAGGAGTGATATCAAAGAAATTTTAACACAAAGCACCGAAGATGACCAAAAGCAAAGTCAAAGAGTTAGTTTTTATGGAGGATCTTAAAGCAGGAAAGAGAGGTTGACAGGCAAAGTGATTTAAGCAAGTAATTCTGGAGTGTGTGACCTTCGCAGTTCAAAGCACAGCCGCCAATGGTGCGCAATTAAAATGTGGAATGCTCATGAAGCCAGAAATGGGAGCTGTCAGACTGGAGCCGATTGTAAAGACAGGAGCTGTGAGGCCAAGATTTCCGCTGTGTCCGAAGAAAATACTTACTCTAACCAATCGGTATCAAAACGGAATCATTAAATATCTCACACGTTGTAAGTTCCACTCTGGCATATGTAAATAAATGTTCATTGGAACAATCCAAAACATCCGTCCACAGTTACATTCTGCAGAATAAAACATCCCCAGAACATATGCCTGCATTTTCATGCTGCACAATAGAACTTTCAAGGGTAAGTCCAAAACATCTGTCTACTTTTATACACAGCCTAATGAAACTTCCACCAGAAAAACTCCCACACAGCTGTGAGGCCTACTTACATACTGCACAAGGGAACTGATTGCAATCTCGCTGCTGGATTTGATACCAGAGCTCAGAGTCCAATTCCATATTCTATTTATCACAAGACCTTTATCTTTAACCTCTATCATCATTCACCCACCTTCCTGCCTCAGCCCATCTGCTGCTGAAATGCTCACCCATGCTTTGTTGCCTGCAGAATCGAATATTTCAATGTTAACCTGGGCGATCATCCATCCTGCATACTCCAGAAACATCAGCTCATCCAAAGCTTTGTTGCCTGCCCTACATGAAGCCCCTTTCAGGAGTGCCACTGAACTCACTGTTCTAATGGTTTCCCTGCCGCCAATGCCTCGAGTTTTCAATTATGATCTTCATGTTCAGACCCTTCATGCTCTCCCCCTGCCATCAATATAACCGCCTCCAGCCTGAACCATTTCAAGAGCTCTGCCTTTCTCTGAATCCAGCTGCTTGTACTTCACCCACTTCCATTGCCCATAACTTTCAGTTTTGCCTTTAACCATCTAACCCCCTCCCCCCCAGATCCGAATTTTCACCCGAAATATTTCCGTGTCTCCAGCTCTTCAAATCCAACCATCTGACTAAGAATTTAGTCACCCACTCTAACATCTCTTTGTTTGGCTCTTTGTCAGTTTTCAGTCCGATTATATTCCTGTTCGTCTCCTTGTGATGTATGTGTTAATTGAAAGTTCTGTAATAAAAAAAGTTCTTGCTGTTTAATTGTGTCCGTGTCCTCGCTTTCTGCACACGACCACCATCCAGCCCCAGCTCCCCGACCGCCCACCATCCTCACCCCCTGCCTCCAAGTGAAATTACTGGTCTGAGACACCCAGGAACAAGTAACCAAGATTATCACTTTTCTCAGCAGATTAGACATTTCACATCCTTGTTATTGTAAAAGCAGTGAAGAATTTGTTTACCTGAACACAGGACCCCTACATCCACACTATCAGTGATAGACGAATTCAATGTGAAGAAGCTGCAGTTCTGGAGCTGCAATTCGTTTCCTTCACACTGGACATCATTCACCCAGACGGGTCCTTCTCTCTTTCCGTCCTTTGAATATTTATAAGCGGCTGTCGCTTCACCGCAGCCCAGTTGCATGCAGACAACGTTGGCATCATTCAGGGTCCAGTGTCTATCCTGCAATCTCCCCCAGCTGCCATTGTAGTAAATATCCACTTGCCCATCACACCAGCTTCCCCCATTAGTCAGCCTCAGTGACCAATTTTCATCTACAATATGAAACACATTGAGAATGGTGAAACTGAAGCAAAATATCTCAGAATTTACTGCCACCAGAAAAGTTATTAATTTTAATGGTTACTATTTCTGTCATCATTGTTCAGAAGGCTTGTCGAAAGATCTTCTTCACCATTACCTTTTCTCAGTAAATACATTTTAGAGACGGGAAAGGTTTAGAGGGGATGTGCGACACAAGTTCTTTGCACAGAGGGTGGTGAGTGCCTGGAGCTTGCTGCCGGGGGAGGTGGTGGAAGCAGGTACGATAGCGACGTTTAAGAGGCATCTTAACAAATACGTGAATAGGATGGGAATAGAGGGACACAGTCCCCGGAAGTGCAGAACGTTTTAGTTTCGGCAGGCATCAAGTTCGGCGCAGGCTTGGAGGGACGAATGGCCTGTTCCTATGCTGTCCTGTTCTTTGTTATTTGTTCATCCAAGCCCGAAAACACTGCTTCTCAGTGAAACAATGATTTACTTGTACTGCCTTCTTTTTAGTATACTGTATTTACTGCATTGACTGATCATGATACCGCCTCCTTCACATTGGGAGACCAATCACAGTTGAGTGCTTACTTTGCACAACTCCTTTGTTCAGTCTGCAAGCTTTACCTGAAGCTTCCAGTTGACTGTCCTTTTCATTCTTTATTCCGCTCCCACTTTGACCTCTCTCCCCTCTTTCTCCTGTACAGTTCCAATGAAGGTTAACATAAGTTTCAGAAACAGCACTTCCTCTTTCCACTAGACTCTTTACAGTCCGATGGAATGAACACGAAGTTCAGCAATTTCAGATCCGATTCCCTCCATTTTTTGGACGATATTGTGCCTTTTAATTTGCAGCTCCTCTCGAAATGTGCTTTTTAGTTTGCCCATTCCGATATCTTTTTGCCTTGCATTGTGCCATTTACCATTTAATCTCTCCTGTCTTCCACCATACCACAAATTGTTCCTTTCGTTCTTTCCTTGTTTCCCCCTTTCTTTAAAAACTGTTAAATCTCTAAGTTCTGATGAAAAAGCTGCAAATTGCAAGGTAGATTCTGTTTCTTTCTCTACAGATGCTGCCAGAACTTCTGAGTATTTTCAGTACTTACTGTTTTTATTACCTATATTTTCAATTGTGAAACGTGGGAGCAATTTGCGTTGAGCAATGTCCCACGTACAGCGATCAGTTAACTGAGCAGATAATTTGTTATAAGAGGGCGCTGGTTGAGGGATAACTGGCAGAATTGTAATTTACATCAAGTTTGTGAAATAATCAAAGACATGGCATATTGGTGAAATAACGAGTTACTTCACTCACTATCATTTTATTGCCCTTAATGTAATGGAAATTAAAATTTATCTCATGTTATTTAGCTGGAAACAAGTTCACAGTGTTTTCTATTTGACAGCTGATCTTTGCAGAGAATTCCATGATAATTCATATTTAAACGGCCAACATTGATCACAGTTTCAATGCTCGAGCAACATTTCCATTCTGTGGCAGTGGTCCTGGGAGCAAATTGCTGATTCTATGCCCCTTGAATAATGCCCTAGATTTACCACAAAAGAGATATTGAATGAGCGGTAAGTACTAATCACGAGACATTGTATGTATTCAATGTTTACTGGAGTGAAGCTCTTTGATTCATTTGTAATTTAATTCAGACCAATAAACCGACAAACACATCTCAGAATCTTAGTGTCAAAGGCAGCATGGGATCAGCAAAACTAGTGAATCAGCGACCTGTGGAAATAGTCAATGATGCTTGACAGCAGAACAGTTGGTGTATTTCAGTTCAATTGACTGAGATGACTCACCCGTACAGATGACACTGGCATCATTTTCATGGGAGCAGCTAGACTGTTCCCAGGATGAAACAGGACAATCCCACAATCGTGTCTCATTCCGCCGACACCTGTAACTTTCCTTCCACACTGGACCGGCTCCCTTCCCAAAGTGAGCTCCTCCCGGGATTGAGGTTACTGTCCCACACTGCAAGTGCTCACAGACCACGTTGGCGTCTTCCAGATCAAAGTACATGTCACACAGCGTCCCCCACTGGTCTCTGTGCAGCACCTCCAACCGGCCAGAGCATCTGTTCGTCCCATCAACCAATCGAGGTCCATGTTTCCCTGTATTGGAAACCAATCCAAATCCAAATAATTTATAAATCATCCTTTGCTTAGAAACAGCAAAATAGAAAATGGGTATAAAAGTTGAATCTTATGTACACGATTATCTATCCATACTTTACACAAATTATCTATCAAAAAACAATTAGAATTACCACAGCAACACAAAAGCAAAATACTGCAGATGTTGGAAATCTGAAATAAAACAGAAAATGTTGGAAATACTGAGCAGGGCTAGCAGCATCTGTGGAGAGAGCAAGAGAGTTATGTTTCAGGTCTGTGTACTTTCATCACAATAATTACTACAGGACCTCTTTAAGAAGTTGGCTGAACACTCAAAAATTAACAGCTCTTCTTGCAAACGCTAATCGATTGTTGGTCTTTATCTCTTGGATTTTGGAATGTAAACGATGAAGGATGTGATGTTTCTGTTGTATCTGTTGTCACGTTTGGGCACGGCACTTCACAAAACCATTGGCTTTGGAGGTTGTTCAGGACAGTGTCACTAGAATGGCAACAATGCTTCAAGCGTTACATTATGAAGACAAGTTGCATAAACTTTGTTTGTAGTAGATTTGGTTTAGAAGGATTACAGCTTATTTAGTTGATGTGTTTAAAATGGTTCAGGGGTTTGATAGATGAGCTATAGAAGATCTGGAGAACAAATGCAAAACAAGCCCATTTAGGAGCTGCTTTTCTTTATGCGGATGTGGACATCTCTGGCAGAGGTGGCAGTTATTGCTCAACTCTTGAAACCGGTGTCAGGACCGTCCTCTTGAACTGCAATTGCCTGCATGGGGAATGTTCTTCTGCAATGCAGTAAAGTAGAGTTAAGGCGAAGTGTGCAAGCATAGACTGTACCTTTATCTGCATCTGTTGTAAGCAGAGTGGGAAGTTTGGAATTTGGTAATTAGTGGCTAAGACTGAAATCTAGCCTTAACATTTAGCAATTCGCTTGGAATTAAAAACCAAACTGCAAGGCAGTTCATTGTTCGCAGTTAACAGGGCAAGTCAGGTTAGCAGTAAGCTGTCAATCAGCTGTGATTGTGCGAACTCGGGTAATTACTGTCAGCTGGAAACTGTCTAGACTGTTGCATCTCGAATGTGCCTCAAAAAGCATATAATATTGGACGTCATTGCAAGAGGATTTGAGTAAAGGAGCAAGATGTTACTGCACCTATACAGGGCTTTGGTGAGACCACACCTGGAGTATTGTGTGCAGTTTTGGTCTCCTTATCTGAGGAAGGATGCCCTTGCCATGAAGAGTGTGCAAAGTAGATTTACAAGGCTAATTCCTGGGATGGCAGGATTCACGTATGAAGAGAGATCGGTTCGACTCGGACTATATTCACGAGAGTTTAGAAGAATGAGAGAGGATCTCAGAGAAACCTATAAAACTCGAACAGTACTAGACAGGCTAGATGGAGGGAGGAGGTTCCCGCTGGCTGGAGAGTCCAAAACCACGGGTCACAGTCTCCGGATATGGGGTATGCTATTTAGAACCGAGATGAGGAGAAATGTCTTCACTCAGAAGGTGGTGAACCTGCGGAATTCTCTACCACAGAAGGCAGGGGAGGCCAGATCTCTAAATATATTCAAGAAGGAGATAGATATCTTTCTTAATGCCAAAGGAATCAAGCGATATGGGGAAAAACGGGAACAGAGTACTGAATTAGATGATAGGCCATGACATTTTTTGAATGGCGGAGCAGGCTCGAAAGGGCTGTCTGGCCTACGCCTACTCCTATTTTCTATGTTTCTATTTTTAGACTTCTAGTAAGGCAGAGTGTAACCACAGATTGCAATGTTAACTGATTACATTATGAAAATAGTGGGAAGTTAGAGTTTGCTAAGAGTAAGAATTCGGTGCAGAGGGGAACAGGAGGTATTTTTTATTCTTTCACAGGGGATGGGAATTTCGGCTAGGACAGCATTTATTACCAATCCCGAACTGCCCTTGCAAAGATGGTGGTGATCCGCCTTCTTGTACCACTGTAGTGCATGCGCTTTCAGTGCACTCACATTGCTGTCAGGAAGGGAGTTCCAGGATTTGACGCAGCGACAGTGAAGGACCAGTTATATAGTTCCAAATCAGGATGGTGTGTGCTTCGGAGGAGAACATGCAGATGGTTTTCCCATGCATCTGCTGTCCTCGTCCTTCTAGGTAGTAGAGGGTGAGCGTTCGGATGGTGTTCTGTTTTGTCTGTTAAACTGGAGTCAGTGACTAGAGCCACCGGTTTAAAAGACTGGTTAGCCTAACAGCAGTTGTCAGGTAATTACTAGAGTGTACATTTAAAGATGGAGTGTCTGATCACCTTGAAATGTTACAGCTAATCAGAGAGCGCCAGCGTGGATTTGTAAAAGGTAGATCATGCTTGATGAACCTGATCAAATATTTTGTGGAGGTAACTAAAGAAGAGGACAGGGGAACCTCAATGGATGTTATTCAGATGAACTTCCAGAAAGCACTCAACAAAATCCCTCGGAACTGATTGTTGGCTAAAGGTGAAGCTCATCGAATTTAGGGAAAATTACTGACCTACTTAGGACGTTAGTTTAGTGGCAGGAGATAGACAGCAGGGATAATGGGCAGATCATCTAACTGGCAGACTGTGATGGCGCCGTCCCGCAGGAACCTCAACTGTTCACCATATTTATTAATGATTTAGATGACTGGATAGAAAGCCACATACAATTGACATATTCAATATTGCCATTGTAAGAAACCATCAGCCATATTGCAATCATGTATATTTTAAGCATAACTTTACAAAAAAAAAAGATTCAGTGACTGTGTAAAACTATTTCAATATTGGTGAGTGTGAGGTCTCCAGTTTGGAATTAAAAAGATTACAGTGCTTTCTAAATGGTGAAAAGCCGGACGCAGCACAGGGTAAAGAGACTTCAGTGTCATGGGGAATTGCAGGAGCGAAAATCAAAACAGCCAATGGAATGCTGTGCTTTATATCTAGTGGAATGGAATACAAGGGGCTAGAAATGATGCTGCAGCTAAAAAAGAAACTGGTCAGGCCCCATCTGGTGCAATGTTCAGCTATGGGCAATATGCATTGGGAAAGATATGTTGACCAGGGAGAGTGTGCAGCAGAACAGATACTAGAATGATTCCTTGGCTTCAAAAGTTTCTGTTTTTTATTCATTCATAAGATGTGGGTGTCGCAGGCAAGGCCAGCATTCGTTGCTCATGCCTCGTTGCCTTTCACAACAGGGTGATTTGTTAGGCTATGTAAGAGGACAGTTAAGAGTCAACAACATTGCTGTGGGTCTCTAGTCACATGTCGGCCAGACCAGGTAACAATGGCAGATTTCATCCCCGAAGGATATGACTGAACAACATTTTTTTTAAAAAAACAATCGACAATGGTTTCATGGTTACCATTACTGAGACGAGTTTTCAATTCCAGATTTATTAACTGAATTTAAATTCCACATGCTGCGATGGTGGGAATTGAACCAGCGTCCCATTAATTAGCCTGGGACTCTGGATTGCTAGTCCAGTAACATGAGCACCACGCCACTGCCTCCCCTCATTATGATGATGGATTACACAAACTGTGGCTGGGTTCCCTGAAATTTGGAAGAGTCATGTCCTTTCACATTCCCAGCCTATGTCTTCCAGCTGCTGGAAAGTCTTTGGGAATTCTGCAGGTGAGCTTATTGCCACAGAATGCAGATCATCTGACCTGCTCCCTTCGCCACTACATTATTGTGAATGGTCTCGTTCAGTTTCTTGTCAATGACAACACCTAGTAGGATTTGATGGTGGTAGTGAATTCACTGATATTAATAGCTAGGGGAGATGTTATTGTCTCTCTTGTTGAAAATAGTCATTACCTGACACGGAGGTGGTGAGTATGTTCCTTTCTACCCATCAGCCCAAGTCTAAATAATGTCCTGATCTTGATGTAAGTGGGCATGAACTATTTCTTAATCCGAGGAATAATGAATGGAACTGAAGACCATGCAATCATCAGCAAAAAGCCGAACTTCTGATATTTTGATGGTGGGAAGGTAACTGACCAAGCACCAGAAGATAGTTGGGCCTCAGAGAACTATTAGGAAACATATTTTCTATAATAACAGTGGAAATCTGGAACATTCCTTAACAACTTCCAAAGTAAAGAGCTGTGGATGTTACATCTAATCTAAGTCTTCAAGACTAATATTGTTGGAATTTTGTTATCTCGGTGGATCAAGGAATCTGGTTCAAAGGCAGGTAAAGAGACTTTGAAGAACATATCAGGTATGATCTAACTGAATGATGGAACAGGCTGGTGCAACTGAAAGCTCTGTCCTGATCATGTGGATATGTGTCCGATCCTGTCATATTTAGCGAGTAAAATGCACACATTCTATAAAATAACTTTGTAATCTTTCACTTCTGGCCTGATTGCACTGAGCAGTGCTAGACTACAGCCGTTCTTTTATACCCTGCCGTTCAGTAAGTGTTAACGTGGGTTCAGTGGAACAGTGGTTAGCATCGCAGCTCCAGTGACCTGGATTCAGTTCTGGGTGCTGTCTGTGCGGAGTTTGCCCGTTCTCCCTGTGAATGCGTGGAATTCTGCCTCGTGCTCTGGTTTCATCCTACAGCGAAAGACTTGCAGGTCGAAAGTAAGTTGACCATTGTAAATTACCCCTACTGTGGGTAGGTGCTAGGAGAATGGTAGGTAATGTAGGATTAGTATAAATGGGTGGTTGTTGGTCGGCAGAGACTCGGTGGGCCGAAGGACCTGTTTCAGTGCTGTGTGATAAGAATAATAACGTGGTCAGGGAGGGTCAGAAGGCTATTGTAATGTCGGATCATTCGTGGTGTTCAAATTAAAGTATCGAAATAGGCCAGTGCATATTCATTTAGTCAACTCCCAACTGTTGCAGCCAATATTCAATTCAAAATATACATTCGGTGCAGTGGTAAACAAACTTGCGAAAATTCTGCTTCTTGCAGAATAAATGTTAAGATTTAGAACCATCTTGTTTACCAGTAATTGCGGGTATTTTGTATCACGTTACACCAAACCTATAGCAGTGATAGTGAACTATAATGACTAGTTTAGATATGAACATTTCAGACAGAAACATGGGAATGCCACCTTCCTTTGTTTTCCAAATATTAAGCAGGAAGTTGTCTGCTTTTCAGTAAGTCTGTACTCACCGGAACAGATGACACTGGCATCGTTCCTGTGGCTGCACTCCTGGGTTCTTTGAAAAAGGCGGCAGTCCAATAAACTGGACTCGTTTCCAGTGCATTCAAAGATATCAGTCCGTACGAGCCCAGTGCCCTCTCCAAAATGGGCATATCTTGGCACAGACACGGCGACTCCACACTGAAGCTGACGACAGACCACATTGGCGTCTTTCAAATCCCAGTCAAGGTCACACACTGTTCCCCAGGTTTCACCGTACTGGATCTCCAGTCTGCCTGAGTCTCCGGATATTAGTCTAGGAGATCTGTGATCTGAATAAGCGTATTATATCATAATTAGCATAATACGTTAATAATCACAATAATGCATATATTTATATTTCAATACGCATCTGATTAATCACAGATCTGGCACTAGTCGTTCTCAGATTCTGTTCAAAACTGATGATGCTGGATTTCCTGTATCAAAACTGCTTATAATGTGACAGGACGATAATGTTTAAAATGTTCCTTTATTTATTTACAACTTACCCAGTCGCCGTCACTGCAACTGAGAAAGATGCACTGTATCAGCAGTTAGAACTGTCCAAGAAGTATTGTGTGACAAGAACTGGTGCTAGGAGTACTGTTGCTCATATTTAACATAAATGATTTCGACTCAGAAAAAGGACGTACAATTGTAATATTCACTAATGACATCTACTTGGAGCAATAGTTAATATAAAGGCAGATTGTGAGGAAGCTACTTTATTTTAACGAAATTGTAAATGAATTTTAATGCATATAAATGTACACTTACACATTTGGGTAGGAAGACTGAGAACCCATATTCCTTGGACAATGATAATCTAAATTGCGTCGAGGAGCAATGGGACTCAGGGGTACAGATATAAAAATCAATAAAATAGCAATACAGGTTAACAAAGCTCTAGAAAATACAGAAAAAGATTAAGGTTTATTTATGAGAGATACGTTGAAAGGAGAGTCGCACCCAGCACAAGGAAAGATTTGGTGTTTATTGGGAGTAGGTTAATTGGGTGCTAACAAGTCAGTGTTTCCCTACTTTTCTAGGCAGTGTGTAACTGAGCAACTTTCCACGATATCAGTTGAATCCTAGTGCTGTAACTGCTGTAACTGTACTGGATCAGCTTGGCTAGCGTTGTCGCTAGTTCTAGAGCACTGATCTTCAGCACTGCAGCTGGAGTGTTATCGGGCCCTTAAGTTTTGCTTTGTGCTGTGTGCTCAGCTGCTTATTAATATTGTGTGCCGTAATCTTCGGAATGGACCAAACAAGGGAACGCATTTCCACAGCGCTAACCCATTGACATGAATTGTCACACAATACTTCTTACCTTTTGCCAGTCTGAATAACTACAGAAACCCCGACTTTGATGACTGTTTTGTAGCCAGTTTGCTACAGTCTGCCATGATTACCCTTCAAAGCCCTTCGTATGAAATTAATTACCTTGAAAACACTTCCACAGTTTTAAGTTTAAAAACTGAACAGACAGTTTGTGACCAGCAAGATGCAGCAGTCAGCATATAATGATAGAATGTTTACAACACAGAAGGAGGCCATTCAGTCCGTTGTTTCCATGCTGGTTAGCTGTAAGAGCACCTCACTAGTCCTATGCATCTGCCCTTTCTCCATAGCCATGCAAAGATTTTCTCATCAGGTGCTTGTCCAATTCCACATTGAAAGCCACAATTGAATCTGTCTCCATCAGACTCGCAGGCAGAAGATTCCAGATCCTAACCACTCACTATGTAAATACGTTTTTCCTCATGTCACGGCTGGTTCTTTTTCCATCCGCCTTATAGCAGTGTCCTCTGGTTATTGACCTTTCTACCAAGAGGAACTCTTCCTCTCTATCTACTCTGTCCAGACCCCTCATGATTTGGAACACCTCTGTCAAATTTCCTCGCAGCCTTCGCTGGTCGAAGGAGAGCAACCACAGCTTCTCCAACCTATCAATGGAACTGAAGTCTTTCATCCCTTGAACCTTCCTTGTAAATCCTTTCTACACCCATTCTAAAGCATTCACATTCTTCTGAAGTGTCGTGTCCAGAATTGTACACAATACGCCAGTTGAGGTGAACCCAGTGTTTCACAAATGTTCATAATAACTTCCTGACTTGTGTACTCGATGCCTCCATTTAAAAAGGCCAACATCCCATTGACGTATTAACCACTTTCTCAACATGCCCTGCCACCTTCAACCATTTGATCAGAAATACTCCCAGGTCACTCTTGGCTGCAGCCACTTTATAATTGTACCCTTGAAAACAGACTGGCAGCTAGCATTAAAAGAAATCCCAACATTTTCTATCGACTGAGAAATTGTAAAAGTGTGGTAAAAGGAGGAGTGGGGTCGATGAGGGATCAGAAAGGGGATTTACATATGGAGGTAGTGTGCATCGTTGAGGTATTATCTGAATTCTTTGCAGCTGTCTTTACCAAGGAAGAAGGTGCACCCCAGGCAATGGTTAAAGAGGAGGTAATTCAGATACTAGAGGGGTTTAAATTAATAAAGAGGATGTATTAGATATTCCCTGTTATATACGAATATACGTATGAATATACGAATCAGGACCAGGAGTAGGCCACTCAACCCCTCGAGCCTGCTCCACCATTCAATAAGTTCATGGTTGAACTGATGACTCCGCATTTCCACCTGCTCCTGATAACCTTCCCCCCACCCACCCACCCCCCAACTTGGTTATCAAGAATCTACCTACCTCTGCCTTTAAAAAAATCAAAGACTCTGCTTCCACTGAATTTTGAGGAAGAGAATTCCAAAGACTCACGGCCCTCTGAGAGAAATAAATTCTCCTCATCTCTGTCTGAAATGGGCGAACCGTTATTTTTTAACAGTGACCCCTCGTTCTAGATTCTCCCACAAGGGGAAACATCTTTTCCACAACAACCCTGTCAAGTCCCCTCAGGATTTTATATGTTTCAATTATGTCGCCTCTTACTCTTCTAAATTCCAGAGGATGCAAGCCCAGCCTGTCAAATCTTTCCTCGGATAACAGGTCACACATTCCAGATATTAGTCTCGTAAACCTTCTCTGTACTGCCTCCAACGCATTTACATCATTCCTTAAAGAAGGAGACTAGTACCGTACACAATATTCCAGATGTGGGCTCACCAATACCCTGTGTCGCTGAAGCATAACCTCTCTATATTTGTATTCAATTCCACTCACGATAAATGATAACATTCTGCGAGTTTTCTTAATTACGTGCTGTACCTGCATACTAACGTTTTGCGTTTCATGCACTCGGACACCCATATCCTTCTGCATCTCAGAGCTCTGCAATCTCTCACCATTTAGATAATATGCTTCCCTTCTATTCTTGCTCCCAAAGTGGACAATTCCCCAGTTTCCTACATTACACTCCATTTGCCAGGTCTTTGCCCACTCACTTAACTTATCTATATCCCTTTGCAGACTCCTTATGTTCTCTTCTCAAGTTGCATTCTTACCTATCTTTGTGTCATTAGCAAATTTAGCAAGCATACCGTCGGTCCCTGCATCTAAGTCATTTCTATAAATTGTGAAACGTTGAGGCCCCAGCACAGATCCCTATAGAACGCCACTCGTTACATCTTGTCAACCAAACCAATGACCCATTTATGCGTACTCTCTGTTTCCTGTGAACTAACCAATCTCCATTCCATGTTAATACGTTACCCCCTACACCATGAACTTTTATTTTCTGCAATAGCCTTTGATGTGGCACCTTATCAAATGCCTTCTGCAAATCTAAGTACAATACATCGACGAGTTCCCCTTTACCAACAGCACATGTAACTCTCTCAAAGGACTCCAGTCAATTGGTTAAACATGATCTGCCTTTCACAAAGCCATGTTGACTATGCCTGATTACCTTGATTGTTTCTAAATGCCCTGCCATAACATCTTTAATAATAGCGTGTAACATTTTCCCTACCGCAGGTGTTAAACTAATTGGCCTGTAGTTTCCTGCTTCCTGTTTCCCTCCCTTTCTGACTAAAGGAGTTGCATTCGCTATTTTCCAATCTAAATGAACCTTCCCCGAATCTAGGGAATGTTGGAAAATTAAAATTAACGCATCAACTACCTCACTTGCCACTTCTTTTAACACCCTCGGATGAAGTCTATCAGGTCCCGGGGACTTGTCAGCCTGCAGCTCCAACAATTTACTCAGTATCTTTTCCCTGGTGTTTGCAATTTTCTTGAGTTCCCCCTCCCTTCCATTTCCTGACTTACAGCTAAAGCTGGGATGTTACTTTTATCCTCAATAGTGAAGACCGATGCCAAATATCTGTTCATTTCATCTGTCATCTCCTTATTTTCCATTATTAATTCCCCAGATACACATTTTATAAGTTCAACGCTCACTTTGTTACCTCTTTTCTTTTTTATAAAATGTATATATAGTGGGCGGCACAGTGGCGCAGTGGTTAGCACCGCAGCCTCACAGCTCCAGGGACCCGGGTTCGATTCCGGGTACTGCCTGTGTGGAGTTTGCAAGTTCTCCCTATGTCTGCGTGGGTTTTCTCCGGGTGTTCCGGTTTCCTCCCACAAGCCAAAAGACTTGCAGATTGATAGGTAAATTGGCCATTATAAATTGTCACTAGTATAGGTAGGTGGGAGGGAAATATAGGGACAGGTGGGGATGTTTGGTAGGAATATGGGATTAGTGTGGGATTAGTATAAATGGGTGGTTGATGTTCGGCACAGACTCGGTGGGCCAAAGGGCCTGTTTCAGTGCTGTATCTCTAATCTAATCTAAATATATATATATATATAAACTCTTACTATCTGTCCTTATATATCTATATAGCTTTAGAACATAGAACATAGAACATACAGCACAGAACAGGCCCTTCGGCCCACAATGTTGTGCCGATCCTTTGTCCTCTGTCAAGGACAATTTAATCTATACCCCATCATTCTCCTTTATCCATATACCTATCCAAAAGCCTTTTGAAAGTCCCTAAAGTTTCTGACTCAACAACTTCCCCGGGCAAGGCATTCCATGCCTCGACCACTCTCTGGGTAAAGAACCTTCCCCTGACATCCCCCTTATATCTCCCACCCTTCACCTTAAATTTATGACCCCTTGTAACGCTTTGCTCCACCCGGGGAAAAAGTTTCTGACTGTCTACCCTATCTATTCCCCTGATCATCTTATAAACCTCTATCATGTCACCCCTCATCCTTCTCCGTTCTAATGAGAAGAGGCCTAGAATGTTCAGCCTTTCCTCGTAAGACTTATTCTCCATTCCAGGCAACATCCTGGTAAATCTCCTCTGCACCCTCTCCAAGGCTTCCACATCCTTCCTAAAATGAGGCGACCAGAACTGCACACAGTACTCCAAATGAGGCCTTACCAAGGTCCTGTACAGCTGCATCATCACCTCACGGCTCTTAAATTCAATCCCTCTGCTAATGAACGCTAACACCCCATATGCCTTCTTCACAGCCCTATCCACTTGAGTTGCAACTTTCAATGATCTATGCACATAGACCCCAAGGTCTCTCTGCTCCTCCACATGCCCAAGAACCCTACCGTTAACCCAGTATTTTGCATTCATGTTTGTCCTTCCAAAATGGACGACCTCACACTTTTCAGGGTTAAACTCCATCTGCCACTTTTCAGCCCAGCACTGCAACCTATCCAAGTCCCTTTGCAGACGACAATAGCCCTCCTCGGTATCCACAACTCCACCAACCTTTGTATCATCTGCAAATTTACTGACCCACCCTTCGACTTCCTCATCCAAGTCGTTAATAAAAATCACAAACAGGAGAGGACCCAGAACTGATCCCTGCGGCACGCCACTGGTAACTGGGCTCCAGGCTGAGTATTTACCATCTAAGACCACTCTCTGCCTTCTATCAGTTAGCCAATTCTTAATCCAACTGGCCACATTCCCCACTATCCCATGCCTCCTGACTTTCTCCATAAGTCTACCATGGGGGACCTTATCAAATGCCTTACTAAAATCCATGTACACCACATCCACTGGTTTACCCTCATCCACTTGCTTGGTCACCTGCTCAAAGAATTCAATCAGGCTTGTGAGGCAAGACCTACCCCTCACAAAACCGTGCTGACTGTCCCGAATCAAGCAGTGTCTTTCCAGATGCTCAGAAATCCTATCCCTCAGCACCTTTTCCATCAACTTGCCTACCACCGAAGTAAGACTAACTGGCCTGTAATTCCCAGGGTTGTTCCTATTCCCTTTCTTGAACAGGGGCACAACATTTGCCACCCTCCAATCACCTGGTACCACCCCCGTCAGCAGAGAAGATGAAAAGATCATTGCCAGCGGCTCTGCAATTTCATCCCTTGCTTCCCATAACATCCTTGGATATACCCCGTCAGGCCCGGGAGACTTGTCTATCTTCAAGTTATTCAAAAACCCCAACACATCTTCCCTCCTAACGAGCACTTCCTCGAGCTTACCAGTCTGCTTCCCACCGTCCTCTTCAGTAATACACCCCTTCTCATTCGTAAATACCGAAGAGAAGTACTCATTCAAAACCTCACTTATCTCTTCCGGCTCAACACACAGTCTCCCGCTATTGTCCTTGACCGGACCTACGGTCCCCCTAGTCATCCTCATATTTCTGACATACGCGTAAAAGGCCTTGGGGTTTTCTTTTATCCTACCCGCCAAGCATTTTTCATGCCCTCTCTTAGCTCTCCTAATCCCTTTCTTCAGATCCTTCCTGGCCATCTTGTATCCCTCCAGAGCTATGCCTGTGCTCTTTTTCCTCAACTTTATATACGCATCCTTCTTCTTCCTAACAAGACTCTCAACCTCTCTTGTCAACCACGGTTCCCTCACATGACCATCCCTTCCCTGTCTGACAGGGACATGCTTATCAATGGCCCCTACTATCTGCTCCTTGAAAAAGTTCCACATTTCGACCGTGCCCTTCCCTGCCAGCATATGCTCCCAACTTATGCTCCTCAGTTCCTGCCTGACAGCATCATATCTACCCTTCCCCCAATTGTAAACCTTGCCCTGTTGCACATACCTATCCCTCTCCATTACCACAGTGAATGCTACAGAATTGTGATCACTATCTCCAAAGTGCTCGCCCACCAACAGCTCTATCACTTGCCCTGGTTCATTACCTAGTACCAAATCCAATATTGCCTCCCCTCTGGTCGGGCAGTCTACATACTGAGTCAGAAAAGCTTCCTGGACATACTGTCCTCTAATGTTACCTTCCTTATCCGTCTTCTAGTCATCCCTTGCTTTTTAAAAAATATTCTGTCCAATCTTTTGACCTGCCTCCCATCTTTGCGCAATTATAGACTTTTTCTTTAAGTTTGATACGACCTTTGGCTGTTTCACTTAACCATTGATGGCCGGTCCCATCCTTGGAATGTTTCTTTCTCGTTGAAATGTGAGTATTCTGAAATATCCCCTTAAATGTCTGCCACTGCATCTCTATTGACCTATCCCTTAACCTGATTTTCCAGTTCACTTTTGTTAGCTCTGCGTTCATGCCCCTATAATTGCCCTTATTTAAGTTTAAAATATTGTTCTTTGACCCACTCTTCTCTCCCTCCAACTTATTGTAAAATTCAATCATATCACGATCGCTGCTCCCTAGAGGCGCCTTAACTGTGAGGTCATTAATTATTCCTAATTCATTGCACAATACCAGGTCTAGTATCGCCTTCTCTCTGGTTGGCTTCACAACGTAATGTTCCAAAAAATTATCCAGAAAATATTCTATGCACTCCTCATCTAGGCTACCTCTGCCCATCTGATTTTTCCAGCCTATCTGCAGGTGAAAAGCTGCCCCAAATTATCACTGTACCTTTCTGACAAGCTGCCATTATTTATTCATTTATGCACCGTCCCACAGTGTGGTTAATGTTAGGTGGCCTTCTGACAACTGACTTCTCGCCTTTATGATTTTTCATCTCTACCTGAACTGCTTCTACATCCTGGTCTCCTGAACTAAGGGTATCCCTCCGTATTGTGCTGATATCATCATTAATTAACAGAGCTACCCCTCCACCTATTACAAACTTCTTGTCCTTCCTAAATGCCATGTATCCTTCAATATTCAGGTCCCAGTCTATATATGTAAGTGACACAGACCTTGGTGCACAGGGCACAACTTCAAAGTTTGCAGATGATACAAAACCTGGAAGCATTGTGAACTGTGAGGAGGATAGTGCAGCACTTCAAAAGGACATTGACAAGTTGGTGGAATTGACAGGCAGTTGGTGGATGAAGTTCAATGCAGAGAAATGCGAAGTGATTCATTTTGGTCGGAATGACATGGAGATAAAATATAAAATGAAGGGTTCAATTCTAAAGGGGTTACAGGAGCAGAGGGACCTTGGTTTAATAGTGCATAAGTCATTGACGGTTGCAGGCTAGGTTGAGAGAGCGTTACATAAAGCATACACTGCCCTGGGCTTTATTAAAATGTGAATAGAGTGCAAGGAAGTTATGTTGAACTTGTATAAGACACTAGTTCGCCCTCAGCTGGAATATTGCATCCTGTTCTGGTCGCCACACTTGAGGAAAGATGTGAGGGCATTGGAGGGAATACAGAGACATTTCATGAGAATGGTTCCAGGGATGAGGAATTTCAGTTATGAAGATAAATTTGAGAAGTTTGGATTGTTTTCCTTGCAGAAGAGAAGGGTGAGAGGTGATTAGACAGATATATTCAAAATAATGAGGATTCTGGACAGAGTAGGTAGAGAGAAACTGTTTCCACTGGAGAAAGGATCGAGAAGGAGAGGACACCAATTTAATGCATTTGGTAAAGAAAAAGCTAAAGTGACATTCAGAACATGTTTTTCATGCAGCGAGAGTTTAAGATCTGGAATGTTTGTCTGAGAACGTGGTACAAGCATGTTCAATTGCAGCATTCAAAATGGAACTGGACAGTTATATGAAAAGGAAGAATGTGCAGACTTATGGAGGGAAGGCAGGGGAATGGAACTGAGTGCATTTCTCTTTCAGAGAGCCCATGCAGTCATGATGAGCCGAATAGTCCCCTTCTGAACTGCAACAGTTCAGTGATTCTGTGATAATGCCTCTCCTCCGTGTTCCAACCAGAATGTATCAGTTCACACTTCTCTGCATGAAATTTCATCTGCAACCTGTCCGCCCATTTCATCAGCCTCGCTTTATCCTCTTGAAGTCTATTGCTATCCTCATTACTGGCCATGTTTTCAGGCAAACTCGCCTTTTTTCTTCCAATAGTTCAACGGTGTTGAGTTTATTCGTTGCAGCTACTTCCTGAACTATCTTAGCTCCTTTGTTTAATATTCTCTGCATTTTACTTTCTCAATATTTCCTAAAATTTAAAAGGCAATATGCAGGCAGTGGTGGGATCTTCAGCGCAGTTTCCTCTTGTGATACCCACAATAACTGCGGACCCATTACTTCGGCTCCTCGAGGCTGAGAAACCTGCCTCTCTCCCTTCCATGCTCCCCAGTCTCAACTTCACAATCTGTGTAATACGTCAGATCTGAGGCCAAGCGATCATTGCAGACGGACTGCCGGGCTGACAGTACATGCCTGGTGGCCACTGCTGGGTTGATGAATGGCGAGTTGGATTGAGATTGAGACATTTACAGCGGTTCAGATCATTCACTGCGGCTTTAGGGAAAATCTCAATGGAAATTGCTCTGTCTGTATTGTAAATGTACAGGGTATCAGGTATTTGCTGCTCCCGGTGGAGAATCTTTATTAAATATAGTACTAATGATATAATTTTAAACATTGATCCGAATATTAACATTAATTCCAACCGGAGATTGCTGGGATTATTATGATCTGACTGGATCATCCCGGATTGTTTTGCTTCCACTTCTTCCCAGATTCTATCAGCCTCGGCGGGAGATGAGAGACTGAGAAAGATTTTTACCTGAGCAGATGACGCCGGCATCATTGGAGTGTGAGTAGGAATAGTGACCCCATTGAACTGACTTACAGTCCCGCAGAGCGGCCTCGGTCCCGCTGCACTCTACATTCCACGTCACAATGGGTCCGGACCCTTCCCCAAAGTGAGCCCAGCGTGGTGCAGAGACCGCAGTTCCGCAGCCCAGCTCCCGACACACAACAGCGGCGTCCTGCAGGTCCCAGAGATCATGATCCACAGTCCCCCACTGTCCCCTGTAGTGAATCTCCACTCTCCCAGCGCACTGACTGCCCCCATTCACCAGTCTCAGCTTCGCCTTCTCTGTAAAACATCACAAATATCATCAAGCGGTTATAGTGTGTTAAACTCACAGGTTCCCAGCGCACGTACCCTCCCCATTCACCAGGGCATGAATTGATAGGAGCATCAGTCTGCACTCAGCACCCTAAAAGAACCCGAAGTAAATATTACACATAAAAGAAAAAGGAAACGGAAATACTAATAAACGATGCAAACGAGCAATAAGCCAGGAGACAGCCGGATATTCCCACCAACACAACGGCTCCAATGGGAATGGGGTGGCGACAAGCTGAGAGTAGATTTAACCTGCAGAAGTGGGTAGAGGGGCGTGGCTGTAATGATCACATGTTTATGTGCTCAGTACTCATTGGGCCAACACAGTAAGCTCCCAGCACCACAAAAGAGATGAGGAAATTGCCCCCTCACCCAACACAGCCAATAAAGGCAGGGCTCGATGGTGATGTAATCTGGGGATCAGTGTAGATGGTGAGGTGAACCTTTGGACCGGCAACAGTGTCAGTGGAGGTGATCCTTCACACTCTGCTCTTCAGAGACCCTCAATTGTTGTCCCTCTGCATGACGACAGCAGTCATCTCTCAGCTCGATAACAGTGTGAGTGGAGCTGACCCTTCACACTCTGCTCTTCAGAGACCCTCAGTTATTGTCCCTCCAAATGAACACAGCAGCCATCTCTCAGCTAGAATTAAAAATCTTTACTAACACTATGTGGGACACACTCCCTTTCTGACTAGCAACAGGGCAACGGCTTAATCCGTGATCAAAAAGGTGCTGAGATTGTCGCCAAGCTTAATATTTAATGGGATGGGTTGGAGCAGAGAGATAGCAAATCGTGTGAAAATAAAGGGCGATTACCTGACTGGTCAGCCTTACTGTTCCCAGGTCTGCCTGAAATGCGAAGTTAACAATTAGTGCTCACTGGGGAAATAAATGAATGAAACTGTCAGAAAGAAAAAACACAAATACAACTAACTGCAGGGTCATTATTCCCGTCACTTTGCCGAAGAAATTATAAGGGATATGTGATTTAATTCCTTAAAACCGAAAATACAGTTTCTGCAACAAATTAATATTGTTAATGGGCCTAAATGTATCCACAATTGTTTTCACATATACACACACTGACACCCGGATACATTCTCTCCTTGTGGCGGTGGGTGGGCCTTATGTATTACCAGTGTGAAGGTGCCTGAGAAGGCGGTGGTGATGGTCCTCTCCCTTATAGAATCTTACAATGAAACAGCACAGAGGGAAGCCATTCGGCCCATGGTGCCTATGCTGTCCCTTTGTAAGTGCAGTCTACTTAGTCCCACTGCCTTTCCCCATCGCCCTGTAAATTTATGCTGATAGTGCTCTGACCATTGATGACACGTGTGTAGGTGCCCTGAGCAGAGGGTGGTGATGGATCTGCTTTTAAACCCACTGGTGATGGCACTCTCAGCGAATTCAGTATTCTGATCTAAAGTTCGAGAAGGAATGGGAACATTTAAATTAAATTAAAGATTTTCAGATCCTGTGATGAATTTCAATGCCTTTTCATTTACTGCACATTTACTCCACCTGTAACTTTCAAAGTTTCTATAAAGCTGTAACTGGGCCTTTCTGCTGTTCAATAAAATATATAGCTTCCTCAAACAAAACAAAACACGATAAAGGGTCTGTCAGTCTCCTAACTCCGTGCTGACTGTGTCTTACTGAATTGCTGCTGTTCTGATTCTCTTGTAACCTGCCCTCGCCGACGTGCCCTATTCTTTTACCCGTTAATAATGTTCGATCAATGGTCTTCCCGTTTACTGGTTAAGTGTTGCTGCTTTTTAAAAATGCAGTCAGTCGGTTGACTCTTCCAATCCCCCTGATGACAATGTGTCTCACAGATCCCCAGGTGTTTTTACTATTCTCGACATTATATACTATAGACGGTGTATTGACCTGTTCCCAATCTCCCTGATCACAAAGTGTCTCACAGCTCTCCAGATGGTTTTCTATTCACAACGTTATATACTGTAGATGGTGTGTTGAATTGCTCCCCAACTCCCTGGTCAAAATATATCTCCCATGTATTGTTGCCTCTTTTTATACTCTGGTGATATATTATTGCCAACGGGACACCAATTCCTGTTCTCAGCTGTGCCTTCTGATTAATCTTGAATGCGTTACAATTTCCCAACTATAATGTCACTGGTCTCATTATCGTCCTGATTCTATAATGTAAATAGTGTGTGACTTCCTCCCAGTAGGAGCCTTAGCATTCCTCCCAAATTTACCTGATAATAGTCAGTTCCCATCAGTTGCCTTTTCAGCGCCCCAATGACAGACAAGGGGGAATAACCTTTCAGTATTTACTGGAAAACGGTTCCAATCTCAGTGTTTCTGCAGAGTCCGGAAATCCTCTTCAATCCATTCATTCATTTCCCCTACTCTTCATGCAATTATCATTTCAGCCTGTAACCACCCATGTCATACTGGACTTTTTTTTCAGATAATCCAGTGGTTCAAGAAAAAAAGCGCACGAGTATCTTCTTAGGGAAACTAGGGATAAACAACACATGGGTGCAGAACAATATCGCCAACATGACGATAGTGGTTCAGGAAAACCTCCCGCTATCCCATCTGGCTCAGTAGGGTTGTTCAGTAAATTATGTCTGGCCAGCAAGCTCATATCCCGAAAATGAATCTAAACAATCTGTAACCGAAATTCCCATATTTGTCTATTCGACAAGTTTATTTCTTACCATCTCAGATAAATGTTCAGTCGTTCCCCTTTCTCAATCATTCCTATTATTCCATTTATCTGCACTACTTCTCATGTCCGCTAGCTCTCCCATTTTGCTCTCATATCCTTCCTCACAATTTCTAACTGCTCTCATTATTTTTCTTGAAAAAGTTTGAATGCATTTCTTTGCATCCCGTTATCCAAATCACCTCCATATACAGGGAATATACCCACTATTCTCATACTCTTCTGGTCGGTCTCCTACCCTCGGTAAACTTCAACTGATCTAAAACTCTGCTGCTGTTATCCTGGCTCGGACAGTCCCGCCCACCCGTTTCCCCTGCTCTCACTGACAAGTGGTAACTCCCGCTTCCCAACACCTCAGATTTCGGCGGTCGCACCATGACCTTCCCGATGTTTAGACTAATGGGTTTGGTGCAAAACAGTTAAGTTATCTGGCGTTCGCCAGAGCTGGCGGGCAGTCATAAAGGCGGGGCGAAAGTGTGGCGGGTCGAAGAGACTTAGTAGTTGGCAGGAAAAAAGACAAAAGCGCAAGGGGAGAGCCAACTGTGAAACAGCCCCGACAATCAAACTTTTCTGCAGCACCTGTGGAAGAGCCTGTCACTCCAGAATTGACCTTTATAGCCACTCCAGGCACTGCTCCACAAACCACTGACCACCTCCAGGCGCTTACCCATTGTCTCTCGAGACAAGGAGGCCAACGATTTTAACATTTTATACTTATGTTAACTTGCTATTGTACCGTATTACTACAAACAGTAACATGGAAATATTAATTATAAATAACAATCAACTCAAAGGGGGTGAACGGAAACGGGATAAACGTGGGATAGACAAAGCCCAGAATTTAAACTCTTGAATGAGTTACAGAACCAGGGACAGCGGTGGTTTAGGATTACAAAATACAATCAATGCAGAGAGTTTATAAGTACATGCTTGTCACGGCTGATTATTAAGTGGGTCAAGAATCAAAATACTTATATTATATCAAACTATTTTAGGTCCAATTTGAACTACGTCCACAATTCAGTGAGCTCCTGTAGATTTCAGAAACAAATTATTTGATAGAATTACAGTTATTGTAGGGTACAACAACCACAAGCAAAGCCTGACAGAAGAAACTCATATGAAACAATCCAGATGCTGTGCGTCAATAGCATTATCAGTAAATTTTAACAATCTCTATCCATAACACATCAGCTAGCGTCTGAAGATACGTTACCACGGTTAGAAATAGCCAAACACGCATCAACCATTTACAGTACCGAAAAAATTTGTTCTGGGCACTGTCTGCTGAATTGAAATATGCAAACGAATTCAGAATTTCTTCCACAGGTGACCAGAGTATGGCACATGTGGAAGGACATTAAAGAATTTAATAGGAGTAGGATTAGGCCATACTGCCGACACAGCCTACTCCGCCGTTCAATAATATCATGGCTGATCTGCTGCCCCAGATGTACTTTCCCACCTTTCCACAGAGACTGGGAAACAACTCCAGATCTTTCATTAAACACTGCATCGCACCATATAAAAAATAATGGGACATGTGGAAAGAGATTCAGAAACACGTCTGGATATTAAATACTACATCAAATGTATGAATCATATAGAAAGAGACTGAGAAACACTAACTATTACACAATACCGTGCACATAAATGTATGAAATAGAAAGCATGATTTAATGCAAAAAGGCTTTGTTTTGAAGATTGTCGGTGACTAAATAAAATTGTTCATACGCCAAATCTCCTGAAAACAGTAGCATCATTTCTGGAGGGTGTAATTGATAACTCTATTAATAATCAGTACAAATGCAGCTATATTGATCCCACCTCCTGTTAATATATTATACAATATTTATTGCCCTTTCTGAATATTCCAAATGCTGTACAAACTATTTAATCTAATTCTGTCTATCACACGGCACTTCACTGAGAAATTCCGGGGACAGATATCTCAATGTGGGATGAGTCGGCTAGATGCAGATCCCGGTATTCTGCAGTTCTGACTCACATACACTCGATTGTAACATTGAGGACTTTCTACTTCAAGGAATCTACTTTTTAAACGCCTGGTTAGAATTTTAACTCCAGTCTGCTGCGTCTGTACGAGAGTCTTGGAAACAACATAAAACCAACTCTTACGGTGTTTATATTCAATTTTGGTAATAAAACTAAATTTAACTCAAATGTCCTCTGGAAATGCAATTAAATGTTAATCAGATGACAAATATTAGATCCGTTTTTGCTGTCAGCGACAAAAATGGATAACAGTTCCCTATTTGAATTTGATGAACGTAAAACCAAACAGGACAGAATGTATTCAATGACAAATTTATAAATTAAGGAAACTGTTTCAATATTCATTTTATACGATCTCAATAAATGAAAAATTAAAATAAATATGCACATTTCCTAGAAATTGATTTTGATCTGTGGTCAATTGCTAAAAACAAGATTCAGGGAGTCAGATAGATTTCATACTTTCACTTTGTTCTATGGCTTGCAGAAAATATTCTTAAATTACCTTTAAATTCAGGATTTTAGAATACAAACCCTTTTACAAAAACAAAAGAAAATTCATCATGGAAGTATGTAATAACATTTAGGGAGCGTTTCCCTGTCGTGAACCAGCATTTGTTATCGATAGACATTAACAAATGTAACCAAACCCGCACTGGAAACAGTGATAAACTGAATCGAATCATCGACCGAAAAACTGCACAAAAATATCGAGCAGGTGGAAGGAGACTATTCATGATATCTCATTAAACAATTCGCGGTGTTTTACATAAAAGAAGCATGTGGAAGGATACTTTGTCACATTTATTATTACTTGCCACTGTACATATGAATATGTGAAATAAGTTGAGAATTTACAATGCAAAGTTCTACAGTTGCAAGGTTATCATTAAGAAAACAATAATAAATGGAAAATCCTCCGGAGATTTTGAAATGTTCAGTAACATTATCTTTTGGAGAGGCACTTCACAATTACAGTCATAACTAATGCTAATTGAAATAATATTGGTTCTGCCTCCAGTTAATATTATACAATATGATAAGATCATGTACAACACTCTAACGTGGAACAAACTATTTAAATTATTTCAGTTCCATTCAGTATGTCGCACAGGGTCAGACAACACTTCGACTGTGAAATACCTGGGACAGAAATGCCCGTGTGGGTTCATTCGGCAGTAGATTTAGCTTTGACTGCTGTTCTCTAATCCCTGTGTTACTGTGGACCCCAGACCCCAAACCTCGAGACCTTCTATTCGCACTGTGATCACGTTCTACTGCTAGATTGCTGTGTTTAAATAATCTGCTTAGAATTTCAACACCTGTCAGTTGTGTCGGGACTAGAGCATCAGAGGATCAAATAAAACAAATTGCCACGGTATTTGTTTTCAATTTTGGATTTAAATCAAAGTTTTACACATGTCCCTCCCGGGGATTTAGACGACGTGTTAATCAGATGCAGGCTATTATAAATACAATGTTTTCTGATAGCAAAAGAATGAATAATTGTTCCCTATTTAAGACTGATGGAATGTAAAATCAAACCATCAGCCCAAGCTCCGGATTCAATGTGAATTGTACAAATGTGATAAACTATTTCAATATTCTTTTCATATGATAGCAAAGAATAAAATTGTTTTTTGTCAGAAAGCATGCCTGCTTTTAAAAATGATTCTGAGCAACTAACGATTGGGGAAAAGGATACAGGGATTCATACCTGCTTCATTGTTTATATTTTCTGTGGCTTGAATAAAATTTTCTTTAAATAATCCACAAATCAGGATGTTACTCTCCAATTATTTCATATTCATGGAAATATAATTCTTTAAATACAGAAAGTACCTGATAACACTGGGACTAGGTTCTCCTGTCAGTAAACCAATAAAGTATTTTTATAGACAGATATTAATAAATGTCACCAAACACACACGGGAAATAGTGAGAAACAGAATGGAATCATCAATGGAATAAAACAACAAACATCGAGCCGTTGGAACAATAATAAAGAACAATATCGCTAACTCTTTACACACGACATGACACTGTGTAAAAGTATGTGATTGTGAAAATTGAACTACCTTTAGGTACTGTACAAAAATGAGGAAATAGAAGAATTAATTTAATATAAAAGATATTGATCTTGAAGATCATCACTAACTGGTCAATAATACAGAGCAAATTCCCCAACGATTTAGGAACTTTCAGTAACATCATTTTTTGCTGAGTGCTCTTGAACATTATACTAACAATGAAAACGAATTGAAAAATATTGGTTCCATCTCCAGTTGAGTGGTTATTATAGCATGAATATAACACTTCAACAATGAACAAATTACTTTAAAACATTTAGTTTCATGAACTGTATCACTGGGACAGCAGACAGCACTTGTATTGAGAAAAATCTGTGACAGGAATGTGTGTGGCAGTTCATGTGGACAGTTGAGGTAGTTTTCACTGGTGTTCGACACTCAGTGAGATAAGTTACACCCAGACTCTGATACACTCTATTCAAACAAAGACGGCGCTCTTCCTCTATCAGACGCACTTTAAATAATCAGATTAGAATTTTAATTCCAGCTGGCTGTGTCAGTATAAGAAACACAGGGGGAAATATAAAACAAACTCCCGCAGTCTTTGTGTTCGATACAAATTCAACTGGGAATTCAAAATACCCGTTAATTCGATGTAAAATATTCCAAACTCGTTTCATGTAACCAAAACAATATTACTGTCAGCAGTACCTCAATTGCCAGCACTCTGGCCTCTGAGTAAGGAGATGGTGTTTTCAAGTCTAATTCCAGAGACTTGAGCACAAAATCTGGGCTGCCACTCCAATACAGTACTGAGGGTGTGCTGCACTGCCCAAGTGCTTTCCATCGGAGGAGAAGTTAAACCGAGGCTCTGTCGGCCCTTTCAGGTGCACTATTTGGAGGAAGGGCAGGGGAATTATCCCTAGTGCTCTGGCGAATGTTGATCCCTCAACCAACATCACACACACAAAGAAAGTATTCTGGTCATTATCACATTGCTGTTAGTCGGCACTTGCTGTGTGTAAATTGGCTGCCACGTTTCCTATATTACACTATGGACAACACGACAAAACAGTACCGAATTGACAGCAAAGCCCTTTGGGACGTCCTGACGTCGTAAAATGCGCTATATAAGCGCAAGGCATTTTTATATAAATGAAGGTTTATTCCTATTTGTAGTTGAAAGAACTTAGAATTGAAACATTCAATCCAAAATTTGTATTAAATGAAACTACTACAAATTATATAAAACAGTATCCATGTCATACCATCCCGATGAATGACAACTGCAAACAAAATAGATCCGTTTTCCATAAATTGATCCCAGACACTGACATATTCTATTCTAACAGCGAAGTGTCTCTGATTCTAACAGACCCTGCTTAAATCGACCCATGAGATTTTCAACGCCAGTCTGCTCTGGACGAGCGGCTGGTAGAAGGCAATAAACAAGTGCCGATGTTTCATTAAACTCTACACAAGCAAATTAAAATGTATAAGGCATTATTTACTTTCCACAACTCCTAAATGGGTTCTGTATTAAAGATGATAATTAGATTAATAATATACATCATGTAATAATAATCAGTGTATCAGTAAATAACATAATGCATTCAATAATCTGTAACTTACAGGTCAAAAGCTGCAGTAGAGACAGGGTCAGGAAGGACGGCAGCATCTTTCTGGCGCCGGGTACAGCGATGTGAACAAAACATTAACCGAACGCTGTTCTCAGACACTAAGAGCTCCTTACAGCAGCTTCTGAAACTCTGGCTGTTGTGGAAATTAATTCTTTGACAGAAGGTTCTGCAGAAACCAATGTTTCCTTCCAAATAACCAATAGATTTTGACTTGTGTGAACCGTGAATTACAGGATGGTAAAATAAACCAATGAGAAGAAATGTGATCATTAATGGATAAAATGAACCCAGGTTCCAACTACCAGCCTATCCTGCGAGGATAATGACGTGTGACAGTGTGAAAAGTAAATGAATCACTGATCTGGCGTCCAGATCATAGATTCATAGATGCACAGGAAAGGCCATTCGGCTATTTTAGTCAGAGTCGTCCCTTTGAAAGAGCTGTCAAATTTATTGTCACATATGCAGCTTTTTCTCATAACCCTGCAAATTATTCCATTGCAAGCACTTGTTTAATTGTCTTCATAAATTCCTCTGGAATCTGAATACATCACTCTTTCGGGTCGTGCTTTCCAGATCTAAACAAGCCTTAGTGTGAAGAAATGTCTCTTCACTACCTTTCTAGTTATTCTGCCAGTTCTACAGAAGGTCTCGGACCCAGGCCCATCTCTGGAACTGCAGAGAAGAGGTAGGTGAGGCAGGGTCACCAGAGCCAGTACGCATGGCCCCGGTGAGAGGGCCTGGTGGTTTTCTTGTGGTGCAGGAGGAGGGAGGTCCCGGGGAATGAACTGGTTCCTGGTGGGGGTGCTCTGTGCGTCACGCATTGGCCATGAAGGAGGCAATGCCCCATCCCACCCGCAAGGCCACAGGGAGAATGCTTCGTTTTACAAGGTGTCCTCTCCATATGGTGGAGGACATCGCTACTGGTAAGATCCCAGCGGCCGTGGAATGATCCCATAATTGTCCCTTAATAGGCCACTTAAGATCCTCAATCTGCCATTGGGCGAGAAAGCTGTTGTCGGCCGATCCTGCCTCCGGGATCACTGGACGATGGGGAGGCTCTGGGATCCCCATCCTGCCAAGTCCCTTGCCACACACTGCTTTTCCCTGTGCCCCCTGCCCACCCCTCCTGGCTTCCAATCACGCCTCTGGGGGCCAGTAAAATCCTGGCCATGATCTCTGATGACAAACGCCGGCATGATGGGAAATAATTTCCAATTCTTACTCTACCATAACCCCTCATTATTTTGAACTCTGTTAGATCTGGGACGGCGGGACTGACGTATGAGGAGAGATTGAGTCGGTTAGGATTATATTCGCTGGAGTTCAGAAGAGTGAGGGGGGATCTTATGGGCGCCTACAAAATTCTAACAGGACTCGACAGGGCAAATGCAGGAAGGATGTTCCCGATGTTGGGGGATTCCAGAACCAGGGGTCACAGTCTAAGGATGCAGGTAAGCCTTTCAAGACAGAGTTAAGGAGAAATTTCTTCACCCAGAGAGTGGTGAGCCTGTGGAATTTGCGAGCAGAGAAAGCAGTTGTGGCCAAAACATTGTATGTTTTCTAGAAGGAGTGAGATACAGCTCTTGGGTCTGAAGGGTTCAAAGGGCATGGGACGAAAGCGGGAACAGGTTACTGAGTTGGATGATCAGCCATGATCATAATGAATGGCGGAGCAAGTTCGTACGACCGAATGGCCTACTCCTGCTCCTATTTTCTATGTTTCTATCCCACTGAACTTTCCCTGCTCCAATAAGAAAAATCCAAGCTCCTGAATTCTCTCCATGTAAATGAATTCCCTCACCCGTGGTGCCTTCTTGATAATCCTCCTTTGTACGTTTTGCAGGGCCTTGAAGTTCTTCCAAGGTATTCATGCCCGGAATTGCACATAGGACGCCAGCTGAGTCATAACAATTGATCTATAAAGTAGTAGCTTGATGCCCGTTATGTTTGAATTCAATAACCCCATTTTCAAAGCAAATATCTCGTACACTTTCTCAATGAGCTTCTCTACTTGCCCTGCAATCCTTAAAGATTTATGAACATGCATTCCCCTGTCCCTCTGTTCTTGCACCTCCTGAAAATGGTACTATTTATGTTATATTGACATGGTGTTTTCACAATGAACATCACTTCTGACTTGACTACAATAAGTTGCATCTACCATTGATCTGCCCATTTCAGCAGACTTTCTACCCTGAAGTCTGCTATTATACTATTCACGATTTAATGCAGAGCCATGTTTTTCACCATCCACAAATGTAAAGATTATACATTCTAAACCCAAGTCTATGTAATTTGCATGTCGAAGGAAAAAAACAGTAGTCTTAAAACCAACCCCCGGGCAACAGCCACTCTCGCCTGTCAGAAGAACATCCATTCACCACTGTTCTCTACCTCCTATCTCTTACCCAATCGACTACTCGAGCTGACATCGTCCCTTTAATAATATGCATTCCCATTTTCTGAATAAGTCTGTTATGAGGTACTTCGTCAGCATTGGATGCCCAAATACACAAGGCCTACTTCAGTCTCTTACTTGATTAAATAACTCAATCAGTTATGTTACACGCGATTGGGCTTTTATAAATGCGAGATGTTTTTCTCATCTTACCTCATGCTTCTGCAAGTGAGAATTAATTTTGTCCTTGATGAAGGCCTCTAGTAGATCTCTCAACTTTCACTTTGGTTAGACAGGTTAGCATGCTGTCACAAGATTTACCCTCTCCTCGCGTTTTGAAAAGGAGTCTAACGTTTGCCAAATTCCAGTCCTTTGGCCCCAGTGCGATATACAAGGAGGATTGAAATATTGTGGTCAGGGCTAATCGTATCTCTACCCAGCTTCCTTTATCTCCCAGAATGCTTCCCATCTGGACCAGGGGTGTTGTCGACATTTAGTGACAAACTGTTTAGCAACGAGTTCCCATCTATTTTATCCTATGCAGGATATCTACATCCCTCTCCTCGATTGGGACATTAATTTCAGCCTCTTCTTTTCTGAAGGCAGTTCCAAATTACTCATTCTGTACCTCAGTCACGCCCTCTGCCTCGACAGGAATATTAATTTGCTTCTCCATAATCGGCTGCACCGTTCCTTTATTTTTACTTGTATCTGTTTTACAAGATTTCTGATCCCCTTTACCTTTAGCTGCTAATCTTTTCTATGCTTTCCCTTTGTCCTTCTTGTATTCTTTTCCAATTCTCCCTGTATACTCTGCTTTCTATTTCGTTTTAGATTATATTTTTGAATTGGAATTTGTAATGAATCCCTCCTTTAGATTAGATTAGATTAGATTAGAGATACAGCACTGAAACAGTCCCTTCGGCCCACCGAGTCTGCGCCGACCGTCAACCACCCATTGAGACTAATCCTACACTAATCCCATATTCCCACCAAACATCCCCACCTGTCCCTATATTTCCCTACCACCTGCCTATACTCGTGACAATTTATAGTGGCCAATTGACCTATCAACCTGCAAGTCTTTTTGGTTTGTGGGAGGAAACCGGAGCACCCGGAGAAAACCCACGCAGACACAGGGAGAACTTGCAAACTCCACACAGGCAGTACCCGGAATTGAACCTGGGTTGCTGGAGCTGTGAGGCTGCAGTGCTAACAACTGCGCCACTGTGCCGCCCTGACAATTCATTTTTCATCCAGAGAGTGCAGCATTTAATTCCCCATCTTCACCTCTAGATTTGAGTATTCCAATGCATTCCTGGCCAACCTCCCTGTTTGCATCCTCAGTCATCCTGAGGGCATCCAAACCTCTGCTGCCTATATACAACTCTCGCAAGGAGATGTCCATCCATCACCTCTGCACTCGCATTAGCTTCTGGTCATGCACCTTAACAATATTGAAATTCCCACGTTTATTTTATAATCTCCCCATGAGCTCTTCTCTCCCTATCTCTGTAATCTCTTTCAGCCCTATAAGATATTTGTCCTCCTTCAATTCCGGATACCTGAGCATTCCCAAATTTAATCGCTCCACCGCTGGTGGTCTTATTTGCATCTGCCAAGATACGAAATTCTGGAATTCTCTCCATAAACCTCTGCCTCTGCATATTTTTCCTCCTTTAAGATGCTGCTTAAAACTTACCACCTTGATGAAGCATTTGGTCATCTGACATAATATCTGTTAACGCTGCTCGCTATCAAATTGTGTTTGATAATATGACTTGGAAATTTTAACTATGTAAGGACACCTCATAAATAAGAAGTTGTTGATCTTGTTTTCCACCTTCTCCTTTACTCTTCTCCAGTTAGAAGTGTGCTTTCGAATGAAGTGTATTTAGCTCTTTGCCACCGTGGCTGAAAGGGCCTTTGAACCTCTCCATTCCAGTTCCACTATCATTCCTTCCATCCTTCCTTAACTCTTATGAAGTTGCCCTTACCCTCAACTTTCACTCCACCAGACTCTACATTCAATGAAATATCCTCCATCACTTCTGCCAACTTCACTGCAATGCTACCACCAGACATCCTCTACTCTATTTTCAGCATTCTGAAGGTACAGCTTGACCCACTCTTCCTTCACTCAAAACACCCACTACTCTTCCAATGTCACCTCCCCAGGCAAGTGTTGGTGATGCATGACCTGCCCTTTCACCTTCTCTCCTTCAACTGTCAGGACCACAAACAGTGATTTATTTGTATTTTTATTTTTGTTTAATCAATGCATTAATTCTTAACAATTGTCCTCAAAACCATGGAGATGAAGTATACCTTCTGCAATTACTTTGCTGAGTTCTTCCATTAAGTCCCTTAGCTTCCATTCACTTGCCATTATAATTCCCTGTCCCACTCAGAGCTGACCCCTCTGTGTTCAGCCGCCTACATAGTTTCAATTTTTCTGACTCAGCATCAACTTCAAAAATAAAAACACGTGGGAACTATTGCCCCCATTTGTTTTTGACAGCAGGTTCTGGTAATGATTCTGTTCTTCATTTAATCACTACTGCCTTCCACCCCATCACAGTTTCTCTCTTTATTTCCTTCCTCCGTTCCTCTATTCCCAGCCTCTTTGCTTACTGAAACACTGTTACAGCACAACATTTTCTAGTTCTGAAGAAAGTTCTCCAGCAGGAAGGGTTAAGTCTGTTTCTCTTTCTCAAAATGCTGCCTCGACTACTAAGTCGTTCCAACATTTTCAGATCATGTTTTAGATTACCAGCATCTGCAGTATTTTGACTTTTTAAAGAAGTTGATGTCATCGAGAAATGTGGTGAGGTTGCAATTGAATGTAAATACATACACACAATAGATAAATAACTTCGGAGAGAGTGGCAAAAGGGAATATCATGGGATCAGGAAAGTAATCTCCTTAGGCACACACTTGGTCAAATGTTGCCTTGATGTGGAGGGCAGCCACCTCGATTACCATTACCACCAATACCAGCAATCCAGCAATCACTGCTTTTCTGCTCAGTTTTGCTGTATTTGCCCACTGTAGAACAGCAGAGTGTAACTGAGCAATTCCTCTCAAAACTGCTGCACTTCATATAGGGACTGTGCAGCTTTATTGGGAAAACTGCCAAATATTTGAGGAAATGTGATCTCTAATTGAGACTGTCGAGAGACGCAGAACACACTGAGACACTGAGTGGTCATCATAAGTTGTGAATATTCACCATCGTTGAACTATACAGGAAGGGATGTGATGTGTTTCCTCTAAAACAAAGGAATCTGTTTTCTGGAAGGTGATCCCTTGGAGTCAGTATCGGCTTTCCATTACCGAAATATGTGAAAAGCAGCTCACATTCTGCAGAGCCTCAGAACAGCCACTGAGTGTTTTTCTGTTGAACTGAGAGGAAGCACCTGGCGTTGTGGTGATTTCTCTGCTTCCGTTTTTCTTGCCTGCTGCTCTGTAATGTCAAGATACTGCAGCAGCATATTTCAACTCGGAATTTGAAATTACGTTGTTTAAATCCAAACGTACAAAGTATCGGGGGAAGCATTTCTGGGCAATATCATTAATTCATTGGAAATATTTGACAGCTTAGTGTCTGCAAATAAACGTACCTCTTATCACAAAAACTGAATCACAGCACAGAATATCTGTAATCTGTGTACAATTTCCAAATGTATAACACACAATATCAACAGGCCATGATAAATCACTCTGAGTCCAATTCAATCAGCAAAGTCAGATACACCAATGCATCAATTCTCGCTGTGGTTTTAATTTAAAATAGAAGATGCCATGAGATGTTGAGGCTGTTTCCTGTATAGGTTAATGAAGCAGGAATACTGTTAAGAATCAAATACAATCAGGAGGATTGAGCCTGTGTTAATGTAAAGTGTTAACTCGCTGTGATCCAATCCATGGAAATGCAGCCTGTGTCAATGTCAGTGGTTAAGTTGCTGTGACTCAATTCAAAGAGGGGATCTGAAGGTAGACAGTTGCTTCAATAAACTGTCCACTGTGCCCCAATAAATAAAATTTAATTTCAGCCTGATTTCTCTGGGAGTGGAAGTAGATCTGGGTAATGAAAAGAGTCTGAAGAACTAAAACAGATCAATAAATGAACACAGCTGAGCTGCCACTATAAAGTTATCACAGGTAGAAAACCTTCAAATGATTAATTCCTCTGGATCTCACTTAGAATGAAACAAAACCTCCCCAGAAATGGACGTTTCATAAAAGAATTCCACAAACTGTTTTGTCAATGTAGACAAAAAGGAGTTGAAACAAGGTAAAGCCCCCATAACACTGCCACACACTCTTTGGTTTCTGAGGATGTGTCCGGTACTTTCCCAATCTGATAGACTTGTCCCCCTGAGGTGTGTTTTGCAGAGCTCGCAGACTGACAATTTCCGTATGAGCCAAGGCTGTTGACAGCAACTGATTGTCAGAGAAACTTGAAACACACGCACAGAATGGTGGGGATTGAAGATATTTGGGTCAATCTCTTGCATCTGTGAGGAGCTAATCGATCCTGAAAACAGTGGCACTTACACATGAACATACTGAAAAATGCTCACACTAACCAAGGAACTTGCAGTAAGCATTGATACTCAGCAAAGAACCTATATAAATTATGTTATCCATGCAAGATCTCCTCAGACTTTCTCAAATACTTAAGAGAATGCAGTATGAAAGTAGAGATCTGACGATCTCTCTGCCAATACTGTCATTATCTGAGATCCCTGTTAACAATGTGACACTCAGGCAACCTAATAAACACTGACCTTAAATTAGAAAGTGCTGGAAATACTCAGCAGATCTGACAGCATTTGTGGAGACAGAGTTAGCATTTCAGGTCTGTGACCTTTCATCAGAACTGGAAAAGGTTAGAAATGTAATAGTTTTTTTTACAATGTGAAAAGAAGGCGGCAAGCAGAAATAAAATTAAGATGTATGATACGACGCAGAGCAGGAGAGATTTTTTGTTCTTGTTGTTATTATTCAGTCATGGGGAGTGGGCGTCTCTGGCGAGACCAGCATTTATTGACCATCCTTGATTGCCTCTGCGATGGTGTGAGTTGCCTTCTTTAACTGCTGCAGCCCTTGGGGTGTAGGTACGCCCAACAGTGCTGCAAGGAAGGGAGTGCCAGAATTTTAACCCAGCGACAGTGAAGGAACGACGGTCTTGTTCTCAGTCAGGATGGTGAGTGGCTTGGAGGGGAATATTAAGGTGGTGGTGTTCATATGCATCTGCTGCCCTTGTTGTTCTAAGTAATATGGGTAGCGGCTTTGGTATGTGCTTGGTGTGTTGCCACAGTGCACCTTGTTCTTGATACACATTGCTTCCACTGTGTGTCGGTGGTGGAGGGAGTGAATGTTGGAGGTTGTGAATAGGGTGCCAATCAAGCGGACTGCTTTCCTGGATGGTGTCGAGCTTCTTGAGTGTTGTTGGAACAGCACCCATCCAGGCAAGGGTCGAGTATTCGATCATACTTCTGACATGTGCCTTGTAGATGGTGGACAGGCACTGGGGAGACACGATATGAGTTACTTGCGGCAGAACTCCTTAACAGCTGACTTGTGTCTGTAGCCACAGTGTTTACCTGGCTGGTCCAGTTCAGTTTCTGGTCAACGGTTACCCACTGGGTATTTATAGTGGGGGATCAACAATTCTAATACCAGTGAGCATCAAGGGGAAATGGTTAGTTTACCTCTTGTTTGAGATGGTCACTGACGAGCACTTGTCTGGTGCGAATGTTACTTGCAATTCATTAGCACAAGGCTTGATGTTCTCCATGTCTTGCTGCATATGAACACAGGCTGCTTTAGTATATTATGAGTCACAAATGGGATTGAACATTGTACAACCATCAGCAAACATCCCCACTTCTGGCCTTATAATGGAGGGATGGTCATTGATGAAGCAGCTGAAGATGGTTAATTTATCTGGTGTGTCATGTGGCTGGAAGCCTTGCCTGATTCAACAGGCTGGATTTTTCAATCCTTTTGGAGATGGCCTGGGAGTCAGGATGGTTGGCAATACCAGTGGGGAAGGCATCGGGTTGGGAGCTGATCTGTGTGTTGTTCAATTGTTTAACTCTTTCTATCACATGTTGCTTCCACTGCTGGGTATGCAAGTAGTTCTGTGTTGTAGCTTCACCAGGCTGACACCTCATTTTTAGGTATGCTTGGTGCTGCTCCTGGGAAGCCCTACTGCACTCTCATTGAATCAGGGTTGATCCCGCATTTGGATGGTAATGGTAGAGTGGGGTATACTCCGTGCCATGAAGTTACACATTGTGGTTGAATATAATTCTGTTGCTGCCTATGGCATAAAGCGCCTCATGGATACCCAGTTTTGAGTTGCTAGATCTCTTTGCAATCTATGCCATTTAGCATTGTGGCAGTGCCACACAGCACAATGGTGGGTATACCTCAATGTAATCAGGTCTTTGTCTCCAGAAGGACTGTGCGGTGGTCAATCATAGAGTCAGAGTCATAGAGTTATACAGCACAGAAACAGGCCCTTCGGCCCAACGTGTCTGTGCCAGCCATCAAGCACCTAACTATTCTAATCCCATTTTCCAGCACTTGGCCCGGACCATTGTATGCTATGGCGTTTCAAATGCTCATCTACATAATTCTTAGATGTCGTGAGGGTTCCTGCCTCTACCATATCTTCAGGCAGTGCGTTCCAGACGCCAACCACCCTCTGGGTTCAAATTCTTTTCCTCAAATCCCCTCTAAACTCCCTGCCGCTTACTTTAAATTTATGCCCCCTGGTTATTGATCCCTCAGCTAAAGGAATAAGTTTCTTCCTATCTTACCTATAAATGCCCCTCATAATATTGTCTACCTCAATCACGTCCTCCCTCAGCCTTCTCTGCTCTATGGAAAACAACCCTAGCCTTTTCAGTCTCTCTTTATATCTGAAATGCTCCAGCACAGGCAACATCCTGGTGAATCCCCTCTGCAATCTCTCCAGTACTATCACATCCTTCCTAAAGTGTGGAGACTAGAACTGTACACAGCACTCTAACTGTGGCCTACCTTACATTTTATACAGCTCCATCATAACCTCCCTGCTCTTATATTCTATGCTTCCGCTCAAAAGGTCAAGTATCCCATGTGCCTTCCTAACCACCTTATCTACCTTTGCTGCTGCCTTCAATGATCTATGGACAAGTACACCAAGGTCCCTCTGTCCCTCTATTTCCTAGGGTCCTACCATCCATTTTATATTTCCTTGCCTTGTTAGCCCTCCTATGCATCACCTTTTTCAGGATTAAACTCCATTTGCCAATGCTCCGCCCATCTCACCAACACATCTATATCGTCCTGTAATCTAAAGCTTTCCTCCTTCACTATTTTCAATATTATCAATTTTAGTGCCATTTGCAAGCTTACTAATCATACTTCCTGTATTCACGTCTGAAACATTAATGTACACTACAAACAGCAAGGGTCCCCGCACCGATCCCTGTGGTACAACACTGGTCACACGTCTGCACTCCCAAAAACAACCCTTGGCCATCAGCCTCTACCGCCTGCCACTAAGCCAAATTTGGATCCAATTTGCCAAATTACCCTGGATCCCATGGGCTCTTACCTTCTTAACCAATCTCCCATGCGGGGCCTTTGCAAAAGCCTTACTGAAGTTCATGTAGACTACATAATCCACTTTACCCTCATCTACACATCTAGTCACCTCCTCAAAAAATTTCAATCAAGTTTGTTAGACAGGATATTCCCCTGACAAAGCCATGCCGATTATCGCTAATTAATCACTGCCTCTCCAAGTGAAGATTAATCCTGTCCCTCAGAATTTGTTTCCCAATAGTTTCCATACCACTGATGTAAGTATCTGTTGCATCCCTGCTCCACTTCTTGAATAATGGTACCACATTCAGTGGCCTCCAGTCCGCTGGTAACTCTCCTGTTTCCAGAGAGGATTTTAAAATTTGTGTCAGGGCCCCTGCTATCTCATCCCTTGCCTTATATAACAGCCTGGGATGCATCTCGTCTGGGCCTGGGGATTTATCCACGTTAAATCCCACTAAAACAGCTAATACTTCCTCCATTTCAAAGCTAATTTGTACAAGTATAACACAATCCCCCTCCCTGATCTCGATGCCTACATCCTCCTTCTCCATCGTCAAAGCAGATGAAAAGTAATCATTTAAAACCATACCTATGTCCTCCGGCTCTACACACAGATTGACACTTTGGTCCCTAATGGGCCCTACTCTTTCCCTAGTTATCTTCCCGCCCTTAATATACTTATAAAACGACTTGGGACTTTCCTTTATTTTGCCCACCAGTGCTTTTCATGTCCGCTCTTCGCTCTCATAATTCCATGTTTTCTGTGCCCCCCACCCCCACCCCCCTACACATTCTACAGGCTCGAGGGGCAGAATAGCCTACTCCTGCTCCTATTTTCTATGTTACTATTCTCCTCTATGGCCTCCACTGTTTTCAGCCCTCGAAATATGCCACAAACCCCCTTTTTTACCTGATCCGATCCTCGAGATCCTTTGACATCCAGAGTTCCCCGCGCTTGTTAGACCTACCCTTCACCTTTACGGGTACATGCTGGCTCTGAACTCTCACTATTTCCTCCTTGATTGACTCCCAATGGCCTGATGTAGACTTTCCTTCAAGTAGGTGGTTCCAGTCCACTTTAGCCAGATCCTGTTTTTCATGTTGATATTGGCCTTCCCCCAATTCTGTACTTTTATTTCCGGTCCCTCCTGGCACTTTTCCATAGCTACCTTAAATCTTACAGAGTTATGAACACTAAGCCCGAAATGCTCCCCCACTGATACTTCTATTACTTGTCCAGCGTCATTCCCAAGGATTAGGTTCAGGACTGCTCTTTGTCTTGTCGGAAGTTTTACCTTCTGGCTCAAAAATCTCTCCTGTATGCATTTTAAGAATTCCGCCCCCATTAAGCCTTTTGCAAAAAGAATATCCCAGTTAATATTGGCGGAACATGAACTCCCGTACTATAGCCCTATCAGTGTTACACCTGCCTCAGATTTGCCTACGTATCTGCTCCTCTATCTCTCCCTGACTGTTTGGAGGCCTGTCGTACACTGCCAGCCAAATGATTGCCCCTTTGTTTGTTTTGAAGTTCTACCCATATGCCCTCATTTGAGGTTCCCTCTAAGATATCACCCCTCCTTACTGCAGTAATTGACTCCTTGATCAACGGTGCAATGCCACCTACTCTTTTACCCCCTCGTCTGTCTCGCCTGAAGGTTCTGTACCTTTTAATACTGAGCTGCCAGTCCTGCCCTTCACACAAATATGTTTCTGTGATACATCAATATCATAATCCCATGTGCTAATTAATACCCTCAAATCATTTGCCTTGTTTGTAAGACTCCTCGCATTAATAAAATAGATGCAATCCATCCTTGCATTATTCGCTCATGCCTTAACAGGTCTCTGCTTGCTCTGCCTTCCAAACTGACTTAGATTTTCTTCTTTATTTGACTGTGCATCACCCCTACTGTACCTCCAGTCTTATACCATTGTGCTGCCAAATTAGTTTAACCCCCAACAGCCCCCCTCCCACCCCAACAGCACTCGCAAATCTACCAGCAAGGATGTTGATAAAACACACACACAGGCACACACACACCGATCAGACCCCATGCACTGAGCGAGACAGATATACAACCACATACACAGACAGACAAAGAGAATCACACACACACACACCGATCATCCCCCAGGTTCTGAGCCAGACAGATATGCAAACACACACACACACGGTGGGATGGGAACCTGTGCAAAGAGTCAGAGGAGGGATGATCAAAGACAAGGACAAAAGACAGTAAGGGGAATAGGAAAAGTGAAAGGCAGAGAAAACAAGGGCCAGGATCAAACAAGGCCACAGTGAAAAATAGTGGGAAGGGGCAAAATAATGTTAAAAAGACAAGCCGTAAGGCTGTGTGCCTAAACGCGTGCAGCACTCACAATAAAGTGGATGAATTAATCGCGCAAATAGATATATTAACGAGTATGATACAGTCGGGATTATGGAAACATGGCTGCAAAGTGACCAGGGATGGGAAATGAACATCCAGGGGTATTCAGTATTTTGGAAGGGCAGACAAAAAGCAAAAGGCGGTGGAGTTGCATTGCTGGTTAAAGAGGTTTTTAAGGCACTAATGAGGAAGGATATTAGCTCTGACGATGTGGCATATGTATGGATAGAGCTGAGAAACACTCAGGGGCAGAAAAGGTTAGTGGGGGTTGTATATAGACCCCCTAAACTGTAAAGGTGAGGTTCGGAATGGCATTAAACAGGAAATTAGAGACGCATGCAATACAGGAACATTTGTGTTTTCGGGTGTCTTTAATCAGCCTATAGATTTGGCAAATCAAATTAGTCACAATACCGTAGAGGAGGAATTATTGGAGTATATACGGAATGGTTTTCTGGACCAATACGTTGAGGAACCAACTGGAGAAGAGGCCATCCTAGACTGGGTATTGTGTAAAGACAGAGGAATAATTGACAATGTGGTTGTGCGAGATCCCATGGGGAAGAACGAACATAATATGATAGAATTCTTCATCAAGATGGGGAGTGACATAGTTGATTCTGAGACTGGGGCCCAGAATCTTAGTAAAGGAAACTATGAAGATATAAGGCGCGAATTGTCTATGATGGACTGGGAAACGTTACTTAAAGGGACGATGGTGGGATAGCAATGGCAAACATTCAAAGTGTGCATGGATGGACTGAAACAATTGTTTATTTCTGTCTGGCGCAAAAGTAAAATGGGAAAGGTAGCCAATCCATGACTTACAAGGGAAATTAGAGAAAGCATTAGATGCAAGGAAGATGCATATAAATTAGCTGGAAAAAAAACAACAAACCTTTGGATTGGGAGCAGTTTAGAATTCAGCAATGGGGGACCAAGGGATTGATTAAGAAGGGGAACATAGAGTATTAGAGCATGCTTGTGGGGAACATAAAAACTGACTGTAAAGGTTTATATAGATATGTGAAGATAAAAAGCTTAGTGAAGACAAATGTAGGTCCCTTACAGTCAGAAACAGAGAATTTATTATGGGGAACAAAGAGATGGCTGACCAACTAATTGTATACTTTGGTTCTGTCTTCACAAAGGAGGACACAAATATCATACCAGAAATGTTGTGGAACACAGGGCTTAGTGAGAGATGGGAAATGAAGGAAATCAGTATTCGCAGAGAAATGGTGTTGGGTAATTGGTGGGATTGAAGGCTGATAAATTCCCAGGGCCTGATGGTCTGAATCCCAGAGTACTTAAGGAAGTGCCCTAGAAATGGTGGATGCATTGGTGGTCATCTTCCAAAATTATACCGACTCTGGAACAGTTCCTGCAGATTGGAGGGTATCTAATGTCGCCCCACTATTTAAAAACGGAAGTAGAGAGAAAGCAGGGTATTATAGAGCAGTCAGCCTGACGTCGGCAGTGGGGAAAATTCGAGAATACATTATCAAAGATTTTATAGCAGAGCACTTGGAGAACAGTGGTAGAATCGGCCAAAGTCAGCATGGATTTACGAAAGGGAAATCATGCTTGGAAAATCAACTGGAATCCTTCGAGGATGTAACTAGGAGAGATGATGAGGGGGAGCCAGTGGATGTGGTTTATTTGGACTTTCAGAAGGCATTTGAAAAAGTCCCACATAAGAGATCAGCATGTAAAATTAAAACGCATGGGACTGGGGGTACTGTATTGCGATGGATAGAAAATTGGTTGGCAGACAGGAAAAAAGGAGTAGGGATGAATGGGTCTTTTTCCGAATGGCAGGCAGTGACTAGTAGGATACCACAGGGATCGGTGCTTGGACCCCAGCTATTCACAATATATATTTATGATTTAGATGAGGGAACTAAATGTAATATCTCCAAATTTGCAGATGTCACAAAACTGGGTGAGAGGTTGAGTTGTGAGGAGGATGAAGAGAGGATTCAGGGTGATTTGGACAAGTTGAGTGAGTGGGCAAATGTATGGCGGATGCAGTATAATTTCGATAAATGTGAGATTATCCAGTTTGGCAGCAAACACAGGAAGGCAGATGATTATCTGAACGGCTATAAGCAGAGAGAGGGAAATATGAAATGAGTCCTGTGTGTTCTCATACATCAGTCGCTGAAGGTAAGCATGCAGGTCTAACAGGTGGTAAAAACTGCAAATGGTATGTTGGCCTTCATAGTGAGAGGATTCGAGTACAGGAGCAGGGATGTCTTGCTGCAATTATACAGGGCCTTGGTGAGGCCACACCTGGAATATTGTGTGCAGTTTTGGTCTCTGAGGAAGAATGTTCTTGCTATCGAGGGAGTGCAGCGAAGGTTGACCAGATTGATTCCTGGGATGGCGGGACTGACGTATGAGGAGATATTGAATGGGTTCAGATTAGATTCGCTGGAATTCAGAAGAGTGAGGGGGGATCTCATAGAAACCTATAAAATTCTAACAGGGCTTGACAGGGTAGAGGTAGGAATGATGTTAACGATGGTGGGGGAGTCCAGAACCAGGGGTCATAGTCTAAGGATACGGGGTTAACCTTTCAGGACTGAGATGAGGAGAAATTACTTCACCCAGAGAGTGGTGAGCCTGTGGAATTCGCTACCACAGAAAGCAGTTGAGGCCAAAACATTGTATGTTTTCAAGAAGGAGTTAGATATAGCTCTTGGGTTTAAGGGGATCAAAGGATATGGGGCGAAAACGGGAACAGGTTACTGAGTTAGGTGATCAGCCATGATCAAAATGAATGACGGAGCAGGGCCGAATGGCCGAATGGCCTACTCCTGCTCCTACAGACATACACACACCGATCACACCACAAGCACTGAGCCAGACAGATATATACACACACACATGCACTGATCAGACTCCAGGCACTGAGCTGGAGCGAAAGACAAACACACACTCACAAAGAGACAGACAGACACAAACACACAGCACACACACATACGTTAACGCACACACACACGCACAGGCACACACCGATCAGACCACAAGCACTGAGCCAGAAAGGTATGCATACAAACACACACACACACAAGGACTGATCAGACCCCAGGCACTGAGCTGGAGCGATATACAAATAAATGCACACAAACAGAGACAGATACTATACACACACAGACACACACCAATCAGACCCCCGGCACTGAGGCAGACAGTTATACAAACACTGAGACACAAACAGAGACAGACACAAACACATACACACCGATCAGAACACAGGCACTGAAACGGACAGATGTACAAACACACACTCACAAAGAGAGACAGACAGGCGCACACACACAAACACACACGCGCACACAAACACAGATCAGACCACAAGCACTGAGCCAGACAGATATACATATACACACAAACACATACACACAAACACTGATCAGACCCCAGGCTCTGAGCCAGACCGATATACAAGCACATACAGTCAAACACAGACACACACCACACACCCACAAATGCACACCGATCAGACGTAAGGCACTGAGCCAGACAGATATGCAATCACACAGACACAGGCACACACAAACACACACACACACACACACAAACACACACACACACACAGATCAGACACCGGGCACTGAGCCAGACCGATATACAAACACACACACACACACACAAACATAGACAGACATACAAATACTCACCAAAGATACACCAATCAGACCACAGGCTCTGAGCCAGAGAGATATGGAAACACATACATATAAACACAGACACACATTTCCACAATCGCACACACACACTTATCAGAGCCCAGGCACTAATCCAGACAGATATACAACCACATACACACAGACAGACAGAGGGAGATAGAGAGTGAGAGACACACACACACACACACAATCACACCAATCAGACCAAACAGAACCCAGCTGTGAGCCAGCCAGAGATACAAAGATGCACACACACATACACATACACACACACACACAAACACACACACTCAAACACAAACACATACACACACACACACCGATCAGACCCCAGGCACTGAATCAGACAGAGATACAAACACACAGACACAAACAGAGAGAGAGACAGGCTCACAGACAAACACACACACGCACACCGATCAGAACCCAGGCAGCAAGCCAGACAGGTCTACAAAGATAAACACACACACTCGTGCACACAGACACAAACATAAACTCACACACACACCGATCAGACCCGAGGCACTGAGCCAGACAGAGATACAAACACAGACACACGCCGCACACGCACACAGACACACACACGCACACAAACACCCCGATCCGAACCCAGGCTCCGAGCCCGGCAGCTATACAAAGACACACACACACACACATACACACACACACACAAACACAAAGACAAACACACACGCACACACACCGACCAGACACCAGGCACTAGTGATCACAATTCGGTTAGGTTTACCTTAGCGATGGGCAGGGACAGGTATATACCGCAGGGCAAGAATTATAGCTGGGGGAAAGGAAATTATGACGCGATTAGGCAAGATTTAGGATGTGTAGGATGGGGAAGGAAACTGCAGGGGATGGGCACAAACGAAATGTGGAGCTTATTCAAGGAGCAGCTAATGCGTGTCCTTGATAAGTATGTACCTGTCAGGCAGGGAGGAAGTTGTCGAACGAGGGAGCCGTGGTTTACTCAAGAAGTTGAAGCGCTTGTCAAGAGGAAGAGGGCGGCTTATGTTAGGATGAGACGTGAAGGCTCAGTTAGGGCGCTTGAGAGTTACAAGCTAGCCAGGAAGGATCTAAAGGGAGGGCTAAGAAGAGCAAGGAGAGGACACGAGAAGTCATTGGCGGATAGGATCAAAGAAAACCCTAAGGCTTTCTATAGGTATATCAGGAATAAACGAATGATAAGAGTTAGAACAGGGCCAATCAAGGATAGTAGTGGGAAGTTGTGTGCGGAATCAGAGGAGATAGGGGAAGCGTTAAATGAATATTTTTCGTCAGTATTTACAGTAGAGAAAGAAAATGTTGCCGAGGAGATTACTGAGATACAGCCTACTAGGCTAGATGGGATTGAGATTCACAAGGAGGAGGTGTTAGCAATTTTGGAAAGAGTGAAAATAGATAAGTCCCCTGGGCCAGATGGGATTTATCCTAGGATTCTCTGGGAAGCCAGGGAGGAGATTGCAGAGCCGTTGTTGTTGATCTTTAAGTCGTCATTGTCGACAGGAGTAGTGCCGGAGGACTGGAGGATAGCAAATGTTGTCCCCTTGTTCAAGAAGGGGAGTAGAGACAGCCCTGGTAATTATAGACCTGTGAGCCTTACTTCGGTTGTGGGTAAAATGTTGGAAAAGGTTATAAGAGACAGGATTTATAATCATCTTGAAAAGAATAAGTTCATTTGCGATAGTCAGCACGGTTTTGTGAAAGGTAGGTCGTGCCTCACAAACCTTATTGAGTTTTTCGAGAAGGTGACCAAACAGGTGGATGAGGGTAAAGCCGTGGATGTGGTGTATATGGATTTCAGTAAGGCGTTTGATAAGGTTCCCCACGGTAGGCTATTGCAGAAAATACGGAAGTATGGGGTTGAAGGTGATTTAGAGCTTTGGATCAGAAATTGGCTAGCTGAAAGAAGACAGAGGGTGGTGGTTGATGGCAAATGTTCATCCTGGAGTTTAGTTACTAGTGGTGTCCCGCAAGGTTCTGTTTTGGGGCCACTGCTGTTTGTCATTTTTATAAACGACCTGGATGAGGGTGTAGAAGGGTGGGTTAGTAAATTTGCGGATGACACGAAGGTCGGTGGAGTTGTGGATAGTGTCGAAGGGTGTTGTAGGGTACAGAGGGACATAGATAGGCTGCAGAGCTGGGCTGAGAGATGGCAAATGGAGTTTAATGCGGAGAAGTGTGAGGTGATTCACTTTGGAAGGAGTAACAGCAATGTAGAGTACTGGGCTAATGGGAAGATTCTTGGTAGTGTAGATGAGCAGAGAGATCTTGGTATCCAGGTACATAAATCCCTGAAAGTTGCTACCCAGGTTAATAGGGCTGTTAAGAAGGCATATGGTGTGTTAGCCTTTATTAGTAGGGGGATCGAGTTTCAGAGCCACGGGGTCATGATGCAGCTGTACAAAACTCTGGTGAGGCCGCACCTGGAGTATTGCGTGCAGTTCTGGTCACCGCATTATAGGAAGGATGTGGAAGCTTTGGAAAGGGTGCAGAGGAGATTTACTAGGATGTTGCCTGGTATGGAAGGAAGGTCTTACGAGGAAAGGCTGAGGGACTTGGGGTTGTTTTCGTTAGAGAGAAGGAGGAGGAGAGGTGACTTAATAGAGACATACAAGATAATCAGAGGGTTAGATAGGGTGGATAGTGAGAGTCTTTTTCCTCGGATGAGGATGGCAAACACGAGGGGACATAGCTTTAAGTTGAGGGGTGAAAGATATAGGACAGATGTCAGAGGTAGTTTCTTTACGCAGAGAGTAGTAGGGGCGTGGAACGCCCTGCCTGCAACAGTAGTAGACTCGCCAACATTAAGGGCATTTAAGTGGTCATTGGATAGACATATGGATGTAAATGGAATAGTGTAGGTCAGATGATCGGCGCAACATCGAGGGCCGAAGGGCCTGTACTGCGCTGTAATATTCTAATTCTAATTCTAATTCTAATTCTAATTCTAATTCTAAATCAGACAGAAATACAAACACATAGACACAAACAGAGACAGACAGACTCACACACAAACACACATACGCACACCGATCAGAACCCAGGCACCGAGCCAGGCAGATATACAAACACACACGCACACACACACAAACATACACCAACTCACACAGGCCAGCTTTGATTAAAGCCCAACCTGCTGCTGTTGGGGCACTGATTTCCACAATCCCTTCCAGCCTCGAAAAGTAGAGAGGCAGCATTGACAGATTTAGTGGTTCGAATGGAGAGGAGCTTTGGTCGGATCACTGATGTCCTTTAGTTTTCTCTCATGCAGATCAGTGAGTTATAATGTACAGCCCCATGGGAGCAGACTGGTGCTACGGGAGCTGCAGGCGGTGTCCTCTTTCAAGAGGGAAGTGCATCTGCGCCCTTGACAGAACCTCGTTCGATGCCCATGCAGGCACCACCAAGTTAGTCGAGATGCTCCAACCAGAAGTCAGTCCCACTATTGGTCGCACTGCCGAAAATTCTGGTTGTAAATATCTGCAGTGCCATTTATATTACTGCAGTAAGCGTCCACCACACTGAGGTCAGAGGGGCAGCTCTAGAATTAGAAAACACACAGCCTTCAAGGAAACACTATTGGGTGGCACATGAATGAATATTAATTTGAGTGCAATTTGTGAACGTAATATTAGTTAAACGTTTATCCGTGTCAATTTGTGCAGATTGTTTTGTTAATAACTTTAGTTCCTTCACAGTGTGTGGGCATGTGAATCCTCATGCAGAGATTTTCTCTGTCCAGGTGCAGTGGAGATCTGAGCTAAATGTAAGAGAAGAATGGTGTTCGTGGATCTCTGTGTGCAGGGCTGGGAGGAATGGGCATGGGCAGCATTTCAATACAACCGATATTTAATCACTTGTTCTCAGACTTCACATGTTACTCGCTGCATCACCGGGCCATGACAGGCACCACATGGTCAGCTTTCGGTGTGGTCTCCAATTCTGCCTGCACGATGACAGTGCAGTGACTGGAACGACAGAGCCATCTCTCAGTGTGGGCTCCAGGTCTGGCTGCTGATACAGCACAGTGGGAGGGAAATATAAAATATTTGTCAAAGAGGAGAAGTGCTTTTGTCATCCCCCAATGTGATGTCCCTGTCTCACTGCAGTTACAGTCCCCATCTCACCATCTCCATCTGCTGGTGTCCCTGTCTCACTGCAATTACTGTCTCCCCTCTCACTATCTCCATCTGCTGGTGTCCCTGTTTCACTGCAGTTATTGTCCCCTCTCACCATCTCCATCTATAACTCTGCCACACTCTCCTTGGTTTCTGCAGGTGTATCCGGTCTTTTCTCAATCTGATAGACTCCTCTTCCTGAGGTGTGTTTTGCAGATATCACAGACTGACAATTTCAGTCTGAGACATGGGTGATGACAGCAGCCGGTTGTCAAAGAAACTTGAAGCACACGCTCAGAATGTTGTTGATTTAAGATACTTGGGTCAATTCCTTTTGTCTGCGAGGAACTGATCAATCCTGTAAACAGTGGCACTTACACATGAACATACTGAAAATTGTAATACTAACCAAGGAACTTGCAGTAAGCACTGATACTCAGCTATTAACCTATATAAATTATGTTACACATGCAAGATCTCCTCAGAATTTCGCTTAAGAGGATGTCGTATGAAAATAGAGATCTGAGGATCTGTATGCCAGCACTGTCATTTTCTGGGATCCCTATTAATAATCTGACACTCGGGCAAACCAATAAACACTGACCTTAAATCAGAAAGTGTGGGAAATACTCAACAGATCTGACAACATCTGAGGAGACAAAATGAGGTCATTTCAGGTCTGTGAACTTTCAGCAGAACAGGGAAAGATGAGAAATGTCATAGTTTATTTTTTGAAAGTGAAAAAAGGGGTTAAGAAGAAATAAAGTTAAGATGTGCGATAGGACGTAGGGCAGGAGCGATTATTTTTTTATTATTATTCATTTATGGGGAGTGGGCGCCCCTGACGAGACCAGCATTTATTGACCATCCTTGATTGCTTTTGAGATGGTGTGAGTTGCCTTCTTTAACTGCTGCAGTCCTGGGAGTGTAGGTACACCCATAGTGCTGTAAGGAAGGGAGTGCTAGAATTTTAACCCAGCGACAGTGAAGGAACGATGGTGCAGTTCCAAGTCAGGATGGCGTGTTGCTTGGAGGGGATTGTTTCAGGTGGTGGTGTTCATATGTATCTGCTGCCCTTGTTCTTCTAGGTAGTAGTGGTAGCGGCTTTGGTAGGTGCTATTCGAAGGAGACTTGGTGTGTTGCCACAGTGTACCTTGTTCTTGATACACACTGCCTGCACTGTGCGTCGTGGCTGGAGCGAATGAATGCTGAAGGTGGTGGCTGGGGTGCCAATCAAGCGGGCTGCTTTGTCCTGGATGGTTTCGAAGTTCCTGTGTGTTGTTGGAGCTGCACCCATTCAGGCAAGTGAAGAGCATTCCATCATACGCCTGACATGCGCCTTGTAGATGTTGAACATGCATTTGGGAGACGGGATATGAGGTACTAGCGGCAGAATTCCTAACCTCTGAATTGCGCCTGTAGCCATAGTGTTTACCTGTTTGGTCCAGTTCACTTTCTGGTTCATGGTTACCCACTGGATATTGAAAGTGGGGATTTCAACAATTCTAATTCCATTGAACATCAAGAGGAGATGGTTCAATTATACCATGTCTGAGATGGTTACTGACTGGCACTTGTGTGGTGCAAATAGTACATGCCACTTATTAACACAAGACTTGATGTTGTCAGGTCTTGCTGCATATGGACACAGGCTGCTTCAGTATATTATGAGTCACAGATGCTGTTGAACATCAGCGAATATCCCCACTTCTGACCTTATAATGGATGGAATATCATTGATGAAGCAGCTGAAGACGGTTGAGCTGAGCACACTGCCCTGAGGAACTCCTCATCGTGGGGCAGAGATGATTGACCTCCAACAACCACAACCAACGTTCTTTGTGCTCGGTAATACTCCAACATGCCCTTTGATTATAGTTTTTTCTAGGGCTTCTTAATGTCATGCTCAGTCAAATGCTGATGTGATGTCAAAAGCTGTCACACCCCCCTCACATCAGAACTTCAACTCTTTTGCCCAGGTTTGGACCAAGGCTGTGATCCGGTCAGGAGCTGAGTGGCCCTGGTGGGCACCAAATTGAGCGTCAGTGAATAGATTATTGCTGAGCAAGTGTCGCTTGATAACAATGACCACCCCTCCCCCCTATCACTTTGCTGATGATCGAGAGTAGACTGATAAGGCGATAAGTGGCCAGGTTTGATTTGTCCTTTTGTTTTGTGGACAGGACATACGTGGGGAATTTTCCACATTGCATGGTGGATGTCACTGTTGTTGGCGTACTGGAACAACTTAGTTTGGCGTATGGCTATCTCTGGAACATAAGTTATCACTACGATTGCCGGAATATTGTCAGGGCCCAAAGCATTTGCAGTATTCGGTGCCTTCAGCTATTTCATGATACGTGGAGTGAATAAGATTGGCTTTAAACTGACATCTGTGATATTGGCGGCCTCAGGAGGAGGCCGAGATGAAACATTCACCCTGCACTTCTGGCTGAAGATAGATGTAAATATTGCAGCCTTGTCTTTTGCACTAATGTACTGTGCTCCCCTATTAGCGAGGATGTGTATATTTGTGGGACCTCTTCCTCGTGTTATTTGTTCACTTGTCCACCACCATTCGCGGCTAAATGCGACAGGACTGCTGAGCTGTTTGTGTTATTGGACCTGCACTCATCCAGGCAAGTGAGTGGGGACAGTATGAAGAATGATTTTTTTTAACTGTTAACTTGTAGGTGTAAGAGAGTAAGATAAGTTTGTGGGAGGGAGGAGGAGGAGTTGTATATGAAATGTGGGAAAAATGGAGTTCATCGACCAAAGGACTTACCTGCTTTCTCTAAAAGTCTCTTGTGTGTCAGTGGCTGGAACTCTTTCCTGTTTCAATAGGCTGACTTTTTAAAGCCTTTTGGAGATGGCTTTTGAGTCAGGAGGACTGGCAATACGGGTGGGGAAGGCATCGTGTTAGGAGCTGATTTGTTCGTTGTGGAATTGTTTAGCTCTGTCTGTCGCACGATGCTTCCACTGCTAGGCATGCAAGTAGTCCTGTGTTGCAGCTTCACCAGGCGGACACCTCATGTTTAGGTATGTTTGGTACTGCTCCTGGGAAACCCTCCTGCAATCTCATTGAACCAAGGTTGATCCCACGGCTTGATGGTAATGGCAGAGAGAGGGACATGCCGTGCCATGAAGTTACACATTGTGGTCGAATATAATTCTGCTGTTACTGATGGCCCAAAGCGCCTCATGGATACCCAGTTATGAGTTGCTAGATCTGTTTCGCAATCATTTTAGCATGGTGGCAGTGCCACACAGCACAATGGTGAGTATACCTCAATGTAAAGACAGGACTTCGTCTCCACGATGATCTGTGTAGTGGTCACTCCTACCAATATTGCCTTTGACAGATTCATCTGCAGCAGGTAGATTGGTAAAGACGAGGTCAAGTAGGTTTTCCCCTCTTGTTGCTCCCCTCAGCGGCTGCCACAGACGCAGTCTCGATGTTGTGCCCTTTAGGACTCAGCCAGCTTGGTCAGCAGTGGTACTACTCAGCCACTCATGCTGATGGGCATTGACGTCTTCCACCCAGAGTACATCTTATGCCCATGCTGCGCTAAGTGTTTCTTCCAATGCGTCTTCTATATGGATAAGCACTGATTCTTCAGCCAAGGCATGGGGGAGGGGGCGTGCATGCGAGGTGGCAATCAGCAGGAGGTTTCCTTGTCCATGTTTGATCTGATGCCATGAGACTTCATGAGGTCCAGAGTCAATGTTGAGGGCTTCCAAGGCAACTTAATCCTGACAGTATACCGCAACGCCACCAGCGTCGGTGGACATGTCCTGACAGTGTGACAGGACATATCTGGGGATGATGATGGTGGTGTCTGCGACATTGTCCGTTATGTATGATTCCATAAGTATGACCAAATCAGGCTGTTGCTTGCATAGCCTGTGGGACATCCCTTCCAATTTTGGCACATGCCCCCAGATGTTACTCAGGAGGATTTTGCAGAGTTGACAGGGCTGTGTTTCCAGAGCATAGGTAAATGTTGGATGGTTCTTCTGGATTCATTCCTTTCCTTAGACTTGTTAGTGGTTTGATACAACTGAGTGGCTTGCTAGACTAGCTCAGAAGATATTTTATGAGTCCACCACATTGCTATGGGTCTGGATTCTCCTGTCGGCCAGACCGGGTAAGGACAGCAGATTTCCTTCTGTAAAGGACTTGAGTGAACCAGATGGATTTTTTTCAACAATCGACAATCTGTTCACGGTCACCATGACACTAACATTTAATTCCAGATGTGTGAAATAAAAGAGATAACACGGAATAAAAGGAAAAGGGAGTGCTAAGAGTTGTAGTAGACAGACATAGTATTACTCCAGAGAGGGTATTAAATGCAGTGCAATGATAATCTCTGTCCAAAAGCAAAAGCACGCCAAACTGACACATGGTTAAAAATAAAATGAAATCAAATAAATTTAAAAAAAACTAATGGCAGTCATGAGCTGAGATCGTTGAACTCGATGTTGGGTCCAGAAGGCTGTGGAGTGTCTAATCAGAAGACGAGGTGCTTTTTTCGAACTTGTGTTGAGCTTCACTGGAACACTGCAGGAGGCCAAGGACAAAAATGTGGGTGTGAGAGCAGGGTGGTGAATTCAAATGGCAAGTAATAGGAAGCTCGTAGTCAAACAACAAAGACAATAATGTCACAAGACCTTTAATTTCTTTGTATTGAATGCTAAGAATTCTGTGTGACTTTAAATGTTTGAGCAAAATAATTTTCTGTGAACATTGGATGCTGAAACTTGGTGTTGGAACTGAGTTCAGATGGCCGTCACCTGTTGCCAAACAGCTCAACAGGGAAATGACAGGAAGATTTATGAATGTCACATGACTTATTGTTCGGAATGTAGTTTCACTTTGCAGAGTGAGAGATCAGTGAGCTGAGCAGCATTGCAGCGAGCTGGCAGGGACCTATGTTTGCAGACAAGGGAAAAGAGCTATTATCTGAAAAAATAAGATTTTCCTCTCTTGGAAAAAAAATCCGACATTTGCCGTGTGGTTGTGGTCTGCTTGGAGAGGGAAAAAGAGCTCTGGAGAGAGAAAAGACCAAGGTAAAGAGGAGTTGCTACATTCTGTGATGGAAAACTACTTTGCAGAAAGGAAGCCCTGCATTGTTAAAGGAACAGAATCATATTGCCTCCAGTCTCTGAAAAATCTCTGCCTCAAGACTGATTCCTGTTGCCTGTTATATTTTAGAAAACCCAGATAGCTCAAGAAATCTCATATTGCTAGACAGCTGCTTCAAAATCCAAGTAGGCCTGTTGCTGCACCCTTTGCTGAAAGGTCTGTGTGACGCCTGCTGCAGACGAATCGCCTTGAACTCCAAACTATCAACAAACTGTTCATTGAACCCGCCTGTAGAGATTTCAAGCGGCATCCGACTATTGGACTCTGGGACACCTCACCGACCCGGGAATATCTGACCAGAATATTATGACGAAGTTATTTTATTATTCTCAGGAAATAGTTGGAAAGAGAAAATACTTTTTCCCCGGTTAACCAGTGTTTGAATATATATGTGTGTGCATAAGAGTTAGGAAGAGTAATAAGATATAAAATATTTTCATCTATAGATTTGTTTCATAATTGTTTAGGATTTAATTTATTAAAAATAATTAATTTTGTTGTTTAAGAAACCTGGTTTGGTCTGCTTTATTCTTGGGGGGTGGGTGGGGTGGGGGGTGGTAGGGGGTGCAAATAAAGTGTTTAATGTGATTATTTTTCTGGTAGCTGGAAAACTTTACTAATATGTTGTGATCTGTGGAGCTGTAGGACTGAATTAACTCTTGCTCATAACAGTATTCTAAATTAAAGGAAGTACAACTAACTTGGTGCTTCACCTGGAAAGATTGCTTTTAGCCATGGATGGTGAGGAGAGAGGAGGTAAAAGGTCGTACACATCCTGCAATTGCATGGGAATTTTCCATGAAAAGGGAACAAGGTGACGGGGTGATGGAGGAGTGGACCAGTGTTTCGCAGAGGGAATTGTCCCTTCGGAACTCTGACAGTGAAGTTCAGGGGATGATGTGTTTGGTTGGTCGCATCACGCTGGATATGGTGGAAATTGAGGAAAATAACATTTTGGATGTGGAAGTTGCTGGTGTGGAAAGTGAGGGCAAGGAGAACCCTGAAACTGTTTTGGGAGGGAGGGGTAGGGGCGACGGCGTAAGTGTGGGAAATGGGTTCGACAGATACAGACAGATGCCTGATCTGTACATTCTTTGACATTCACCTTGCCCCCCTCCCCCGAAGATACATCCAGACTCCCAGAGATCTTGATCAAATGCTGTCAATTCCATGGAATACCCGCAAATATCGATACACAATCCAGAACCGTCTATATTTCTATTAAAATTTAGAGGCATCAATATTTGTACATCGAGTCTCACCAGGAACACCAGCATCAGCGAGTCTGATTTAGTACAACCCAGAACTGCAATATATATATCCTAATTTCAAAAGATGGTATATTGTCGTTTGACAATGCATATTGAAGCTTGCAGATCATACTCTTGCAAACTAATCTTCTCAGACGTTGATCCATTCTCTCCCTCCCTATAGAGCGGCTGATACGTGTCTGTCCCGATTTGATGATCTCACTGACGTTTGGGGAGAATAACATAACAATGAAACTCTGATTCATAGCAAAGAAATTCAATTGGGCCCCATTAAAATTGACAAGTTCAGTGAAAGATTTTCATCATTCAGAGATATATATAAAAATAAACTTAACCAGATATAATGCAGGCAGAAATTGTAACTTCCGAGTTAAAAGTTGACTAACTGTCACACTGTTGAAACCTGCACAGCGCAATGTTCACATTGATTCAATAATGACCACATCTGCCTGCGGATTCTGCACAGAACCATGATCACAATAATGCCTCCCTCTGCTGGTCAATATTACACAGTTCGTTAACACCTTTTCTGTACTAATGCTGTGTCTTTCAACACACTATTAACATATTGTTTGCCTTTGCTCCATGACCTTTTGGTCAGCAATGTGGCCTTGTCCAATCTGCACCTTCTCCTTTGTTTTCTCTTGCCCCCACCTCACTTGCTTATAACCTGTGACATTTTTAATATTTGTCAGTTCCGAAGAAGGGTCACTGACCCGAAACGTTAACTCTGCTTCTCTTTCCACAGATGCTGCCAGACCTGCTGAGTGGTTGCAGCATTTCTTGTTTTTATATCAGATTTTCAGCATCCACAGTATTTTGCTTTTATTTTATGTGGTGGATGTTGTTTTGTATGTATTGGAAGAAAACGTTTGACAAGGCAACACATAAAGGTTGGTGAACAAAACTGAGGTTCACGGAATAGGAGGATCAGTGTTCAATTGGATCAAAAATTGGCTTCGGGACACAAAACACCGAATTATAGTAAATTATTGTTTTTCAGACTGGAGGATGGTAGACAGTGGTGTTCCCCAAGAGTCAGTGGGACAGCAATGTTTTCCTGCTTTGATCTTTATAAATTCTTTGGATCTCAGAATACAGAGTAGAATCTCAAAATCTCCAGATGACACCAAACTTGGAGAGGTGGCAAAAACTGAGGATTATATGAACCGCATCCAAAAGGACATAGATGGGCTAGCAGAATGGGCAGACAGGTGACAGATGGAATACAATACTGACAAGTATTGATGCATTTTGGCAGATGGAATAGGGAGAGTCAATATATACTTAATGACACAGTTCTAAAGAGTGTGTGTAAAAGAAAGACCAGGGGCTGCATGTGCATCGATCTTTGAAGGTGGCAGAACATATTGGGAGTGTGATTAGTAAATCATGTGGGATGTTGGGCTTCCTGAACAGAGGCATTGAGTACAAAAGTAGGGATGTTATGCTGAACATGTATAAAGCTCTTTTTTTTGGCTCCAACAGGGGTATTGTGTCCAATTATCATTACTACACTTTAGGAAGAATGTGACTGTTTTTGAGATGATGCAGAGGAGATCTGCCAGAGGATAGACGATTTTAGTTATAAGGTTAGGTTGGAAAAGCTGGGCTGCTCTCCTTCGAACAAAGGAAGTTGAGGGGAGATTTAATGGAAGTGTACACGGTTTTGGCAGGCTTAGATACGTTAGAGAACGAAAACCCTTTCCCTGCAACTCGTGGCACAAGGACGAGAGGACACAGATTGAAGGCTTTGAGCAAGAGATGGAGGCTATATATGATTAGGAACTTTTTTACACAGCGAGTGGTAATGATCTGGATCCTGCTGCCCACAAGGGTGGTGAAAGCAGAGACAATCAATGACTTCAAATTGAAATTGTACAGAAACGTGAAGGCAACAAACTTGCAGTGCTATGGGGATTGAGTGGGGGGACTGGGAATGACTGGATAGCTCCGTGAAGAAACAGCATAGAGGCAATGAGCCGGTGTACCATCTTTAAACTGCTTCACTCTCTGTCCTACATTTAATACACTCCTTAAAACGTCCCTCTTTGATCAACCTTTTGGTCATTTGTTCTAATATCTTCTTTGGTCATTTGATCTAAATATCCCCTGTCTTAGGGCCAATTTTTCTTTGATAGTGCTCCTGTGAAGTGCCTTGGGACATTTCGCTGCCTTAAAGCTATTGTATAAATACAAGCTGGGGTATTGTGCAATGGCTGCTCCGGACTTGTCTTCTGTTGAAGCCTGTGATTCCACTGAATTCCAATTTGACAGATGTTACTAGTTTCCCACTACTTTGCCCAAGTTGCTGTTCTTCATATGTGAGCCTTCGAACTGAGTGGTTGTAGGCTATTTGACTAGTAGGTATCGACTGCTAATTTTGCATCTGAAGCCCACACATGACCACTTATTCTGCTGCAAGGCTTGTTTCACATGGTGTGTTTACCCTGTGCAGAAGATGACTAATCTGCAAGCTGTAGGCTATGGGGTCAATATGAGCGTATGTCATTTGGGTTCATGTCGACAACATTACCTATCACCAGTACCTAGCTACCCCAAGTCTGCCATACACTTCTCCCCCTAGATCACTGTACTTGTGTTGGGGGCAGAGAGACGTTCGGTGTGTTAGTAGTGGTGGTTGGGTTATGAATGCTAATACAACTTACTTTGCTCTTAAACTCAGCAACCTGCTTCTTTGGTAGGTAACTGGCATCCACCCGGAGGCATGGGCAGCTCACCTCCCTTAGTGCTGTGGCGTTCTGTACTGGCCTTCTGAGCTCGGGAAGCAACACCGGTAGTGCTCTCTAGTATTTCTGGCCCTCTTGGATCATATGCCTTGAAAAGTATAGGAGGAGATTTAACTCTACCGTATGAGCAAACTGTTCACTTCCAGAGTTGGAAAACTGGTACGCTCCAGCAGTTCCCACCAGGCTTAGAATCTAACTACTGGCCATTTTCTTTACAAGAGGGAATGGTAAGAGCACTGTGCCGGTACACCCCGGGCCCGTTGTTTAATCTTGTGACTATTCACCTTGTGGCTTCCCCTGGGCCCAGTGTTTAATCTTATGACTATTCACTGTGCGGCTGCCCACGAGCCCTGTGTTTAAACTTGACATGAATCACTGTGCAGGATCTCCCCGGGCCCTGTGTTTAACTTTGACACAAATCACTGTGCAGGATCCACCCAAGTAATGTGTTTAAACTTGACACGAATCACAGTACAGGATCCTCCGGGCCGTGTATTTAATCTTGCGACTATTCACCGTGCAAGTTTCCCCCAGGCCATGTGTTTAAACTTGTCCCCATTCACTGTGCAGGATCCCTCGAGCCCTCTGTTTAGACTTGTGACTAATCACTGTGCAGGAGGCCCTGGTCCCTGTGTTTAATCTTGTGATAAATCACTGTGCATCTTCCGCCCAGGCCATGTGTTGAAACTTGTGACTATTCACTGCACAGGTTTCCCTGGAAGCTGTGTTCAACCTTGTGACGATTCACTGTGCATGACAGAGCCACTAATAAGTTTTCTTTTTTCCATAACCAAGAATTCCTCTCCACTGTGGGTGACAGCTCCCTCAATCGTGTCCAGCCAATTTCCTTCACCTGAGCCCTCAGCCCTTCCTCTACCTCCCAAAACCGCGACAGGGATCCTCTTGTCCACATTTTCCTCCCACCAGACTGCACATCCAAATGATTATCCTCTGCCATTTCCGCCACGTGCAGCATGATGCCACCTCCAAATACATCTTCCTCTCCCTGTCAGCCTTCCGAGGGGATCGTCCCCTCTGCAACACCCTGGTCCACTCCTCCATTACCCACCCCACCTCGTCCCCGTCCCACGGCACCTTCCCATGCAAGCGCAGGATGTGTATTACCTCCCTTTTTATCTTCTCTCTCTTCCCGATCCATGGCCCGAAACACTCATTTCAGATGACACAGCCTTTTACTTGTACTTCTCTCAAATTTGTATAGTGCATTCGCTGCTCACATTGCGGTCTCCTCTACATTGGGGAGACCAAACGCAGATTAGTTAAACGCTTTTCTGAACACCTACACTCAGTCTGAAAACGTGATCCTGATCTATCTGTCACTGGCCATTTCAACACACACCCCTGCTGTCATGCCCACATCTCTATCCTTGGATTCCTGCAGTGTTCCAGTGAACATCAACGCAAGATCGAGGAACATCACCCCATTCTCCAGTATGGCACTCTACAGCCTTGCGAGCTGAACATTGAGTTCAATAATTTTAGAGCATGACTGGCCCCCCATTTTTTTATGTTTAACTTTATCTTTCATGTTTACTTGTATTATTTAACTTTGTTTCATCATTCAATTTTTTTTCACCATATTCCTGCCCACTGTGTTTATTCAGCTTTGTGCTTTTGGCTACAGCTTTTGTTTTTCAGTCATTAAACACCCTCTCTGCACTGACGTGTTGTCTTTAACCACGCCATGAACACAGTCTCTTTGCCTTTGCCCCATGACTTCCTGCTCAGTTATTCTCTGTGACACTCTAGTCTATCAACACTTTGCAGTTTGATCTCTTTTGCCCCACCTCCGCTTTATTTGCTTAAACCCTATCACATTTCCAACCTTTGCCGTTTCTGATCAAAGCTCACTGACCTGAAACGTTAATTCTGTTGCTCTCTGTACAAATGCAGCCGGACCTGCTGAGTATTTCCAGCACTTTTAGTCTTTATTTTATAACCCTTTCTTTAGTCGATTTCCAAACTCAGTTTCCATCCCAAGCTCTTGCCTTTACATGGTGCCTCCTTAATGTGTGCCTATCTTTTCCTGAATTCCATGATTGAAGTCCTCCAATCAGACATCCGTCACTGCCACAGTACCATATCAGCTCTTATCAAAAGCACAAATGGCATCCCGTGTGCCTGAAATAAACATCAACTTTTCCTCCTTCAGTTCTCGACTTGTTTGCAGCAATTGACTGAGTTGATCAGTCAATCCTCCAAATCTCTCCACCATCCTCACCGTGTCTGGAACTGCAATCACCTGTTTCCATTCTTATCATTATAATCATCGCCAGAATATCGACATCAGTGGATTCTATTCCAATTTCTGCAGCAGTGTCTCTGTTTATCCCTAAAGGTCTATTTCTCACTTACATACTGTCTTCCAGTGACATCACCCAGAAACAGAATGTCAGTTTCTATATTTGTGCTGAAGACACCAAACACTACCTCACCCTCATATCTCTCGTTCCTCAGTTGTCTCTGGATTGTCACACAGCATGCCGGAAATCTGGTACTGGGTGAACAGCAACGTCCTTCAATTAAATATTGGAAAGGCAGAAGCTATATCCTTTGTTTCTTGCCACAATCTTCACTCTCTAGCCATAATTCCTTTTCCTGGAAAGTGTCGATGACTGAACCCTATTTTTCGCAACCTTGGTCATATAGTAACCTGGAGATGAGCTTACAACCAAAAGACTGCGCCATCGCAATGACTCATTCCGCTGCCCCCGTTTCACCTCAAATGCTGCTGATAACTCATCCGTGCCTTTATCAGCTACTGATTTGAATGTTCAAACACACTCCTGACCCAGCTCCCACATTCTAAGCTCGTATTTTTTCTTCAATTTATTTGGAGGAATCATATTCACTGTGTGCGCTGTCAGAACCAGCTGCTGCCCAAGTTCACTAAAGCTCATGAATCGTCACCAGGGAGGAAATCTGATCTCAAATTCAGGAGCCAATCAAACAGCAGCCAGCACATGTTACCCAACTACCAGTAAGACATGGTCACATGACTAGGCTCTGCACCTGGTCAATTCCACTATCCCTGTCTCCGACTCCAGTTTTTGTCGACCCACGACCAAATCAGGAGCACAGCCTAAACGGTAGGTATCCCGAGTGCCACAGCTCAATTCCTGGCCAGGATTAATACCCCAATCCCTGTCCAGTACCGTTCCACCAAAATCCCGTTGTCCTCATTGCTCCACTGAAATAATTTGAAGAAACTTGGACGACCTTATCAATCCTGTTGTTGAATACACCCTGTCAATCGCAACAATCTGCCAAGCTATAAATCGCTGTGAACTTACTCCACTCCTCCCTTGTCATCTGTTGTCGAACCGTATTTGCTATGCACCACTGTTTCTGCTGTACCGTCAGAGGGTGTTTCCCAATAACCTGTACCCAGGACATCGGGAATTCCAGCACTACATCATTTCGACTCTCTTCTTGTCTTCAACACCCGTCTTGAAATCGATATCACTTACTACGTGCTTATCAATCTCGCACTCTCTATACTTTTCCACCCGCTCTTGATGTCACGTTGTTTTAACCTGCTCTATTTTGTCTTCTGAGATGTCTCTTTGGATGTGTGTAGCGCTTTGTTAATGTAAGTTGTCATGGTTTTGGTCAGCGACCATTTCGCTGCAGGTCACCGGTTTCTTGCCAACCCAACCCTCTACTGTCTGGGTTCACCCACTTCGTTCCTCATTGCAGTGGAATGTGTGTTGGTAAAGTGCACAAGTAAAGGAGGAGAGGAACCATCACTAGACGAGTGATACTGGTCAGCTGTCCCATAACTGCTGGAGCCTGCTTTTTTGGAGGACCTGTGCAATGGGATTTGTGTCATTTTTTTTCAATATATTTGAGCACTAATATCATCTTTCACAATTATTTCCATGCCCAGTAGAACCATGTCAAAGTCATATATTTTAAAATAGAACTTCACTGAGTGTGTCGCATTTTGTAACTGACCTTTCTTTTAAAATGGATCATACGAGCAGCAAATGATGGCCGCCAAAGGTCAGCTGGCCTGATCAGTGAAATTCTAAACAGCCATACTGGCCCACAAGGACAAAATGATACATTCCAGACTAAGAAGTGGCAACTCCATTTATTCTGTGACAATCCAACAGGCAATCCTGTACTGAATGGGGCTTTCTGAAACAAAGACCATAATCAAGCAATAATCCAGATAATGAATAATCACCCTAATTCCAACACCATATTTGGGAAAGGGAAATGTGATAATGCACATGGTATGGTAACCATGTTGGTTTCCTTTTATTTTTTAAGTGCTGTCTGAAGAAAGAGGCAACAGCAGCAGCAGAAAGGGCAGCAAAATCTATGCCTTAATAATTGGAGACTGTAACATGGTGAGGACGCCAAGCCTGTTCCATTTCGAACCCACCAATACTGCAAAGTGACCTCGTGGTACCGAGATTGAAAGCAACCAGGTTTGTGGCCTGGAGAAATTCTATCCCTTCAAGAGAATCCTGAAAGCCACTTCAACACGTGACTCTGGCTGTTGAACTACACTTCAGCAGTGAAGACATCTTTTTTATAAAGTCTGCAATGTGTCTTTTCGAGAACGAGCCATTTGAATTATGAACTATTATTTTGCTTATAAATTGTAAAAGTGCACTATTCTTTTCAGCTGTACTTTCCCTCAGTGTGTTTGTGTATGTCGCTGTGTGAGTGAGTGCTATAGTGTTAGATTTCAGGGTGAGTTTTGAATGAACAGTCCAACAGTGGGTGTGCATTCATGCAATGCAGGACATGTGAAGAGCAGTTTTGGTCTTCAGACAGGAGCTGAAATGCTCACATGTAGCGTGTATATTCGAACAAGAATCACCAGGAAAAGGATAAAGTATAATGGACACATTGATGGACTGGTAATAAAATGCTGCTACTGAGCCAATGTTGCAAATGATTTGTTAATTGAGCATGAATAGCTGCATGGTCTACTTGTGATGAAGAGCAGCTGATACTAATTGTGGAAAGATCAGGGTACATCTGGAATAACCAGTTTACGCCTGGAGAGGGGTCCGGGGGAGCTGGGCTGGAGATGGGAAATGTAGTCTGCACTTATGCTGTATGGAGCATTGTGAATAAAGCTATGGGAAAGTGAGACTGGTTCCTGCTTTGTCCTTTGTCAGAGACATGTTTACCAAATTTGGTAAATAATGGACCTCCATTTTGTGCCTTCCCAGGATCAGATCTTGTAATTGGGATGTTTCATGCTCCTTTGTTGATCTTTGACAGGGCGAGGGATTTGCCTGACTTCAGGCCGTGGAGGGCAGGTGAACGAAATATTCTATGAGGCTAGGAATCCCTCTCTCAGGGTAATTCAAACCAACAAGGAACCTACTCACCGCAAAGTAAAAATCTGCAATGACTGCCACTCATGTGAGGGAGAGGTAGAAGGACGTGGACATGCTTTAGTTGTCAGATTTGCCTTGAAGATTTTTTTGGGGTGTTGTTGAATGTCAAGTTAGTAAGTGTGGAACTGATCCATCCTGATATTGCGCGAAATTGAACATAAAATCACATATATATTTGTGAACAAAATGTAAAACGAGGATGTAGGGGAGAAATAGATCATCCCGAGAACGGAAACGAAATTATTGAAACAGGAAAATGTTTGTATTTACAAAGGATTGAATCTGATTCACCAGAGAGTCCGTGTGTTTGATTTCTGTTTGACATGAATGTGAAATCTGCGGCAGCTTTGTCTTTACAGCCAACTGGCATAGTCATCAGGGTTAGAGGTTTCTTGTTGCTGTTTTTAGGTAACCCAGAAGATACAACGAATTCCTGGGGTGGGAATTATATTACTTACTTTCCATGGAACTCCTTCAATCTGTTGTCAATCACATTCAGAACACTTAGCGAGAGCTGTGCAGTTAACGGCTTTCTCAATCACCGACCAACTGGACCATAAGCTACAGATCCATCAACAGGAAGGTAACGATAGCCCTTCTATTACCCCGACATGCACCACCGCAATTCCCATGTTATTATGATGTACTGCCAAATAGTGGGAAGAGATGGTTCATCTTATTCCCCAGAGTAAGGTTTGCAATCCCCATGGTTCGATGGATAGCAGCATAACTCTCCATATTGTGTCCTCCCCTTTACAATATGTAACTAAGTATTGACGGGGAGTAAACGAGCCTGTATCAGATCTAATCACCCCTCCTCTTGTCCAAATATGATACAACTCTGCGTATTGTCCTTGTTTTCCTGATCATTACAATGTATCTTTTAGATATTATCACAGCCAATCATGAAGTCGTGGCTTGTTTCAGCAAATAGATCAATGACAGTTTATACTTCCTCCATCTATCTGTAATTTGCTACTTTCAATTATTCGGTCAAACATGGAAGCCAGACGAAACTTGCAGGTGTCCATGGGACGAAACTTACTCTGGATGAATGACAGACAAGCTGAACCTGTCTTCGTTCACTACCAACTAAAAACACCACAGTTTTTGTATTGTTTGAATCAGGCTTATGCTCATAAAAGGACATTAAAAATCACATCACACATTAGCCAGGAAATTGCCAAGTGCAACAACTGAGAAACTAACCACCTCCCCTTGATATTTGTCATCGTAGTCACTTCACAGTTACCACATTATCAACATCCTAAGCATTTCCTTTGATGAGAAATGTAATTGTGCCAGCCAGATAAATATTGTTGCTCCAAGAAAAGACCAGACGCTGGAATTTATGCAACAGATAAATCATCCACTGCCTCTTACGTTCGCAATCTACAAGGCATAAGTCAGAAATAATGGAATGCTCTCCGTTTTCCTGCATCTGTGCCGCTTCCAGCAAAACGCAAGCGCCTCAGGAAGATCCAAGCAAGTGAACTCACCTGATGTGCACCTGATGCACCACGTTAACACTTAACCCCTTCCACTACCAGCACACAGTGGCTGCCGTGTGTCCCATACACAATATCACAATTCAGGAAGTTACTAAATTTACTTCGACAGCTCGTTTTCTAGCACGCGACCTCTCACACCTAAAAGGATAAGTGGGCCAGACGCATGGAAACATGGACACCCGCAAGTTTCCTCCAAGCCATACACATCCTGAGTTGGAACGACGTCACAATTTCTTCACTGTTGCTGGGTCAAAATCCTGGAACTTCCTTTCTAATTGCACTGCGGGTGTGCCAAAAGCAGATGTAGCCCAGTGTTTCAAGAAGGTGGCTCTCCACCACGTTCTAAAGGCAAACAAGAGATGGATAACAAATCCCAGCCTCGCCAGAAATGCCCTCATCCAAGTAACAAGAAGGGAGATCCTTCAACTTGCTGCCGCAGGCTAAGCCCACATTGGTGCCCTAGCCGGCCCGGAAATCAGCATCCTCCCCTTGTATCCAAGCCATCAGAAACCTGCTGCCGATCACCTCTGAAATATTGGCTGCTCTCACACTTTGCTTCCACAACCTTAATCCCGCCTTCCTCACTTCGACCCTCAATCTCCATACTGTTCTCCTTACCAATCGACCCACTTCCTTCCACCGCAACCTCCAGGCATACCGAATGCCACAGCTCTGATCCTAATCTGGTCAAGGACGCATACCCTTGAACTCTGCCTTCTTGCCAAATTCCACATTTTTGCAGTGGTTCTGGTGAATCAATTTGAAGAACTTTGCCAATTCCTAACATTCATTTCATGGTCCACTCCCTGCCCAGCTCAGTGATCAGCCACAGCCATAGATCTCTGTGCACATTCTCCACCGCTTATGAATAAATGATCTCCAATTAAAATGGTGATGAGAAGAAAGTTCTTCTCTTGAAAGTTCCATCGCATTTAGAATTCACTTACCCAGAAGTCAGTGGAGTCTGGGTATTGAATATATTCAAGGCTGGTTTAGACTGACTTTTCATTTACGGGGGAGTGAAGACTTACTGCTGTATGGCAGAAAATTGGAATGCAGCCATGTTCAGATCACCATTATGGTATTGAATGGCAGAAGATCATCTATGGGCTGAAGGGTCTACTCCCGCTTTTATTTCTAAAGACCTTATCGTCATAGGTGAGAGGAAATCTGTTGCATCTCTTGCACTTGAATAGAAAGAAGCTGCGGGCAAGGAAACTTGATTTTGAGTGTGACGGAAGAATGAACAAAGATATTTTGTTCGCGATTTTAGGTGGACATGGTGGAAATGGAAGAGGATGATGTGTTGAAGGTGGAGGCTTTGCAATGGAAAGTGAGAATAAGTGAATTAATATCATGGTTCTGGGAGGTAGGGAAGGAGGTGAGGACAGTTACTCGGGTGATGGAACAGATACAGCTGAGGCCTCTGCAAAACTAATGTGAGGAGTGCACGGTTAATGCGAAATGAAGAGACTGCAGAAGGTTTGGTATGGAAGATGGCATCGTTGGACAAACAGAAGGCGATGAGGATACTGAGAGAATGGAAGTTGCTATTTACGCAAAGCAGAGTTGGAGGAAGTGTGGTCAAAATAACTGTGGGAGTTGGTAGATCACAGTAAATGTTGATGCAGAGCCTGTCCATTTAAATGGAGAGAGAGAATTCGTGGAAGAGAAGTGAAGGGTCACAGATGGACCGTTTTCAGGTGAGGGAAGGACAGATATTTCAATGCAATTCTGATTACATTTTCGAGCTCAATGTGAAAGAAGGTTTTGACACAAATCCAACTATCAATGTATCCGATAAAGAGGTTTAAAAGGGAACAGTAGTTTCTAATAGCTTGTGAGGGACAGAACGATATTGAAAATCTTGACATTGTGCCCAGTTCTCGGCACCGAACTTGAGGAACAATGTGTAGGCTTTAGAGTGGGTGTAGAAAATGATCAAGGGAAAATTTCCAAGTGTGACAGTTGTTTTATGCCGACAGATTAGAGAATCAAATTGAGAGAAAGGTTGAAAGAGTTGTTCCAACCCACGGGCGGTTTAAACAGAGCAGACACAGAGAAACTGCTCTCATTGGCGACGTGGCGAAAACCAAAGGACATGTGCTTAAGGGATTGGCAATAGAATCAATCGCGACATAATGGAAAACGTATATTTCCACAGCATGTGTTGAGAATATGAAATGAAATGTCTGAGTGTGTGGTGAATACAGATTCAATCAGAAGCGAACTGAATAAAGAACTGAAGAGAAAAGCAATGCAGGTCAGTGAGGAGGAGATGTGGAAGTCAGATTAGCTGAGCTGCCTGGTCAGAGAACAGCCACGGACAAGACAGACCAGATGGCCAAATGCTGTGATGCAACCATTCTATGTTCCTTTTTCTTTTAATTTATTAATTGTTGAACAGAATTGTACAGCTAAAGGGAGCACCCAAAGTGTAGACGAACATCCCTCAGAGACTTCTCTGACGTTAGGAATTTAATTTCTGAATAGTTATGCAGAATGAAGGTCTTCTCTGAAACAACGTGTGATCTACAGATGGGACTCATGATTTCTGTAGGACTTCCTTGATTTCTGTTGAACACAGCTTCCAGTTATGATTCGTTGCTTATTGTTATCAGATTTGCCCAGTCTTGGGGGGTGGGGATGGGGATGGGTCTAATTCAATCTTAGTGCAAAATATATTCCATCAAAAGGGAATTAACACAACTGTCATGATCTGTTTGTTCAAAGATTAAGAAAAATTGTTTGAACAATTTTGCTACCTCAGTATCCCCATGGAGATCCAGGAGGGTATAAAGTTAATGCACTGGGAATGTGTCACCTGAGAATTTATTTCAGAGATATTACCTGCAGCACGAACAGACCGATCACTCCAAGCAGAAAATGCACCGACCAATTCAATGGGTGAGGAAAATATTCGGTATGATCCTTGCTATCATTGGCGTTCCTGGTAAGTATCTCTAACCAATGAAGTTTTGTAAATCTGTGTATGAGCTGGTTTCTTCCATTAACATGGCAATAATAATATTACATGAGATCGAATGGTTACAGTTACACAGACACACATTCAATAATATAATTGCATTAATTTTCTGAATTATCTGTGCAGTTTTAATCTATTGTCTCAACTGTTTATAGCTCAAGGCACTCTGCATTATAAAGTTATTGAATTATGTGGAGTGTTGTGTTCTGTAGAATCACAGCTCAAAGCAGGAAAATCTCAGAGGGTAAGGATTACTGCAATTATCTGCTAATGTACCATTATACAGTGTGTGTGCACTAAGTGGTGTGGAGCACCTGACCTCAGCGATCATGTATAACTGGGAGTCTCTGTCACTCTAGAGCTGCACTGATTGTGGCAGACTAAATGATGTGAACAACGTAAAACTAGGGACCATGTATTTCCTGGAGTATCTGTCATTGTATTCAGTGCTGGTCCCCAGTTTACACTTACTCTAAGTAGAGTTGTTGACAGCACTATCAGGTGCTGATTAATTTCCATCGCGAGCACAGTCCTGAGAAGCGTTTGGTCATGACTGCACTGCAATAATAAATAATCCTCTTCAATATTACGAAAGACACTGCTGACTATGACTTGTTAATAGACAAGCAACTGATTTTCCAGCACAGAAACCGGGCATTCGGTACAACTAGATTCGGACTGTTTTCCTGCTCTGCACGATCCTCTCTTCATTCCAGCTCATCCAATCCTATCAGCATATCCTTCCAATCCTGCCTTCCTCATGTAGTAACCTCGCTTCTTCTTATTTGTTTTTCCATTGCAATACGTCTCAATTCCACGTTCTCAGCACTCCAAGTAAATAGGTCTCTCTTGAATTCCATCGTGCATTTATTGATGACCATCTTATTTTGAGGAAATACTGAACTGGTCACCAGCAAAGGTGGAAATATCAGGTCCACGTTTTCCATCTCTAATCCCTACATAATTTCAAAGGCCTCCATTAGTTGGACACACATCCTTCTTTTATCGACAGAATAGAACCACAACATCCCCTGATAATTATAATCTGACAGTTATGGACTTTTTTGTGAAGAATATGTGCTGCTGTTGGTTGCCCTGGATACTTTTATAATTTGTAGCCCAGAAGAGTACATTATCATTTATGTGTTCAATCACAAATACAAACACTAGAGCTGTTAGCGACGGGAAGAGGGCGGTAGAGAGCAAGAGGATCAGAAGTAAATTAGCAGAAATCAAAAAAAGGTAAAGAGCAGCGAGCAACGGGAAAGAGGTGAACTTCGTAAAGGGGTCAGGAGGAGAATGATTGCTCTCCCTAAAGGAGCTGATGTGAAAGAAGCTTGAACTGGATATGAAAGCCATCATTAAACAAGAACCATGCAGTTTAATAAGTATTCTAACTGACTTGACCAATTAAATATATCTGTAGAAGAAAGCATTTGTATTTCAGAACAACATTTATTCCTGATATTCCACTGGACACAATTATTCTTAATTATTTTGGCACCCAGGGATAGTTGAGGTGAATTGTTTACGATAGTTGACATTGTTGAGAAGAAGATGAAACATTGCTAATACAACTGTTTTGTATCTACAAGGATGTGTTACTTGTTGACAGAATGACATTTTCACTCTAGTAGCCTAGGAAATAAACGATGGACATGCTTTTAGCGTACTCCACTCTCATTACAGAGGCGCGGAGACAATAGACGAACGTTACATTAAACTAACGAAGAGGTAATTCAAAGTATTTCATAACAAGAAATCGGAAGCCCAAACGATGGAAACTCAGAGTCTTTGCTGGTGCAGTTTACAATGGTGTCTGTGGTGTAATTATTCTGAAACACAGTTCAACGTAATGTCAATTCATAGACAGGAGAACAGAGACATCGCCTGTGCTGGCAAAATTCAGGAAATCCTGGCCTTGAAGGATAAGAAACTTCCATGTTGTCTTCATTGTTTTTTTGTTAAGTATTTATAACATTTTGTCGAATAAATTATACTGGATTCTTAAGTAGCCATTATCTGTAACTTGTTAGGTCAGGCACAACTGAGGACCCCATTGTAATAAATTGAAAATTCAGAACTGAGAATTTTTAAATAAAATTGTTCTAAACATCAAAACCCCAAAATATGCAATGGTGCAACTTGGGGCCAGCCGTTGAAAAAGGCTTAAGCGAAATGACTAGCTGTGAAGTTGAGTGGAATCTTGCTCTGATTAGACTGACCAACTTTTTTTCATTCAAGGAAGGGAATTCCTGAGCGGAACAACCAGACATAGATCCGCAAGACCTGTGAATAAGATGTCATTTGAATTACGAGCTAAAAGATTGGTCAAAAACATGGAACGAATATCAGCGGAAAAGAGGAATAACTTAGTATTTTAAGCTTCCAAGAACAATAGAATCATAGAATCATAAAATGTTTAAGGCACAGAAAGAGACCACTTTGACCCATCGTGTCTGTGCCAGCCGAAAAAGGATCCACCTATTCCAATCCCACCTTCCAGCATTTGGTTCCTAGCCCTGCAGATTATGGTAGTTGAGGTGCATATCCAGTCTCCTTTTCAGTGATTTGAGCATGTCTTCCTCAACTACCCTTTCAGGCAGTGAGGTCCAGATCCCTACCACCCTCTGGGTGAAGTAGGTTTTTCCTCATCTCTCCTCTATTTCTCTAGCAATCAGTTTAAAGCTATTCCCCCTGGTCCCTGACCCCCCTGCTAAGATGAATAGATCCTTCACGTCTGTCATATCCAGGCTCCTCAAGATTTTGAACATTGCAATCAGATCTCCCCCCAGCCTTCTCTGTTCCAAGGAGACTAAACCCAGCCTATTCAATCTTTCCTCCTACTGCACTTTTTCCAGTCCTGGCAACATCCTCGTTAATCTGCTTTGTACCCTCTCCAGTGCAATTACATCTTTTCTGTAATGAGGTAACCAGAACTGTACACAGTACCTAAGTTGTGGCCCAACCAATGAGTTAGACCGTTCCAGCATAACCTCCCTGTTCTTATATTCTATACCGCAGCTAATAAAGGAAAGAATTCCCTATGCCTTCTGAACCACCTTATCGACCTGTCCTGTGACCTTCAGGGATCACTGCACATTAACATCAAGGTCCGTCACTTCCTCGACACTTCTCAGTATTTTCTCATTTATCTTGTACTTCTTTGCCTTGTTTGACCTCCGAAAATACATCAGCTCGCATTTGTCTGGCTGGAATTCCATTTGTCACTTTTGTGCCCATCTGACCAGACCATCAATATCTTCCCACAGCCTAGAGCTATCCTCCTCGCTATCTACCAAACAGCTAATCTTCGTCTGGTCTGCAAACTTCTTGATCATTCCCCCTACCTTTACGTCCAAATCGTTAAGATATACGAGAAAAAGCAGGGTACCCAGTACTGAGCTCCACGGAATACCACTGGAAACAGACCTCCAGTCATTAAGACACCCTTTGTTTCCTGCCACTAAGCCTATTTTGTACCCACCTTGCCGCATTTCTCCGAATCCCATGGGGATTTTTTTCACCAGTTAGCCATGTGGAACCTTGTCACAAGCTTCGCTAAATTCTATGTTGACCACATCAGCTGCTCTACCCTCATCTATCTTCCTTGTTTCTGCTTCAAAAAATGTAATCAAGTTGGTCAAACAAGATCTTACCTTAACAAATCCATACTGACTATCCTTGATTAACCTGTGTCTTTCTAAGTGACAGTTTATCCTGTCTCTCTGAATAGATTCCAATAAATTGACAACTACTGAGGTTAGGCTGACTGGCCTGTAGTTATTCAGTCTATCCTTCACTCCCATTTCAATCAGAGGTGCAACGTTACCAATTCTCCAATCCTCAAGCACCGCACCCCTGTATCCAGTGTGGACCACGGTGCTGAGGACTCTTTGGATAGCATGTTTAGCGAGGTAATGTCTGCACAGGCAGAAAAGGGATGGCTGTCCACCAGGAGGAGTAGTAAGCGCTGGCAGTTAGAAATGGAGTCCCCTGTGGCCATTCCCCTCTCAAACTGATATACTGTCGGGGGTGGGGGGGTTGCGGGAGGGGGGCGGTGTGGCCTCTTAAGGGAAAGCAGCAACAGCCAAGTTCGTGGCACCACAGATGGCTCTGTTGTACAGCAGGGCAGGAAAAAACTGGGAGATCCATAGTGATGGGAGATTCAATTGGAAGGGGAGCAGACAGGCGTTTCTGTGGCCACAAACCGAGACTCCAGGATTGTGTGTTGCCTCCGCGGTGCATGGGTCAAGGATTTCTCAGAGCGGCTTTTTCAAGGAAAATGCATGTTATCCCTTAAGGACTCTACTCGTTTAGAAGTGGTTCGAATTGGTTTGAACATGTTTGTCTTTGCCCTTTGCCTTTAAAAAGAGAGGTGGGATGTCATTACATCCAGAGAACCTTGGTTCCACCACTTTAAAACGAGTAGAGTTAACCCTTTCCGCTGGCAACATAACAAGCACCTTAAAACATTTGCAACATTTTTGACAGCATGTTAATATTTTGATCTGAAGTATTGGCCTTTTTAAAAAAAAAGTCGGGAATTGGCATTAATTCATTCATGCATTTGTTTCTATTTGTTATCTCCCTAGAGTAAGCTTTTTTTAAAAATTATTTGCTGTCAACTTCCATAACAAATTTAGACATTACTCTCTCTGATAAATTCATCTGAAACCACGAAACATGGAAATAATTATTTATGATAGTTAAATCAATAATGAATAAATTAATATGAGTTGCTATTCCAAGCACTCAAAAGGAAATTTACCTGAGTTTAAAGGGCTTTAAGCATACATAATTTTCAAAAAAGTTCATGGAGTACTGTATAGGTTGTTGCTGAGTACTGAGGAAAACCTTTTTTTAATGTAAACAAGTGGAAGATATTGTCAACTGACGACACCATTATTTGAATTTGGGAAACTTAGAATGAAAAACAATATCAGTATAATTTGGTGCATTTTCTATCCATAGTAAAGGGGTATCTGAGGTAAATAATAAACCAGCGTGCATAATCTGTTGTTTTAATTGTATGTATTTACATGATAATAGTTTAGGAATTAACAGCACTCCTGTGAAAGGATAGTGACTGTCATCGAGTGAGGTGATCAGCAGGTGGGGTGACTGTCTTCAATCTAAGGAGTGTCAATGAAGTTTTAACAGATAATAACATTCTTCATCATCAGAAGTCATTCGGGGTTATGATATTTCAGAAGGTAAGAAAATGTAAAATTTGTACAGACCACACCACTCATGAGCTGGAGAACAGAAAGAGTGATCAACAACAATAATGAGATTAAGGAGGAGGAACATTTTGTTCTGTGGGGAATTGGAGGTTCTTGGAATGGTGCTTGAAAATGTCTAACGTTGCTTAATGCTCGTAATAATTAATGAGTGGACTCATTAAGGAAATAAATAGTCAATTTCATACTTTGTGAATGATAACATGATTAGGAAATGGTTCGTAACCTTTCCTTGAATTCACATTTAAACATCCATCGACAATATAAATGTGCTAAGGTGGGGTAAAATCAGTTGAGCAGCATTTATCTTTAAATCGGCAACTATTGTATTGTAACTTGCAATATGTCATTTGAGTTATAAGAGAATCCAGTTTCTGTTTTACCCTAACTTATATCAAGCAAATAGAAGGGAAGCTATTCCAGTATGACCACTAGGATTTGGAAGTGCAACAACAGCTGAGACAAAGGCAAAGGAATGATTATTGAAGGAATCAAATGAATAGACAAACAAAACATGGCAAGTCGTGGAATCAAATGGAATGTTGATTCTTGAAAATAAAAGAAGCATTTTAAATATTGTATTGGATAATAAAGTTTCTTCAACAGTTGGTGAGTAACAGTTGTTAGAGAATAACTCCAAATAGCTGGGTTGGTAACTAAAGGTAAAGGGAAAGGTCAACAGTTCCTTTTTCCTTAATATAATAGGTAGGTTGTTTTTTTAAGGGAATCAAGGTCCCTAGTGTAAATTATCTAATTGTTGGGTAATTTAAGGGTATAAATTAAGGGTAAGTCATGGCATGGCAGCTCGGCAACCTGGAATGCTCCTCCTGTGTAATGTGGGAAGCCAGGGGCACTTCCAGTGTCCAGGGCGAACACGTGTGCAGGAAGTGTCTTCAGCTGCAGCTACTCGAAATCCGCGTTTTGGATCTGGAACTGCAGCTGAGGACACAGTGGAGCATCCGCGAAGCTGAGATCATCGTGGATAGCACGTACAGGGAGGTGGTCACACAACAGGTAAAGACGGCTCATGCAGAAAGTAAATGGGTGACCGCCAGGCAGAGTAGAAGAACTAGGCAGGTAATGGAGGAGTCCCCTTGTTCCATCTCCACATCGATATTCCGCTTTGGACACTGTTGGGGGAGATAATATCCCAGTGGAACGTGGCAAGCGCCAAGTCTGTGGCACCACGGGTGGCTCAGCTGCACAGGAGAGGAGGAAGAGGTGTGGGGGAACTATAATAACAGGGGTTTCTATCGTATGGGGTACAGACAGGCGTTAATGTGGCCGCAAACGTGAATACAGGATGCCTGGTGCGAGGGGCAAGGATATCACGAAACGGTTGCAGGACATTTTGAAATGGTAGGGTCAACATTCAGAGATCGTAGTACACATTAGTACCAACGACATAGGTAAAAAGAGGGATGAGGTCCTGCAACAAGTATTTAGGGTGCTAGGCAGCAGATTAAAAAGCAACACTTCAAATGTTCTAATCTCTTGATTACTCTCGGTGCAACGCGCTAGTGAGTAGAAGAATAGGAGGATAGAGTAGATGAATGTATGGTTGAGTGGATGGTGCAGGAGGGAGGGGTTTAGTTTCCTGGATGACTGGGTCTGTTTCTGGCAAAGGTGGGACCCGTAAGGCTGATGTATTGAGGGCGCTGATTCGCACATGGGAATATATTATTGCTATCATTGTAGTTCTGAGGTTAGTTTTGCCTGTGCCTCTATCTGCCCCAATGCTTTCTCTTCTCTGTCTCCATTTAAAACTTTAAAAAAGCATGCCACACAGAGCAATGTGATTTGCGTTATTTGAAATGGTGAGGCACATTCAGCAGCTTGTTCCCAATTTGAAGAGGGTGTTTCGCCCTTTTTGGGGAGTGAGATCTGGCTATTGTCATATTTCTGCTTGTGGGATCTTGCTGTGCATCAATTGCCCTGCAGCATTTCCTACATGACAACAATGAGGACACTTTAAAGTTTAGCTTTCTGAGAGTCTTATTGTGGCTTTCTCTGTGGTTTTACAATAATTTTACAACAATTACAAAAGCTGAATGCGAAGCTGTATAAAGGCTTGTTATAAGTTTAAAGATAGAGTTCATCATTTTCTGAGGACTGTGATGGGATATCTGGCTATTATCACATTGTGGGATTCTGCTGTGCATACAATCCCTGCATCAGTTCCTCCATTGCAGATGAGGCAGAAACAGATGGAATGAAAAAGAGGGTGAGTGAGAAACATCTGGAGGTGGCAGCTTAAACGCAAAACGAGAGAGACAGGCGGAGTGTGGGTGAGGGAGGGAAGGCAGAGAAAGATGGAGAAAGGCAGAGAGAGAGAAAGAGACAGAGAGAAAGAAAGAAATCAACAGTTAAAAGCTTGATGGACTGAATTTTGAAGTGTCACCATTGTTGGGATCTTGCTGTGCACAACGTGCCTGCAGAATTCCATGCATTGTCACAGTGACTGTATTTTAGAAGTGAATACATTGTGCGTAAAGCTCTCCTGAAGGCCAGGAATTAAAGTCCTGAGCTTGAAGCCGGTATAACTCCCGAATAATGCTGGTGTTTCGGGCAGTGCCGTGAATTTGAGAGTGAAATGAAATTGGTAGCAGCCATTTGAATTGAGAATGAGGTTCTGAGAGTGGATTTCTCTCTCTCTCTCTCTCTCTCTCTCTCTCTCTCTGAATGAGAGTAACAGGAGGAAGAGAGACGCAGGAAAGTGAAGGACACATGATGGGAATCAGAGGGGGAGAGAGGGGTATCAGACTGCTGCTTGTGGGATATTGCTGTGCACAAATGGCCTACAGCATTTCCTATATTGCAACAGTGATGGCCACTTTAAAATTAATTCATTTGATTTTCAAATGCTTCCGTGAATCAGAAATTAAATGGTTGAAATGTTAAGGTTTGTAAAGGCTTGTTATCATTCCCAAATAATGTTGGTGTTTTCAACTGTTGGCTGAATTTGACAGTGAAATGAAACGCCTGGGGGACATTTGATTTCAGATTTCCAGGGATGAGAATGTGGATTTCTCTCTCTCTATCCTTCTCCAGGAGAGGGGATTGGGGTCGTCAGTGTTCGTGTAATTTTACAATGAGGCAGAAACAGATGTAGAGAGACACGCACAGAAACAGAGAGAGAGAGAGAGAGAGAGAGAGAGAGAGAGAGAGAGAGCAGGAAATTACATGGTAAACACATCCACACTTCCCAGATGTGTTTGTAAGTCGGGGAGTCACTGAGAGATTGTTTTATGTCAGTGAGTGCGAGAAAGAGCCCTGGGCTCTTGCTGTGCTTTATTTCTGTTCAAAATGCTTTGTTTTCTTTGAATACATTTTATTTCTCTTATTCCCAAGGAGAATCTTTTCGGAAGCTGCAGCTGTGATGATGCAGAGGGAGAATCTTTTGGCAAATTCATCTCGGGATACAGCAAAGAAGACTGTGTGATTTCGGGGCTGATAGAAAAACAAAGTTCTGGAAATGCTCAGTATTTCCAGCACGGTTTTTAGTTCAGATTTCCAGCATCCGCAGTATTTTGAATTTGTGCTTTCGGGGGTCTGTGGATTTTTTTTTTTACCACAAGGGAGGGGGCTGGAGGGTGCTTCCGAAGGAAATAGTTTTGGAAGCGCTGCTCCTGAACAGTCAATGTAATCCTGTAGATTTCCCTCCCTCCATCTCCTGCTGCAACTTGTTCCCTGCACCATCCTCCTTGTTCCTAGCTCTGTTTCTTCACACCTTTAAATCCCTATCTCTGCATCTCTCAACATCCTTTCTATCTCTGACCCTATCCAGAGTCTTGCAGTTTTCCATTGTCACTCTGTTTCTGCGACTCTCTGCATCTTTATCAGTATCACTCTCTCAGTCCATTTCTTCTCTCAGTCTCTTCCAAATCCCTGAATGTTTCCATCTCCCCACTTCCTTTCCCGCAAGATTATTTCTGCATCACCACCCCCTTACGCCCACCCCGTCGTGGTGCACCCCTCGCTATTCAGCAAACACATCTTACATTGTATCTCTGCCCTCTCCTCATCTTTCTGTCTATCTATCTCTCTCTTTCTCTGGGATCTTTCTCAATATCTACATCTCTCTGTGTATGTTTCCATTTCTCTCTCTCTCTCTCTCTCTCTATTTCACTCTGTTGCTCTCTCTGCCTTTCTCGTTATTTCTGACCCTGTGTTCTCAGTTTCTCTCTCACTGGTTTCTGACTACCTGCATGTCATTCTCCATCTCCCTTTCCATTTATTTCACTCTCTCTCTGTTCTGTCCGAATCCTGGGATCTGTTTTCTGTGTCTCTGCTTCTCTGTCTGTGGGTGGATTTGAACTCGCTGCCTTGGTGTTTACAGGGTGATTGTGAGCAGGGATCCTGTTTTCCATCTCTCCCATCCCTTGAAGTGAAAACATGGGAGAGATGCTGAACGGGCAGCCGATTCACAACCACCCTCCTCCCCTCCACCCTGTTTTGCATCATTGGCACCAGGTTCAAGTCCATCCTCTCTGTGTATCTGCTCCCTGACTGTCTCAGCGTGTCTCCTTGTGGCTCAGTGGGGGAAGGGACAAATCAGCCATGATCTAACATGGGTGAAACAGGCTCAAATGGCTGAATGGCCTACTCCCGTCCCTGTAACAGTCAGTGTGTGTGTGTTTGTGTGTGTCTCCGTCTGTTTTATTTCCTGAAGCCGATGGGGAGAACGGGTGAAACACCTTTCTGCAGATAGGGATGTGTCTGTGGCTGGGATCGTCCTGTGTGTTAAAGGCTCAGAATGCCAGTTAACCTCTGGAGTTCCTTGCTCTATGCCCGCCCCTGTGCTTTTCCGGACAGGAGTTAAAGGTGTCGGGGGTCTGGGAGCTAGTTGATGGAATTCCAGTGGCTTTTCCAGACCAGGAATTAAAATGAATGAAAGATTGTTGGGACTCAGAGCCAAACCTGGGAAAGTGATGGAGGTTGTAATAACACGGGGTGGGAGTGGGGAGGTGCAGGCTGTTCACGGGGGAGATGATACAGGGTGGAAATTGGTAGAGTGGGGAGTTTCACAGGACAAAGAGGGTATTAAGAAAGAGAGGAGTTTTTACAGTGGGTGCAGGGGGGAGTATTAGAGGGCAATAATCACAGAGGGAATGAGATATGTTAAAAATGGAGGGGGAGGATTCTCCAGGATTAAAATATGAGGTGGAAGTGGGGATTCTCCAGGCTTAAAATGGGTCGGGAAAGTGGGGATTTGCCTGGTTTAAAATGGGAGGGGGAAGGCGGATTGTCCAGTTCTTTCATGAGGGGTGTTTAAATGTGGGACTGTTCATAGAGTAGATGGGGGTTAATTTCTCTGGGTGCTGTTCACAGCAGGGGTATTAGATGGGGGTCTGTTCCTGGGGTTATATAGATGGGGGGCTGGTCACAGGAAGGGTATAAGATGGGGGTCAGTTCCTGGGGGTGGTTCGATGGGGATCTGTTCACAGGAGGGGTATTAGATGGGGGTCTGTTCCTGAGGTTATATAGATAAGAGGATCTGGTTGCAGGAGGTGTATTGGATGGGGATATTTTTCTGGGGGTTATTAGATGGGTGTCTGGCCACAGGAGGGTATTTAAATGGGAGTCTATTCCTGGTGGTACTTAGATGGGCATCTGGTCACAGGAAGGGTATTTAAATGGGAGTTTGTACACAGGTGGTATTTAGATGGGTGTCTGTTCTCAGGATGGGTATTTAGATGGGAGTCTGTTCACAGGAAGGGTATTAGATGGGGGTCGGTTAACATGAGGATGTCAGATAGGGGTCTGTAGTCCAGCGGTATTTACATGGTGGGTGGGGGGAGCTATTCACAGGCGTGAATAAATTACAGGGGGATATAAATTGTGGGGGGGGATATAAATTGCTGGGGGATATAACTTGCATGGGGATATAAATTTTGGGGAGATATAAAAATTGTGGTGTGGATATAAATTGTGGGGTAGATATAAATTGCGGGTGGGATATAAATTGCACTGGGGGGATATAAATTGCGGGGGTGATACAAATTACGCGGGGGTTTAGGGTTAGGAAAAGAAAGAGAAAATGAAAGCTAGAAAGAGAGATAAAGAAAGAAAAGACGGAAAGAGACAGAGAAACAGAAAAGAGAGAAAATGTCAGAGAAATAGAGGAAGGAGAGAGAGAGAGAGAGAGAGAGAGAGAGAGAGAGAGAGAGAGAGAGAGAGAGAGAGAGAGAGAGAGAGAGAGAGAGAGAGAGAGAGAGAGAGAGAGAGAGATACAGAGAGAGAAACACAGATGGAGAGATTGAGAGAGGGACATTGAGGAACAGAGAGAGAGAAGCAGAGACAGAGAGAATAACAGAGAAAGAGAGAGAGAAACACACAGAGGGAGAAACAGAAAGAGAACACGAGAAACAGAGAGACAGAGAAACAGAGAGAAATAGACATACAGATAGAAAAATATTGATAGAGAGATTGAGAAAGAGATTGATGGAGAGAGATTGAGAGAGAGATTGAGTGAGAGAGACTGAGTTAGAAGGAGGGGGAAAGGCAGAGAGAGACAATAAAGATGTCATACTCACTATCCACACGGTCTCCGCTCCATTGTTGGAATCGAACACTTTCCCTCCGTCAGCTCGTCCATGGGGAAAAGATCCCGGAGAGGGAGATTGGAGTGGGAACTGGCGAAAAGGGTCAGGACTGGGACAGAGAGAGCGGGATTCAGACTGGACACACACACACACACACACACACACACACACACACACACACACACACACACACACACACACACACACACACACACACACACTGTAATCAGCTTGCAATTCACATGGGCACAGAGACACAGAGACTGAGACACAGAAACTCACCTTCACAAACCAGCCACATGGAAAGAAAGAATGGAGGCTGATGTTGTCCTAATAAATCCCAGATCCTGTGACTCAAAACAGCCATTCTACCCAAAATACAGTTCGTCCAACTAGCTCTCAGCTTCCTCCATCTGTATACTGCCTCCCGGGTATGGAACAGTCCAAGGTGAGTCTCTGTGTAAACAGGGAAAGGGAGAGAGAGGGATATTCCAGCCATATCCTAAATGGACAATTCTCGACAGAAAGCTGACTGTCTGTCTGTCTTTCTCTCTCTCTCCCTCCGCCCAACACCTCATTAACAGAGCAGAAAAGCTACTGCAATTTAAAACCTGGAGGGGCCGGTTTGGAGAATGACTATGTAACACTAATTGTATTAACTGTCTTTCACTATTCGCCTCCACTTAACAGAACGATCAGAAAATGAATGAGAATGTCTCACTGCAGTTCCATTGAAATTCTGGCAGTCAGTTTTTGAAGGAGAGGCCGGTTTGTCTGTAGTATGAACAAGCAGTTTTTATTCGCATTTTCGTTTTCACTGTGTGATAACGACTGAAACTAGAGCCAGGTTAATGATGCAGCCAAGAGAACTTTCACATCTGCTGACATTTCACACATTTCTGACCCACATTTCCAGTTATATTTGTCAATGATTCTTTGTACTTTATCTGATGCTGCTGTATTAATGCATTAGCCTGTAACCAATTGAAAAAAAATCTTGTTTAATGTCACAAGGGTTTTCAAAGTTGGGAAATTGACATTTACCACAAGTTCTATGAAAGATCTTCCACTTTTCACATCCAGTTAATATAAACCTCAGCGATGACGACGTCCACATTCTGACAAAGAATTTTTGCTGCTGTAATGATGTTTCACTAGTTTCCATTTGCTGCCTGACTTTTTCTTCCCTCTGCTGCCCTGGGGTATTCAGAGATGATTTTTGTTCATCGGTTATCCACATTCAGGGGGTTCCAGCTCCTCTGCAGCTGCTGTCCTGGATAAATTAATTGTATTCTAAATCTTTCCCTCAGTTTGGAGACATGAGGGAAGACTGTTTGCACTAGCAGAGGGGAGAAACAAATAGGCAAGGAGCTGCTCTGGTCTGGAATTCACATTCTGACAAGTTTCTGAAAGCAGATTCGATATTAACTTAGAAAAGACAATCGAATCAAAACTTCAATTAGAATTAGAACATTACAGCGCAGTACAGGCCCTTCGGCCCTCGATGTTGCGCCGACCTGTGAAACCATCTGACCTACACTATTCCATTTTCATCCATATGTCTATCCAATGACCACTTAAATGCCCTTAAAGTTGGCGAATCTACGACTGCTGCAGGCAGGGCGTTCCACGCCCTTACTACCCTCTGAGTAAAGAAACTACCTCCCACATCTGTCCTATATCTATCACCCCTCAACTTGAAGCTATGTCCCCTCGTGTTTGCCATCACCATCCGAGGAAAAAGACGCTCACTATCCACCCTATCTAACCCTCTGATTATCTTATATGTCTCTATTAAGTCACCTCTCCTCCTCCTTCTCTCCAACGAAAACAACCTCAAGTCCCTCAGCCTTTCCTCGTAAGACCTTCCCTCCATACCAGGCAACATCCTAGTAAATCTCCTCTGCACCCTTTCCATAGCTTCCACATCCTTCCTATAATGCGGTGACCAGAACTGCACGCAATACTCCAGGTGCGGTCTCACCAGAGTTTTGTACAGCTGCAGCATGACCTCGTGGCTCCGAAACTCGACCCCCCTACTAATAAAAGCTAACACACCATATGCCTTCTTAACAGCCCTATTAACCTGGTTAGCAACCTTCAGGGATTTATGCACCTGGACACCAAGATCTCTCTGTTCATCGACACTACCAAGAATCTTCCCATTAGCCCAGTACTCTGCATTCCTGTTACTCCTTCCAAAGTGAATCACCTCACACTTTTCCGCATTAAACTCCATTTGCCATCTCTCAGCCCAGCTCTGCAGCCTATCTATGTCACTCTGTACCCTACAACATCCTTCGGCACTGTCCACAACTCCACCGACCTTAGTGTCATCTGCAAATTTACTAACCCACCCTTCTACACCCTCTTCCAGGTCATTTATAAAAATGACAAACAGCAGTGGCCCCAAAACAGATCCTTGCGGTACACCACTAGTAACTAAACTCCAGGATGAACATTTGCCATCAACCACCACCCTCTGTCTTCTTTCAGCTAGCCAATTGCTCTGAGTTAGAGGACATAAGCTACCAGCATAGAGAGAGAAGTGGGAGAAAGAGGGAGATGTCATAATGTTAGTGATTAAGAATTCAACACAACCTATTTAGAAAGTTTTTATTTGTAAATGATTGTTGAGTTTTATTTGATGCTGTTGTTTTGTTTATGCATTATCTTTCATCACTCAAAATAATTTTCCTAATAGGAACCAGTGTTACAAATGTTTACATAGTAGGAAAAGAGCCATTTAACAATAATTGTGTTGAAATTATATTATTCAGCATCTCATGTTTACAGAAAGTAAACTTATCAAACATTTTGAAGCTTTCAGACTCTCAGTCACACTGAATCTCCCATCAGCAATGGCTCACCATCTCCATCTGCTGGTGCCGCTGTCTCACTGCAGTTACTGTCCGCCTCTCACCATCTCGATCCGCTGGTGTCCGTCTCAATGCAGTTACTGTCCCCTCTCACCATCTCCATCTGCTGGTGTCCCTGTCATGAGGGTGTGATGGCTGCCACAATGGCATAGCATGCTGGATGTTTAAAATGGAGGATATTGTTTCTGAACGATTACAGTTGCATCGACAACCACATGTTCCGGAAGTGTCACCAGCTACAGAAAGCTGATCTCCTGGGTTTTGAACTTGGGCGATGGCAGGAGTTACTGTGCCGCATCCCTGCGGCTGAGAACTATTTAGAAAGCATGTTTGGAGATGTGTTCACACTGTAGGTGAAGTGACTGCAGGTAGAGAGGGGATGGGTGACCACCAGAGAGACTAGGAGGACCAGGCAGGTTGTCCAGGTTGCTGCTGAATTGATCTCGCTCGCTAATAGATTTTCCTCTTTGTATACAGGTGAAGATGGTGGTTCCTCATGGTTTTGCAACCACAGCTAAGTCCGTGAAACCACGGACAGCTCAACTGCACAGGACAGAAGGAAGAGGAGTAGAAAAGTGAACGTGGTAGGGGATTCAATAATTTGGGGAACAGACAGGCATGTCTGCGACCATAGATGTGCCTCCAGGATGATATGTTGCCTCCCTTGTGACAGGGTGAAGGATATCACTGTGCAACTGCAGGGTGGGTGAGCAGCCAGAGCTCATGGACCACATCTCTACTAAAGACAGGTAGAAAGAGGAATGTAGACATGGGAACAGATTTTAGAGAGATGGGAAAGAGATTAAAAAGCAAGACTTCAAAAGGAGTAAGTTCGTGATTACTCCCTGTGCTACATGCCAGTGAGTACAGAAATATGAGTGTGCAGCAAATGAAGGCGTGACTGGAAAGATGGTGCAAGTGGGAAGACTTTAGATTCTTAAGGCATCAGTACTCGTTCTGGGCAGGTGGAAACTCGACAAGAAGGATGGATTATACCTTAGCAGGACCTAGACCAATATCATTGCAGGACGATTTGCTTGTGATGCTGGCGAGGTTTGAAACTAGCTTGGCAGAGGATGGCAACCTGAGAGGAATTTCAGATAGGAGAAAAACAAAGCTTGTAATGGTAGTAATAAAGGAAGTAAGCGAAAGTGGAAGGCAACATAAACAAAGGCCACTGTCAAATCGGGTCAAAATACGGGGAAACAATTTATAAAAGGCCAACTTTAAGGCACTCTATCGCATGTAGCATTCGCATTAAGGTAGAATCGATGATTTGATTGAACATTAGCAAACAAGAAAGATCTTTAACGGGTAAATCAACATTTGACATGTGGGAGTCTTTCAAATGTCAGTTGATTAGAATTCAGGACCATCATGTTCCTGTGAGGAAGAAGGGTATGTTTGGCAACTTTCGGGAACCTTGGATAACGCGGGATATTGTGAGCCTAGTCAAAAAGGAAAAAAGAAGCATTCGTAAGGGCTGTAAGGCTAGGAACAGACGAATCCCTTTAGGAATATAAGGACAGTGGAAAGGAACTTAAGCAAGGAGTCGGGAGGGCTAAAAGGGGTCATGAAAAGACAGTGGTAAACAGGATTAAGGATAATCCCAAGGCTTTTTATAAATATATAAAGAGCAAGAGGGTAATTAGGGAAAGGGTTGGCCCGCTCAAGGACAGAGAAAGGAATCTATGTGTGGAACCAGAGGAAATGGGCGAGGTACTAAATGAGTACTTTGTATCAGTATTCACCGAAGAGAAGGACTTGGTGGATGATGAGCCTAGGGTAGATCGTCTCAGTCATCTCATTATCAAAAAGGAGGAGGTGCTGGGTGTCTTGCACAGCATTAAGGTAGATACGTCCCCAGGGCCTGATGGGATCTACCGAGGAATACTAAGGGAGGCAAGGGAAGAAATTGTTGGCGTATTGACAGAAATCTTTGCATCCTCATTGGCTGCAGTTGAGGTCCCAGAGGACTAGAGAATAGCTAAAGTTGTTCCATTGCTTAAGGAGAGGTAGCACGGTTTTGTGAAGGGGAGGTCATGTCTCACTAATTTGATTGAGTTTTTTGAGTAAGTGACAAAGATGATTGATGAAGGAAGTGCAGTGGATGTTATCTGTATGGACTTCAGTAAAGCCTTTGACAAGGTCCTTCGTGGTAGACTGGTGCCAAAGGTGAAGTCACACGGGATCAGAGGTGAGCTGGCAAGATGGATGCAGAACTGGCTCTGTCATCGAAGACAGAGGGTAGCAGTGGTGCTTTTCTGAATGGAGGGATGTGACTAGTGGTGTTCCGCAGGGATCAATGCTGGGACCTTTGCTCTTTGTAGTATATGTAAATGATTTGGAGGAAAATGTAGCTGGTCTGTTTAGTAAGTTTACGGACGACATAAAGGTTGGTGGAGTTGCGGATAGTGATGAGGATTGTCAGAGGATACAACAGGATATAGATCGGTTGGAGACTTGGGCAGAGAGAGGCAAAGACAAAACAAAACAACAGATGAACTTCAAATGGGCCAGATTATAATACTGGCCATTCCCAATGAATGAAAGAAAATTGAAAGTTTTTAAACTAATAATATTTTTAGGAGCCACATGGGTTACACATTTACCCCAAACCCCGCTCAGTGTAACATACACCCAAGTCCAAAGTCACATTCATAAACACCATCTCAAACACACACACACACATACACACACACAAATATATTAATGAAAACTCAGCATGTCATTCTCATGAGCAATTAGACACGGTCAATAAATGCTGGCCGAGCTAGCCACGCACACAGCCCAGTAAAGAATAAAATCAAAGCACACTCACATTCACACACACAAACACTCACATAGATACACACACAGACACACACACACACATAAATACACATGCACGCACCCCCCCCCCCTCCACCACCACCCCCCCCCAACCCACACACACACAATCCAGTGTGAGTCTTGTGGCAGTCGGAACTGACTTCTCATGGAAAAACTGTTGCTGAGAAGAGAATGAGGGGAAATGAGGAGGAGAGGATGCTGGCGTTGATGCGATAATCGTAGGTAGCAGAAAAATCTACTGTGAAGCTGCAAGTACATCCAAAAAAAATGATTGTGCATCATTCCTTGCACATAATAACGAGATCTAATCTGCTCAGTTTACTGTTCTTACTTCTTGTATACATATAATTAGCTGGAGTCCATTCAGCCCTCAAGTTTGAACTGCCATTCAGTGACATCATAGCAGATCTGAATCTGAACTCCATACCCACCTCAGAGTTCATATTCCTCAATCCACTTGGCGGGAAATAAAATCTAACCACCGCAGGTTTAATGTTATTCATTAAGCTCCAGCGTTTCCTGATTTTTTTTTTCATGGGAGAGAGTTCCACACAAGCAATATTCTCAATGTGATGCACTGTTTCCTATCTTCCATCATCAATGGCCTACCTTGGACAGTAAAGGTCTGTCCTTGAAACGAACACCAGCAGGAAAAGTCTAATGTCCACACAATTCTTATTAATTCCTTTCATATCTGAGAAATCTTTAATCTAAACCTACGCTACTGCCCTTCCTATCTTTGTAAAAGCCTTCATTCCTACAACACTCCCAATGTCTGTAATCTCCTCCACTACTATAACCCTCCCTATCTCTGTAATCTCTTCCCCTTCCACATGCTGCCTATGTCTGTAATCTCCTCCAACCCTGAAAGGCTCCCTATCTCTGTAAGTTGCTGAGGCCCTGAGCTCTGGAATTCCCTCCTGCACCTACAACTCTCCATATCTCTGAAAACTCCTCCAACCCCGACACTCTCCATATCTCTGCAACTTCCTGAAGCCCCTACAATCCTACCAATTTATGAAAGATCCTCCAGCCCCCTAAAGCCCTCCCTATCTCTGTAACCTCCTCCAGACACTAGATCCATCTCGATTTCTGTAATCTCATCAGCCCTGAAATAATAATCCTACCTCTGTCATCTGCACCAGCCTCTACAACCCTCCCTATCGCTGCAATAACGTCTGAAACCGCTCACCCAGCCTAATTCTATGATCTCCTGCAGTCCTTACAGTTGATCCCTATCTATTCTCTAGGGAATACAACCCTCTCTATTGCTGGAACATCCTCTAATCCCCACAAGGCTTCTCCGTCTCTGTAACCTCCTCAAGATTCCACAAACCTTACCATCCCTGTAATCATCTGGAGCACCGACAACCCTCACTACATCTGAAAACTCCTCCAGCCCCTACAAACCTCCCTATCTCTGTAGGCTCCACCAGCCCCTAAACCCTCATAAATCTCTACCTACTCCAAGCCCTATCACCATCATAACTCTGTAACCTCCACCAGACCCTGCAGCTGTCTGAATCTTTATAAACTCTTCCAACGCCTCCCCAGCACTGGAAAATCCTCCAGCTCCAGAAAACAACCCTATCTCTGTAACCTCCTGCAGCCACTCAACCCTCCCTGTCTCTGTAACCTCTCCAGCCACTAAAAACCTCCCTTTCTATGTAGCATCCTACAACCTTCAAAAGGAGTCAACCCTTTTAATGACCACATCAAAGCAAAAATTAATAAATAAACGACGCAGACATTTGAAAAGTATTACAGGGTATGTTGGCGGGGAAGCTTAAGGAAGGAATTCCAGAGCTCATGGCGTCAGCAACTGAAGACACGGCCGCCAATTGTGGAGCGACGTAAATCACGGACGGAAATGGTCAGAACTGGATGATCACAGTGATCTTGAAGTAATTGTAGGGCTGCAGGAGTCTACAGAGACAGCGCTGGAGGCGATTGCAGAGGTAAGGTGAGTTTACTTCTGGTCGACGTTTCAGAGATAGGGATGCTTGTCGGACTGGGTGAGGCTACAAAGATAAGGAGGGTTGTAGATTCTGCTGGAGGTTACAGAGCTATTGAGCAGTGTGGAACTGTAGGCTGTTTCAGAAATAAGGAGGGTCATAGGTGCTGGAGCAGGTCACAGAGACAGGGAAAGGAGTGAGGGCCAGGAAGGGTTTTGAAGAAAGAGGATTTTTTTAATACCAGAGTTGGTGGACCAGCAGCTAATGTCAATCATCAAGCACAAGAAGTGACAGGTGAACAGGACTTGGTGCGAGTTTGGATTCGGGACAACTTGAATGTTGCATTGTACGTTAGATCTCGTTCCTGTCCACAGTACCGCTGAACAGCCTGAATATGTTCATCACAGTCGGAATCCTCGTGTTCAAGCCCAGCCTAATGAAAGCATTTATCACATGGTAGATTATTGCATAGGGGAACAATCAGGGAAAAAATGAACGCAGAGCTTACTCAATTGCTGTTCATGCTGGCCAACATATCCTCCCACTCATTCCCGTGGTTTAGAGAACTGTCATCTCTCCGCAATTTTCACAGGGTACATTCTGGCTTCAAGAAATTGGTTTCGAAACAAAGGAAAGTGAAATATTTACAGATTAGTGGAGGCCATTCGACTCATCATCCTTGTGCTGGATCTATCCAGTCGAATCCCGCTTTTCAGTGTTTGGGTGTTGCTGAGATAGTCTCTGTGTCACCGAGGGCAATACATGGGCTCTTGCTGTGCTATGTTGTTTTACATTGCCTTTTAATCAATCTGCTCTCTATTCCTCTTGCCTTAACGGATTTTAATTCTGAAAACTGCATCGTGAAGATGAAAAGAGGATATGTTTGGGACAAGAAATCCTTGGACAGGATTTTCCTCCAGAGGGGACGGAATGAGGCCTTGTCCACAGACTGCACTCAAAGGGCACACGTGAGTTGTGTCTGTTTATTATCCAGACGTTCAATTTCCTCTCTGGGGGCCTGGATTAGCTAGTTCCTGTAGGATTGGAGCCCTAGAGGTTTAGATAAGTTGAAAGCCTGGGGTTGAAGGAGCAGGCCCAGGAGGGAGTTCCATTTGCCACTTGCTCCTTCCAGCCCTGTCTGTGAGGTATGTTGGTGCCCATTTGAATTCATATTACAATAGTTCTGAGGTTCGCTTTCCCTCCATCTCCGCATTCTTTTCCTGTGTCTCTATCTTCCCCCATGCATTCTCTTCTCTGTCTCGGTTCCACTTAAACCTTTAATAAATTACTAAAAAAAAAACACACACACAACAATGTCGTTATTTTAAATGGTGAGACAGAATGAACAGCATCTTCCCAGTCTAAAGAAGTAGTTTTGCCCTTTCTGGGTACTGAAATCTGGCTATTAACTCATTACTCCATGTGTGATCTTGCTGTGCTTCAGGCACCCTGCAGCATTACATACATCACAACAATGAGGACACTTTAAAATTCAAGTTCCTGAGGGTCTGAGTGTGGTTTTCTCTGTGTTTCCTCTCCATCTTCCTCTGCTGTTCTCTCCCCTGCACATTCTCTATTTTAACCATGAATCAATAGGTGCCACAATGTGAGGTGTGGTTACTTTAAACGGCGATAGAAATACTTCAGAGGACGGTTCAATCCAGATAAAATCCCAGATCTAAAGAAGGAGAAACAGGTGTGGATGGAGTGCGGGGGTGGGGGGTTGGGGCAGGCGAGCAGGAGAAAGACAAGGAGAGGGATGTTTGAGATTTTCAAACTGCAGGAATGTTCCTCCCTCTGGGATCTCTAAACTTACATTACGAAAAATAGATAATCTGCATCTGATCATATTGCTGCCCGTGGGATCTTGCTGTGCCCAGATTGTCTGCAGGTTTCCTGCATTGCAACAGTGACGGCCACTTTAAAAAAAATTAATTCATTGAGAGTCAATTGCTCCTGACGGCCAATAATTACAAGAGCTGAACGTGAAGATTTAAAAAGGTTTGTTCTAAGTTTAAAGATGGAGAGAGAGAGAGAGAGAGAGAGAGTGAGAGAGAGAGAGAGAGAAAGAGAGAGAGAGAGAGACCCCTTATTTTTAAAATGTGCCCCCTAGTTCTCGACTCTGCCACAAGGGGGACATCCTCCCAGCATCCACCCTGTAAATTCTCCTCAGAATCTTGTATGTTTCAATAAGATCAACTCTCATTCTTCTAAACTCCAATGAGTATAGGCCCAACCTGTTCAACCATTCCTCAAAAGACAAACCCTTCATCCCAGGAATCAGCCGAGTGAACCTTCTCTGAATTAATTCCAATTCATCCAGGCCTGACCATTTATCCACTTTCAAAGATCCCAAACACCTTAATATTTCCCCTCTCATTCTGTTTATCCCATCCAATATTTCACACACCTCCTCTTTAACTGCAATATCTGTATCGTTCCCACTCTTTTATCAATAAAGGCACAAAGTATTCATTAAGAACCATGCCCCCATCTCCCACCTCCATACACACATTCCCTTTTTGATCTCGAATACTCTATCCTTAGTTATCCACTTGCTCTTTGTGTTTTCCTTGATCTTTCTATTTTTTTTTTAGCAATTTTCTGGTAATATATTTTTAGCCATCTCTTTGCTTTCCTAATTTACTTTTTAATTTGAGCCCTGCACTTTCTTCACTCCTCTTGGCTTACTGTGGTATTGAGCTCTCAGTATCTGACATAAGCCTACCTTTTGTGCCTTATCCTATCCTTTTTTCTCCTTGACATCCAAGGGGCTCTGAATTTGGGACTCCCACCCTGTTTGTCTTTGTTTGAACATATTTGTTATCATTCCTCACTAACTCTCACTGTTCTGACATTCATTTACTTGCAGGTAGCTGTGTCCAATCCACTTTGCTAAAATCCCACATCCCTGGAACTACCATCTCCTCTGATGCCCCTGAAGGACCCTCACATCCTTCCTAAAGTGTGGTGACCAGAGCTGGATGCAATATTCTAGTTGTGGCCTAACTAGAGCTTTATAAATGTTCAGCATAGCTTCCCTGTTTTTGTACTTAACACCTCGATTTATGAAGCCTACGATGCCACGTGATTTGCTGAACATTCTCTCAATATGTCATGCCATCTTGAAAGATGTATGTACATGTACCCCCAGGGCCCTCTCTCCCTGTACACTCTCTAGAACGGTACTATTAAGTCCACATCGTCTCTCCCAATCACTTCTGCCAAAATACAGCACCTCACATTTCCCTGCATTGAATTCCATCTGCCACTTGTCTGCCCATTCTGCTCGCATATCTCTGTCCTGTTGCAGTCGATTGGTATCATCCTCACTCTTTGAATCTCCTCCAAGTTTGGTATCATCAAAAAATATCAAAAATTTCCTCAAACACTAAACATTCCAAAATGCGAGGCTCACAAATTTAACACAAGTTTCCTTTTCCAAGTCTCGCTGGTCTGTTCTGATTTTCTCTTGGGTGGCATCAGCCCAGGTTTTGTGTTCTGACCTGAACCCACAAACGTATAACTCAGAGGCAAGACGATTACCCACTGAGCCACAGCTGGCTCCAATATTCCCGGAAAATTTGGTTGCTGTGCTTGGCCAGCTATTTTTCCATGTGCCGTCCCTTTACATTTTTAAGAAACTTTGCAGACGTGTGTTATTTATCGCAGAACAGGACCTGCATGGTACCTTCCAGGCTGCTGCACACAGCTTTGTCGGAACACTGACTGACTCTATCCATCCCAATCTTTTCCTCTTTCTGGTACTCTCTGCCTTTCGAACCTTCCCTCTCTCTATTATTCTCTCGCTATATCTATCCCTGTCTTTTTCATTGTTACTCTCTCCATCTGGATGGAAGAGGAGAAAGAGAAGCATATATAAAGAAAGCTTTACTCTGTATCTAAACCAAAACTGTACATTTGCTGGGAGTGTTTGAGAGGCCAGAGAAGACAGATTTACTCTGTAACTGACCCCAGACTGCACTCGGCGACGCAGCATTGGATGGGACAGGTTAGACGGAACTTTACTCTGTATCTATGGAATTTCAAAGGGTAAGGGGTGAATTGGTCAAAGTTTACAAGATAATACTGGAAACTGATGGAGTTGATAGAGAGGAACTATTCTCACTGGTTGGGGTAGTCTCGGACGAGGGCACAGGCGAAAAATCGAACATTAGTCTAAAGCCCTTCCAAGGGTGAAATTTATTAACACTTCTGCACACAAAGGGTGGTGGAGGTTTTCGAACCGTGTTCCACAAATGATCCCTCCTTAGCTCCGCAATGTCCTCCAGCTCCACAATCCTCCAACATCTGCGGTCATCTAGTTATGGCCTCTTGAGCATCCCCAATTTGTATCTTTTCACCATTGGTGGCCGTGCCTTCAAGCTGCCAAGAACCTAACTGTTGAATTCCTTTCCTAAACCTCTCCGTCTCACTAACTATCTTTCCTCTTGAAAGATGGCCCCTCAAACCAACCTCTTGTTTTTGGTCGTCTAGTCTAATATCTCCTGAAGTGACTCGGTGTCAATTTTTTATTTTCTTTATTCATTTGTTGGATGTATGCGTTACTGGCTTGGGCAGCATTTATTGCCCATCCCGCATCGCCCTTGAGAAGGTGGTGGTGAATCTCTTTCTCTCTGCCTCACCCTGTCTCTCTCTCTGTCCCTCACTATCTCTCTCTCTCTCTCTCTCTCTCAACCTGTCTTTCTCTTTCTCCCCCTCTCCCCTCACCCTGTCCCTCCCTACCTCTCAGTCACTCTGTGTGTGCGTCTCTCTCTCGCCCTCACCGTTTCTCTCTCTCTATCCTTCACCGTCTCTCTCTCTCTCGTTCACCCTGACTTTCTCCCCCCTCTCGCTCTCTCTCTCTCTCTATTCTTCACCCTCTCTCTGTCTCTCACCCTCACTCTGTCTCTCTCTTTCTCCCTCATTCCTCCTCACCGTGTCTCTAGCTCACTCTGTCTGTGTCTCTGTCTCTCCCTCACTTTGTCTCTCTCTCTCTCCCTTACCGCATCTTTCTCTCTCTCTCTCGTACTCCCTCACCCAGTCTATATCTCTCTCTCCGTCACACTGTTTCTGTCTCTCTCCCTCAAGCTGTCTCTCCATCTGTCTGCCTCACCCAGTCTCTCTCTTTCTCTCTCTACCTCCCCCATCATGCCTCTCCCTTTCTCTCTCTATCTCCTTCAGCCTGTCTCTTTCTTTCGCTCTCTTTTTCTCCCTCACCCTGGCTCACTCTCTCTCTGTCCCTAATCCGATTCCGCGCTCTCTCTCCCTCACCATCTCTCTCTCTCTCTCTCTCCCTCTCTCTCTCTCCACCCCCTCTCTCTCTCTATCTCCCTCCCCTTGTCTCTCTCTCTAGCTCCATTTATACATAGAGAGGGAGCTCCCTGCACTTTATACAGAGAGACGATGCTCCTTCCACTTTATACATCGAAACGGTGCTACATCCACTTTATACATAGAGTGGGAGCTCACTTCATTTTATACAGCTGTCATGCTGGGATTTGAGCCCCTGTCCCCAGGCCATTTGGTTGGGCCTCTGGATTACAAACCCATTATCACTCTGTGACTGCCTTCCTAATGGACATGGACAGTGTCTATCACCTCATATCACCCACAGTAGTTGTTAGGCTGTAGCCCTGAACATGGTCATGAATCAGAGACCCAGAGTTCGCATTTTAACTGGGAAAAGGCAGGAACAGAGTTAAACGGGATCGCTTTTGTCCCTGGATTCAGTGGCCACTGCAGACAGATCAGTTACATTTACAATAGAAACGCCAGGAGAGAATAAGGCCAATACAATAATATGGAAAATGTTAATGACGCCAATCATAATTGTAGCATCCATCCCGTATGATTTGAGGTTTATTCCCGAGTGAAGTCTTACTAAGACAATGTCATTGACATTGAAATTATTGTGTTTTATCCACCACATTATTTACATCAGAGTTAAAGCAGCTGATATAATATGTTTGTTCAAGTGAGTGTAAGTAATAGCAATGATCAGGTGTATAACCTTGTCAGTGGAGACTTATCCCCGGTATGAATCAGGACCCATTGGTGTCGATCGGCTCAGAGTGGCTGCTGGAGTTGTGGATTCCAGGCTAACAGAAGTCTCTGCTTCTCACAGAAATGGGATATCCAGTACTGTATCAGATAGCAAGAACTTACTATCCTGCACTTGCAGCAATTGGAGTACCTGGTAAGCCGGTATCTCAGCTATTAATGGTGTAAATCGCTGTTAACTGTGCCGGGTATTATTTCTCACTTTGTGTGTTACACAGCCACCTATTCTTTTCCAGAAATTTACTGATAGAAACTCCTCATTGTCTATTCTTTCAGTCTTGCTGGAGTTGTAATATGACTTTAGTGGTGTTGGTTTCAGTAACCGTGACATTGTTATTGGATTATTCTGTGTATTGCCGGCATTCAAATCAAGAATTTCGGTTAAGGTCAATAATCAGATCATCAGGAGTTTTTAACAGTTTCATGATGTGGATCTAACCGGTCATGGCATATTTTTATGAACTTTGTTTTGCAGTGATTGATAATGAGACATCACACGGTCTCAATGTTAAAAGGGGACAGCGCAATATCCTCCCTCCCCAATACATGGCTAAGTTTAATGGGGATGTCAATGTTTTTACTGGTTATCACTGTTATCAAATATTATTTCATTATGTGTGTCTGACGCTGCTTCAGATATCGAGCTATTGAACTGAGTTCACTGCTGACACTTTTGCGTCTCCTTCTCTTTTCACTGTGGAACCTACACTATCACTGGACGACATTGTAAAATAGAAAGTATTGATGTGATGTTTTATTGGTTTACACTCTATCAGTTGGAATCAAGAGTCTTTCCATTTATTTGTTGATTATCAGCTGCAGTGCTGATGTTGGTGTTTTATTAAATAAACAATCCCACATTCTAACGGATTACTTTATAATTCCAGGAGAAGGAATTTCAATGATTGTGAGTTTTGTCTGGAAGAAGCTTTCGATCCTGTTTATTCCATGTATTGTAGATGAAGTGAAGAGTTTAGGTGAACAGGTGGAGATTTGGGTGTTCCGTAGCCATATTTATTTATTCACAGGGGTTTCACCATTGAACAAACTGACTCTGAGAATAGAATCACTGAGACTAGGGCAGGTGAACAGAACACAGGCGCAATATGTTAAGAATAAATCGTCTGTGAAAAGTACCATTAAGTAACAGTTGGTAGGGTGTGAGTTTTCCAGAGAGATAGGGAAGGAGAAAAGGAGCAGAGAGAACGGAACCGAGGGAAAGAGATAAGCAGAAGTAAAGAGAAAGAGAGAAGAGCAGCAGTGTGAATAATTCACTATCATAAAGTGTTGTAATGTCCAGAACGATTACTGAGAGAAACTGTGAGTTGAAGTTGTCTGTTGCCAGATTTTGTTCATTTACCTGTTGGACTTGATCCTCTGTGTTGATTTCTGTCAGGTCCTAATTTTGTTTTGGAGAAAGTTGCTATTCCTTACTTAGTGACTGAATAAACAGAATACATTCAGTTTTTCACTGATGGTAATTCATTATTTAAATACTGCACTTTAAAATCTCTCTGACTGCTGAATTCAATAAGGAGCGAGGCTGATATCAGAAATATATTTAAATTTATATTTAATTGCCTGTACAAACTAAATATATTGACTATATTGTATAAACAATGAACTGTTCTCCAGCACCAATATCCACACGGATTATTGTTTGAATGCATGAATTGAGTTGTATTACTGGGATCTATAGATTAGATTTCCTCTAACACTCTGCTGCAGTCTCTCCCTGTGAATCTCACCCTGTCCTCTCACTGCATTGAATCTTCAGTCTCCTCATCCATCGCTTCAGTTTATCAACATTCCCAAACCATCTGCTCCAGTCTCCACTCCTGTTCCAACATGTCATTTTCCTTCTCTCTCTCCCAATCTCACTCACTGGCTCCACCTCCAGCTGCCTTGTCCAACCTGATGGGAGTAAAGGAACATAGGAACAGAAAGAAGCCATTCAGCCAATTGAGCCTGTTCTGACATTCTTGATCATGGCTGATACTCAAACACAGTGCTGCAGTTTTCAATCTTTTCCCATTTGGTAACATTCCCTGTCGGTTCCCTGCCACCAGAGCAACAAACCAGCTACACTTCCTGCTCTCCCCAAGCCTTCCAGAACAACAGTTTGGAGAAAGAATTCATAATTAACCCATTGGATTCCATCTCTGTAAAACCCCTTCTCATTTTCCCACTGGCACTGCGTCCTTACTCAATACTTCCAGTAGATCCGGTGCTAACTTTATTCCCTTTCTGAATCAATTTCAAAAATCATTATCAATAATTGTGTTTTCAAACATTTCACTGTGGAAAAGCACTGCCCCGGTCCCTGAAGCAGTTTTCACTGCTCAATGCAGTAATAACGCTGACAATTTTAGCCAGATCCTATCAAACTGCTGATTTGTCTCCAAATCTGATCAGTAACTTCTCTGCTTCATTTTTTCTCTCTTCCAGTTAACTTGATGGCGATTGTGATCCTGTCCCGAGGAAAGTGCGGTCTCTCCTCGTGTATCACCGTCTACCTGGTGGGAATGGCAGTGTCTGATCTCCTGGTCGTTATCACTGGTCCCATATTGACTGCAATTGTTTCAATTTATTTCCCAGATTCATTCCTTAGAGTTACACCTGTGTGTTGTCTCATTAACGCTCTACTTTGTGCATCCACAGATGTTTCTGTCTGGCTCACAATCACTTTCACCTTTGATCGATTTGTAGCCATTTGTTGTGAGAAGCTAAAAACAAAATATTGCAGCGAGAAAACGGCGGTTGTGGTTGTAGGAACAGTGAGTGTGCTGGGCTGTTTAGAGTCTCTCCCCTGGTACTTTACACTTGAACAAGATTACATTATTGATCATGTTCCCATGGGTTGTGTTACTGAAGTGAGCTTCTTTGCTTTCCCCATATGGGTGGCATTTGAATTGATTCAGCTTATTATAACTCCTTGTGTCCCTGTCTTTCTGATTTTGCTCCTCAATGTTCTGTCTATCAGACGGATTTTATTCTCCAGTAAAGTCCGCAGGGGATTCCGGCACCACAGCAATGGAGAGAATCACAAGGACCCAGAGATGGAGAATCGTAAAAAATCAATTATTTTACTCTTCAGTATATCCGGCAGTTTTATACTGTTATGGATGACACTGGTTGTGTTTATCATTCATAGGCGAATTGCAGATATTCAGTATTATTCCTCCAACACCGACCCACTCTCCATCGCAGATCACACATCAATAATGCTGCAGCTTCTCAGTTCCTGCACCAACACATGTGTTTACACTGTGACCCAGACGAAATTCAGACAGGAACTGAAGAATGCTATGAAATACCCTCTCAATCTCATTGTTAAATTAGTGAAATCATAGAAAGAACAGAAGGGTTCAAACAGTGGAATGGACGGGGCGGGGGGAGGGGTGCGGGCAGTGGGGGGCAGACACTGCAGTGAGATAGGAACACCAGCAGATGGAGATGGTGAGCGGGGCAGTAACTGCAGTGCGACAGGGACACCAGCAGATGAAAATGGTGAGGGGCTCAGTAACTGCAGTGAGACAGGGACAACAGCAGATGGCGATGGTGAGCGGGGCAGTAACTGCAGTGAGACAGGGCCACCAGCAGATGGAGATAGCGAGTGGGGGACAGTAACTGCTGTGAGACTGGGACACCAGCAGATGGAAATGCTGAGAGAGGCTCAGTAACTGCAGTGAGACAGGGACACCAGCAGTTGAAGATGGTGAGAGGGAACAGTAACTGCAGTGAGACAGGGACACCAGCAATAAAAACAAGAAATGTTGGAACCACATATCAGGTCTGGCAGCATCTGTGGAAAGAGAAGCACAGTTAACGTTTCGGGTCAGTGACCCTTATTCAGAACTGACAAATATTAAAAATATCACAGGTTATAAGCAAGTGAGGTGGGGGTGGGGCAAGAGATAACAAAGGAGAAGGTGCAGATTGCACAAGGCCACATAGCTGACCCAAAGATCATGGAGCAAAGGCAAACAATATGTTGATGGTGTGTTGAAAGACAAAGCATTAGTACAGATTAGGTGTTAAAGGACTGAATATCGAACAGCAGCAAGTGCAAACATGAAAATAAAACAGTGGGTAAGCAAACTGAAAAAGCGCACATGAAATGAAATAAATGCAAAAAAGAGGTTGCAAAAAATGTAAAAAAGAAGAAAGAAAAAAAACTAAAAATGAAAGTAAAATGGGGGGCTGTCATGCTCTGAAATTATTGAACTCAATGTTCAGTCCGGCAGGCTGTAGTGTGCCTAATCGGTAGATGCGATGCTGTTCCTCGAGCTTGTGGTGATGTTCACTGGAACACTGCAGCAATCCCAGGACAGAGGTGTGAGGATGAGAACAGGGGGGAGTGTTGAAATGTCATGCAACTGGAAGCTCAAGGTCCTGCTTGCAGAGCAAAATGGTCACCAAGTCTGCTCTTGGTCTCCCCAATGTAGAGGAGTGAACATTGTGAGCAGCGAATACAGTATACTACATTGAAAGCTGTATAAGTAAATCGCTGCTTCATCTGAAAGGAGTGTCTGGGGCCTGGGATAGTGAGGAGAGATGAGGTAAATGGTCAGGTATTACATCTCCTGCGATTGCAGGGGATGGTGCCAAGGGATGGGGACGTGGTGGTGCGGATAATGGAGGAGTGCACAAGGGTGTCGCAGAGGGAACGATCCCTTCGGATTGCTGACAGGGGAAGGGAGGGGAGGATGCTTTTGGTAGTGGCAGCACGCTGGATGTGGTGGAAATGGTGGAGGATGATCCTTTGGATATGGAGGCTGATGGGGTGGAAAGTGATGACAAGGGGACATCTGTCACGGATCTTGGAGGGAGGGAAGGGGTGAGGGCAGAGGTACTGGAAATGGGCCGGACATGGTTGAGGGCCCTGTCAACAACAGTGGGGAGGAATCCTCGGTTGAGGAAAAAGGAGGTCATACCAGAAGCACTGTCATGGAAGGTAGCATCATCAGAGCAGACCCATCGAAGATGAAAAAACTGGGAGAATGGCATGGCGTCCTTACAGGAGATAGGGTGTGAACACGTGTAGTCGAGGTAGCTGTGGGATTCGGTGGGCTTATAATGTATATTAGTATACAACCTATCCCCAGAGATGGAGATGGTGAGAGGGGGCAGTAACTGCAGTGAGCCAAGGACACCAGCAGATGGAGATGGTGACTGGTGACAGTAAGTGCAGTGAGACAAGGACACCAGCAGATGGAGATGGTGAGAGGGAACAGAAACTGCAGTGAGACAGGGAGATTCTGTGTTATTGAGTTTGAAGGTTTCCACAATTTTGAGGAATTTACTTTCTGTAAACTTGCGATGTGTAGTAAAAGAATTTCAAAGTAATTTGCCTAAAATGGCCACTTTCCAACTATGTGAACACTTGTAGCATTAAACTCGCTCATGTTTGGAAAATTATTGTGAGTGATTAAAGGTATTTCAAAAATTTAAAAAAAGCATCAAATAAAAGTTCGACAAACATTTATAAATAAAAACTTACTAAATGAGTTGTGTTGAGTTCTTCATCACTAATGTTATGGCATCCCTGCCTCTCACCTGTCTTTCTATGCTGGTATCTGGTCTGAAGTTGAAAAGTGGCAGATCTTGTAACATTAAAGTGGTAAGTATTAAGTAGCTTTTATCCAATGATGACAGGGTAATGCATAAATACAACAACATCAAGTAAATAATTAAAGATAACACAGTGGTGCAATGGTTAGCACTGCAGCCTCACAACTCCAGAGACCCGGGTTCGATCCTGGGTCCTGCTTGTGGGAGATTGCAAGTTCTCCCTCTGACCGCGTGGATTTTGGCAGGTGCTGTGATTTCCGCCCACGGCCAAAGACTTGCAGGTGATAAGCAAATTGGCCGTTGTAAATTGCCCTGGAGTAGGTAGGTGGTAGGGAATATGGGATTACTGTCGAGTTAGTATAAATGGGTGGTTGTTGGTCGGCACAGACTCTGTAAGCCGGAGGTCCTGTTTCAGTGCTGTATATCAAAATAAAAAAAATAAAAATAATCTACAAACAATCATTGACAAATATAACTGTAAATATGGATGAGAATTGTTGTGTTAAATGTCAACAATTGGAAAAGTTCTCCTGGCTACATCATTAACCTGGCTCCAGTTTCAGGCTTTGTCACACAGTGGAATTGAACATCTGAATAAAAACTGCCTGTTTATACTGCAGTCAAACCGGCCTCACAAGAAAGAACTCGTCACCAGAATTTCAAGGTAACTGCAGTGAGACATTATCAGTCATTATCTGAATTTTCTGGAGACTGGAATTGAAAGGTGAAAGACCTTTAATGCAACTTGTGTTCAATGGCCATTATCCAAACCGGCCCCTTCAGTTTTTAAAATAACAATCGCTTTTCTGCACTCTTAATGAGTTTTTGGGGAGGTGGAGAGAGATAGAGACGCACACACAGGTTTCTGTCAGGGACGGTCCATTTGGGATATGGCTGGAATATCCCTCTCTCCCCCATTCCTTGTTTAAACAGAGACTCACCTTGGACTGTCCCATACCTGGGTGGGAGTGTCCAGGTGGAGGATACTGAGAGATGGTTGGATGAGCTGTATTTTGGATGGACTGGCTATTTTGAGTGACAGGATCTGGGATATATTACGACAACATCAGCTTCCATTCTTTCTTTCCATGCGGCTGCTTTGTGAAGGTGAGTTTCTGTGTCTCAGTCTCTGTGTCTCTGTGCCCAGGTGAATTGGAGCTGATTACAATGTGTGTGAGAGAGTGTCCATTCTGAATCCCCCTCTCTCTGTCCCAGTCCTGATCCTTTTCTCCAATTCCCACCCCAATGCCCCTGCCCAGGATCTTTTCTCCATGGGCGAGCTGACAGAGGGAAGATGTTAGAGTCCAACGATGGAGCGCAGAGCGTGTGACATGGTGAGTATCACGTCTTTATTGCTTCTCTCTGCCTTTTCCCCTCCTTCTGACTCAGTCTCTCTCATTCAATCTCTCTCTCTCTCTCAATCTCTTTCTTTCTGACTTTCTCAGTCTTTCTTTTTCTCTTCCTCTGCTTTCACTCTTTTTTATCTTTCTCTGCTTTCTCTCTCTTTCTTTGTCTCCCCCCTCACCTGGCAAGTATATTTCTCACCCTCACCCCCTGCAAATATTGCCCCCTCCTCAGAAAATTCTTTCCAGGTTAATTATTTGCCCCCAGAAATTCGTTTACACTGCAATATTTCCCTCACTGGAAAATCCTCCTCCCCCCACCACCCCGTGAAGAGACCACCATGTAAACATGCCTCGGCTGCAGACCTCTATCTGATATCCCTCTGTGGACTGACACCCATACCCCATCCAGTACCCCTCCTGTGAACAGACTGTCATCCAAATACCACTCCTGTGAACAAACTGTCTTCCAAATACCCCTCCTGTGAACAGACCCCCATGTAATTAGACCCCCACCCTCACGGTGAACAGGACCACATCTAAAACCCCAATGGACAGACTGGAGAATCCTCCACTACTCCCATTTTAAACGTGAAGAATCCTCCCTCACTTCAATTTTAGAGTCATGGAGTCGTACAGCATAGAAACAGGCCCTTCGGCCCAACGCGTCCATGCTGACCATAATGCCTATCTATACTAATCCCACCTGCCTGCATTAATTCCATATCCCTCTATGCCTTGCTCATTCAAGTACCTGTCCAGATGCCTCTAAATGTCGCTACTGTTACTTCCTCCACCACCTTCTCAGGCAGCTCATTCCAGATACCCACTATTTTTTGAGTGAAAAATTTACCCATTTGATCCCCTTTAAACCTCCTCCCCCTTCACCTGAAATCTGTGTCGTCTAGTTTCAGTCACCCCTACCATGGGAAACATACTCTGGCTATCTACCCTATCGTTGCCTCTCATAATTTTATGTACCTCTATCATGTCCCCGCTCAGCCTTCATCGCTGCAGGGAAAACATACCCAGCCTATCCAATCTCTCTTTATAACACAAGCCCTCCAAACCAGGCAACATCCTTGTGAATCTTTTCTGCACCCTCTCCAGCTTAATCTCATATTTCCTGTAGTGCGGTTGTTCAGAACTGCACACAGTACTCCAGTGGTTAGCACCGCGGCCTCACAGCTCCAGGGACCCGGGTTTGATTCCGGGTACTGCCTGTGTGGAGTTTGCAAGTTCTCCCTGTGTCTGCGTGGCTTTTCTCCGGGTGCTCCGGTTTCCTCCCACAAGCCAAAAGACTTGCAGGTTGATAGGTAAATTGGCCATTATAAATTGTCACTAGTATAGGTAGGTGGTAGGGACAGGTGGGGATGTTTGGTCGGAATATGAGATTAGTGTAGGATTAGTATAAATGGGTGGTTGATGTTCGGCACAGACTCGGTGGGCCGAAGGGCCTGTTTCAGTGCTGTATCTCTAATCAAATCTAAAATGCAGCCTAACCATCGTTATGTACAACTGTAACATGACATCCCAACTCGAGTACTCAATGCCACGGCAGATAAAGGCAAGCATGCCATACGGCTTTTTTGCCACCCTGTCTACTTGTGTTGCCACTTTCAGGGAACTATGTACTTGCACCCCAAGGTCTTTCTGCTCAAAAACACTCCCCAGGGCCCTGGCATTCACTGTATATGGCCTGCCCTGGTTTAACTTCCCAAAGTGTATCACTTCACACTTGTCTGCGTTAAATTCTATTTGCCACTCCCTTGCCCACTTTCCCAGTTGATCTATATCCTGTTGTAACATTAGACAGCCTTCTTCACTGTCCACTATACCACCAATTTTGGTGTCATCTGCAAACTTACCAATCATGCCCCTTACATTCACATCCAAGTTATTAATATACATGACAAACAACAGCGGGCCCAAATCCGATTCCTGCGGCACACCAATGGTCAACGGCCTCCAATGCGAAAAACAACCCTCCGCTACCACCCTCTGACTCCTATCACCAAGCAAATTTTGGACCCAATTTGCTAGTTCACCCTGGATCCCATGTGTTTCAACCTTCTGGACCAGCCTACCACGTGGGACCTTGTCAAAGGCCTTGCTAAATCCCATGTAGACACAGTCCATCACCCTGCCCTCGTCAATAATCTTGGTCACCTCCTCGAAAAACTCAATCAAATTCGTGAGATATGATTTCCCACGCACAAAGCCATGCTGACTGTCCCTAAACAGACCATGCCTTTCCAAATCCTGTCTCTCAGAATCCCTTCCAATAATTTTCCCACCACTGACGTAAGGCGCACCGCCCTGTAGTTCCCTGGCTTATCCCTGCTGCGCTTCTTAAATAAAGGCACAACATTAGCTCTCCTGCAGTCTTCGAGTACCTCACCCGGGGTGAACGATGATACAAAAATCTCTGCCAGGGCTCCCGCAATTTCCTCTCTTGCTTCCCAGAGCATGCCAGGATATACCTGGTCTGGCCCTGGGGATTTATCCACCTTAATGCGCTTCAAAACCTCCAACATCTCCCCCTTTGTAATGTTGATATGCTCCAGAATATCCCTTGATCCCACTAGCTTCCATGACCTTCTTCATGGTAAATATGGACGAGAAATATTCATTTAAGATCTCGCCCATTTCCCGTGACTCCACACATTGATTGCCCCACTGATCCTTAAGGGGACCTACTCTCTCCCTGGATACCCTTTTACTATAAATATAATCATAGAATCTTTTAGAATTCTCCTTCTTCTTATCTGCCAGGGAAAAATCTCACAGCCCTTTTTCACACTCCTAATCTCCTTCCTAAGTGTATTCCTACATCCCCTATACTCCTCGAGCGATTCGCTTGATCCCAGCTGCCTATACCTGACATATGCCTCCTTCTTGGTCGTAAACAGACCCTCAACATCCCTCATCAACCAAGGTTCTCTAAACTTGCCAGCCTTGCCCTTCCATCTAACAGAACATGCCGGCCCTGAATTCCTCCTATCTCACTTTTAAGAGCCCCCCACTTGCCAGACGTCCCTTTACATGTAACCTGCCTCTCCCATTCAACGTTTGAGAGTTCTTGCCTGATGCCATCGAAATTAGCCTTCCCCCAATTTCGGACTTCAACCTGAAGACCATTCCTATCCTTTTCCCTAACTATCTTGAAGCTAATAGAGTTATGGTAACTGGTCCCAAAGTGCTCCCCCACTGACACATCAACCACCTGCCCATCCGTATTTCCTAAGAAGAGTTGGAGTTAGATTAGATTAGATTAGAGATACAGCACTGAAACAGGCCCTTCGGCCCACCGAGTCTGTGCCGAACATCAACCACCCATTTATACTAATCCTATACCGGGTCCCTGGAGCTGTGAGGCTGCGGTGCTAACCACTGCGCCACTGTGCCGCAGTGTAGCCCCTTCAGAAAACTATCCTGGACACACTTAACAAATTCTTCCCCATCTCATCCCTGAGCACTAAGGCAGTCCCAGTCAATATTAGGGAAGTTAAAATCACCTACTTTTACAACCCTATAATTCCTACACCTATCTGCGATTTCCCTACATATATGCTCCTCCAATTTCCTCTGACTATTGGGGAGCCGATAATATAATCCCATCAAGGTGATCAGCCCTTTCTTATTTTTAAGTTATACCCATATGACCTTGCTGGACATTGCCCTTGGGATATCCTCTCTAAGTACTGCTGTGATGTCCTCCTTAATCAACTGTGCAACCAGTCCTACTCGCTCACCTCCACCTCTGTCTTGTTTTTTGTTTTAGTGATACAGCACTGAAACAGGCCCTTCGACCCACGGGTCTGTGCCGACCATCAACCACCCATTTATACGAATCCTACACTAATCCCATATTCCTACCACATCCCCACCTGCCCCGATATTTCCCTACAACATGCCTATACTAGGGGCAATTTATAATGGCCAATTTTACCTATCAACCAGCAAGTCTTTTAGGCTTTGGGAGGAAACCGGAGCACCCGGAGGAAACCCATGCAGATACAGGGAGAACTGGCAATCTCCACACAGGCAGTACTCAGAATTGAAGCTGGGTCGCTGGAGCTGTGAGGCTGCGGTGCTAACCACTGTGCCGCCACATTCGCACCGGAAAGATCGCTATCCCAGAACACTGAGCTGCCAGTCCTGCCTATCCCTCAGGAACGTTTCTGTAACAGCCAAAATATCACAATACAATGTACTGATCCATGCTCTGAGTTCATCTGCTTTACCTGCAAGACTTCTTGTGCATTAAACTAAATTCAGTTTAGCCTACCAGACCTTCCACGCCCCCTGTCCTGCCCCTGCTCGGCCTGCCTACTGGACTTGCTTGCTTTAACTTCTGCATTTACCCTAACTATCTCATTAGAGAGAAGATTACATTGGGTCCCACCCCCCTGCAAGACGAGTTTCATCCCTCCCGAGTAGAGAAGGCAAACCTCCCCGCAAGGGTACTGGCCCGCTCCAGTTTAGATGCAACTCGCCCTTCTTGTACAGGACACCTGTGCACCAGAAGAGATCCCAATGATTCAAGTACCTGAAGCCCTCCCCGTGTCCCTGTCTCACTGCAGTTACTGCCTCCCTCTCACCATCTCCATCTGCTGGTGTCCCTGTCTCACTGCAATTAATGTGTCCTCTCAGCATCTCCATCTGCTTGTGCCCTGTCTCACTGCAGTTACTCTCCCCTGCTCACCCTCTCCATCTGCTGGTCGTCCTGTCTCGCTGAAGTGACTTCCCCCCTCTCACCATCTCCATCTGCTGGTGTCCCTGTCCCCCTGCAGTTAATGGCCCCTCTCACCATTACAGTGTTTGAAATCCTTCAGCTCTTTCTATGATTTCACTAGTTTAACAATGAGATTGAGAGAGTATTTCACCGCCTTCTTCAACTCCTGTCTGAATTTAGTCTGGGTCACAGTGTAAATACATGCGTTGGTGCAGAAACTGATAAGCTGAAGCGTCTTTAGTGTGTAATGTGTGATAAGGAGAGGGTCACTGTAGGAGAAATAATCCTTAATATCTGCAATTGCAATTCACCTGTAAATGATAACCACAACCCGGTCATCCATCACAGCATAAAACTTCCAGATATACTGAAGTGTAAAATAATTGATTTCCTGCGATTCTCCATCTCTGGGCCCTTGTGATTTTCTCCATTGCTGTGGCGCCGGAATCCTCTGCGGACTTTACCGGAGAATAAAATTCGTCTGATAGTCAGAACATTGAGCAGCAAAATCAGAAATACCTGGACACAAAGGGTTAAAGTGATCAGACCTGGAGATAAAACAGCAGTTAGACAGGATCTGGGCTGAAGTTTCCAGCTGTGATGCTGCATCGAGCAGTGAAAACTGATTCATTGACCTGCGCAGTGCTTTGACAAAGTGAAATGTTTGAAAAAACAATTATTAATAATGAATTGGGAAATTGATACAGAAAGTGAATAATGTCAGCACAGAATCTACTGGAAGTACTGAGTGTGGATGCAGTGCCCTAGGGGAAATGAGAAGAGGTTTTACAGAGATGGAATCCAATGGGTAAATTTGTCTCCAGACAGTTGGTTGGGAAGATTTGGGGAGAGCGGGATGTGTAGCTGGTTTGTTTCTGTGGGTTGAGGGAACCGACAGAGAATGTTACCAAAAGGGAAAAGGCTGAAAACTGCAGCGATGTGTTGAAGTATCAGCCAGGATCTCGAATGGTGGAGAAGATTCGATGGGCTGAATGGCCGCCTCGTGCTGCATTGTTCCTGTATTCCAATCAGGTTGGACGAGGCATCTGGAGGTGGAGCCCGTGAGTGAGATTTGGAGGGAGAGAAGGAAAAGGACATGTTGGAGCAGGAGTGGAGACTGGGGCAGATGGTTTGGGAAAGAGGATAAACTGAAGCAATGGATGAAGAGACTGAGGATTCAGTACAGTGAGAGGAGAGGCTGAGATTCACAGGGAGAGACTGCAGCAGAGTGTTAGAGGAAATCTAATCTGTAGATCCCAGTAATACAACTCAATTAATACATTCAAACAATAATCCCTGTGCTTACTGATGTTGGAGAGCAGTTCATTGTTTGTACAATGGAGTTAACATATTTAGTTTGTACAGGCAATTAAAAATAAATTTAAATATATTTCTGATATCAAACTTGTTCTTTATTGAATTCAGCAGTCACAGAGATTTTAAAGTGCAGTATTTAAATAATGAATTACCATCAGCGAAGAACTGATTCTATTCTGTTTATTCAGTCACTAAGTAAGGAACAGGAACTTTCTCCTAAACAAAATGAGAACCGAATATAAATGAACACAGAGGCTCAAGTACTCACACCTGAAAACTGTTATTTAATGCTACCTTTCACATACAATGTATTACTAATATTCTGCGCCTGTGTTCTTTCCTCCAGCACAGGTCCAATGGTTCTATTCTCAGAGTCAGCTTGTTCAATGGTGAAAGCTCTGTGAATAATTTAATGTATCTACAGAAAAGCCAAGTCTCCACCTGATTACCTGATCTCTGAAGAAGCGTCAGACACAGACAGTATGAAATAATATTTGATAACAGTCAAAGCCAATGAATACATTGCACTCCCAGTTGAACAGAGCCATCTTACTGTGGAGGGAGGACATTGTGCTTTCCCCTTGTAACACTGAGACTGTGAGATGTTTTATTATCAATCAGTGAAAAAAAAAACATTCATAAAAATGTTCCAGGGCCGGGTAGATCGACATCAGTTCCGATGAAGGGTCACTGACCCGAAACGTTAACTCTGCTTCTCTTTCCACAGATGCTGCCAGACCTGCTGAGTGATTCCAGCATTTCTTGTTTTTATTTCAGATTCCCAGCATCCACAGTATTTTGCTTTTTTATTAGAATAGAGTTTTTCTAGGAGGTGACGAAGAGGATTGACGAGGGCAGGGTGATGGATATGGTCTACATGCACTTTAGCAAGGCCTTTGACAAGGTCCCGCATGGTAGGCTGCTCCAGAAGGTTCGAACACATGGGAGCCAGGGTGCGCTAGCCAATTGGATATAAAGTTACCTTGGTGATCGGAGGCAGATGGTGGTAGTGGAGGGTTGTTTATCAGATTGGAGGCCGTTGACCAGTGGTGTGCTACAGGGATCGGTGCTGGGCCCTCTGTTGTTTGTCATTAATATTAATGACTTGGATGTGAATGTCAGGGGCATGATTAGTAAGTATGCAGATATCACCAAAATGGGGGGTATAGTGGACCGTTAAGAAGGTTGTTTAAGGTTACAAAAGGATGTAGACCTATTGGGAAAGTGGGCAAGGGAGTGACAAACGGAATTTAACGCAGACAAGTGTGAAGTGATGCATTTTAGGTAGTTAAACCAGAGCAGGAAATTTACAGTGAATGCCAGGGCCCTGGGGAGTGTTCTTGAGCAGAGACACCTTGGGGTGCGAGTACATAGTTCCCTGAAAGTGTTAACACAGGTAGACAGGGTGCTGAAGAAGGCGTATGGCATGCTTGCCTTCATCAGCCAAGGCATTTATTACAATAGTTGGGATGTCATGTTACAGTTGTACATAACGTTGTTTAGGCCGCATTTGGAGTACTGTGTGCAGTTCTGGTCGCTGCACTACAGGAAATATGTGATTAAGCTGGAGAGGGTGCAGAAAAGATACACAAGGATGTTGCCTAGTTTGGAGGGCTTGAGTTATAAAGAGAGATTGAATAGGCTGGCTCTGTTTTCCCTGGAGCGAAGGAGGCTGAGAGGGGACATGATGGAGGTGTATAAAATTATGGGAGGCATAGATAGGGTAGATAGCCAGTGTCTGTTTCCCACAGTAGGGGAACTAAAACTAGAGGGCATAGATTTAAGGTGAGAGGGGATCTAAGGGGTTCATTTTTCACACAAAGAATAGTGGGTATCTGACATGAATTGGCTGAGGAGGGGGTGGAGGCAGTAACAGGAGCATCATGCAGATGTATCTGGACAGGTACTTGAATGCGCAAGGCATAGAGGGATATGGAATTAATGCAGGCAGGTAGGATTAGTGTAGATCGGCATTATGGTCGGCATGGACACGGTGGGCCAAAGGGCCTGTTTCTATGCTGTACGACTCTATGAATCTGTGAATCTCTCCCTGCTAAGGTGTGGTACCCAAAACTGTTCACAGTCACTCCTTGTGTGGTCTAACGAGGGTTTTGCATAGTTGTAGCATGACGTCCACGCCTTAGCATTCCAGTGCTCCAGATGTAAAGGTCTTTGCTAACTGTCCTACATGTAGTCATATGATCATAGGAATATAGAGCTTGTTTTGCCATTGAATGAGATCATGGCTGATTTCTGCCAAAACATAACATGCCCACATTTTCCCCAGTTCCCTTTATACGTTTGCTTAACAAAAAACCATTAATCTCAGATATAACATTTATAATTAACCTTACATCAATTTCTGTTTGCAGAAGAGAGTTTCAAGCTTCTAACACCCTGTACATGTAGAAGTGTTTCTCCACTTCAATCCTGAAGGACCTGGTTCGATATTCCCGAGTTCCCGAGTGACTGCAGAAGCTGGGATTGATCTCCTTACGACAGAGAAATCTAAGAGGAGATTTGATAGAGGTGTTCAAAATCATTGAAATTGTTGATGGAGTGCTTACAGAAAACAGTTCCCAGTGGCAGAGGTGCCAGTAACCAGAGGACACAGAAATACATTGACTGGCAAAAGAACCAGACACGACATGACGAAATATAGTTGTGATCTGGAATGTACTTCCTAAAATAGAGAAGGAAGCAGTCAGCTCAGACACTGTGATCGAATTAAAGATGCTTCTGGTCATTGGAACATGAAAGGGTGAATATTAGTTTATTAATCCACTGATCTGTATTTTGGAATTCTCAGCCTTGTGGGCAAATCCTTACATGGCCTCGCCTATCCTTATATGTAGAACCTCCTCCAGCCCCTACAGCCCGCTGAGATCTCTGTGCTCCTGTAATTCTTCCCTCGTCCACATCCCCAAATTTAATCACTTCACCATTGCTGACCGTACCTTCAGCTGTCTGGGACCCTGAACTCTGGAATTGCCTCCCTAAACCTCTCAAGCTCTCTAACATTCTCTCCTACTTCAAGACTCTCCTTATTGTCTGACAGTCTGAGAATCATCCCGTTCTAATATTCCTTTACATATATCAGTGTTGGGACGATTTATTGCCTTAATGATGCTTTATAAACACAACATGTTGCTGTTGGACAGGTATTCTGATACACAATGCATCAGATATTCACCAGTTCAGTTAATGGGAACAGTTCCTTTTTACCTCCAGTCAAGGCACTGACAGATCATCTACTGAAAATAAAATGGATTAAGTGTCAGACTCAGCCACTTTTTCACAACATTCCTGGGTCTTCTGATAATTAATTAAGTTTCACACTCGGTGATGTTCCTGATTTAACCTGGGAGATATTAGTTCTTGATTAAATTGCTCCTGATTTTGAGTGAAGGTGAGAACTGCATTTCTTTAATTCCACACTCCTCCCCACATCCCTTCACTTCGGCGAATGTGAGCTCCCAGTCAATTGCTGACAGTTATACACGTGGAATTTGAGTGTGAATAACAGATGATAAGGAACATATTTCTTCAAATTCTCATCCACATCTTCATTCAAAAATTCCAAATAAACATGATGGGTTTCTACACTCTCTCTAACTGTGGTGATACATTTCATCAGAGGCTGGAAGGTTTCAGTCCAGTTCTGTTCTACTGAGGAGAGCTGGAACACTGCACCTTAGTATCATTAGATTTATTCCTGCCTTCGTTTCTCAGGATGGATGTGATAGCGTTTGAGGAAGATTGAAGTGCTCAAATAATTGATACCGACTGTAATTCGGGTCACGACGGGAATGGCATTAAACATTCCCGTGCGCATTGACTGCAGCAAAGCAATGATCGATACAGGATAGGGCACCTATTTGAGATTTTGCTGTGTTGTTGTGTTTTGTTGTGCTGCTCATGGCTTTTGAGTGCTTGATGTTGACACTAAGTGGGGGAAGGACTCTTTCCATCATTGGACTCTGAAAAACGATGAGAGAAAAGGTCCCATCCAAACACAAATCTGTTTCTGGTTTGTTCTGAGTGTGGAGTCTTTCCCAGATCCTTCATCCTGTCATCATTGTCTAATGTTTAGAGCTGTCTTTTTGGACCTTGCAATGTTCTCATCAATATCTCACTCACTGTTGTACAGAACTCAGTGTTGTGGCTTTAGTTGTGGAGACAGCCTCCTTTCCTCCCAGCCTCAATATCCAATCCCTTACAAAGCTTCCTGGTTTGAATGTCTGTGAGCTGGAGAAAGAAACTCAGTCGTGGTAGTTTACAGCTCTCATGTCTCGCAGCAACTCCCACTAGGACATCGACAGAGCAGCCTTAACAGTACTGTTTGGTGAGTGGTGAAACAATTTAATATCAAAGCGCCTGTATTTAGCACCTGAGTAGGTGGATGGCAGTGGGAGAGTGGGACTGAGGTGTCCAATCTCCAGTAACTCAGTGGTTGATCTCAACAGCTAGTTTGGTGTGTATCAGTTGAGGTTGGAAAGCTATTGGAGCAGATGCTTGATTGTTCTAAATTCTCACGGTGTTAGTGTGAGACTGGGATGCGTTTTCAGGAGAGTTCAGTGATTGAGGTCAGGGCAAGAAGCAGAGCGAGTGCTCACTGATTATAGCGACCTCCTGGCCATGTTGCAAAGTGTTGATGAGTGGATGTCCGCTAAGGACACTGTCAGGGGCCGTGTTGACACCTTCTGTAATCTGACTTTTCATGGAGAAACAGTGTCTGAGCTCCAATACTAAAAGTGTCCTTCTGCCGAAGACATGGCAGAGAGGCGATATTATAAGAACGGTCTTCGATGGGAATTTGTCTCTGTCATATATGGGAAAGGAATGGGAAGGAACAATGGAAGTCAAACAGTTTTATTTGTGTCTGATTATTTTGGATAATGCATGATTTAAGTTGATGACGTTTGAGGTTTCCCAAAGGCGTTAAGTCGAGTTATAAATTGTTCTACCAGTGATTGTAGAAGCTGGTATTGTCACAAGAGCAGGAATACTTCAGTTACTTTAGGAGACTATAGAATCTGGGTTTATTCTTTGCAGAAAAGAGGAGGCTAAGGAGAGACCTAAAAGAGGTATTCACAATTATTAAGGCGTTTGGTAGAGAAAACAGTGAGAAAGTGCTTCCAGTCACAAATGGGTCAGTAACCAATGGTAAACCATTTAAAATATATGGGGGGAATGAGGAGAATCATTCTCACACTGATGGTTAGTGTGATCTGGAATAAAGTTCCTGAAGGAATGGTGGAAGCAGATTCGATCCTGACTTTGAAAAGGCAACTGTACATGTACTTGAAGGGAACTGATTTGGTCATGTTACGGGGATAAAGCTGGGAAGTGGAAGAATCTTGATCGGTTGTTTCAAGGAGCGAGCATGGATAAGATGGGTGAATAGCCTCCTTCTGTGCTGTAAAGTTCTATAAATCTATTCTAAAATAATTGCAGCATGCAATGTTCAATATCCATTGGGAAAATATACACAGTCAGTGGATATTCTAGTAAATATATATGAAGCTATTTGTTACTGAGGCACTGTCCTTTCTGATGGCCACTAAATTCCTCTTTCTTTGAACTAACACTAAAACAAGTGGAAACCACAGTCTTTCTTTATGATGCCTAACTAATATTAGTATTCTTTTCACTGCTGACCATTTTCCTTTTGTTTGCTAACTTGCCTTTCCCATTTCCATCTTGCATCCGAATTTTTGGTGCTTGGTCATATTTGTGAGCGTGTGTGTATATTGTCTGCAACAACTAAACCCTTCTGGTGAATAACTCAGGAGGCTTTCAGATCTGGGAATTTATATTAATTCCACTTTCGCATTCACCCAGTTGGAATTGAGCATTTCACTGAGACATAGATCTGCAGTGCGGGGGGAGACTAATGTCCTTCAATAAACTCAGTGCTGCGGCTGCCTTTGTGCTCACAATTTATTTCAATCTCCTCAGGTACTGTCATTAGTTTGTAAAACTGCAATGTGGTTTATTTGCATTATCCAATCTCTTTACACAATTTCCCCAAATAAGCCTCCTTCTTTCTGTTTTAAAATCTATTCGATGGAATATTAAAAATTTCTACCTATCATAAATTAATTGAATGCAGTATTATTAGTAAATAAATTCCTGGGAGTATGTTCTATTATTTCTCTAATTTTGGTGGCCTTCGAAATTCATTACTATGAGCTTTGGTTGAAAGCATATCAGAAAGATTGTCCGGAGAGAGATCTTAACCAAAGCCTTCAAGCAGGAAAGAGGTGAATTCTACTCTGGTCCCCATCCGGTTTTAGCCTCCATTGACTTGAACAGTGTGAAAACTTCTGTTTGTTACAACTGCTATTATAACTCAGTACTGAGGGAATGCTGTACTCCAGAGCTGAGAGACCCACTCGGTACTGATGTAACGGCAGGACCTTCTGGGCTAGAAATACATCCAGGGCAGTGGCCCAAAACGGGCAGTTTCAGCTCAGTCGCCCATTGCAAGAATTACCTGATATTCAGTTCCCTGAGAGGGAAAATTGAGTCGGACATAAAATGTGAGGCCCACCAGATCTCAGCTTGTTACCGCTTTCTATATTCAGTTGCATGTAGCCCAGTATGTGTATAGGTGGGTTTGACATGCATGTGCTTCCTTCCTATCCCTATAGATTACCCCAGAAAACTATCAATGTCTGTTAACCGTGAAGATGATGTATTTCTGAGAGATGAACGGGCCATGATTACTTGTGAAGCACCGTATCCGTATTCTGGTTGCAGTTTCCATTTGGACAGTGGAGGCCAAGATGAACCAATCAAAAACCAGGCTGCCAGTTCAAGACAATACACGGTCACCTTTACTGTCACAAATCTATTGGGCACAGGGTCAGTAGATTATTCCTGTGTGTACAGAAAGACAGTGTCAGCGCGGGAGCTCACCTCAGAGAGAAGTGATACTGTGAAGGTAACAGTCGTGGGTAAGGTTCAATACCTTTCACTCTAAGGACATCAAATCCGGATCGATGTCGACACATGCCATGAATAATATGGGAGTGAGCCATACAGTCATAGAGTCAGTAATGACAGAGAGTGGGCCATTCAGCCCATGAAGTCCATGTGGGCTCTCCATGGAGTGAAACCGATCCTCGATAGTGGAAATTCGATGCTGATGAATCATCCGCCCATCTTAGCCACTGCCAAATATTCCTTCCCACTGTGTGTAAAGTAGACAACAAATACACTATCTCCCATTTTCCACTCCAGTCCAAGGCAAATATCATCCCGGATATTCTGGGGAAAGCATGTATTTCATTTACATTTTCTGTGCATTTTCTGTCCAATACGCCATATGGGGTACATATTCTGGAGGGTAAAACAGGAGGGATTGAAATCCTCCATATGACACCCCCCGCCCCATTTTCCTGGTATAGACTTCAGTGGAAGTGTTATTCCTAAGTTGGGAAAGGAGATGTGAAACCATTAGACCACCTAAGGGGATTGTTGTCTCACAATATTGCGACTTCAAACAAGCTCAAATTCAGTGCAAGTCAGAGGACATTTTGTAAGCGAATTCGCCCTGATGGAATGGGACTGGTCTGGGTACAGGCCCATTACACATTTAATGCTCCACTCCATTTAACCATCCATTGAATTTATTGTGAGTACATGCAAAAAGAGCATAAACTGTGAAGGTTTGTAACTTCCTGGAGAAAGGGAGCACAGATTCCACAGATCCATTTCTAACTGTCCTGTCCAATTGTTCTCCAACAGATAGGCCATCAGCGCCAGGGGTATCTCTTGATCAATCGACTGTAGTGCAGAATGTCACCATCACTCCACTAGCAGTGGAGAATGTCACCATTACCTGCACCGTGACTGGAGATGAACGCGGGAAAACCTTCCACTTTTACAGAGAGAGCCAACGACAGTACTATCCTCAATTCATCACAAAGGATAACATTGGAACATTCCCAGTGACCAGTCCAAACCAAGGAGGGCAGTACAAATGCACGTATACAACCTTCATCTATGGAAGGCGGTTAGCATCCCAGTTCAGTGAATCTGTGATGGCCACTATAGCAGGTGAACGAAGAGGACCAGAGATTGTTAATATGCCTGTCCAACATCCTTTGGCATTTACAGAAATTCATATTTGCATCAATGTAACAGTGTTTGGGTATCACAGAGTGTGTCTGTGCACTCAGCTTTTGATGTCTCTGTAACAATGGAGCACATGCTGTTATCTTGAAAAAGGAAAGTGTTGGCCGGCAAATAATTACATGGAATTTACAGCACAGAAACAGAACATTCGAACCAACTGCCGGGCGCTGGTATTTATTTTCCAATCGGTCCTGATCCCACTCTACTTCATCTCATCCTACCTCTATATCCTTCTATTGCTCACTCACTCATGAATATTTATCTACTCCTTAAAAGCATCTGAACTGTTCTCCTCAATCATTCCCTGTGCCATGGTGTTCAACATTCTCCCCACTGTCTGGGTAAAGAAGTTTCTATGAATTCCCCCATTGGATTTATCAGTGTCAATCTTCCATTGATGGCACCGAGTTATGGCTCGCAACTGAATTTTTTTTCTCCATCTCCCTTATCAGTTGTAGGCGAGCACCACCCAACCTGTGACCTCTGTGTAACCTGGTTGGTGGGGAAAGTAATGTGTGTGGCGAAAAGTGGTAAATAATGTCCACAGGAGGGAAGTAGGATGTGCTGATTCAGCAATGTGGTGTAACTGAACTGATAAAGGGGAAGTGAATGTAGTGAAAGCTGCAAGCCTGCAAGGTGGGCATTAAGGCATGTCTAAACTCTAGCTAAATTTACAAGCACAGGCTGGTTGAGTGCGGTCTACACTTGCCCATTGCAAAGAGCAGAAGGGACATGTTGTTTGATATAATCCACCATTCTTTGGGAAATACGGCCTACGTACCTAACATCGCACTGGCATTGAAATTCGGATAACACATTACTCAATTGTGTGATAGGGAGGACGTCTTTTTGGCTTGATGCCATCCTGTTGGCAACGAACACCATAGGTGTTGCTCTTGCATAGTAGCAGCGTGAAACAGCCAGCTTCACCTGTTGCTCAAATTTTTGGGGCACATCACTCTTCCGCAGTAATTTGAGATAGACCGGGTAATTTCCAGGGCCGGAAATTACGGCCTTAGCCATACAGTGAAAAATGATCTGATTAGGGTAGCCTTTGTCATGCAGGATGTCTTATATTCGCCCTATTTTAGCACCAGGCTTGCATAGTAAGGACAATGCTCAGGCGCTATTTAGCAGGCTGCTGATAAGGCCAATCTTATAGCATGTGGAACTGTAAGAATCCCAAAGCCTGTATTAACCAGTGAGGGTAGCTTTGCAGCAGACCATGCTGAAGAACCCCTCAGCAGATTTCTCAAATCAGTGAAATGAGCTCCATTCCTTGCCGTAATAGTTGAGAAATCTTCTAAGGGGTTCTCTACAACAGTCTACCTAAACCTTCATGCACTGGTCAATACACGTAGGCCCATGCTGATCTCGGTGGCAGCAGTGAAGCCTCATTGTGGCCGCCTCGCCATTCGGCGAAGGTACCTGCAATGCAATATGCTAACTGGCAATTACCATGCAGGCCACAGCGGTCCAGGAAGCAGGTTCCAATCTGTATTCAGACGTGTGGCACTCACGTTCCATCACGTTTATGTTTGCGAAAAGCTGGCCACAACAAAGCATCTGTCCTTGGAGCAGGCGAAGGGTGGGTGGGCGTCTCCGATGAATGGGCCCTAAGTCTGCATGAGATCATGGAGGGATGTGGGGATCTCCCATGAATGGGATTTACTCCACGTGAGATCAGGGAGTGGGTGCGGGTCTACAATGAGTGGGACCTTACTCTGTGTGAGATCAGGGAGGTGTCGGGCATCCCCGATGAGTGGGGTCTTACTCTCTGTGAGATCAAGGAGGTGGGTGGGGCTCTCCAATGACTGTGACCTTACTCTGCATGAGATCAGGGAAATGGGTGGGGATCTCTGATGGGCGGGACCTTCCTCTGCGTGAGATCAGGGAGGAGGGTGTGGGTCTCCAATAAATTGGACGTTACTCTGCATGAGATAAGGGATGGACCCCGTGTCCTTCTGTCATAAAGTGGAGGAGTCTGCGCACGCAAGCATGAGGAGTGGCGGTGAAAGGAGTTGGCCCTGCTTTCAGCAACACTGTTTGGTGGGAATGGAATTAAGTAGCACTACATTACTCCTTCAGTGTAAGGTCTAATTGAGTCATAGAGTTATACAGCACAGAAACAGGACCATCAAGAACCTTTCTATTCTCATTGCATTTCCAGCCCTTTGCCCATAACCTTGTATGCTATTGCCTTTCAAGTGCTCATCTAAATACATCTTAAATGTTGTGAGCGTTCCTGCCTCTACCACCATTCAGGCAGTCCGTTCTAGATTCCAACCACCTTCTGGGTGATTTTTTCCCCCTCAAATCCCCTCTAAACCTCCTGTCCCTTGTCTTAAATATATGCCCCCTGGTTATTGACCTTTCCGCTGAGGAAACACGTTTCTTCCTACCTATCCTATGAATGCCCCTCATAATTTTATTTTATTTTATTTTATTTAGAGATACAGCACTGAAACAGGCCGACCAAGAATCACACATTCATGCCGACCCAGCAGTAATCCCATATTCCCCACCACCTACCTATAATAGGGACAATTTAAAATGGCCAATTTACTTATCTCCTGCAAGTCTTTGGTGATGGGAGGAAACCGGAGCACGCAGCGGAAACCCACGCGGTCACAGGGAAAACTTGCAGACTCCGCACAGGCAGTACGCAGAATTGAGCTGTGAGACTGCGGTGCGAACCACTGCGCCACTGTGCCGCCCTCCATACCTCAATCAGGTCCCCCCTCAGCCTTTCCTGCTCGAAGCAAAACAACCCTAGACTATCCAGTCTCACTTCATAGCAGAATGTTCCAGCTAAGGCATCATCCTGGTAAATCTGCTCTGCACCCTCGCCAGTGCAATCACATCCTTCCTATAGTGTTGTGGCCAGAACTGTACATAATACTCCAGCTGTGGCCTAAATAGCAGTTTACACAGGTCCACCATAACCTCCCTGCCCTTATATTCTATACCACGACTAATAAAGGCAAGTAACCCAGGCACCTTCCGAACTAACGTATCCACCTGTGCAGCTGCGATCAGTGAACTATGGGCAAGTACACCAACTTCCTCTGCCCCTCTGTACTCACTAGGGTGTTACCACCAATTGTATATTCCCTTACAGTTAGTCCTCCCAAAACGCATCACCTCACACTTCTCAGGATTAAATTGCATCTGCCACTGCTCCACCCATCTTACCAGCCCATATGTATCGTCCTGTAATCTAAGGCTTTCCTCTTCACTGTTTACAACACCACCAATTTTTGTGTCATCTGCGAACTTACCGATCATATCTATAATATTCAAGTCTAAATCATTAATGTAAACTGCAAAAGCAATGGCCCCAGAACCGATCCCTGCGGTACAACACTAGTCACAAGTTTCCACTCGCAAAATCAGCTTCTGACCATCACCCTCTGTCTCCTGCCACGAAGCCAATTTTTGGATCCAGTTTTACAAATTGCCCTGGATCCCATGTGTTCTCGCTTTCATGACCAATCCCCATGCGGGACCTTGTCAAAAGCCTTACTGATGTCTATGTAGACTACATCACCTGCTTTACCCTCATCGATACATCAAGTCACCTCCTCAAAAAAATCAATAAGTTTGTAAGATGTTATCTCCCCCTGGCAAAGCCATGCTGACTATCCCTGATTGATCCCTGCCTCTCCAAGTGGAGATTAATCCTAACCCTCGGAAAATTGTCCAATAGTTTCCCTACCACTGATGTTAGATTCACTGGTCTGTAATTACCTGCTCCCTTCTTGAATGATGGTACCACATTCGCTGTCCTCCAGTATTCTGGTACCTCTCTTGTGGCCAGAGAGGATTTGAAAACTTGTGTCAGAGCCCCTGTTATCTCCCCCCTTCCCTCACATAGCAGACTGGGATACATCTCATCTGGGCCTGCGGATTAATCCACTTTTAAGCCCGCGAAACAGCTAATACTTCTTCCCTTTCGATGCTAATTTGTTCAAGTATATCACAATACCCCTCCCTGATCTCGGCACCTACATTGTTCTTCTCAACAGTGAACACCGATTAAAAGTAATCAATTAAAACCTCGCCTATGTCCTCCAGCTCCACACATAAATAGCCACCTTGATTCCGAATGGGCTCTTCCCTTTACCTGGTTATTCTCTTGCTCTTTGTATAATTATATTACGCCTTGGGAGTCTCCTCTATCTTGCCCAACAGTGTTTTTTTTTTGTATGCCCTCTTCGCTCTCCTAAATACTTTCTAAAATGGCCCCCTACATTTTCTATACTCCTCTAGGGCCTCCACTGTTTTAAGCGCTCTGAATCTGTCAAAAGCCTCCTTTTCCCCCCTATCCAATCCTCGATATCACTTGAAATCCAGGTGTGGCCCGACCATTCATATTTACGGGAACATGCTGGCCCTGAACTCTCACTATTTCCTTTTTGAATGACTGCCACTGGTCTGATGTAGACTTTCCTCCAAGTAGCTGCTCCCAGTCCACTTTGGCCGTATCCTGTTTTATCTTATTGAAATTCCACCAGACCAATACTTTTAATTCTGGACCCTCTTTTTCCTTTTCCATGACTACCTTAAGTCACACTGTTATTTACTATCCCCGAAATGCTCCCCCACCTACACTTCTACCACTTGTCTGGCTTCATTCAGTAGGATGAGGTCCAGTACTGCCTCTTCTCTTGTAGGACTTTCTACGTGCTGGCTCAAAAATCTCTCCTGTATGATGATCTTGGGTCAAATGTCATGCGGTGGTTGGTTGCATGCTCACATCTACAGTAACATGAAAGTGTTCCTGCTGCCCTGCTGACATGCCATGTTCCTATGGGTGATATCATATCATACTATATAGGTGATGGAGAACGCAGCCTAAGCAACAATGTATATCACTGTCTCCTTGATCAGTGCCATTGATCGACTGAATGCACCGAGTTCACCTGCAGCGTTCATATGGGGCTGGTTCATCCTGTATCTCCTGATCCAAATTCTGTGAAAAACTATATCTGCCAGAGGTCGAACTAACAGGCAGGCTCGGTCCACGTGAAAGCTCTTGGAAGTGAGCAGCAGCAGTCACTTGATGTATTCGATGTCAGAGAAGCCAGTGGCTCTACAGGCAACACATGACATACCTGCACATGTCAGAGCACCAGTGTTAGGGGCGGCTGCAGATGTCCAGATTTGCGGTGACACATCTTTGTACACTACTGAATGATCAGCTGCAGATTGATGGAAATCGCATGCATGTGGTCCTCATAGTCACGATTCTCTTATGTTCTGCAACTCCACATCATTCCAGGGACCCATTGGCAAACTGTGTGGAAGTCACCAGTGCACAGCTGTATTAGGGAGGTCAGCGACGCCTAATACGAGAGAGCCATTGACTGCTGTGCTTCAGGACAGACCCTGAGATTCAGGTCTAAGGGGCTGTCAGATTTGGGGCCATCGTGCGAGTCCCCAAGGTGCAAGAGTTCACCGACTGCACACCTGTTGCCATCGAGGCTCTAGTCGGACAATCAGGCGCATTTCTGAATGGAATGGGCATATACTCAGTTAACATGCAGCTAGTATATGACCAGAGTAAACGCTTGATGTAAATGTGTGACCGCTTTCCAGAAAGCTGCCATGATACATTCTTGTTGCGTCGTGCCCAGGTGCCACGGCTTTCACTGCACCATCTCAAGACCGGGGGTGGCGGCTTGGGGGGCAGGGCGACCCCTTGCAGACATCGCTCCTCAAACCAGTGAGAAACACCGCCAGCGATGCAGAGGAGACATACTAACGCCTGCCAGCGCTCGACACGAGCTACCATCGAGAAGGCCAATGTCCTGCTCAGGTTGTGTTTCTGCTGCCTACACAGGCTATCTGGGGCCTCAATAGATACTCAATAGAAAGGGTAGCACGCATCGTTGCTGTGTGATGTGCTACTCACTACTTTTCAATCCAGAGGGGAGAGGTGTTGCAGGAAAATTAGAGTCACGAGAAGGAGTCATGCTCACATGATGAGGACACAGAGGAGGTGCATCAGCGTATTTATTTTGGAGGTCTATGATAATGGAGGCATTACCTTACCACCTCCAGGCGCGTATCCATTGTCTCTCGAGATAAGGAGGCCCAAAAAGAAAAAAAAAAAAAAGAAAAGACAGACCGGGCGAGCAAAGAACGCTTCCACAATCCATAAGGTGTGCAGATGCTCCCCATCACACACATCACTGTGAATCATCTGGTAAACAGTCTCCTGTATCTGTGATATCTGTAACAGCACTATTACTGGCAGCAGAGGACTGAGCCGTTGCCCATGTCACTACACCCGTGCAGTGTGTTCATCATGCATACTGGCATAGCGATGATATTGTTCCATACATTGGCATTGCTCCAGGGAAATGATGTCATGGGAGGAGAAAGAGTCGGCACATGCTGTCATCCGTCATTAGCACAGTAATAAGGAGACAGCTGTGACAGAAACACATTTAATGATGAGCTAAACATAAACGTTGCACCCGTGATAACCCATAAACGTCATGTATTTTCAGGCGCGTGTGGGTGGTATTCATCTGTGCATCCTGTACAATAGCAGCTTGACTGAAGGCAGGCTGCTGATCAAATTTCCCTTTGGCTTTGCATGACTTGGGCAGTTGTCTCTCTGTGCACGAGGCCTGGAGGGCCTTGGCTGCCTGACGGCCCCTTGCACCAGCACAGGGGTCTCCTCACACGTCGAGGCGGCTGAAGCCGAACTCACTAGCTATGAGGCTCAGGGACCGGTGTCCACATTAGAACCGCCCTGAGAGGTGCCCCATGTAACCACAACGGGCTCTCCTCCTCCCTTTGAAGGCTCGTGGTTACTTCACTGCTGTCCTGAAAAGGACCAGGAGCAGAGATAACGTCCAGGCACCTGGTCCCTCTCACGCCTAGCCACTGCTGATTTGCGCGGGTCATGGCAGCTGTCCTGGCCTTGATGCACTCACCAATAGTCCGCTTATGGATGCGCATGGTTTATGGCATTTCCACCAGATGTTGCTATACTTCTATCTGAAACTCCATCATGCCCTGTGCTGTCGACACAGAGGGTCATCATCAACCTCGGGCTCAGCATGTGCATGGCTGCCACAGTCCTACAACTATCAGAGGCCTCGGCTGTCTCAGCCTCAGCTAGCTTCTCGGTTGCATGCGTGGTGCTCTCATAGGCTTGTGACCCTGACTCTAGAGCCGAGTGCATGCCCACCGAGGTGCGTGCCTCTGCGCTGGTGGAAGCTGTGGGAGTGTCATGGGACGCTGATTCCTATGAGGGCATCTCCTCCCCAGAGGTGCCTTCTGGGGCCTCCTCATAGTGTCGCCCTGCAGGAAACAATGTGAAGAGTACAGTTTTAGATTCACTGGTATACATATCAGTAAAATTACAGCGTTATGTCAACAAAGGAAATGTTCGAATCATCTTTGCGTTTGGTAAAGAGACTAATGCTATAGAAGCTGAGCAACACTCCTGAAATTGGCCATCCTACATGCCCTCCACGAATTTCGATGACCTGTTCTTCAGCTCGGGTCAGTGGATAAATGCCCGTTACCTGCCCTCCAGTAGTGGACGACACCCTCACTTTGTACGCTCTCTTACATGGAAGACCAAGGATATAGATGTTAAAAATTGGCATACAACTACATAATGCTGGGCACAATAGGAGCGCTACAACAAAAGGTGGGTTCCAGTTAGCGTGTCAGACTGACTCAGCTTGTCATGCAGATGCAGTGCTCTGGGGTGCATTTGAGGGATTGAGTCTTTCACACGTGTAGACTCCCACGTGGCATCAATCATACCCACCAAACATCCCTGTGTTTGACATGGGAGTGACACCCACGTGCCACTTTATGTGGGCAACACGGGTCATATGGCCCCCCCCCCCAGAAAAGTGTCACTTACCTTTGCCGAGCAAATGTGATCGCTCATTCTCTGGTTCCAGTCACGATGGGTGATCCCATGGGAGCTTACCGCCTCTGCAATCATCATCCAGGCTTTCTCGCTAGGGAAAAAACTCCTGCCTTGTCCGCACAGTCTGGAGCTGAATGAGAAGGGAAGCATCGCTGAACTGTGGGTCTACCTGGGATGGCACATGGTTGGCAGCAGGGATGCACCTGTTGATGTTTGTTTTTAATTTGCTATAAAAATCTCAACAGAAAAGTCTAAAAATGCAGCATTGCAACTGATGCAGGGCTGAAGGCCCTTGAACTATGGCGCCAACTCCTTTCCATTCATCACCTGACACCGTTCCTGACATTGTTAGACCCTACTCTCTCCATCGTACATGCGCCGCAGCAACGAAAATGAGACACTGCATTTGCAATTGTGGCAGCGCCATGACTTGGTGCTCGTGTGGTCAAGTGCATTTTTATTACGTCCGCTGCCAACTTGAACCGTGGACTCTTAGAATCCAGCCCGCCATGTAGCCATTTGAAATTTCATGCACTGAAACCATTAAAAGTGATATGCCATGTGACCATTTGAAGTGACATGCACTGTGGCCATTTTAAGTGATATACAGTGCATCAATTACATTCATTGCCGCTAATGTAAGTGATATCTAATGTAACCATTACAAGTAGCATGTCATTTGGCCATTTCAAATGACAAGCGTTGAGACCATTTTAAGTAACATAACATGAGGCCATTTTCAGTGATATGCAGTGCGGCCAGTCAAACTGACATGCAGTGTCGACGTTTTAATTGACATGCACTGCCGACATTTTAAGTGATATGCACTGCAGTCATTTTATGTGATATGCTGCATGACCATTTTAAGTAGCATGCAGTACGAACGTTCTATGTGATATGCACCATGACCATTTTAAGCGGTATGCAATGTAATTTAATTGACTACAGAGCGACCATTTTAATTGATATGTTCTTCGGTCATTTTAAGAGCCATACCATGTGGCTATTTTCAGTGATGTATACTGCGACCAGTTAAAGTGACTTGAACTGTGTCCATTTTATATGACATGGACTGCGGCCATTTCAAGTGACATACACAGCTGTAATTTTCAATGAAATGCACTGCGGCCATTTTAAGAGACGTGTAGTGCTACCATTTTAAGTGCCATGCCGTGTGGCTATTTTAAATAACATGCCATGGCTCCATTTTAAGTGCTATGCAGAGCGACCATTTACAGATTTACAGTGACATGCACTACCAAGATTTTATGTGACATGCTATGCCACCATTTTATGTGACAGACGCGGTCGCCATCTTAAGCGATATGCATTGCAGTCGTTTTGACTGACATGCAATGCTGCTATTTTAATTGACATCCGTGTGCCGATTTGAAGGAACATGAATTGTGGCCATTTTAAGTACCATGAAGTTCGGCCATTATATGTGGCATGCCATGTGGGCATTGTAATTGATATGCGGTGTGACCATTTGAAGTAACATTCATTTCGGCCATTTTAAGTGACAGGCACTGTGGTCATTTTAAGTGACGTGAATTGTGGTCATTTTAAGTGACAGGCACTGTGGCCATTTAAAGTGACATGCTATGTGGCCATTTAAAGTGACATGCCTTGTGACGATTTTAAGTGACAGGCATTGTGGACATTTAAAGTGACATGCAATGTGGCATTTTAATGTGACATGTCATGTGACGATTTTAAGTGACATGCACTGCGGCCATTTAAAGTGAGACACATTCCCAGCATTTTAAGTGACATGCAATGCAACCATGTTAAGTGACATGCACTGCCGCAACTTTAACTGGTATGCACTGCAAGAAATTTAATGACATTCGTTGGGGCCATTTTAAATGACATGCAGTACAACAATTTTAACTGATACCACCAGGACCCATTTTAAGTGATATTCAGTGTGACATTTTAAGTGACATGTGCCACAACCATTTGAGGTGATATGCACTGTGACCCATTTTAAGTGACATGCAGTCTGGCCATTGTAATTGATAAACGGTGCGGCCATTTTAATTGATATGTGGTGAAACAATTTTAAGTGGCATGTTGTGTGACTATTTTAAGTAATATGCACTGTGACCCATTTTTAGTGACATGCAGTGTGACCATTATCAGTGCCATGCAGTGTAGCCATTTTAAGTGCTATGCACTGCAGCGATTTTAAATGATATGTAGCGTGACTATTTTAGGTGAAAAGCACTGCGGCCATTTTAAGTGATATGAGGTGGGACCATTTTCAGTGGCATTGACTGCGGCCATTTTGAATGATATGTACTGCTGCCATTTTAAGTGGTATGCAGTGCAACCATTTCATAGAAACATAGAAAATAAGAGCAGGAGTAGGGCATTTGGCCCTTCGGGCCTTTTGCACCATTCCAAAAAGATCATGGCTGATCTTCTAATTCAGTACCCCGTTCCCAGTTCTCCCCAAATCCCTTGATCCCTTTCGTATGAAGAAATATATCTATCTCCTTCTTGAATACATTTAATGACTTGGCCTCCGCTGCCTTCTGCGGTGTGCAATTTTGTAAGTTCACTACCCTCTGAGTGAAGACATTTCTCCTCATCTCCGTTCTAAATTGCATGATCCCGTATCCTGAGACTGTGACCCATGGTTCTGGACTGTCCAGCTATAGGGAACATCCTCCTTGCATCTAGCCTGTCTCGGCCTGTTAGAATTTTATAGGTTTCTCTGAGACCCTTCTCATTCTTCTAAACTGTAGGCCCAAGAAACGGCCTAGCAAATTTTCTTTGCACTCCCTCTATAGAAATAACATTTTTCCTCAGATAAAGAACCCAAAACTGTACCCAATTCTCCAGCTATGGTCTCAACAAGGCCCTGTATAACTGCAGAAAGGCATCATTGCTCCTGTATTCAAATCCTCTTGCAATGAAGGCCAACAAATTATTCGCTTTCCTATTTGATTGCTGCACCTGTATGCTTGCTTTCAATGACTGGTGTACAAAGACATCCAGATCTCATTGCACCTCCCACTTCACAATTTTCATTTTCTCTTTTTACAATCAAAGTGGATAACGTCACATTTATCAACGGTGTACTGCATTTAGAATTTTTAGAATTTAGAATATTACAGCGCAGTACAGGCCCTTCGGCCCTCGATGTTGCGCCGATCATCTGACCTACACTATTCCATTTACATCCACATGTCTATCCAATGACCACTTAAATGCCGTGCATTTGTCCACTCACCCAACTTGTCCAAATCACATTGGAGCCTCTCTGCGTCCTCCTCACATCTCACATCACCACCACCACCCCCTGCTTTGTGTCGTCAGCAAACTTGGAAATATTACATTTAGTTCCCTTACCTAAGTCATTAATATATTTTGCGAATAGCTGGGACCCATTACTGCTCCCTGCAGTACCCCACCAGTCACTGCCTGCCGCCGTGTAAAAGACCCGTTTATTTCTGCACTCTGTTTCATGTCTGTCAGCCAATTCTCAATACATGCCAGGATATTACCCCCAATCCCATGTACTTTAATTTTGCACACCAAACCCTTAGGTGAGGCCTTATCAGAAGCCTTCTGAAAATCATGTTCCATGTTGTGTGGCCCATCGAAGTGGCATGCACTGCGGCCATTTAAAGTGACTGCGGCCATTTTAAGTGATCTAACAATGAGAGCAATCCACGGTCGTCATTTTAAATGCTGCCTTTCCATGGCAGTGAATGTATGAGATGTTTCGGGGTTATTAATGAGTATAACGCCCCATAAATGACAATAAAGGGTTATAAAGAGTAATAAAATATTTTTTTCAAAGGATTACACAGGATTAATGCGAAATCATAAACAATTATAAAGTTTATAAATTATTATACAGAATTATAAACAGTTAAAAAGCATTATGGAGTATTCTGAAACATTATAAATTTCTATACCGGATCATAAAGGATTATAAAGCTTTATAAATAATTGTAAGGAATTATAACCAGTTAAAAAGGGATATGGAGGATAACGACGGGCGTTAAAGGGCTGCAAATTATTAACATGCATCATAAGTGGTCATGAAGTATTATAGAGGATAATGAATGGGTGTAAAGAGTTTGAAAGGAGTATCAATGGTTAGAAAGAATTATTATCGATTCTCAGAATTATAAAGGAATTATCAAGATTATAATCGATTGTGGAAAATTCTGGCTGCAACTTCCCCGTCACCATGGGAGTAGGCCTCGCCCCTAGACCCCAAACCATGAATACAGGCTCCACCCACCACCACGCCCACCCCCGCCATCGGAACTCGCTTTGACGCCACTCCTCTGCCACGCTTGGGAATACGCTCCGCATCGCTCTCCCGTCATCATGAGGAACAGGCTCTGTCCTACGGCACGTCATCATAGCGACAGGCCCCGCTGCTGCTCTTTAACCATCATGACATGGCTCTGATCTGTCAAAATAGGACTGTCCTTGAGCCCGCTCTGTCATTTTGGCCGCAAGCCCGGTGTCGTTTTGTCAACATCGTAACATGCCCCGCCTCCGCTTAGCCACTATAGCGACAGACCCCGCACGGCTCTGACTATAGCGACAAGCGACGCCCCGTAATGTCACAATAACGAAATCCCGCCCCACACTGAGTCAGCATCGTGACCGGACCCCACCAGCACCATCATCACACCTCCAGGACACGCACCCCGCTGAGCCACCACAGGAGCCGTCCCGCTCTGACACCGGCCCCTGCTCTGCACAATATTGACAGGACCGACCGCCGCTCTGTCTCCACACGGTTCGGCACCGCCCTGCTCTACCATAGCGACTGGCCTCGCCCCTGCTATGGCTGCCAGGCGAAAGGCCCCGACCCCGCTCCATCGCTCTCGAGATAGGTCTCGATCCGCTCTGTCACCATAGCGACATTCTAGCCCCGCCCCCACATCCACGGATGTTGTAAATAGTCAGTGAATCAGTTCCTCTTATCTTTGAATGAATTTAATAATTGGAGTAAAGGGATATTGCAGCACATTTTTCAACTGCTCTCTGAACTGAGTCTGAGTCACGGCATAAATCGCAGTGTTTGTGCAGCAACTCAGGAGCTGCAACATGAAACCCAGTTCCTGCAAAAAGCCAGGGAGAAATAGAGATTCATACCCCAAATACCACATCCGCCACCATACCGAATACACCATAAGCACTGCCCATAGCAGGATGAAATTGGTCGAGATAACCAACAGTAAAATGATGGATTTCCTTCGGCTCTCCATCTCTGGGTCTCTGCAACTTTCCCCACTGCTGTGAGCCCGGAGTCTCCTGCGTCCTCTGCTGCTCACTAAAATGTGTCTGATAGTGAAAGCATTGAGCAGCAGAATCACCACAAATGGAACGCATGGAGTTAGAATATGATGGAGGAACTCGATTGATCCCCAGACAAGAGATATTTGAATATGATCTTTCACAACACAAAACCAGGGGAGGTTCAGCAGCCAATACCAACCTGTTAACATAAAATACCACAAGATGTTCTTTAAACAGCTCAGCACAGTCACTGTTCCCAGAACCACATCTGCCGTTTTCTTGCTGCAATATTTACTTTTAAGCTTCCGGCAGCAAATGGCCACAAATCTATCAAAGGTGAAAGTGACGGTGAACCAGACAGAACAGTCTATGGCTGAATAAAGCAGGACAGCGTGGATATTACATACGGGGATGGAATACCGCAGGAACTGAAACTGTTCACGATAAACAATAGGAATATGCCTCAGTAGCAGGTCGAGGATAATAACCACTAGATCCGCCACTGCCATGGCCACCAGGTAGCGAGTGACACATTTGGAGAGACCACACTTTCCCCGAGACAGGATCCCAATCGTCAGCAAGTTAACTGTGAGGAAGAGAAACAAACAGAGAAATTATATATCAGGCTGGGAGCAAAGTTACCAGTTGGATTGAAGAAGTATTGAGATTTGCAAATATGTTCCTGTATCCAGTGATGTATTGAAATGATTGGACCTGAAAGAACAAATGCGAAGGTCTGTGATAGGGTGGTAGGCAGGAGAGATTATATAACAAAAGAATAGCTAAACTGAATGTTAAACATAATCCTCCCCTTATCTCCTTTCCCGGACTCGGTTAAAAAAATATTCCATCTTTAATCTCTTCCAGTTCTCATGAAGGGTCACTGACCTGAAACATTAACTCTGTTCCTCTCTCCACAGATGCTGCCAGACCCTCTGAATAACTGCAGCATTTTCTATTTTATTTCAGATTTCCCGCATCTGCAGCACTTTGCTCTTGTATAAAACGTTAAATGTTGGACTGAGAGAGAGATTCCCTCGCCTGTGACAGGCAACATGGAATTCAATTATTTCAAAACAATAATTGGAAATGAGTCCACTGAAAAATCAATGAAACAAATAATCTCAATCGTCACAAAGTTAAATGCAAACAAGGAAATTTATCAGCCTCGGAGTAAAAACAACAGTTTGAAAGAGATTGTGGTGAATTTTTTAAGTTCGTTACTGCATTCAGTGATGGATCTAATCATTATACCAGTGACAGGGATTTATAATGGGGACAGGGAACCACATTTAGTGGACCCAGTGGGGGTGGCGAAGGTGAGGGGAACCTCGCCTAGGCAATCCGGAGCCCCCACTAATTCAGTGATGCTCGGGCAATTGACTACCTGATGCTCAGGTCCCCATACCTTTTAAGATAGGGATACCGCTTGCCAAAGCTGCTGGACAATCAGAGGGCCAGGAGCTCATTAGAAATGTAAACACCACCGGGAGCGGTGGAACTGCCAGTAACACACCAGATTTGGGACAAAGACGAGTGCTGCAGCTCCATACCCCAGGTAAGTGTGGTGACAACACTTGATCGGGTCGGGGAGCAGCGGCCCCTGTTGGAACTATTCCAGGGCTGTAAGCAGGTCCATCTCTGGAGCCACAGACACCAGGTAAGTGAACTGTGGTAGCTATGGCCTGTCAGAGAGCGAAGGCCACTGCTAGTACTACACCAGGCCTGGGCCAAGCCCATCGTTGGTGCCCCAGACACCAGAAAAATGTGGCACAGTCGCGGGGTCTAATCGGGATGTGCTCACACACTGACATGCTCACACACCAACGTACATTAATGGAGTGAGAGTTCTTTCAGGTCCTGTTTCGCTCCCCGTTGATAGGAAGGCGCCCAAAATCACCTACACCATCAGGAATCCAGCTATCACGACAAAGCTACGGGAACTCTCTTCCAGCTTCTCCCTGCTGACTGTGAAAATGATGTAATCGCCTCACCTCAGAGATGGCCACAATCATCCTCCAGATAAATTGACAGAAAACGCAACTGAAGGCCAGTGAGTTTAACATCTTTGGTGTGTCAAACATCGGGGCCAGGGGGGAATGCGTGGGGGGTGGGGGGAGGGGTGAGGGGAGGGTGGAATGAGCAGTCACTTGGAGAGGTTTGATTAATTAAGGATAGTCAGAGGGACTTGTTAAATGCAGATCATGCATGACTAAGCTAACTGAAAATTTTCATGAAGTAAAATAGAAGGCTGATGAATGAAATGCATTGGACTTTCAATACATGGATTTTAAGAAAGCGTTGAAAAAGGACCCCATAAAAGGTTGGATAACAAAATTGAGTCAATTGGAATTGGAGGGTCAGTGTCCAACTGGATCAAATATTGGCTTAAGGACAGATAACTGCGAATCGTGATAAATGGTTGTTTTTCAGATTTGAGGATGTTCGACAGTGGGTTTTTTACAAGTGTTAGTGCTGCGACCACTACTTTGTTTGTTATGTAGCAATGGCTTGTATCTTGGAATACAGAGTAGAATTTCAATATTTCGTGATGATATCAAGCTTGGAAGAATGGCAAACTGTGGCGATGACTGAAACCGCCTGCAACAGGACACAGATAGGCGAACAAAATGGACAACAAGTGGCAGGTGGAATATAATACTGGCAACTGTGAGGTGATGCATTTTGTTACAGGACTAGGAGAGACAATATCTAATTGGAACAAGAGTTTCGTTCAAAAGAAAAACTTGAGATTCCACATTTTAAAACTGAAAAGGCTGAATCAGGACTGATTCATGGGATGGCGGGACTGACGTATGAGTAGAGATTGAGTCAGTTAGAATTATATTCGCTGGAGTTCAGACTAGTGAGCAGGGTGGGGCTCATAGAAACCTCTAAAATTCTAACAGGGCTTGACAAGGTAGATGCAGTACGGAGGTTCCCGATGGTGGGGGGTCCAGAACCAAGGGTCATATTCTATCTATACGGGATAAACCTTAGAGCACTGAAATAAGGAGACCTTTCTTCACCCAGAGAGTAGTGAGCCTATGGAATTCGCTACAACAGAAAGCAGTTGAGGCCAAAACATTGTATGCTTTCAAGAAGGAGTTAGATATAGCCCTTGGGTCTAAAGGGATCAAAGGGGATGGGCGAAAGCGGGAGCAGACTACTGAGTTGGATGATCAAGGCATGATCATAATGAATGGTGGAGCACGCTGGAAAGTCCGAATGGCCTACTCCTGTTCCTATTTTCTTTGTTTCTAGCTTTGTGGTTGTTTTTAAAATAAGTTACCAGACCTTTCCTGTTTTTGGCTAGTAAACAAGTACCGGATAGCATGTAATTTCACGGAAACACAGCAGGCGTGTTCTAACCTGAGGGGGGAGATGTTTGCAAGGAAATGAGAGACCACGATTTACAACGGTCACAGGATTGCTGCTGTACTGATTTGTTTCACTTTGAACTGTTAAAAAGCCAGTTGGTTTTCGCCATAGGGCAGAAAGAAGTTTGCTTCCTGACTTGCCAGCACAACAGAAGAAGACCCTGCTTATCTTTCTCTTGAAAAGACAAATCCTGTATCAAGTCCAACTATTACCGCTCTTTGGAGACATTCTGCATCTTTGAAGGAACTTTGCATCAATTGTGTGAGAAGTTAAGCACTTGTTGCTGCACACCTGATGTCAGACCTACGTCAAGCGTTCTGTAACTGCATCTCTTGAAAGCCTATCAAGACTGATCACCAACATCCTCTGCAAAGAACTATTCTCGGAAGATCCTATTGGCATTCACCAATTCGACTTTGGGAGACCTCCCCAAATCAAAGGACTTCCACATTTTCTCTTCAGTCTAACTTATTTTTATTCCTTCTATATTTTTTGTAACAGCTGTTAAAAAAATCAATGTTTTCCCAGTTAACCGGTTGTGCATGTGAATGTGTGTGTGAGGGCTAGGATAAATAAAGAGTTTTAATATTTCTAATTTACGCCTTTGTATTACTTTAGTTTTGGTTACGGTTTGGGTTATACTAAATAGATAATTAGGTTGCTAGTATAGAAATCCTGATTGGTGTGTTTTATTCTGGGGACAAAAATTGCATCTGATCTATTATTTCAGTAAGAGGGAAAATTTAAATATGTCCTTTGACCTGTGGAGATGTGGGACTGAATGAGCAATGCACGCCTCTTGCCCAGGTCGTAAGAACAGATAATTACACAGGGAGGCGGTGGCGTAATGGTATTGTCACTGGACCAGAAACCCAGGTATTTCGCTGGGGGCATGGGTTCGAATCCCACTACCTGAAAGAAAGTGGAATTTGAATTCAATTAATAAATCTGGAATTAAAACCATTGTCGATTGTTGTCCTTTCGGGATGGAAACCTGCTGTTCTTACCTGGTCTGGCCTGCAGGTGACTCCAGATCGACAGCAATGTGGTTGACTCTTACATGCCTCGAAATGGCCTAGCAAGCCACTCAGTTCAAGGGCAATTAGGGATGGGTAATAAATAATGGCGTGGCCTGTGTTCCCCACATCCCATGAACGAATAAGAAAAATGTTTGAAAGTGTGTCGATAATCCGAGGGGCCTGAGACTACTTGAGCATCGATCTTGGAAGGTGGCAAGACGTATTGAGAGATTGGTTCGTAAAGAATATGGGATCTTAAGGCAAAGAGTACAAAAGCAGCGAAGTTATGTGGAACCTTTAGAAATCTCTGGTTCGGTCCCTGCTGGAGTTTTGAGTCCAGTTCCGGTCACCACACTTCAGGAAGGATTCGAGTGCCCTTGAGAGAGTGCAGAACAAATTTGCCCGAATGATTCCAGGGATGGGGCGGGGTTGGGGGTTAGTTACAGGGTTAGATTGGAAGCGCTGGGATTGTTCTCCCTGGAACAAAGAAGACTGATGCAAGATTTGATAAAAGTGTACAAGATTATGGCAGGCTTAGGTAAGTTAGACAGACAAAAAAAACGCTTTTACCGCTAATTAATGGACGAAGGACGAGTGGCGCAGATTGAAAGTCTTGAGGAAGAACTGCAGGGCGGATATGAGGAAGAACATTTTTAAGAAGCAAGTGGTAATTACCTGGAACTTGCTAGACACACGGGTGTGGAAGTGGAGACAATCAATAATCTCAAGAGGAAACTGGATGGGCACTTGAAGCAAATGAACTCGCAGGGTTACTGGAATCATCCCTGAGTCCAAATAGATTTGAGCTCCACTCCAGAGATTTGGCAACATAACCCAGAATCAAGCAGGGATTGGGACTGTCTGGATTGCTCTGCACTGAACCGGCATGGAGTGGAAAGGCCGAATTTCCTGCTTCTAAATACCTCAGCCACTCCTACCTGGAAAGATCCAGATACATAGATGGTTAATGGAACTGTGACATTAACAGCCACTGGAAGCTCCGTCCTCACCCTGGTGTGAGGTTCCAGGTCGTGTTGCAGGAGGTGGCACAGTTTTGTGACCACGTCCTGATTGAATCAGAGTTACCTCACACACTGCCCATCGGATAGGTGCAGGTATGAAAAATGCTCTTGGAAAACCCGGGGTGGGTGGGGCAGAGCCCCCCTCCTCCTCCCTCTTTACAGAGCGTTCCCACTCTTCAGCCTCTGCTCCATTGGTTGGTCATGTTACATACCCAGAGCCAGTGTAACTACAGTTCCCATACCTCGTACGGAGTTGGGTCACCAAATCCTCTGACCTCCCTTAATGTCAGCAGCAGCTCACAACAGAACCTCCATAAAACCATCCGCAGCACCTCCACTAACCTTACAATAGCAGTAGTAAGTCAAAAGCACCTCACCTGTAAGTTGGTGGCCTGTTCCTTTTAAATAACACGAGAGGGGGATTTCTTGTGCTGCTGTATGCAAGTTCAGGTGAGAGTGACTAACACGGGTGGACAGTGGACATGCAGAGAGCAAGATTGAAAGACATGTGTCAATCCTACCAGAACACTCTCCTCAGCATGGAGCACCACTGGAGAGCAGCCACAAACAGCCCTCACCATGTTAAGGCTTCTAGGCTACACATCCTTGGCACAAGTAGCTTATTGGAACCCAGAACTGCAGCCACGGAGAGGGAGAGAGGGCGAAACAAAACACTTTCAAAGGTGAATTGGATAAATACTCTAAGGGAAACACATTGCCTGAATAAGGGAATCGGACAGCAGAACGGGACTAATTGGAGGAGAAATGGTCATGGAGGGCTCTGAACACAAGAATACGACTACTACAATTATGATGCTCCTAGACCAGAAACCATTGTAGATCAGTAAGCACAGAGGTGATGGGTGATCAGGATTTGATGTGAGTTAGGATATGACAGCACATAATTATATGGGCTATGGTTTATGCAGGTTTGTAACTGAGAGGATTGTCAGGGTAGCATTGGGATATTCGACTCTGGAGTTAACAAAGAGATAGACAGTTGTTTAAGGAGCAGATGGCCTAAGACAGAGGATATTACGGGTGTGGTAGTAGACAGGATTGGTGATGGACAGGATACGGTATTGGAACTCAGCTCACGGTCAATGAATCATTCAGAAATTGAAGACCCTGTTTCAGGCTCAAATATTCGTGAATTCATTGGATAGAAAGCAGCGTTTGTGCTGGGTGTGGCAAACAATGGCCCCAATTTCCAAAACTTAAATAACAAGGACAACCATGCAATTAATTGTGCTTTGCACATATATTAGCCGGATAGAGAAATTTTCCAGGGGCACCAACAGTAGCAAAGATGAGACAGTAAAGTAAAAGAACAATAATGCAGTTAGCAATGGCTTACAGAGTTAATAGCTGGAGATAGAGATTTACCAGGAAAGCCAACAGTAGCAATGATAGCAGAGTAAATGACAAGAGCAGTAATACAGCTAAGCACGATTTATAGAATTAATAACTGGACAGAGAGACTTACCTGGGATACCAACAATAGCCAGGATGGGATAGTAAATACGTTGAATCATTTGAAGGGCACAAATGATCCGCCAATCTAGTGTTATCCAATCATAATCTGCAGTTAGCTTGCCAAACCAATCGGATAAACTCATGGCAATTGTTGCAACATCCAAATCTATTGCTTTCAGATTCTGACCTATTATTGTAACATTCCAATCTATTGTTCTCAAATTCGGACCCATTATTGTAACATTACAATCTATTGCTTTCAGATTCTGATCTATCCTCTCCCTCTCACTGGAGCCTCTGATCCCTGTTAGTGCCGGGGGTGATACTCCAGCTGACACTGCGGGATAAGACACTTAAAGGAGTCCCTTATTAATAGACGAGGAACAACCTCCAGTGATGCAATTAGGGTCCAAGGAGATTGACATTAATTACAGTCACTGCACAAACAGTTCAAATCAACGCCTTTCAATTCCACACTTTTTGGACCACAATAACGAACCACATTTACCCGGTCGATGTGGTATGTATGAGATTGGCTTATGGCACAGGAATTATGGATTTGTTGTGCAGGGGACGCACCGACGGGTGTAAGAGTAGCCGAAACCTCCGGGACGCTTCTCATTGCGTGTGATGATGGAGCTCAGGAGTGTGAAGTAGTCCTGGCCGAGCTGACCCACGCTCGGCCGAAACTGCTCATCGGACCCTGAGGCCTTGAAACCCTCCTCGGGATTTGGTAACACACAACCCGAGCCGCCTCTCGTAAATACCCTCCATGCCATTCCAAACGCCATGGAGGGGTTTCCAGCACGGGATGCTCCTGCACACTCTCCACTTCCTCGCCCTCGTCAGCTTTCCAGACATGCCCTGGCAGTTTGTGTTACTGTCTAGCAGTGAGGGGAATCCCCGGTGCCGGTCTCTCTACATGGGAGTCCTCCCCACTTTACATCAGGGAGCTGGGGTGTAAGGTGCTGCATAGGGTAGTCCCGTGCAATAGACCTTTAAGCAGGTTCACGGACTCCCAGTCTGGCTATAACATCTGTGGCTTGGACGAGTCCATGTTCCACGTATATATGTGTGAATTTGCGTCCCCTGTTTACATATTTAAAGGGGCTGCTCTTCAAGTTTCGTTTGCAGTTCACCTGGCGCTGCTGGCCTTTGTGCACCCAGGGTGGTGTGGCGTGGTCTGGCATGACGATCCCCTCGTCGGGCTGCTCCTGGGCCTGGCAAAGGTGGCAATTCACAGGTCCAGGCCAAGAGCTGTCGGGGCCCGTCCGCCCTGATTGCCTGTCACTCCTCCGAGGTTATGTTACCGCTCAGGTGTACTTGGAGAAGGAGCATGCAGTGTCCGCCAGTATGCTTGAGGCCTTCGCAACCGGTGGGCACCGAAGGGGCTGGAGTGTATCACTGAAGCCGAAAATGACATTTTAATTTGAGGTTTTGGTTCATTTAGCTGTTTTTGATCAAGTTATTATAAAATGTATTTAAAGGTGACCTGGTGAATAAAGGCCTTCTCAACAAAAATAATACAAAGTGGCCTGGGGTATAAATACCACCTTATAAAAAATAAAAATAAAACGAGTTAGATATGGAGTAAAGCTCCCTCTTCTCTGTCCCCATCAAACACTCCTGGGGGAGTTACAGCACGGGGTTATATACAGAGCTAATCTCCCTCCCCTAATAAAAGTTAAAAAACGGGGTTAGATAGAATAAAACTCCCACGACACTGCCGCATCAAACACTCCAAGGACAGGTACAGTACGGCGTTGGCTGTTGCCTGATTGGAGGTGCTGTGTGGTGAACGAGGTTCACCTGACCGTGGTTGTGTGATGCAAGCTATAAGGTGGCGGCTGCGTGACAGTTGCAAGTAGAAAGACCGAGATTGAAAGGAAGGTTTTTACATCCCTCCTTATTTTGAATGAGGGAAACAGAGGAGGCCAAAAGAACTGGCAGCTCTTGTGAGTTTGGCTTCTTGATTGATTATTGTGGGGAGCGGGAAGGATGAGGCCTAAAGTTCTTGGCTGGAGCAAGGACAGGGAGGTCCTGTGTTTAACAGCATTAAATAGGAACTCCCTCCCCACCCCAACAACCTAGCCTGGGATAGCTGGAACTGCCCAGGTGATGAAACTTTCTCTTTTTTCCCTCAACACTGGAAGCAAAGTGTGCCTGGGCAGCTTACAGCTGTCCCAGGAGAAGGCATCGCCACCCCCGCCCCCCACCGACCACCTCCAACTGCAAGACCAGCGAATGGACTGCCTTGAATTAAGTTCGGCAAAGATTTCTCCTGGCCTTTTTTCCCCTTCACCCTCTCTCTCCTACCATAATCTCCAGTACAGTATTTGTTGGACAATTTGTTGTTATTTATTTATTAATATTCTCTCCAGATCTATTTTTTTTTAACGTTGGGTCTGACTCTTCCAGCGCATGGCTTCACATTCGTCTCCAGTGGTGGGGCCTTCCTCTGCTACAGCAGCTGTTTCAGCCGCTCCTGTATCCCCATCACATTTAAAATGCTGACATCAAAGCATGGAGTGAAGAATTACACCCAACAAACCATAACTATTGAGGAAAGCATTGAGGCAATGACAGAGGTTGTCGGCCCCTCGGCCAATGTTGCAGCCTCAAAGATGGACAGGGAAGTGTTTTTCCTGATGGCCGAGCAGGCAAGGGCCCGGGCCCTGAGCTGGGGGTTCATCGTGTCCGGGGCTTTTCTGCAAGTGGACCCTCTGGATCCACGCCAGAGCGTGTGACTCTCTCGAACGTCCCGCCCTTTATTCTCGATGGGCTCAACCTCACCCACCTGCGTCATCTGGATGAGGTGAGGTTCGGGATCACCCCAGTACCGCTCAGTCTTCGGGAGAACAGCCTCTGACATATCTACTCCTCACGCCGCAGGCTATTGAGGCAGTTAGCGTGGGAGGAGGTCACGGAAGGCTAGTTTGCTGCTCAGCTCCAAGGGATGGCCGACCATGTCTTTTCGACCTCGGATGGTAACATTCCTGCAAAGGGGTGGGATACTTTCAAAAGAATTGCCCCAAACTCCCGGCACCCCCAACCCCACATCGGCAGCCTAAGGTGTCGCCGCTGCACCTCTTCCCAATCCCCCTGCACCTCTAACAGACACCGCTCAGCTGGTTCCGGAGGCCTTGGGTTTTTTCGACTCTGGAAAGTAGGGGTGTGCCCTTCCGAGTAGAAGGATGACCAAGAGAAAGAATGAACACCGATAGGCGCGTCCCCTGATGACTGAGGCACAATCTGAGTCTGGAATCAGCCCAAGTCCCGAACCCGGGAACCCACTTGCCCCAGGGCTAATTCAGGCCCAGGGTAACTAGTCAACGTGAGAGAACGGTGGCGGAGGCCTCTGACGACATGGAGTTCTCTGAGCCTACGTGGCCTAATGTGGAAAAGAGAAGAAAGCACACCTCAGGTTGTGCCACAGAGGTAACACAGGATCCTGAGAGCAAGGTCCATCTGCTGGAGGGGCGCTGTCCTCTGGTGTGTGTCCGCTGGTTCCCCCTGCCCCAACCACCATCCAGACTGTAAAGCCTGGGCAATAGGTCCCTACCCATCAGGATGGAGGGAGCGGAAGTCCACTCTGCATGTGGCCCCTCCCGAAAGAGCAAGTAGAGCCCTGCTCGTGATGGAGGAGCCTGGGGACGCCTCTGAAAAAGTCACCCATTTTGCCACTGGGATCGGGAGACCTGCATGGAGGGTGGGTGAGGCCCCAAAGGGTTGGCCCTCCCAGCCATAATTCACTCCCGATCATGACGTACTGAGCCAGTTACGAGGGAAAATGTTGCCCTGCCTGCTGGACCTGTGGGTTCTGACGGGGCCGGAGATCGCCTCCCCTCTCCGCCTTTAGTCCCGGCTCTGGCTGGATTTCTGGAGTCGGGAAATACCGTTTCCACTGGGTCGCTCATTGGCTTGGAAACAGAGGTTGTTGGGAGTGTGGGGAGGGGTGGGGTGTGGGGGGCCTACGGAACCGCTGGTGCACATAAACTCCAGTTTCACAGAAGAACCCATTGAGTACTCCCCAATCATCGATCCTGGGGGTGAGATCGTGACAGATCCGGGACAAGTTGGCACCTCCGAGACGTCCACCTGACAGTGTGAGTTTTGTGTGTGTCGGGTGCTGGCAGTGACGACCCGGAGGAGGAGGGGGTCTCGGTGTGGGGCACGGAGGACCACCATGAATCCATCGCTAGTGAGTCCGTGGACCACCTCGTGCCTCCCACCGAGTCTCCTCTCATCCCCATCACAGTATTTCGGGACATCCTCGCTGTATGCAGGGGTTGCTGGAATGAAGTTCAGCAGCCCTTCGGCCAGATACTGAGTCTGGCGCTAGTCATCCAGTCTGCCTGCGCTGCCCTCAAGAAGACGGGGAATAGTGCGGGTGTGAAACTGGTTGAGAGACGCTGGCTTTAACCGTTGCTCAATGGGTTGCTGGGGTTTGGAAGGTGAGGTCTGCTTTCGTTGCCTCTTCACAGTAAGGTGTTGGTTATGGGATCAAAGTACTTTTGACATCAAGATAACCATAGCCAGCCCCAACGTCAATGGCAGCAGGGGGCCTCTCTGCAGATTTCATAATCTCTCTGTCCTCCAGGAAGGGAGCTATGTGGTGAGCCTCCTGCAGGAAAACTACACCATTCCGGGAGACGAAGCCACCTGGCTCCTGGAGAGGCAGGAATGGGTCTACATGAGTGACCACACCCATATTTCTTGTTGGGTGGCTATCTTATTGTCCCCAACTTTTCAGCCGGTGATCTTGGATGTCAAGGAGCTTGTGCCAGGCCGCTAGCTCCACCTCGCAGTTTCCCTGGGTTTCGTGCCACTCCACCATGTGGATATATACGTGCCCGGGCTTGGCACATTGCAGGAGGGCTTCTTTAAAGAATTGTCTGCTCTCTTGAGCTCTATCAATAGCGGCGAGTGTATCATCCACGAGGGGGATTTCAACTGTACCCTTGAGGTGAGGGATCGCTTTGGTTCCCAGCGTGGCCAAGTCATCAGTGGAGAAGTTGAGGGGACTGATCAGCTCCCTCAAGTTGGTGGTCATCTGGTGGAATCTCTATCACGACTCCAGCGCCTTCACCAGGAAGTCTGGAGAAGGATGTTCCCGAATGGACCATCTCTAATTTCACAGGAATATATCTCCCACGACTCGGCGGCCTCCATGCGCCTGGTGCAGTGCTAGGAGCATCATCTGTGTGGCCAGAGTTCGCTTCGCTTCTGCACATGGGTGGGGTCTGCATACATGCATTTTAACAACTGGCTGCTGGAGGACGAGCAATTCCGGGACTTGTTCCATCGATTCTGGGCCGACTGGAGAAGGAAGCAAGGGTGCGTCCCCTCCTTGAGGCTATGGTGGGATGTGGGCAAGACTCACATTCGTGTCCTCTGTCAGTATACGCAAAGGGGTTGATTAAGAGTTGCAAAACCGAGATCAGGCGCCTTGAGAGGCAACTGCTCGACTTGGAGTCCAATCTCACACAGGACATCGCAGGCAAAGAGAAGAACGGTGCGCTGAGGGACCCGCAGCTCATAGTCCCGAGGGGCGTGCATGAGGCTGCGGATCCAGATCCTGGAAGATTTGGCCTGCGCCTCACCGTTTTTCTACACGCTGTGAAAATGGCAGGGTGTCCGTAAGCAAATCACTGACATGCTGACCGATGTTGGATCCTCCGTCATGGATCTGGAGGGAATGGGCCTCCTAGTCCATACCTAATATAGTGCACTGTTCTCTCCGGACCTCTCCAGCCAGGATGGGCGCAGTTCAGTGGGAGGACCTGCCGAAGGTCAGCCCAGATGGCACCGAAGGATTAGAGGCTCCGCTCATGTTGGCAGAGCTAACTGGTGTCCTCCAGCTCTTCAGGGGAAAATCCCGGGGGCTGGACGGGCTAACCGTGGAGTTCCTCAGGGCAATCTGGGACATCCTGGGGGCGATTATGCGCGGGTCCTGGGGGAAAACTTTGCGACTGGGGAGATGCCCCTCTCTTCGCACAGGGTGGCCATCATCCTTCTGCAGAAGAGGGGCAATCTTCTCCTGCTTAAGAATTGGCGTCCAGTCTGCCTCCTCGTCTCGACTCTGTGCTGGCCCACATCTTGAACCCCGACCAGTCCTACATGGTCCCGGGCCAGTCCTTCCAGAACAACAACCACCTGGTCCAGATCCTGATCCATCTTTCCCAGAGGACTGGTCTGTTGGTCGCTCTTCCCTCTCTCGCTCAGGAGAAGGCATTCAACAGGGTGCATGACAAATATATTTTCGTGATTTTGCGCGCATTCAGACTCGGACCACATTTTGTGGCCCAAGTCGGAATTCTGTACACCGCCGCATAGTGTCTGGTTAAAGTTAACGGGTCCTTGATGGCTCCTCTTCGCTTTGGGAGAGGAGTGTGTCTGGAATGCCCCATGTCTGGCCAATTAAATACCATCTGCGTGGAGCCGTTCATTGCCTGCTTAGCAGGAGGTTGACGGGTTTGACTCTGCGCGGGCCGGCAATATGGGTCATCTTTTCAGCTTATGCCAATCACGTCTTCCTCATAGTCACAGATCCCGTTGACTTGCAGCGGATGCGCGACTGCCAGCAGAACTTTTCTGCCGCACCCTCCACGGGGATCAATTGGGAGAAATGTTCCAGACTCCTGGTGGATCAGTGACGGGTTGGCTGCCTGTCCAAGGAGATGACAGCTTTTGCGTGCACCACCACGCACTTCCTCTACCTGGGTGTCTATCTTAGCCCCTTTGCGGAATCTTAGATGGCAGACTGGCAGGAGTTGGAGGCGAAGGTCACCATCTGCCTGGGGCGCTGGACAAGACTGCTCCGAGTGCTTTCCTACAGGGGCGGAGTGTTGGTCCTAAACTAACAGGTGGCCTCGAGGTGTGGAACCTGTTGGTCATTTCGGCCCCGACCCTTGCTTTTGCCACCAATTTCAAGAAGAAGCTCATCGATTTCTTCTGGGGCAAGAGGAAAGACTTGGTTTCTGCCGCGGTCCTGGGTCTCCCATTGGAGGAGGGCGACCAGTTGCTGGTGTGCGTCCGCACCCAGGCTGTAACTCTCCACCTTAGGAACCTGCAGAGATAACTGCACATTGAACATCCTCCCAGATGATGTGCACTGGCATCATATTTTGTTACACCAGGGGCACTGCCTTAAAGACGGCACGCAGCTCCCAGTCGAGAAGATTAGCTGCACCTTGCTGAGGGTGTTGTCTGTCTTTTACTGGGATCTATTCAGTGTCTGGAACATGGTCACCTCCAGTCAGGGCATTCTCCCCCTGGTGGAGGAGAGCACCAAGGCTTTCCAGGTTGCCAGCTCTGGGGACAGTCCGATAGGCAGAGGAGTAGCCAAAGCCCGTGGGATGCCTCGATGTGCAGTTGATGAGGGAGCTCGGGAGTGTCGAATGCTCTCGGCCCAGCTGGACCTCGGTCAGCTGGAACTGCTCATCAGACCAAGGCCATGGAAATGTCATCGGGAGACGGTCCCACACAACCGGTTTCCTCTATGGGCTGCTCCAGCACACTCTCCACATCCTCACCTTTGATGGACGCTCAGAAAGGCTGTGGCGATCCGTTTTGCCATCTGGTGGCAATGGGAATCCCCGTTGGCGGTCCCTCCATGCAGAAGTCCCCCTTTTACATCGGGGACCTGGGGTGCAGGGTGTTGCACAGGGCAGTCCCATTAAATGGACTTTTAAGCAGGTTCACAGACTCCCAGTCCACCTGCAATTTCTGCGGCCTGAATGACCCCGTGCTCCTTGGTTATATGGAGTGTGCGAAGTTGCAGCCCGTCTTTGAATACTTAATGGGGCTTTTCCTCATGTTCTGGCTACACTTCAGCCCCACGCTCCTGATCTTTGGGCAATCGATGGGGAGTGGCGTTGGCCGGGAGGAGGAGCTCCTCTTCTGTCTGCTGCTGGGCCTGTCCAAGTTGGCAACCCAGGTCTAGCCTGTAGACTGTCGCGGAGTCCGTCCACCCTGATTGCCTGCCCCTCTTCCGCGGTTATTATTGGGCCCAGTTGTCCCTGGAGAAGGAACATGGGGTGTCCAGCGATACTCTTGTGTCCTTCCACGATTGGTGGGCAGCGCAGGGGTTGGAGTGCATCATTAATGCTGAGAATGGCATTTTGATTTGAGTTTTCTTTTATTTATCTTTTTTTAATAAAGTTATTTGTTTAAAATGTACATAAAGTGGCCAGGAGAACAAAAACCCCACTAGCAAAAGAAAAGTGGAATAAAAAAAAATTCAGAGTCAGAATAAAGCTGCCTCGAAACTGTTCATCTAAACACTCCCAAGACAGGTACAAGACTGTTTAGGTACAGAATAAAGCTCTCTCCCCACTGTCCCATCAACGACTCCCTCGATATGGTAGAAATTAATCATATATCTCTCCCCTTAAACTTGGGCTAGACAAGGCTAGCGTCCTGTTCACGTTTACCTTCCAATCACAGCACTGAGCTAAACCCAGTCCATCATAAGCAGGGCTAATGGAGGCTGGTTTCTCGACAATGCAGTGATGTCACAAAGCAAGAACATTAAATTCAGCTGGCTCCCTTCTTGCTCATTTAATGGTGAAAAGCTGGGATATGCTGTCTCAAAGCACATCCCAACATGTTCACACTTAGAACACCAGTGTGGACAGCTGGGACATCCTGTCTCCAAACACTTCCCACCCTGTTCATCCTGAGAATACCAGGGTGGAGAACTAGAACATCCTGTCTCAAAACACATCCCACCCTGCTCATCCTGAGAATACCAGGGTGGAGAAGTAGAACATCATGTCTCAAAACACATCCACCCTGTTCATCCTGAGAATATCAGGATGGAGAACTATAACATCATGTCTGAAAAAACCTCCTACCCTGTACATACCGAAGACACCCAAGGTGGAGAGATGGGACATCCTGTCTCAAAACACATCCCAGCCTGTTCAGACTGAGAACCCCAGAGTGCAGAATTGGGACAGTCCTTCTCAAAATACATCACACCATGCTCATCATGAGAAAACAAGAGTGGTGAACTGGAATATCCTGTCTCAACACACACCAAGCCCTGTTCACACAGAGAATCCCAGAGTGTAGAGCTGGGGCATCCAGACTTAAAACACATCCCAACCTGTTCATACTGAGAAACCCAGAGTTCAGAGCTGGGACATCCCGTCACAAAACACATCCCACACTGTACATCCTGAGAATTCCAGGATCGAGAGCTGGGGAATCCTGTCTCAAAACACATCCCACCCTATTCATATTGAGAAACCAAAGGGGAGAGATGGGACATCTGGTGTCAAAACACATCACACTCTGCTCATTCTGAGAATTTCAGGGTGGATCCCTGGGACATTCTTTCTCAAAGCACATTCCATGATGTTCATACTGAGTATTCCAAACTGGAGAGCATTCTTTATTAAAACGCATTCCACCCTGTTTATGCTGAGAATTCCAGGGTGGCGAGCTGGGACATCCCGTGTCAAAACACATCCCATCCTGAGAATACCAGCGTGGAGAACTGGGACATCCGTCTCAAAACACATCGCTGTTTATTTATTTATTTAGAGAAACAGCACTGAAACAGGCCCTTCGGCCCACCGAGTCTGTGCCGACCATCAACCACCAATTTATACTAACCCTGCACTAATCCCATATTCCTACCAGATCCCCACCTTCCCTATATCGCCCTACCACCTACCGATACTAGGGGCAATTTTATAATGGCAAATTTACCTATCAAGCTGTAAGTCTTTGGCTGTGGGAGGAAACCAGAGCACCCGGCGAAAGCCCACGCAGACACAGGGAGAACTTTCAAACACATCCCACCCTATTTGTGCTGAGAATGCTAGGGTGGAGAGCTGTGACATTTTGTCTCAATACACATCCCACCCTGTTCATCCTGAGAATACCAGGTTGGAGAACTGGGTCATCTCGTCTCATAACAGATCCCACCCTGTTCATGCCGAGAATTTGAGGATGGAGAGCTGGGGCGTCCTGTCTCGAAACACAACCCACCCCGTTCATCCTGTGAGCAACAGTGTGGAAAGCTTGGACATCCCGTTTCAAAACGCATTCCACCTATTGATAATAAGCATCCTCGGGTGCAAAGTGGGACATCCTTTCTCAAAACACATCCTTGACTGTTCATACAGAGAATCACAACTGGAGAGCTGGGACAACCTGCCTCAAAATTCATCCCACCCAGTTCATACTGAGAATCCCAGAGTGGACAGTTAGGAACACCTGCTTCAAAACACATCCCACTATGTTTATGTTGAGAATTCCAAGGGAGAGAGCTGGGACATCCTGTCTCAAAACACATCCCATATTTTTCATCCTGATGTTCATACTGAGTATTCCAAACTGGAGAGCTGGGGCATTCTTTATCAAAACGCATTCCACCCTGTTTATGCTGAGAATTTGGAGAACTGGGTGGAGAACTGGGACATCCCGTCTCCACACACATTGCGCCCTGTTATTACTGAGAAGCCCAGGCTGGAGAAATGGGAAATCCTGTCTCAAAGGACATTCCACCCTGTTCATACTTAGAATGCCATGCTGGAGACCCGGGACATCCTATTTCATAGCACATCCCACCCTGTTCATACTGAGACTACTGGAGTGGAGAGTAAGGATATGCCTCCTGAATACACTTTCCAGCCTGTTCACACTATGAAATGTCTCAATACACCTCCCACATTGTCCATCCTGAGACTACCAGGATGGAAACCTTGGACATCCAGTCTCAAAACACATTCCACCTGTTGATAATAAGCATCCTAGGGTGGAAAGTGGGACATCCTCTGTTAGAACACATCCCCCCCTGTTCACACTGCGAATTGTAGGGCGGAGAGCTGGGACATCCCTTCTCAAAGCACATCCCACACTGTTCATACTGAGAATACCAGGGTGGAGAGATGGGACCTCATGTTTAAAAACTCATCCCACCCTGTACCTTCTGAGAATACTCAGGCCCGCTCGCTTTCTCCCTTCAGTCATCCAGTGCTGCCATCTGTTTAGGTTGCCTCCGTGTGATTATTTGAACAGCGCTATATTTAGTCCTGGCAGCTGCCTGATGTCGAAGACTGTGTCGTTTTAGTGGCACGGACTGCATTTTGCATGTGCCACTGCAGCGCAAGCTGGTTGTCACGATTTCAGCAAAAAAGGCGCTTGACAAATGTACTAGAATTCTTTGAGGATGCAATTAGTAGAGTTGATAAGGAGCAGTAAGTGGATGTGCTTTATTTCTACTTTCAGAAGGCTTTCGACAAAGTCCCACATAAGAGATCAGTATGGAAAATTAAAGCACATGGGATTGGGGGTAGTGCATTGCGATGGATAGTAAATTGTTTGGCCGACAGGAAACAAAGATTTGGAATAAACGGGTCTTTTTCCGAATGGCAGGCAGTGACTAATGGGGAACTACAGCGATCGGTGCAAGGCCACCAGCTTTTCACAATATGCATTCATGATTTAGATGAGTGAACTAAATGTAATATCTCCAGATTTTCAGATGATTCAAAACTGGGTGGGAAGGTGAGCTTTAAGGTGGATGCAGAGAGGCTTCATGGTGATTTGGACACATTGAGTGAGTGGGCAAATGCATGGCAGATGCAGTATAATGTGGATAAATGTGACGTGATCCACTTTGGCAGCAAAAACAGGAAGGCAGATTATTATCTGACTGACTATAAACGGAAAGAGTGGAATATGCAACGCAACGAGACCTGGTTTTCGTAAACCAGTTTCTGAAAGTAAGCATGAAGGTGCAACAGGCGGTAAAAAGGGGAGATAGTATGTTGACCTTCATAGCGAGAGGATTCAAGTACAGGAGCAGGGCTGTCTTGCTGCAATTACACATAATGAATTCGCTTCTAAAATGCAGTCACTGTAACAATGAAGTGAATTCTGCAGGCGAGCTGTGCACGGCAAGATCCCAGCAATGGTGACACTTCAACATTCACTTGACCAAGGTTTTGAGTGTGGATTTCTCTCCCTCCCCTCTCTCTCTCTATCTGTCTTCCTCCATCTTTCTCTGCCTTCCCTCCCTCACCCACACTCTGCCTGTCTCTCCCTCTCTGCGTTTAACCTGCCACCACCAGCTGTTTCTCACTAGCCCTCTTTTTCTCTCCATCTGTTTCTGCCTCACTGTTGTAATGTAGGAATGGATGCAGAGAATGCATTCCCAGCAGGATCCCACAATGTGATCATAGTCAGATATCCCATCACAGTCCTCAGAAAATGCTAAACTCCATCTTTAAACTATAACAAATCTTTATACAGCTTCTCATTCAGCACTTGTAATTGTTGTACAATTCTGGCAAAAACACAGAAAAATCCACACTCAGACCCACAGGAAGCTAAATTTTAAAGTGTCCTCATTGTTGTTATGTAGGAAATGCTGCAGGGTACTTGATGCACAGCAAGATCCCACAATCAGCATTGTAACAATAACCAGATTTCAGTCCTCAGAAAGGGTGAAACTCCTTCTTTAAACTGGGAAACAGCTGCTGATTCTGTCTCACCATTTCAAATAACTACAAATCACATTGCTGTTTGTGGCATGTTTTTTATATATTTAATGTTTAAATGCAGATGGTGAGTGTGAAAAAGAGTCAGAGAAGAGAAAGCATGGGGGGAGATAGAGACACAGGGAAAGAATGTGGAGACAGAGAGAAAGCTAACCTCAGAACGACAGTAAAATGAATTAAAATGGGCACCGTGCATCATAGCATTGCCCAGAACAGCAGCAAACCTCACAGGCAGGGCTGGAAGGAGCAAGAGGCAAATGGGACTCCCTCCTGGGGCTGCTTCTTTAACCCCAGGCTTTCACACTGATTAAAACTCCAGGGCCCCCATCCGACAGCACCTAGTTAACCCAGGGCCCAGAGAGGAAATTAAACCTCGGGCTAATAAACAGACACAACTCACGTGGGCCCTTTGGGTGCAGACTGTGGACAAGGCCTCAGACCTTCCCCTCTGGAGGAAGCTCCTGTCCAAGGATTCCTCGTCTAAGCCTTTCCCTCTTTTCACCTTCTCGATGCAGTTTTCAGAAAGAAAATTCCTGAAGGCAAGAGGGAGAGAGAGAAAATTAATTAAAAGGCATTGTTAAACAAAATATCATAGCAAGAGCCCAGGAATTGCCCTCGGTTACACAGACATTCTGTCAGCAACACCCACATACAAACAAATCACAGTTAATAAACCGAAGGATAAAAGGGTTCAGACATCAACCTCCACCAGTGTGTGTCTGTGTGTCTGTCTCTTTATCTCTCTCCCTGACTCTGTATCTCTCTCTCTCTCTCTCTCTGTTTCTATCTCAGTCGCCCCTGTGTCCCTCTCTCTTGCTCTCTCTCTCTGTCCATATCGGGTTTCCTTCCCACTATTTCCGATCTAATCTTCATTGAAATGTGCTTTGAAATGTTTCTGTCACCATTTAAAACAACAACAAATCATGTTTCAGTGTGTGGTATGTTTTTAATGATTAGAAGTTTAAATAGAGACATAGAGAGAAAGAAAGCTGGAGAGATAGAGAGAGAAAACGAAACTCCGAACTTCAGTAAAATGAATTCCAATAGGCTCCGTACATCTTATTTAATATTAAAGCTTCCTAGCATTGCCCAAAGTACACGGATTATTCTATAAATAAAACAAGCCTTTAGAAACTCTCACATTTGTGAAATAATTCCTAGCTTTTGACGCTCAATGAGTTCATTATTAAAGTGGTCGACACTGTTGCAATGTTGTAAAATCTGCAGGCCATTGGTGCACAGCAAGATCCCACAAGCAGTAGTGTGATAACAGCCCGCTACCCCTCCTCTCCCCCTCTGATTCCCTCCATGTTACCTTCACTCTCCTGCGTCTCTCTCCCTCCTGTCACTCTCATTCAGAGGGACTGAAGGAGAGAGAGAGAGAGACAGACAGTGAAATCCACTGTCAGAACCTCACTCTCAATTTAAATGGTTGCTACACATTTCATTTCACCCTCAAATTCACGGCACTGCCCAAAACAACAGCATTATTCAGGATTTATAACAAGCCTTTAGACAGCTACACCTTTCGGATGTTTAATTTAGCCTTGCCAGCTGGGCCCCAGAGAGGAACTTAAACCTCGGGCTAATAAGGTTTGATAAGGTTCCCCATGGTAGGCTGATGGAGAAAGTGAAGGCGCATGGGGTCCAAGGTGTACTAGCTAGATGGATAAAGAACTGGCTGGGCAACAGGAGACAGAGAGTAGCAGTGGAAGGGAGTTTCTCAAAATGGAGCCGTGTGACCAGTGGTTTGTGACCTCTGGAAACTTATCCAGTAGTGACGTTGGACTGATTGGTTAGGAGTAACAGGTTGTACCTCATCTCTCTTTTTTTTAAACAGGTTACAACATTTGTAACCCTCCAGTCCTCTGGTACCATCTCATATACCAGAAGGATTGAAAGATTCTGGCCAGTGCCTCCGCTATTTCCATCATTTTCTCTCTCATACATCTGGGATCATGGCGCAAAATATTCTACGTTATTATGGATGGAAGAGGGTCAACTGAACTTGTTTGTTCAGTGACTCTAATTAATGCCAGTCTCCATGGACCCGAATTGTATCACTGGAGGATTTACCTCTTCAATTAATAAGGACCTCCGTTCAGTGTGTTGTCCCATAGTGTCAGCAAGAATATCACCCCAGCACTCTCAGGGATCAGCAGCTCCAGGGTGAGGGAAAGGATAGATCAGAATCTGAGAACATTAGTTGTACTGTTACAGCAATGGGTCAGAATCTGAGAACCATAGATTGCAACGTTTCAACAATGTGTCGAAATCTGAGAACAATAGATTGTAATGTTACAGCAATGGATCAGAATCTGAGAGCAATAGATTGGAATGTTGCAACAATGGGCAGGAGTTTCTAATGGAATTTCTACATTTCTACATTCTTTCTACATTTTATGATGTGCTATCATTAGACACCCGGATAAATCACACACTTCTGTTGATTCAATTCATTTACTATCCTATGATGGCTATGATTGGTGTCTCTGGTAAGTCTCCCCATAATAGCTATTAATTTTATAAACCATGTTTAACTGCATTAACTGGTTTTGTGCAGGGAAGGTCATGTCTTATCAACTTAATAGAATTCTTTGAGGAAGGGACAAAGTTGATTGATGAGGGAAGGGCTGTATATGTCATATACATGGACTTCAGTAAGGCGTTTGATAAGGTTCCCCATGGTAGGCGATGGAGAAAGTGAAGGCGCATGTGGTCCAAGGTGTACTAGCTTGATGGATAAAGAACTGGCTGGGCAACAGGAGACAGAGAGTAGCAGTGGAAGGGAGTTTCTCAAAATGGAGACGTGTGACCAGTGGTGTTCCACAGGGATCCGTGCTGGGACCACTGTTGTTTGTGATATACATAAATGATTTGGAGGAAAGTATAGGTGGTCTGATTAGCAAGTTTGCAGACGACACTAAGATTGGTGTAGTAGCAGATACTGAAGGGGACTGTCAGAGAATACAGCAGAATATAGATAGACTGGAAGAGTTGGGCAGAGAAATGGCAGATGGAGTTCAATCAGGGCAAATGCGAGGTGATGCATTTTGGAAGATCCAATTCCAGAGTGAACTATACAGTAAATGGAAAAGTCCTGGGGAAAATTGATGTACAGAGAGATTTGGGTGTTCAGGTCCATTGTTCCCTGAAGGTGGCAACGCAGGTCAATAGAGTGGTCAAGAAGGCATACGGCATGCTTTCCTTCATCGGACGGGGTATTGAGTACAAGAGTTGGCAGGTCATGTTACAGTTGTATAGGACTTTGGTTCGGCCACATTTGGAATACTGCGTGCAGTTCTGGTCGCCACATTACCAAAAGGATGTGGATGCTTTGGAGAGGGTGCAGAGGAGGTTCACCAGGATGTTGCCTGGTATGGAGGGCGCTAGCTATGAAGAGAGGTTGAGCAGATTAGGATTATTTTAATTAGAAAGACGGAGGTTGAGGGGGGACCTGATTGAGGTGTACAAAATCATGAGAGGTATAGACAGGTTGGATAGCAAGAAGCTTTTTCCCAGAGTGGGGGATTCAATTACAAGGGGACACGAGTTCAAAGTGAAAGGGGAAAAGTTATGGGGGATATGCGTGGAAAGTTCTTTACGCAGAGGGTGGTGGGTGCATGGAACGCATTACCAGCGGAGGTGGTAGACGCGGGCACGATAGCGTCTTTTAAGATGTATCTAGACAGATACATGAATGGGCAGGAAATAAAGAGATACAGACCCTTAGAAAATAGGCGACAGGTTTAGATAGAGGATTTGGATCGGCGTAGGCCTGGAGGGCCGAAGGGCCTGTTCCTGTGCTGTAATTTTCTTTGTTCTTTGTTCTTCTTTGTTCTTTATTACTGTTCTACTCATTTACTCTGTCTTGCTTGTTGCTGTTGATATTCCTGGCGAATATCTTTCCCTCTGCATCCGATATTGGCCGTGATTTTCAGTTCAATGGCACCACTGGATCTGACACTATAGAAGCCTGGATCAATAAAACAGTGCAAGATAAACAGTCAGCCCCTTCTGCACTGGCCGTTTTTCAATTATTTTTCATTCCCTCTCTATCGTCTCCGATTGTGATCTTTGTCTCCACAGCACTGCTGACGCCAACACTATGAACGCCTTGGTCCATAAAATAATGGGATCTGCGAAAAAAGACAATTCGATCTCGGCCTGCACCGTACCCATAATGGGCATGGCTCCAGCCTGGACATACGGAGAATGTGGTGTTAGTGTTAGGAGGAGTTTGAATGAGATATCATTCCACCATTCCGACAGCTTTGATGTACGTCTTTGAAACATGCTCTGTGCATGTCCACTGACCGCCTGTGTTAGTCACTCTCAGCTGAACATACATTAAGCAACGCGAGGGACCCCATCCCGTGTTATTTAAAAGGACCAGACATCTAACTGTCAGGTGAGGGGATTTTGACTTACTTCTGCTTTAGTAAATCTAGTGGAGGTGCTGTGGATGCTTTTCTGCAGGTTGTGTTGTGAGCTACTGCAGACATTCAGGGAGGACACAGGAGTTGCTGACCCAACTCTGGACGAGCTATAGGGCCTGTAGTTACTGTGTCTCTGGGTCTGTAACATGAGCAACAAATGGAGCAGAGATTGCAGAGAGGGGATGTTTTTGCAAAGTGTGGGGGAGGGGTGTGGTCTTTGCCCTACTCACCAGGGGTTTTCCAAGAGCATTTTTCCTCTCCACACCGAACCCAGGAACAGTGTCTGAGGTGACTCCAATTCAATAAGGAGGTGGTCACAGTGCCATGTCACCTTCTGTAACACGATCTGGAGCCTCACATCAGTGTGTGGACGGAGCTGTCAGTGGCCGTTAAGGTCACAGTTTCATTGAATTTCTATGCATCGGATCTTCCAGCGGTCGTTATATCCAACATCGAGTCACAGAGAGTGATAGGGGCATAGTCATAAATAGGATGCAAGGAGGACATTGCTCCCATCGAATCCATGCAGGTTATCGGGCGAATAACCCATTCAGTCCCACTCCCCCGCTCGATCTCTATAGCCCTGCCAGTCCATTTCCATCAAGTTCCCATCCAGTTTCCTTTCAAAATCATTGATTGTCGATACTTCCATCACACTCGTGGGCTGTGAGTTGAAGGTTATTACCACTCGCTGCATTTGAAAAAAAGATCTTCCACACATTCCCCTGCAACTCTTAGCCTGGCAAGAGAGAATCTGAACATCTCCCCTTGGCATTTAGTAGCATTACGATCGCTGAATCATCCAGCATCAATATCCTAGGAGTTACCATTGACCAGAAACTGGACTGAGGTAATTATATAAATGCAGTGGCTGCAAGAGGAGGTCAGAGGCTCGGAATCCTGCGGTGAGTAACTCACCTCATGATTCTCCAAAGCCTGTCCACCATCTTAAAGGCACAAGTCAGGAGTGTGATGGAATACTCTCAAGTTCCCTGGATGGCTGCAGATCCAACAACACTCAAGAAGCTCGACACCATCCATGATGAAGCAGCCCGCTTGCCTGACACACCATCTACAAACATTCAATCCCTCCTCCACCGACGCACAGTGGCAGCAGTGTGTACCATCTCCGAGATGCACTGCAGCAACTCACCAAGGCTCCTTATACAGCATCTTCCAAACCCCTGACCTCCACCACCGAGAAGGACAAGGGCAGCAGAGGCATGGGAACAACACCACCTGCAGGTTCCCCTCCAAGCCACAAACTATCATAACTTGGAACGATATCGACGTTCCTTCAGTGTCACTGGGTCAAATTCCTGGAACTCCCTTCCTAACACACTGATGGTGTACCTACCTCACATGGACTGCAGCAGTTGAAGAAGGCAGCTCACCACCACATCCTCAAGGGTAATTAGGGATGGGTAACAGATGGCCTAGCCATCGACGCCCACATCCCATGAACCATAAATCCTGCAGATTGATTCTCTAGTTGTTGCTCCATCAGTTAATGGAAACGATTTTTACTTATCTAACTGATGTAAATCCGTCATAATATTGTACTCCGCTATTACATCTCCCCTTAATCTCCTTTGCTGGAGGGAGTTCAACCCCAGATGTTCCAACCTAACCTTGTAGCTAATATCCTCCATCCCTGGAACCATTCTGTTAAATCTCCTCTGCACCGTCTCAAGGATCTTCACATCCTTCCGGAAGTGTGGTTACCAGAACTGGATGCAATACTCATGCTGCAGCCTAACCTGAGCTCAATATAGGTTCATTATAATGTCCCTGCTTTTGTGCTCAATGTGTCTGTTTATGAATTTCAAGATCCCATATGCTTTACTCACCACTTTGATAACATGCCCTGCCACCTCCAAAGATCGTTGCACATGCACCCCAGGTCCTTCTGTTCCTACACACTCATTAGAACGGTGCCAGTAAGTATATATTGCCTTTCCGGATTCCTTCTGCTAAAATTGGCACTTGCCAATATTAAATTCCATCTGATACCTCTCTGCCCACAATGCTGGCCTATCCATGTTCTGTTCCAGGCGATGCATTTCAACCCCAGTGCTAGAATAACGGGTCTGCCATTGCTCGGACTGTGTGTTATCCATCGATGCACCTGTGAATTGGGGGTGGCTGTCTACATCATTTTTTTCTCCCTCAGCAGGGAGGATCAGGATGCGAGGTCCCGTGGCTTTATTAGGACAGCGGCATTCCTGATGGTGTACTTGGCTCTGCCGAGATGCCACGTCAACGGGGAGAGGTGCAGGAACTGAAAAAAAACTCTCACTCCATTAATGTACAATTGGTGTGTGAGCATGCCCAGTTTCTTGTGTTGGTGAATGTCCACTATCCTGGCAGCAGCCACGATACCTTCAGTCTGAAGCAGTCAGCCGGTCCAAACATCTTCGGGCCTCCCTGCAGAACCGGAATATGGCTCCACGGAAGCAGATGTTTACCCCTCTATACACGGCTCATGATTCTACACCCCAGAAACAACCAATCCCCACCACGGCCACACACCAACGGCATCAAATAATCCGTGTATAACGTGAGCAATGAAGTCATCAGGAACATCATGGAGCAGACCATCGGTGTGATGAAGCAATGCTTCCGAAGTCTGAACCGCTCGGAGGGAGCCCTCCAGTACACACTGGAGCATGTGTCCGATTCATGATGTTCTTATGCATCCTTCAGATCATCACCATCATGGGGACACAGGCATTGCCAACAGGAATCTGGAGGCCACATCATGAGTACGAGGAGGAGGATGATGGGGAGGAAGAGGAAGTATAAAGGATATTTCCTGGATGCCTTCTACCAGGACAGGACAGTGTCTGCTAAGACTTGGGTTCCAATAAGGCAACTTCCCTTTACCGTCATGGATCCCTATTTCCCACCGTTACGTCCATCTGAGACGCCCCATCACCGTGTCCCCTTGTCCACAACCCTGAAATAAAAGAATCACAGAATCACAGAATGAATACAACACAGAAGGAGGCTATTCTCCACATCCGGGCAACACCAGTTTTCCAAATGAGCAATTCACCGAATGTCATTTCCCCATCATCTCCCTGCAACACTGCACATTCTTCTGTTTCAGATAACTGTCTAATTCTCTTTTGAAAGCCTCGATTATATCTGCCTCCGTAACACTGTCAGGTAGTGCTTTCCAGATCCCAACCACTCGCTGTGTGAAAACGTTTTTCCTCATGTTGCTTTTTCTTCGTTTGTCAATGACTTTAAACCTTTCTTCTCTCGTTTTGGACTCTGTCAAAAGTGGAAACAGTTTATCTCTATCTACTCTGTCCAGTCTCCTCATTATTTTGAATACCTTTATCAAATCACCTCTCAGCCTTCCCTTCTCCAAGGAAAACATTCATAACTTCTCCAATCCATCTTCATAACAAAATTCTTCATCCCTGGAACCATTCCCGTGAACCTTTTCTGCACTCTCTCCAATGCCCTCACATCATTCCTAAAGTGTGACGCCCAGAACTGGACACAACACTCCATCTGAGGAAGAACTAATGTCTTACATAACTTCCTTGCTCTTGTACTCGATGCCCCTATTAATAAAGCCCAGGATACTGTATGCTTCATTCACCACTCGCTCAACCTGTCCTGCCACCTTCAATGAATTATCCACATATACACCCAGCTCCCTCTGCTCCTGAACCCCCTATGGAGTTGTTCCCTTTACTTTATATTGGCTTTCCATGTACTTTGTGCCGAAATGGATCACTTCACATTTCTCTGCACTCATCTTCATCTGCCACGTGTCCGCCCATTCCATTAACCTGTCTGTGTCCTTTTGAAGTTCTATCCCCTTTAAATTCACAGTACTTTCAAGTTACGAATAATATGGAAATTTTGGAATTATACCCTGTACACCAAGGTTTACGTCATAAATATATATCAGGAAAAGCAAGGGTACCTGGGGCATTCCACTATAAGCATTCGTCCAACTCGAAAAACATCCATTAACCAACACTCTCCGTTTTCTGTTATACAGACAATTTCAGATCCATATTGCTACTATCCCTTTTAGTCCAGGAGCTATACATTTGCTCACTTCTCTGTTGTATGGCACTGTATCAAACACCTTTTGAAGGTCCTTGCATACAACATCGACAGCATTTCCCTCAACAAGCCTCTCTGTTACCTCTTGAAAACTCCAGCAATCATGATTTTCCCTAATGAAATCTCTGCTGGCTTTACTTAATTAATCGGCATTTGACCCCGTGACTATTCATTTTGGCCGACATCATTCTTTCTAGAATTTCCCCCACCAACGAAGATAAACTGTCTAGCCTGCAGTTTCTGGGCATATCTTTACACCCTTCTTTGAACAAGGGGGTAACGTTTGCAATTCTCCAGTCTGCTGGCACCACTCCAGAATCTAACGAAGAGTGGAAAATTATGGCAAGTGCCTCAACTTTTTCCACTCTCACTTCCCTCAGAATCCATAGATTCATCTTATCCGGCCCTGGCACTTTATCAATTTTAAGTTAATATCTCCTCACTATCAATTTACATCAGCCCAGTGTATTAAGTGTGTCCTCTTTTGTGTGGCCTGGGTAGCATCTTTCTCCTTGGTAAAGACAGATCCAAAGTATTCATTTAATACCACAGCAACTCCCCCTAATTCCATGTGTAAATACCCTTTTGATCCCGAATCGACCCTACTCCACCTTTTACCACGCGTTTCCTATTTATGTGCCTATAGATTGTTTTGGAATTCCGCATTGTGTTCGCTACCAGTCTCTTTTCATTTTCTCACTTTGTTTTTCTTATTTTCTTGTTCATTTCCACTTGGAACCCTATATACCGGGTGGGTTCTCCATTGTATTATTTTCATGACATCTGTCATAAGCACACTTTTACTCTTTTTCATTGTAATCTCTATCTCTTTTTTCATCCTATACCTTGACTGTGCCAGAACTGTCTCTTCTTTGAAGGTCGCCTTTTGTTCAGCTACTGTGTTTCCTGCCAAACTTTGAGTCCAATTTATTCGTCCCAGATCCATTCCTACCCCATTGACTTTGGCTTTCCCCCAGATTTTTTTTTGACCTGAGATTGTTCTTTGTCCTTTTCCATAACCAACCTAATACTAATGATACAATGATCAGTGTACCATAAATGTTCTCCCACTCATATTCCATACACTTGGCCCACCGTATTAAGAAACACTCGGACCAGCAATGCCTCCGACCCCGTCTCGTTGGATTGGAAATATGTTGCTTTTGAAAATTTTCCTGAACACATTCTAGATACTCTTCCGCCTCTCTGCCCTCTGCACTACTGCTTTATCAGTCTATATTTGAATAATTAAATTCCCCATATAACTTCTGTATCATTCATTCATCTCCCTGTAAAAGAAAATGCCACCAACACAAGTTTTCATTAACATCTTTATCAAACAACACATTCAATTATACAAACAAAACTGAACTATTCAGACTTGTGATTTCCCTTAGTGCCTGTCGTGTTGGTTTCCTCGACTTGCTTCGTGTTCTTGCACAGTGCTTCCCCAGTCGCTGCAGCATGGCTGGTGATAGGCTTCTTACATTCACTGGGAGAGACTGCAGATGGTCTTGCAGGACGCACTCGGGCAGGTCTGTGCTTGAGGACTCGGATTCAGACTGCACCGCCTCGAAATGAGAAGCAGCAGCCTGGGATGGCTGATGGGTAACAGCAGGGACACTGGTGGAATGACAGTAAAGGAATAACAAATACTGTCATCCTGAGAGAGGGCAGCATGTTCATGCTCCACGGAGTTACTGCCATTTCCACGGGGTGACAACTCAGAAATACTAGTAATCTACTGTATCACAGATTGATGGACTGTAAGAGAGCCTGCAAACCCCTTTGAGCAGTGACATCCACAGCCATGATAGAAGCAGTCTGATCCTGCATGGATCTCATGACCTCAGTCTGACGTTGGGTGTCTGCCGCCTGTACTGCAGTGGAAGCTGAGGCAATGGTCACCAGATGCTGTATCACAGCTGGGTCCACGAGTGCTGTCATGGAGTTAGTGACCTCGTCCACAGTGGAAAGAATGGGCTTCATGCTCTGTGCAATGTCCTGTGCCATGTTGGGGCTGAATCCCTCCATGTTCCTTGAGAGTGACAACAAACTGTCTGAAAGTCCGGTCAATGGGCAAAGTATCTCAGTGTACATGTCCATCAGCATTCTCCTGTATGCTGCTCCAGCAATTTTCATATCTGAGTTCTTGTGTGTTATAGCTCGTTTATGACCTCGCCCTCCGGTGAGCTGACACATGAACTGTCTCCCCTCTTCCACCAGCCCCACCACCCCACCCCCCAACCCCCTGCCCCCTGGCCTGGCTGCAGCTTACGTGTCCTCCATGACACACCCCTTGCAGATTGAGACTATATCCCAGCCCCGAAGCTTCAGGCAGTGTAAGTATTTAATCTGGTGGCTGTGAGTAACAGACCAATTTATGGAGCTTCACCATCAGTGCTGTGCCGCTCCTCTCTCTGTCTCCTGGAGCTGCTGTGACTGGGAAGCAGGCAGTTTTGGTTTATCATTGGAAAGTATAAAATAAGAAGGGGAGAGTTGGGGTTGAGGGATTGAGGGTGGGATGGAAAGCAGGAGGTCCATGGTCCCGCCATCTGCAGCTCGTGCATCATTCCAGACAGCAGAAAGAAGGGGAGGAGGGTGTTAAGAAGGGGCATCAGGCAGGAACATGGCATCATACTGATATCACTCAGTGATGCCAGAAGTTACGAACGAGCTTCAGACACAGTTAGGTTCCTGTTAGTCGTGCAGCCAGACAGCATCACGGGTCACCCTGAGCGGCACGTGGAATTAATGGACATAAGGCTATAAAGTTTGCGTGTTACCTGCTTCAACAGTATCCGGCACGGACAGATCATGAATCACAATACCTTGGCCTGAAAAGCAGCATAAACATCTTTTTATCTCGGTGTCTATTATCATTTCTCTCTTTCACCTGTGTCTCACTCTCTATGTTTTTATTGTCTGTCTCTTGCTCATGGAATCAGAGGTTGATGCAACGCAGAACTAGTCTATTCGGCCCATCGGGTCAGTGCTGTTTCTTTGAAAGAGCTATCTAATTAGTTCCCCTCTCGTCCTCTATCCCCAGACTCCAGCATTTTTTTTCAAGTATTCATTAGATTCCCTTTTGAAGGATATTATTGAATCTGCTTCAACCATGTTTAGAGGCAGTGAATTCCAGCTACCGACAATTCATTGTGTAAGAAAATGCTCCTCATTTCCCTAATGGTTTTTGCCAATTAACCTCAATTTGTGTTTTCTTAATATTGAACATTTTGACATTGGAAACACTTTCTCCTTAATTATGCTATCAAAACCCTTCCTGATTTCTATATTAACTAGACCCTTCCCCTTCGTTTTTCCAAAGAGAACAAAGCCAGCTTTTCCAATCTCTTCTTGTAACTGAAATCCCAGATCGCTGGGACAGTACGATTAAAATTTTGCTGCTCCACGTAACATTCACTGAGGCATGCCGTACTGTTTTGTATCAGTTTAGCATAACTTTGTTTCTCTGGTTATCTATGTCTGTATTTATAAAGCCCAGGATCCCATATGCTTTCTGAACAGCTTTGTTAACCTGTCCTGTAACCTTCAATGATTTGCACACGAACTCGCCAGGTCTCTCTGTGCTTGCACTCCCTTTAGAATTGTAAAGTGTAGCTTCCATTGTATCTGCGCATACATCCTTCTAAAATGTACTCCCTTTCACATCTATAACAGAAGCAAAAAGCGGTGGATGCTGGAAATCTGAACTAAAAAATAAGAGTGTCGGAAATACTCAGAATTGATGAAAGTTCAAAGACATGAAACAATAATTCTGTTTCGATCTCCACAAATTCTGCCAGAACTGCTGAGTATGTCCATCATTTTATGTTCCGACCTCACATATTTGTTGTGCCGATTAATATTTGAGAAGATTGAAGCTATTGTTTTCAGTTTCCACTCCAAACTCCATTCCCTCGTTACCTGCTCCATCCCTCTTCCTGGCAACTGTGCGAGAATCAACCAGACTATTCACAACTTGATGTCTTATTTGATACCGAGATGAGCTTCATAAGAACGTAAGAACATAAGAAATAGGAGCAGGAGTAGGCCATTCAGTCCCTCAAGCCTACCCCGCCATTCAGTAAGATCATGGCTGATCTGCTCCAGACCTCAACTCATCTTTTGTCCCAGCTCCTCATAGCCCTCAATTTCCAAATATTTCAAAAATCTATCTACTTCCTCTTTAAATAATTTCAGCGATCTAGCCCCACAACTCTCTGGAGTAGAGCACTGCAGACATTCATCAGCCTTTGAGAGAAGAAATTCCTTCGCATCTCAGTTTTAAATGAGTGCCCATTTATGCTGTAACTATGTCACCGAGTTCGAGATTCCACCAGTAGTGGAAACATTTTCTCAACATCTGCCCTGTCAAGCCCTCTCTGAATCTTGCACGTTTCTGTAAGATTACCCTCATTCTTGTAAACGCGAATGAAAAAGGCCTACCTTTTAGCCATTCTTGATAAGTCAATCCCTTCATCCCAGGAGTCAGCCTAGTGATTCTCTTTTGAACTGCCTCCAATGCCAGTATATCCTTTCATAAATACGGGGACCAAAACTGTACACAGTACTCCACGTGCAGCCTTACCAACACCCTGCACAGTTGTCACAAGACTTCCCTATTTTTAAACTCCAAACCCCCAGCAATAAAGGCCAAAATTCCATTTGCCTTCTTAATTACTTGCTGCATCTGCATGCTATCTTTTTTGTGTTTCATGCACAAGAACACCCAGATCCCTCTCTGCTGCACTTTCTGGGCGTCTCTGTCCATTTAAATAATGGTCTGGATTTGATTATTCCTACTGAAGTGCATGATCTCAGACTTCCCTACATTAAACTCCATCTGCCAAATTTTTGCCCACTCACTCAACCTGTCTATATCCCCTTGCAGATTCCTTATGTCCTCATCACAATATGCCCTTCCACGGATTTTTGTATCGTCAGCAAGTTTGCATATATTACATGCTGTCCCCTCCTCCAAGTCAGTAATAATGATAGCAAATAGTTGAGGCACAAGGACTGATCCTTGTGGCACTCCACTAGACACGTCTTTCCAACCTGAAAAAGACCTATTAATCCCGAATCTCTGCCTTCTGTGAGTTAACCAATCCTCAATCCATGCTGATACAGTGCCCCCAATACCACGAGCTCCCATCTTGCGCAATAGTATTTTATGTGGCACCTTATCGAATCCTTCTGGAAATCCAAATATTCTACATATACCCGTTCCCCTTTATCAACTCTGCTTGCTATATCCTCAAAGATCTGTTGCAAATTTGTCAAACATGATTTCCAACCACATATATGCCCTTTCACAAGGATGGCCTTTTTCCACCTCTGTCGCATCGCCTGACTTCGCCACTGTCTCAGCTCCGCTGGTGAAAGCGCTCATTCATGCCTTCCTTACCTCTAGACCTGACCATTCCAGTACCCTTCTGTGCATCTCCCACATTCGACTGTCTATAAACTTCATATCATCCAAATCTCTGCTGCTGGTGTGTTAAGTCACAGTAACTCCAGTTCACCTACCACTCCTGAGCTCGCTGAGCTACATTGCCTGTTGATTAAGAAACGTCTCGATTTCAAAATTCTCATCATTGTTTTCAAATTTCTCCATGGTCTCACCACTCCCTGTGTTGGATTTATGGATCCCCATAAATTGAGGTCGTTGGTGGGGCCCCAGACAATTGTGATGGTTTGCGGGGGCAGAGAGTTTGCCATTGCCCCATTGCCAAGTGATCCTGCCGGGGGAGGTAGGTTGTCCGATGATGACCTTCCCACCCGAAAGACAAATGTAGCCTTTACGTAGCCATTTGAGGGCCCCATTCCGCCACCACTGGAACTCAACCAGTGGTAGGGGTGGGGTGGCCTCACCTGGGGGGCGTGCCTTGCAAAATGGAACACCCTCTCTGCGGGCTTGATGGGAGGCTCGGTTCTTTGTGGGAAATCTGTGGCCCACGGAGGGTCCCAGCCAGGAAACAATGAAGCTCCCATCCCCTCTCCCTGGACTTTCTGACTAGTGCTCCAATCCCCCTCACTGGGGTCTTCCAGACTGGACATGGCGGCCCCGCCTCACTCACCCTGGGTCCAGGTTTCAGCGCTGGGCCTGGGTCCAAGACCTCTGCAGTACTGACAGTGGACAACTTTCCCGCTGACAGTGCCGATACTGCTGAACTGCCGAAGCTCTTTTTGGCCAGCAGCTCATGGAGGTGGAATTCACATATTGAAAGGGACTAGGATCCTGGCGTGGTAGACTGAGACAGGAAAAAAAACATGCAGGATCGCTCCAGGACATGGGGGTGGTACGAAAAAGTCGAGCTTGTGTTGCCACCGTCTTTCTGGTCTGGCGCTGTGAGCACCGCCTCCTACACATGTCCAGTCCGCTATGTCTGTAATCTCCTCTTCCCCATCAGACAATAAGATATCTGTGTTCATCTATTGGTGGACTCTGAGTTTAATCAATTCACCACTGGTGGTTGTACCTTCAGTTGCCTGGGTCTGAGCTCTGTAATACCCTCTTCACACCTCTCCACCTCACTTTCTGCCTTTAGGACACTCCTTAACCCCCCCTCCCACTCTTTGATCCAGCTTTTGGCCATCTTACCTCCACTCTCTTTATGTGACTCGATGTCTTATATTGTTACATAAGGCACCTGTGAAGCATCTTGAAATGTTTTACTACATTAAAGGCAGCGCTATGTAAATACAAGTTGTTGATGTTTCTGCCCATCCCACCACTCTGTCTTTGCCCTCATGAATTATATTACTAGTTTCCTCACCCTTCACTAAACTTCCACGGGGCATGACCTCTGCATGAAGTCTGAGTCATTAATGTATATCAGAAACAGCAGTGGTCCTAGTACTGAAACATGGGGAACAGCACTGTATACCTCCCTCCAGTCTGATGTTGATAAAAGACCTCCTGCAATTGGTTACTGTCCTCGTCAATATTTACTGGGGGGCTGATGTATTATAAACCTGTTATTACTTATGTTTAATTTAAACTTCTTATTTTATTAACTTCTTAATCCACTCCTAATTCCAGTTGAAATCCGTTTGTTTCAATTATATTTCCCAATCCAATCATGATTGTATAATTTAAACCCTGGGCGGAATTAAATGGGTTCCTTGGAGTTAGGATAGACAACCTTCTTACCCAGACGTCAATTGAGGTCATTAACTGGAATTACACGAGTGGTTGGCGGCAGCCCCACAACTTGTGCAGGCCGCCCAGTAAAACAAGGCAGCCCCTCTGCAGGATTGGGGGATGCCTCCTCCGAACGGTAATATGTGGTCCATGGATGGGCACTCAACAGCAAAGACCTCTTCTGCATTAAACTGCTCCGCACTCAGTCAGCCCCCTCACCACCTTCCAGGAGCGATCAGACTGGACGCTGATTCCCCACCGCACTTACCTGGGGTCTGGAACTCCAAGGCTGCTCTGGTCCCAGTCCTGCTGCAGTATCAGCAGTGGTCCCCGCTCCCTGGCTGGCCCCGGCCATCCCACATCACTTCCCTGAGGTTCCGTGTTCTGGCTATGGTCCTGCTCCCAGGACTGGTGCATTGTCAGCAGTTGTCCCTCCTCCGTAGCTAGCGCCAACTTCCCCACCACACATACCTGGCTCTGGGGTCTCCAGGATAGGCAGTGGTCTTGTACTGGCAGTGTCCCTCCCCTCATTTCCTTATAGGACCCAGGCGACATACTCACATGCATCTTGGCTATGGATGTCCAGGAATGGACCTTGTCCCAGGCCAGCTGTAGTACTGGCAGTGGCCCCCGTTCCCTGACTGATCCTGGCTATCCTTTCAGCCTTATATGAAATCCAACCTCGAGTGACATTCCTGGTCCCAGGACTTGTGTCGTACGGGCAGTGGCATCCGGTCATTGACCAGCCCTGACCCCCTGCAACACTTAACTTTCGTGTCGGGGTCCGGCAAGGCACCTAGTTCCAGGTCTGCTGTAGTACCAGCAGTGGGCCCCAGACTCTGACGGGCCCCCACGCACTCCTAAACTTATCTGGGATTTGGGCCTCCAGTAATAGTCCGGGTTTCAGGACTGGAGTACTTCTGGCAGTAACACCCACTTTCTGAGCAGACCCAGAGGATCCAAAACACTTACCTCGGGTCCCGGCTCTCCAGTCGTGCTCCTGGTCCTAGGCCTAGTATATTACTGGCAGTGGCCCGACTGATTAACTGGCCCTGGTGTCCTCGCCGCATTTACCAAGGTTCTTGGGCTCCAGCGATGGTCCTGAACACAGGCCTGGTGTAGTGCTAGCAGTTTCACTGTTCCCGGCGGTGTTGCCAATGCTACTGAGCTGCTGGACCTCTAATTGTTCAATAACTTTGGCAGGTGGGATCCCCATCCTAAAAGGGATTTAGACCACGGTCCCAGGCAGTTAATTTCCCGAGCGCCACTGAAATGCACCGGACGTGGGCTCCAAATTGCCAAGTCGGGCTCACCTCATATTTTCAGTCCGCTGTTACAAACTCTGCTGGCTCCGCTAAACTCAAATCCCTGTTGGGAGCAGAAATCCCTGTCACGATAGCATTAATTAGAGACATACTGAACGTAGTCACAAAATGTACAATGTTACCAGAAATCCTTCAAACTGTGTTTTTACTCCTAACCTGATGTATAATTTCCTGATAATTCCCCTTGTTAACTTAGTGACGATTGAGATTAATTTTTTCATTGACTTTTTCTAGTGGACCGATTCCCAATTATTGCTTTGAAATAATTGAATTCCGTGCTGCCTGTCACAGGTGAGAGAATCTCTCAGTCAGTCCAGCCTTTAAATTTCTATACAACAGCAAAGTCCTGCAGATGCTGCAAATCTGAAATAAAAACAGAAAATGGTGGACATATTCAGCAGTTCTGGCAGTGAGAAACTGAGAGAGAGAAACAGAGTTAATGTTTCAGGTCGGTGACCCTTCATCAGAACTGGGAGAGATTGGAGAAGGAACAGTTTTTAATCCAGACAGGGAAAGGAGGGAGGGGGAGAATTATGATCCACACTGAGTTGAACAATTTCACTATCATCCTTTTGTCAGTTAAGCTCTCCTGCCTTGCATTGCAATACACACCTTCCTGTTTGTTCTTTCAGTTCCAATATTTCAATGTATCACTGGATACAGGAATACATTTGTAAATCTCAATAAGTTTGAAATCAAACTGGTCACTTTTCTCCCAGCTTGTTGACCTGTTTATTTCCCTTCCTCACAGTCAACTTGCTGACGATTGGGATCCTGCCTCAGGGAAAGTGTGGTCTCTCCAACTGTGTCACTCGGTACCTGGTGGCCATGTCAGTGGTGGATCTACTGGTCATTATCCTGGACCTGATATTGAGACACATCCCCATTGTTTATCAGGAACAGTTTCAGTTCCTGTTGTTCATCCCCGTGTGTAATAATCACGCCGTCCTGCTTTATGCAGCCACAGACTGTTCTGTCTGGTTCACCGTCACATTCACCTTTGATCGATTTGTGGCCATTTGTTCCCAGAAGCTGAAAAGTAAATATTGCAAGGAGAAAACGGCTACTGTGGTGCTGGGAACAGTGACTGTGCTGAGCTGTTTAGAGAACATTTTCTGGTATTTTATGTTAACAAGTCAGTATCGGCTGGGGAACATGCCCTGGTTTTGTGATGTTACAGAGAATGTTGCGGAATCTCGTGTCTGTGGAACAATCGAATTCGTCAATTGCATTCTAACCCCAGGGCTCCCATTTGTGGTGATTCTGCTGCTCAACGCTCTCACCGTCAGGCACATTTTAGTGAGCAGCAGAGGACGCAGAAGACTCCGGGCTCACAGCAGTGGAGAGAGTCGCAGAGACCCAGAGATGGAGAGCCGAAGGAAAACCATCATTTTACTGTTAGTTATCTCGGCAAATGTCATTCTGTTATGGACACCGTTAGTGCTGTGCTCTATATGGAACAGGATGGAGCATTTGGGGTCTGTGTCTGCTTCTCTAGCTGTGTCTCTGCAGGGCTTCATGCTGCAACTCCTGAGTTGCTGCACAAACGCTGCGATTTACGCCGTGACCCAGACTCAGTTCAGAGACCAGTTGAAGAATGTGCTGAAATATCCCTTTACTGCAATTATTAAACTCATTCAATGATGACAGGCACTGAATCACTGACTATTTCCAGCAGCTGGGGGCGGGGCCTGTCACTATGGATCCAGATTGGGGCGGCGGGACCTGACATCATGCAGACCGAGCGGGCGGCAGGGACTGTCTGTGCAGACAGAGCGGGTGTCGGGACTATCGCTATGATGACATAACGGGGGTGGGACATTTAGCTATGGTGACAAAGCGGGGACGGACCAGTCGCGAGGGTGACAGTGCGGGGGTGGTGCCTGTCAATATGTTGACTGAGCGGGTGCCCGAGCTGAAGCTATGGTGCCAAAGCGGGGGGGGGGGGTGGGTGGGGCTTGTCGATCTGCTGGCAGGGCAGTGTGGCGGGGCATTATGCGATGGTGGCAAAGTGGAGGGCGCGGGTCTAGCTATGGTGACAGAGCGGGGGAGCTGAGCCTGTCGCTATGGTGACTGACCGGAGCAGGGTCTGTCGCTATGGTGACAGCCCAGTAGGCGGACCTGAAGCCAAGATGACGGATGAGGATTGTCTGCCCCATGGTGACGAGAATGGGAGCGATACCTGTTTCCCATGGTGGTGGGAGAATGGAGGCGGAGCTCGTTACCCATGGCGAATGGAGAGTAGAGGCGGAGCCTGTTCCCTTGGTAATGAGTGTGTGGGGGCCAGGCCTGTTCTCGTGGTGACAGGAAAGCGGCAGCCAGAATTTTGCAGAATCATTTGTAATCTGGATAATCTCTTTATATTTCCCCTGCGCCCCCGCATTCTCATCCCCCCCCCACGCTTCCCCTTCCCAGCTCCCCCCTCCCAGATACCCCCCACACCCTCATCCCCACCCCATCCCCCGTCGCAACCCCTTCCCAGCTCCTGCCTCGCACCATCTTCCCCCTGCATCCCGATCCGCTGCACCCACCCCAGCTCTCTCCAGACCCCTGCCCAGCTCCCCCTCGCACACCCTTCACTACACACCTCCCCCTCGCATCCCCTCCTCCCAACAGCATCCACCTATTCCTAAGCAGGGGCCCTAACAGCCCCACCGCCTTGTGGGCGTCTCGGGAGAGACCAAGGCAAAAGGAGTAAACGCTAACAGAAGATCCGGAGCGGAACCCCGTAGGCGGTCATGTGTCACCTTTGGCATGTTTCTGGCTGCTCCTGCAGCCATACCGGTGCCAAACGTCGTGCTCCGCACTCCTTTGGAACCCACCAGAAAGGCCGAGAGGGGGGTTTTGACCTTTGAGCAACTCACAGCCTCCATACATTCGCCCAGGCATGCGCCAGGGAGAGGTCACTCCATAGTCGCCTCACAGCGCCTGAAACAACACAGAAGGCAGCAGTTACGGGTTATAAATCCAGCTCAACTGGCATAGACATTCGGCGCCATGGGTTGCCTTTGTCGGTGAGAGAGGTCATCGCACCTCACTGGACAGCTAACGCCCGCCTCAAACCGGGCAGCCCCCGGTCAATAAGGTTCTGTTCCCCCTCAGTCCTCCTGCTTCTATGGGTGCTTGGAGCTCAGTGCTGTGCCCGAAAAGCGGACTGCAACACCGCACCAAACAGCATGAAAAAAGGAAAGAAGGTACCAGCCCTTCGTTTCGCAAGCTGCAACGTCAGAACTATGTGTCCTGGCCTATCGGAAGACCTTACACAGATCAACGATTCTCGGAAGACCGCCATCATCAACAACGAGCTTAGTAGACTCAATGTGGATATTGCAGCACTTCAGGAGACACGCCTCCCTGCGAGCGGATCTCTAACAGTGCTAAGACTACACCTTTTTCTGGCAGGGTAGGGATCCTGAAGAACCAAGACAGCATGGAGTGGGCTTCGCCATCATAAACTCTTTGCTCAGCATGATAGAGCCACCTTCAAATCACTCAGAACGCATACTGTCCATCCGACTGCTCACCGCCTCTGGTCCAGTACAGCTACTGAGCATCTATGCTGCAACACTCTGCTCCACACCTGAAGTTAAAGACCAGTTCTACGAAGAACACCATAATATAATTCGTAGCATCTGCAATACCGAACATCAGTTCCGGCTGTGGACTTTAATGCCAGGGTTGGGGCCGACCATGTCTCATGGCCCTCGTGCCTTGGGCGCTATGGCATTGGAAGGATGAATGAGAATGGACAGAGACTGCTTGAATTGTGTACCTATCATAACCTCTGCAACACCAACTCGTTCTTTCATACAAAACCCTGTCACCAGGTTTCGTGGAGGCACCAGCTGGACCTCATCGTCACAAGGCGGGCCTCATTAAACTGTGTTCAAAACACACGCAGCTTCCACAGTGCGGACTGCGACACCGACCACTCCCTGGTGTGCAGCAAGGATAGACTCAAACCAAAGAAGCTGCATCACTCCAAGCAGAAGGGCCACCCGCGCATCAACACGAGCAGAATTTCTTATCCACAGCTGTTACAAAAATTTCTAAATTCACTTGAAAAAGCCCTTCAAAACTCTCCCACAGGGGATGCAGAGACCAAGTGCGCACATCAGATACGCCATCTATGAGTCAGCCATGACCACCTCTGGCAAACGTGTGAAGCGGAATGCAGACTAGTATCAGTCTCATTTTGAAGAGATGGAACCTGTCATAGCCGCTAAGCACATTGCACTGCTGAACTACAAGAAAGCCCCCAGCGAGTTCACATCCGTAGCACTCAAAAGCCAAAAGCGCTGCACAAAGAACAGCCAGGCGCTGCGCAAATGACTGGTGGCAACAGCTATGCAGTCATATTCAGCTGGACTCAGACAGTGGAAACATAAGAGGAATGTCTGATGGCATTAAGAAGGCTTTTGGGACAACCATCAAGAAGATCGCCCCCCTCAAATCTAAATCTGGGGACACAATTACTGACCAACGCAAGCAAATTGACCGCTGGTGGAACACTACCTAGAACTGCAAACCAGGGAAAATGTTGTCACTGAGACCGCATCAATGCAGCCCAGTCTCTGCCAGTCATGGATGAGCTGGACGTACAGCCAACAAAATCGGAACTCAGTGATGCCATTGATTCTCTAGCCAGCGGAAAAGCCCCTGGGAAGGACGGAATTACCCCTGAAATAATCAAGAGTGCTAAGCCTGCCATACTCTCAGCACTCTACGAACTGCTTTGCCGGTGCTGGGATGAGGGAGCAGTACCACAGGACATGTGCGATGCCAATATCATCATGCTCTATAAAAACAAAGAGGACCATGGTGACTGCAACAACGACCGTGGAATCTCCCTGCTCAGCATAGTGGTGAAAGTCTTCGCTCGAGTCGCTTTAAACAGGCATACAGAAGCTGGCCGAGCGTGTCTACCCTGAGGCGCAGTGTGGCTTTCGAGCAGAACGATCGACCATTGACATGCTGTTCTCCCTTCGGCAGCTACAGGAGAAATGCCGTGAACAACAGATGCCCCTCTACGTTGCTTTCATAGATCTCACCAAAGCCTTTGACCTCGTCAGCAGACGTGGTCTCTTCAGAGTACTAGAAAAGATTGGATGTCCACCAAAGCTACTAAGTATCATCACCTCATTCCATGACAATATGAAAGGCACAATTCAGCATAGCGGTGCCTCATCAGACCCCTTTCCTATCCTGAGTGGCGTGAAATCGGGCTGTGTTCTCGCACCTACACAGTTTGGGATTTTCTTCTCCCTGCTGCTTTCACATGCGTTCAAGTCCTCTGAAGAAGGAATTCTCCTCTGCACATAAATCAGGTGGCAGGTTGTTCAACCTTGCCCGCCTAAGAGCTAAGACTAAAGTAAGGAAAATCGTCATCAGGGAACTCCGCTTTGCTGACGATGCTGCATTAAGATCTCACACTGAAGAGCGTCTGCAGTGTCTCATCGATAGGTTTGCGGCTGCCTGCAACGAATTTGGACTAACCATCAGCCTCAAGAAAACGAACATCATGGGACAGGACGTCATAAATGCTCCATCCATCAATATTGGCTACCACGCTCTGGAAGTGGTTCAAGTGTTCACCTACCTAGGCGCAACTATCACCAGTAACCTGTATCTCGATGCAGAAATCAACAAGCACATGGGAAAGGCTTCCACTGCTATGTCCAGACTGGCCAAGAGAGTGTGGGAAAATTGCGCACTGACACAGAACACAAAAGTCCGAGTGTATCAAGCCTGTGTCCTCAGTACCTTGCTCTACGGTAGCAAAGCCTGGACAACGTATGTCAGCCAAGAGCGAAGTCTCACTTCATTCCATCTTCGCTGCCTCCGGTGAATCCTTGGCATCAGGTGGCAGGACCGCATCTCCAACACAGTAGTCCTCGAGGCGGCCAACATCCACAGCTTACGCACACTACTGAGTCAGCGGCGCTTGAGATGGCTTGGCCATGTGAGCCGCATGGGAACTGGCAGGATCCCCAGGGCCACATTTTAAGCGAGCTCGCCACTGCATTCAGACCTACCGGCCGTCCAAGTATCCGCTTTAATGACGTCTGCAAACGCGACATTCAGTCCTGTAACATTGATCACAAGTCGTGGGAGTCAGATGCCAACGATCGCCAGAGCTGGCAGGCAGCCATAAAGCGTGGCAAGTCGAAGAGACTTAGCAGTTGGTAGGAAAAAAGACAAGCGCAAGGGAAGAGCCAACTGTGTAACAGCCCCGACAACCAATTGTATCTGCAGCACCTGTGGAAGAGTCTGTCACTCCAGCATTGGCCTTTGTAGCCACTCCACGCGCGGCTTCACAAACCACTGAACACCTCCAGGCGTTTACCCATTGTCTCCCGAGACAAGGAGGCAAAAGATGATCTGGAGAATGAGGGATTATTATAGAGAGAGATCTGGGGAATGAGGGATTATTTGGGCGGCACAGTGGCGCAGTGGTTAGCACTGCAGCCTCACAGCTCCAGCGACCCGGGTTCAATTCTCGGTACTGTCTGTGTGGAGTTTGCAAGTTCTCCCTGTGTCTGCGAGGGTTTTCTCCGGTTGCTACATTTTCCTCCCACAAGCCAAAAGACTTGCAGGTTGGTAGGTAAATTGGCCATTATAAATTGCCACTAGAATTGGTAGGTGGTGGGGAAATATAGGGACAGGTGGGGATGTTTGGTAGGAATATGGGATTAGTGTAGTATTAGTATAAATGGGTGGTTGATGGTCGGCACAGACTCGGTGGGCCGAAGGGCCTATTTCAGTGCTGTATCTCTAAACTAAACTATTATAGAGAGTGATCTGGGGAATGAGGGATTTTTATAGAGAGTGATCTGGAGAATGAGGGATTATTACAGAAAGTGATCTGGAGAATGAGGAATTATTATAGAGAGTGATCTGGAGAATGAAGGATTATTATAGAGAATGATCTGGAGAATGAGGGATTATTATAGAGAGTGATCTGGGGAATGACGGATTATTGTAGAGATTGATCTTGAGAATGAGGGATTATTATAGCGCGTGATCTGGAGAATGAGGGCTGATTACAGAAAGTGATCTGGAGAATGAGGGATTATTATAGAGAGTGATCTGGAGAATGAGGGATTATTATAGAGAGTGATCTGGAGAATAAAGGATTATTATAGTGAGTGATCTGGGGAATGAGGGATTATTATAGAGAGTGATCTGGAGAATAAAGGATTATTATAGAGAGTGATCTGGGGAATGAGGGATTATTGGAGAGATTGATCTGGAGAATGAGGGATTATTATTGCGCGTGATCTGGAGAATGAGGGATTATTACAGCAAGTGATCTGGAGAATGAGGGATTATTATAGAGAGTGATCTGGGGAATGAGGGATTATTGTAGAGATTGATCTGGAGAATGAGGGATTATTATAGCGCGTGATCTGGAGAATGAGGGATTATTACAGAGATTGATCTGGAGAATGACGGATTATTACAGAGAGTGATCTGGAGAATGAGGGATTATTACAGAGAGTGATCTGGAGAATGAGGGATTATTATAGAGAGTGATCTGGGGAATGAGGGATTATTGGAGAGATTGATCTGGAGAATGAGGGATTATTATTGCGCGTGATCTGGAGAATGAGGGATTATTACAGCAAGTGATCTGGAGAATGAGGGATTATTATAGAGAGTGATCTGGAGAATAAAGGATTATTATAGAGAGTGATCTGGGGAATGAGGGATTATTGTAGAGATTGATCTGGAGAATAAAGGATTATTATAGAGAGTGATCTGGGGAATGAGGGATTATTGGAGAGATTGATCTGGAGAATGAGGGATTATTATTGCGCGTGATCTGGAGAATGAGGGATTATTACAGCAAGTGATCTGGAGAATGAGGGATTATTATAGAGAGTGATCTGGAGAATAAAGGATTATTATAGAGAGTGATCTGGGGAATGAGGGATTATTATAGAGAGTTCTTCTTTCTTTTGGGCCTCCTTATCTCGAGAGACAATGGATACGCGCCTGGAGGTGGTCAGTGGTTTGTGAAGCAGCGCCTGGAGTGGCTATAAAGGCCAATTCTGGAGTGACAGGCTCTTCCACAGGTGCTGCAGAGAAATTTGTTTGTTGGGGCTGTTGCACAGTTGGCTCTCCCCTTGCGCCTCTGTCTTTTTTCCTGCCAACTACTAAGTCTCTTCGACTCGCCACAATTTAGCCCTGTCTTTATGGCTGCCCGCCAGCTCTGGCGAATGCTGGCAACTGACTCCCACGACTTGTGATCAATGTCACAGGATTTCATGTCGCGTTTGCAGACGTCTTTATAACGGAGACATGGACGGCCGGTGGGTCTGATACCAGTGGCGAGCTCGCTGTACAATGTGTCTTTGGGGATCCTGCCATCTTCCATGCGGCTCACATGGCCAAGCCATCTCAAGCGCCGCTGACTCAGTAGTGTGTATAAGCTGGGGATGTTGGCCGCTTCAAGGACTTCTGTGTTGGAGATATAGTCCTGCCACCTGATGCCAAGTATTCTCCGAAGGCAGCGAAGATGGAATGAATTGAGACGTCGCTCTTGGCTGGCATACGTTGTCCAGGCCTCGCTGCCGTAGAGCAAGGTACTGAGGACACAGGCCTGATACACTCGGACTTTTGTGTTCCGTGTCAGTGCGCCATTTTCCCACACTCTCTTGGCCAGTCTGAACATAGCAGTGGAAGCCTTACCCATGCGCTTGTTGATTTCTGCATCTAGAGACAGGTTACTGGTGATAGTTGAGCCTAGGTAGGTGAACTCTTGAACCACTTCCAGAGCGTGGTCGCCAATATTGATGGATGGAGCATTTCTGACATCCTGCCCCATGATGTTCGTTTTCTTGAGGCTGATGGTTAGGCCAAATTCATTGCAGGCAGACGCAAACCTGTCGATGAGACTCTGCAGGCATTCTTCAGTGTGAGATGTTAAAGCAGCATCGTCAGCAAAGAGGAGTTCTCTGATGAGGACTTTCCGTACTTTGGACTTCGCTCTTAGACGGGCAAGGTTGAACAACCTGCCCCCTGATCTTGTGTGGAGGAAAATTCCTTCTTCAGAGGATTTGAACGCATGTGAAAGCAGCAGGGAGAAGAAAATCCCTTTCTTGTTTTGAAAAGCCCTTTCCTATCCTGAGTGGTGTGAAACAGGGCTGTGTTCTCGCACCCACACTTTTTGGGATTTTCTTCTCCCTGCTGCTTTCACATGCATTATAGAGAGTGATCTGGAGAATAAAGGATTATTATAGAGAGTGATCTGGAGAATGAGGGATTATTATAGAGAGTGATCTGGAGAATAAAGGATTATTATAGAGAGTGATCTGGGGAATGAGGGATTATTGGAGAGATTGATCTGGAGAATGAGGGATTATTATTGCGCGTGATCTGGAGAATGAGGGATTATTACAGCAAGTGATCTGGAGAATGAGGGATTATTATAGAGAGTGATCTGGAGAATAAAGGATTATGATATAGAGTGATCTGGGGAACGAGGGATTATTATAGAGAGTGATCTGGAGAATAAGGGATTATTATAGAGAGTGATCTGGGGAATGAGGGATTATTGTAGAGATTGATCTGGAGAATGAGGGATTATTATAGCGCGTGATCTGGAGAATGAGGGATTATTATAGAGATTGATCTGGAGAATGACGGATTATTACAGAGAGTGATCTGGAGAATGAGGGATTATTACAGAGAGTGATCTGGAGAATAAAGGATTATTATAGAGAGTGATCTGGTTAATGAGGGATTATTGTAGAGATTGATTTGGAGAATGAGGGATTATTATAGCGCGTGATCTGGAGAATGAGGGATTATTATAGAGAGTGATCTGGAGAATGACGGATTATTTTAGAGATTGATCTGGAGAATGACGGATTATTATACAGAGTGATCTGGAGAATGAGGGATTATTAAAGAGAGTGATCTGGAGAATGAGGGATTATTATAGAGATTGATCTGGAGAATGAGGGATTATTATAGAGAGTGTTCTGGAGAATGAGGGATTATTATAGAGATTGATCTGGAGAATGAAGGATTATTATAGAGAGTAAAAGCAAAATACTGCGGATGCTGGAAATCTGAAACAAAAACAAGAAATGCTGGAATCACTCAGCAGGTCTGGCAGCATCTGTGGAAAGAGAAGCAGAGTTAACGTTTCGGGTCAGTGACCCTTCTTCGGAACTTCCGAGGAAGGGTCACTGACCCGAAACGTTAACTCTGCTTCTCTTTCCACAGATGCTGCCAGACCTGCTGAGTGATTCCAGCATTTCTTGTTTTTGTTATTATAGAGAGTGTTCTGGAGAATGAGTGAATATTATCGAGAGTGATCTGGAGAATGAGGGATTATTATAGAGAGCGACCTGCAAAATGAGGAATTATTATTGAGAGTGATCTGGAGTATGAGGGATTATTATGGAGAGTGATCTGGAGAATGAGGGATTATTATAGGGATTGATCTGATGAATTATGGAATATTATCGGGAGTGATCAGGGGAATGAGGGATTATTATATAGAATGATCTGGAGAATGAGGGATTATTATATAGAATGATCTGGAGAATGAGGGATTATTTTAGGGAGTGATATGGAGAATGAGGGATTATAACAGAGAGTGATAGGAGAATGAGGGATTATTATAGAGAGTGATCTGGAGAATGAGGGATTATTATAGAGAGTGATCTGGAGAATGAGGGATTATTATCGAACGTGATCTGGAGAATGAGGGATTATTATAGAGAGTGATCTGCGGAAAGCTGCATTATTAACAGAAGAAAATGGAGGCAGATTCATTTCTAGAGTAATAGAATCATTTGCACTGTTTTCCTGGGAATCGTCCATCTGCTATTGTTTCCAGGATGGACACTCAATACAGTCGTCAGGATAGACGCACTCGCTACAATAAATTTCGTTGTTGGTTCCATCGCACATTTTGATGTTAAACCCGGCCTCGGCCACTTCTCCCAGCTTGTTTCGGACTATGGGTATCCAATTTTTGTTATTGTCGTGTGGGTATAATTTATTGAAGACAAAATACTTCTGAATCTGCGGGCCGGCCCATGAGTCTCTAAAGGGTTCCTGGCCTAACGCGCCGAGGATCTCACAATTCTCATCGTTACTGAAGCAGCTGCGGATGCAGGGGGTGTAGGTGGTGTAGAGAATGACACTTCCCACCTGCAGCCGGTTGTTGACAGGTCTGTTATTGATTATGTTCCGAAGCAGAAGGGCCGAACTGTCGTCGCGCCCATAGTTCCAGTCCTTCTGAGTGAAGTGTAAGAGTTTACTCTCCAAGCACCGACTTCCTTGGTATGGGTAAACAGCGATGTATTTTATTAATGGATTGTTCAGGAACTAGTTCACACTGCCCTTGATAACCGGACCTCCTCAATATGAGGGTATGAATTCTACATTCTGATTGATATTGGCACCAGTGCATTGTTCAGGAGTTAAAGCCATCAGGAAGGAGAACTGTTCTCCTCCCTCCGTATCACTGGGCTCGGAGTCTGGCACTTGGCGGAATCTGGAAGGGACAAACACAAAGTGAGAGTCATGGTAGGAATTGTGAATAAAATTCTCCCTGTGCCAGGTCAGTATGATGTAGATTATGGTCACAGACCTGAACCTGCCTTTTTAAGACCATATCTCATGGTGGAAGGAGGGAAACTGAGAGTTTAAATCATGGAGTCATACAGTTATGCAGCAGAGAAACAGGCCCTTCGGCCCATCGTGTCTGTGCCAGCCAGCAAGCACCAATCTATTCAAATCTCATTTTCCAGGACTTGGCCCGAAGACTTGGATGCTAATTTTGGTAATTATTTTCCGACATTGGAAAGGCCGGCACCGAATGAACTCATTCTGATGAAACAGAGAGAGAAAGAGATGGAAAGAGGGATGGGCGGGTGGGATACAGAGCAAGGGAGAAACAGAGAGGGACAGAGAAAGAGAAGAAGAGGGACAGAGAGGAGGAGAGATGGACGGAGGGAGGGAGACAGATGATGTTAGGGTAGAAGAGAGAAGGAGAGACCGAGTTAGAGAGAAAGAAACAAAGACAGAGGGAGGCAGAGCTCTGGAGACAGGTACATTGAAACAGATAGAGACAGAAAAAGGAGATCAAGATGGAGATATTTACAAATAGAGGCAGAGAGAGCGAACAGAGGCAGTGATAAACCGAAAAAGGATAGAGCAAGAGAGACAGGGGAGAGAGAGATGGACAGGCTGTTGAGCGCGGAGAGAGATGAGTGAGGAGAAAGAGAGTAAGAGATTAATGGCGGCAGAAACTCAGAGATAAATAGAACATCAGACAAAGAGAGAGCGAGGAGAGAGAGGAGAGGGAGCGAGCGAGAAAGGAGTGGGCTCAGTGAGGGGGTCGGTGAGTGGAGTCATTGAGCGGGATCAGTGAGTTGAGTAAGTAAGTGGGGTCAGTGAGTGGGGTCAGTGAGTTTAGTCAAGAGCGGGGTCAGTGAGTGGGATCAGTGAGTGGGGTCAGTGAATGGAGCCAGTGGGTGGAGTCAGTGAGTGGGGTCAGTGAGTGGATTCATGAGTGGAGTCAGTGAGTGGGATCAGAGAGTTTAGTCAATGAATGGGGTCAGTGAGTGGGATCAATGAGTGGGGTCAGTAACTGGAGTCAATGAGTGGGGCCAGTGAGCGGGGTCAGTAAGTGGAGTCATTGAGCCGGGTCAGTAAGCGGGGTCAGTGAGTGGGGTCAGTGAGTGTGGTCAGCGAGTGAGGTCAGTCAGTGGAGTCACTGAGTGGGGTCAGTGAGCGGGGTCAGTGTGTGGAGTCATTGAGCGGGGCCATGAGCGGGGTCACTGAGTGGGGTCAGTGAGTGGGGTCAGTGCGCGGGGTCAGTGAGTGGGGCCAGTGAGTTTTGTCAGTGAATGGGGTCAGTGAATGGGGTCAGTGAGTTTAGTCAGTGCATGGGGTCAGTGCGTGGGTTCAGTAAGTGGGGTCAGTGAGTGGGGTCAGTCAGTGGGCTCAGTCAGTGGAGTCATTGAGCATGGTCAGTGAGTGCGGTCAGTGAGCGGGGTCAGTGAGTGGGGTCAGTAAGTGGGGCCAGTCAATGGGGTCAGTGAGTGGGCGTCTGTGGGTGGAGTCGGTGAGCCGGGTCTGTGAGCGGAGTCAGTGTGCGGGATTTGTCAGTGGAGTCGGTGTGCGGGGTCGGTGAGTGGAGTCAGTGAACGGAGTTGTGAGTGGAGTCGGTGAGCAAGGTCTGTGAGTGGAGTCTGTGAGTGGGTCGGTTAGCGGAGTCACTGAGTGGGGTCAGTGAGTAAGATCATTGATTAAGACTTTGAGTCCTTTCTCTCTCACCTTCCCCTCTCTGTTGTTCCATCATCTTTCAATTTCACTGGACTCGGCCCTGCTCACCCTCCTCACTGTGACAGAGTGGAGTCTCCTCCCAGGATAATAAACCTGGGCCCTTGTCACAGCTCCAGACCGTTCCCTGTACCAGCTGTCATTCTCCAGTTAAGTTCCAGCCTACCCCAGGCAAGGCGGGTGAGGCTGAACCCTGTGACTGGGAGCAGTCACCAGCTCTCCCAGCTGTTTTAACAAGGCTGACATTAAATACACTTACTGTGAGACAATTCCAGCCAAGACATTGTCATTTAGTGCAGCCGCATCTGACTCAGGGATCCAGAACAGCACCAACATGAACAGGCAGAGGGTCCACATTGTGGGATCTGCCAGCACACTCCAATTCCTGAAAGAGAGAGCAAAGCGATAAGGTCAGCAAAGGGCAGAGTGTCCAATTGAAAACCCAGTCAGTGCGAGAGTGACAGAGAGTGAAATAGGGTGACAAAGATACAGAGAGAAAGATAGAGATCAAGTGATAGAAACTGAGAGAGAGAGAGAGAGACAGGGAGACAGAGAGAGATGGAGAGACAGCGAGAGAGCGACAGAGAGAGAGGGCGATACAGATAGAGATAGAGGGAGAGAGACAGGGAGATAGAGAGAGTGAGAGACAGGGAGAGAGAGAGAGACAGTCAAAAGTGACAGATAGGGAGACAGAGATAGACTCTTTCTAGAGCTGCCTTTTTAAGGTAAATGTTTGTTACCTCTCACCTCTGCTGGGAAAGAGGGATTTTCTACCCTGTAGTGACCAGCAATGACTACTTTACCACTTCTTTATTTCAGAAGAAAGCATTCTATTCTGGAATGTTTTAGAATGGGTGCAGGATGGGTGCAATTGACATCTCTCGGTTTGAAGGGATTTTTCATTCTAAACAGACAATGTGGCCATGTTTGAATACACAAGCAGCGATGTTTTGCACACTGTCCAATTTTTTTTAAACAATAGTAACGTCCGGTTTTTATAACTCCCCAGTTTTAGTCCATTATGTTTAATCAGTGCAATTCTTGTAAGCGTGACAGCGATAACAAGGGTTGTATTGGGCTGGAGGAGGTTACAGCGACAGGGAGGGTTACAGCAACAGAGATGGAGAGGATTGTAGGGGTTGGAGCAGGTTACAGAGATAGGGGGCATTGCAGGGCCTGGAAGAGGTTCCCAAGGTAGGGAACGTTGTAAATGTTGGAGGAGTTTAACAGACAAAGGAAATGTCATAAGGGCTGGAGGAGGGTACAGACAGAGTGAGGGTTGCAGGGACTGGAACTGGTTACAGAGATAGAAAAGGTTTTAGGGGCTGGAGGAGGTTACAGAGACAGGAAGTGTTGTAGGGCCTGGAGGAGATTACAGAGGCAGGAAGAGATGCAAGGGTGGGAGTAAGTTATAGAGATAATGAGAGTCATAGGTGCTGGAGGAGGTTACAGAGAATGGGAGGATTGAAGGGGCAGGAGGAGATTGCTGAACAGTTAGTACAGAGGCAGTGATTCTCTGTAAAAGCGTCTGTACTGAGGGAGGGCTGCACTGTCAGAGGGTCAGTACTGAGGGAGTGCTGCATTGTCAGAGGGTCAGTACTGAAGGAGTGCTGCACCGTCAGAGGGTCAGTACTGGGGGAGTTCCACACTGTCGGAGGGTCAATACTGAGGGAACACTGTGCTGTCGGAGTGTCAGAACTGAGGGAAAGCCACACTGTCGGAGGGTCAATACTCAGGGACTGCCGCACTATCGCAGTGTCAGTACATGAGGGAGCACCGCACTGTTGGAGGTTTTGTATTGAGGGAGGGACGCTCTGCTGGAGTGTCAGTATCAAGGGAGCACTGCACTGTCAGAAGGTTAATATTGAGGAAGGGCCGCTCTGTCGCAGTGGCAGTACTACGAGATCACCGCACAGTCGGAAGGTTAGTATTGATGGAGTGCTGCACTGTCGGAGGGTCAGTAGTGAGGGAGTGCTGCACTGTTGGAGGGTCAGTACTGAGGGAGTGTTGCACTATTGGACGGTCAGTACTGAGGGAGTGCTGCACTGTTGGACGGTCAGTACTGAGGGAGCGCTGCACTGTTGGAGGCTCAGTACTGAGGGAGTGCTGCACTGTCAGAGGGTCAGTACTGAGGGAGTGCCGCACTGTTGGAGGGTTAGTACTGAGGGAGTGCCGCACTGTTGGAGGGTCAGTACTGAAGGAGTGCCACACTGTCGGAGGGTCAGTACTGAGGGAGCGCTGCACTGTTGGAGGGTTAGTACTGAGGGAGCGCTGCACTGTTAGAGGGTTAGTACTGAGGGAGTGCCGCACTGTTGGAGGTTCAGTACTGATGGAGCGCTGCACTGTCGGAAGGTCAGTACTGAGGGAGCGCTGCACTGTCGGAGGGTCAGTACTGAGGGAGTGCTGCACTGCTGGAGGGTCAGTACTGAGGGAGCTCTGCACTGTTGGAGGGTCAGTACTGAGGGAGTGCCGCACTGTTGGAGGGTCAGTACTGAGAGAGTGCTGCACTGTCGGAAGGTCAGGACTGAGGGAGTGCTGCACTGTCGGAGGGTCAGTACTGAGGGAGTGCCGCACTGTTGGAGGGTTAGTACTGAGGGAGTGCCGCACTGTCGGAAGGTCAGTAGTGAGGGAGTGCTGCACTGTCGGAGGGTCAGTACTGAGGGAGCGCTGCACTGTTGGAGGGTTAGTACTGAGGGAGTGCCGCACTGTTGGAGGGTCAGTACTGAGGTAGTGCCACACTGTCGGAGGGTCAGTACTGAGGGAGCGCTGCACTGTTGGAGGGTTAGTACTGAGGGAGCGCTGCACTGTTGGAGGGTCAGTACTGAGGGAGAGCTGCACTGTTGGAGGGTCAGTACTGAGGGAGTTCCGCACTGTTGGCGGGTTAGTACTGAGGGAGCGCTGCACTGTTGGAGGGTTAGTACTGAGGGAGTGCCGCACTGTTGGAGGGTTAGTACTGAGGGAGTGCCGCACTTTCGGAGGGTCAGTACTGAGGGGGTGCTGCTCCATGCCAGGGTTACCCGCATCCCAAGAATACATTTTACAATTCTCTACATGTCCTTATACAACGTCATCAACGATCAGCTGGCACCATGAAATATTTCACCCATTTTCTCTGTGATTATTATTTATACTTTTCCTTCGATCAGTCTCTGCTGCTTCGAACACCAACAGTTGGCAGTGCAATGTTCTCAAAGTGAGTCTGCCAGTATGACAAAGACACAGTGATTTAGGTTCAACTCCTGTTGAATTAACCGCTGCCAAAATAAACCTGAGCCGATCCACCCCCCTTTCTAAATCCCAAGTGGGCTGTGATGAAAAAGGGTCAAGGATATACCACAATTCTGTGAAACTCTGACTAAACCCCATGTGGAGTAACTACATTCAGTTCTGTACACCAGAGCTCAGAAAGCATCGCCCTTGGAGGGGGTGCTGTTCAGGTTCACTGCAATGATACCTGAGCAGAAGGAGTTCAATTATCAGAACATTTTGGAGAAACTAGACTGGCATTCCCTTCAGTATAGAACAATAAAGTGTCATCTAATTGAGGTGTTTTAGATGATTGGTGGATTAATTTGAGCAGGTATGGAGAAAAAATTTGCTCTCACGGTTTCCAGACCAAACGAGATTACGCTCAACGTTTGAGCTCAGGAAAGGTTCTGTCACTGAACCCTCTCACTGTCCACACACAGAGCAGAGCGAGGCGTGAGAGAAGGAGGGAGAATGGAAAGGCGGAGGGCAGTAGAGCAATGGAGAACAGGATGGGCAGGGGAGCATATAACTCATTAAATAGCTGCAGGAGCAGGCCATTCAGCCCCTCGAGCCTGCTTCACCATTCAATAGGCTCACAGCTGATCCTGAACCTCAACTCCACCTTCTCATCCAATCCTCATATCCCTGGATTCTCTACGAATCCAACGATTTATCAATCTCGGTCATAACCGTACTCAACGACTGAGCAACCACAGTTCTCAGGTGTCGAGAATTCCAATGATTTACAAACTTCTGAGCAAGGAATTGTTTTATCCTCATCTCATTCCCAAATGGCCGACGCCTTATCCTGAAATTGTGACTCCCTAGATCTGGACTCTCTATCCCAGGGGAAAGGTACTCTTTGCATCTACCACACCATAACAATTGTCTTTGTTTCAATGAGAAATCCTCTCATTGTTTTTCACCATGGGGAACATAAACCTAGGCATCTCAACTTCTGCTCATAAGATAATCCCGAAATCCCAGGAATCAACCTAGTGAACCTTCACTCAAATGCATGCATAGCATTCCTTAAATAAGGAGACCAAAACTGTACACAGTACTCCCGGACCCTGTACAACTGCAATGTGGGAAGAATGATGCTCTGATTGTGAAGCTCTCCCCCAACACTGTTTCCCGAGAGTACATCACCGTCTCCTTACTGCACCTCCGATGGTGCTGTAATCTCCCAGTAGGGCCCAGCTCCAGTTTAGTATAGCGCCCCTTTTTTCTTCTTTAGCTGAGGTTCGTTGCTGCAACCAGCAGGCAGCACCTCCAATCAAGCAACAGCCAACCCCGCTTTCTCTTTCTTTTTTATGGGAACAGCGTCGAGGGAGCTTTATTCTGTATCTAACCCCGTTTGTTTTTAAAGGAAGCCTTTATACCCCAGGCCCCTTTTATATATTATTTGTCGAGGGGGCCTTTATTCCCCAGGCTCCCTTACAGCGCCCCTCACAACACTGTGTTCATTCAGTATTGTCTCTCCGAGAGTGATGTGTCTCCAAGTACGGCCCCTGAACAGTTTAAAAGGCCTGAGTTAATTGGTGACAGCAAACAAGAAGGGGTAAAAGGGCCAATTGTGTTTTGCTGATATACCTGAGGTTTTATTTACCTGGTGACTGATTGGTTCAATGAGAGGCGTTTACATGTGATGCAAATAAACTATGGATAGTTGTTGGAAAAGTGCCAACATATTAAAGTGCAGCGCTCCCTCAGTACAGTTATACAAGAACAGACACAAACATGCACATGTACGCACACACACACACAGACAGACACACCAACAAACATGCAGACACTATCTCGGAGGGGTGTTTGGTTGGAGGTGGTTCAGAGGTCTCTTTGGGCCTCCTTATCTCGAGAGACAATGGATACGCGCCTGGAGGTGGTCAGTGGTTTGTGAAGCAGCGCCTGGAGTGGCTATAAAGGCCAATTCTGGAGTGACAGGCTCTTCCACAGGTGCTGCAGAGAAATTTGTTTGTTGGGGCTGTTGCACAGTTGGCTCTCCCCTTGCGCCTCTGTCTTTTTTCCTGCCAACTACTAAGTCTCTTCGACTCGCCACAATTTAGCCCTGTCTTTATGGCTGCCCGCCAGCTCTGGCGAATGCTGGCAACTGACTCCCACGACTTGTGATCAATGTCACACGATTTCATGTCGCGTTTGCAGACGTCTTTATAACGGAGACATGGACGGCCGGTGGGTCTGATACCAGTGGCGAGCTCGCTGTACAATGTGTCTTTGGGGATCCTGCCATCTTCCATGCGGCTCACATGGCCAAGCCATCTCAAGCGCCGCTGACTCAGTAGTGTGTATAAGCTGGGGATGTTGGCCGCTTCAAGGACTTCTGTGTTGGAGATATAGTCCTGCCACCTGATGCCAAGTATTCTCCGAAGGCAGCGAAGATGGAATGAATTGAGACGTCGCTCTTGGCTGGCATACGTTGTCCAGGCCTCGCTGCCATAGAGCAAGGTTCAGAGGTAGTGAAGGCCGAAGTCAATGAGGGATTTGAGTCTGAGGATGAGAAATCTACGCACGAGCCATCAGTGGACTGGGAGCTGCAGGGCGACCGTTTTTGTGACAATAAGAGACGGTTAAAATAAAACTCAGAAACTAAATGTTGAGACACTGGCGAAGATGCAAGGAATGCCCTCCTTCTGTATTCTAAAACTTTCTATCTTTATATTAATGATTAACAAGGATGATAGTAGAACTGAAAGGTTGCAACTATCAGGAGAGAATATCAGCAAAAAGATTTGGATTTTATCCACTGGAGCAGTGTCTTCTTTCCCTGTGATGAGGTATGATGCAACCGTCTGCTACAATGTTTATCAAGAACACAATAAACAGGAGGAGGCCATTCAGCCCCTCTGGACCTGGCACACCCACACATTTCTCCTATCCTCCATGCAAATGTTTCCTGCACCCTCCCATAGAGTTAGGGCTGAAACGAGCTGTCCGTTTTCTAATGGCAGGGACTAGTTTTTACATTTAGTGAGTGGGAAGGGTTGCTGGAGGTAACTGCAGGACGTCATGCCTAAGAACAGACAGTTAGAGTGGCAGTGAGAGATTAGAGATGCAGGCAGTGGAGAAAGGGGAAAAGAACGATTCAAAAGGATGCCACCAGAAGTGAGATTGTAACTATCACGAATCAATGACAATAAGATGGGTTTTTATGCACTGACCCTGTATTTTCCTTTTCCACAGGGACAGCTATAGGACCATGGAATGAAGAGTGGCTTCGAGAAGGATTTAGTGAGAAAACTGAAAGAGCAGGAGATCATGCAGACCTCCAGCTTGATACACATCAACAGTACAAGGACACCCACTTCGTCAGAGAGAGAAAGAGATTGTGTGTGTGTGAGAGAGAGAGAGATCCAGAGAGGGAGAGGACAGTGAGAGGAAAATGACAGACAGAGTTAAAGAGACTAAGACAGAGAGGGAGATAGAGATACAGGCAAAGAAAGCGAGACAGCAAGAGACACATAATGAGAGAGATAGAGAGAGAGAGAGTGGGACACTGAGAAAGAGAAGGAGAGAAAGAGAGACTGAGATAAAGAGCCTGAGACAGATAGGGAGACAGAGCTAGAGAGAGACAGGGACAGAGAAAGAACTGAAGAGATAGCAAGAGTAAGAGAGAGGGAGAGTCAGAGAGAAGGAGAGAGTGGGAGACAGAACCCTAAATACACGAGAGAGGGAGAGTCAGAGAGAGAAAGAGAGAGAGAGAGAGAGAGAGAGAGAAGGCGATTGGCAACCAATTCAATTCTGATTTGTTGACCTGGAGGAATGAGCGTCTCCAACATTGTATCACTTCCTAATACTCTTCATGTTCCTCCCAATGATTTGTAAAGAGTGAATTTGGACCCTCGCAAGACTCTACGCTCCTGCTCTCACTGCTGTGTCTATTAAGAGAACAAGTTGAAGTGAACGATGTATCTGCTACTAGGTCTGATAGTCCTGTTCCATTGTAAGTGAGTGTGACGTACAAAAATAATGCTAATAACTTTCCTTTCCTCTCCCAATCTTCCTTTCACTCCCACAGGTTCCCTGTCAGAAACAACGAGAAAGAAAGAGAGAAAGAGAGGCATTGACAATCTTCTGCATTCTGATTTGTTGACGTGGAAAATGAACGTCACCATCTCTGCCTCACTTCCTAATGCTCTTCCTGTTCCTCCCAATTACTTGTAAGGAGTGGGTTGGTTATTGACAACACTCATCGTTCCTGCTCTCTCCCCTTTGCTGATTCAGAGGGCAGCTTAAAATAAAATATGTATTTGTTACTGGCTCTGATCACCCAGGTTCATCATGAGGGATTTGTTTCAACAATAGCTCCACTTAATTCTTCACTTGTTCCCTCTTTCTCTCATTCTTTCTTTAACTCTCTCCACTGGACTGAATGTCCCTGTTTACCAATCTCCTCCTCTCACTGTCTCTTTCCCAGATGTGAACTCACAGACGATCCACCAGACTACCACCGCTGTCTCCAAATTTCCTGCGGAGCAGGTGAAGCGGAAATGCACCGTGGATGGCACCAGTATCCCTCAGATGTACTGGTACAGACAATACCCGGGGATAGATAGATAGATAGATGGATGGATGGAGAGATAGATGCGGTGTGGTTTTATGTCACTGTGCAGTGAGACAGGGGCACTAGCAGGTTGAGATAGTGAGAGGGGGACAGTAACTTCAGTGCGACAGGGCCACCAGCGGATGGACATGGTGAGAGGGGTCAGTAACTGCAGTGAGACAGGGACACTAGAAATGGAGATGGTGAGAGGGGCCAGTAACTGCAGGGAGACAGGGACACCAGTAGATGGAGATGGTGGGAGAGGACAGTAACTGTAAAGAGATAGGGACACCAGCAGATGGAGATGGTGAGAGGGGGACAGTAACTGCAGTGAGACAGGGACGCCAGCAGATGGAAATGGTGGGAGAGGAGAGTAACTGTAAAGAGATAGGGACACCAGCAGATGGAGATAGTGATGAGGAGACAGCAACTGCAGTGAGACAGGGACATCACATTGGGGGATGACAAAAGCACTTTTACTCTTTGACAGATATTTTATATTTCCCTCCCACTGCCCTGTCTCAGCAGCCAGACCTGGAGCCCACACTGAGAGATGGCTCTGTCGTGCCAGTCACTGCACTGTCATCGTGCAGGCAGAATTGGAGACCACACCAAAAGCTGACCATGTGGTGCCTGGCATTGCATGGTGAAGCAGCGAGTAATATGAGAAGTCTGAGAACAAGTTATTAAATGTTGGATGTATTGAAATGCTACCCATACCCTTTCCTCCCACCCCTGCACCCAGTGATCCACGAACATCATTCTTCTCTTACATTTAGCTCTGATCTCCACTGTACCTAGACAGAGAAAATTCCTCCATGAGACATTCACATGCCCACACTGTGAAGGAACTAAAGTTATTAACAAAACAATCTGCACAAATTGACACGGATATACGTTTAACTAATATTACGTTCACAAATTGCACTCAAATTAATATTCATTCCTGTGCCACCTAATAGTGTTTTCCGGAACGCTGTGTGTTTTCTAATTCCAGAGCCGCCCCTTTTACCTCAGCGTGGTGGACGCTTACTGCAGTAGTAAAAATGGCACTGCAGATATTTACAACCAGAATTTTCGGCAGTGCGACTGAGAGTGGGACTGACTTCTGGTTGGTGCATCTCGACTAACTTGGTGGTGCCTGCATGGGCATCGAACGAGGGTCTGTCAAGGGCGCAGATGCACTTCCCTCTTGAAAGAGGACACCGCCTGCAGCTCCCATAGCACGAGTCTGCTCCCATGGGGCTGTATGTTTTATCTCACTGATCTGCATGAGAGAAAACTAAAGGACAGCAGAGATCCGTACAAAGCTCCTTTCCATTCGAACCACTAAATCTGTCAATGCTGCCTCTCTACTTTTCGAGGCTGGAAGGGATTGTGGAAATCAGTGCCCCAACAGCAGCAGGTTGGGCTTTAATCAAAGCTGGCCTGTGTGAGTTGGTGTATGTTTGTGTGTGTGTGCGTGTGTGTTTGTATATCTGCCTGGCCCGGTGCCTGGGTTCTGATTGGCGTGTGTGTGTGTGTGTGGCGTGTGTCTGTATTTGTCTTTGTAGATCTGTCTGGCTTGGTGCCTGGGTTCTGATCAGTGTGCGTGTGTGTGTTTGTGTGTAAGTCTGTCTCTTTCTGTTTGTGTCTATGTGTTTGTACATCTGTCTGATTCAGTGCCTGGGGTCGGATCGGTGTGTGTATGTGTGTGTGTGTCTTTGTATATCAGTCTGGCTCACAGCCTGGGTTCTGATAGGTGTGATTGTGTGTGTGTGTTTCTTTGTGTATCTGTCTGGCTCACAGCCTGGGTTCTGATTGGTGTGATTGTGTGTGTGTGCGTGTTTATTTGTATGTCTACCTGGCTCGGTGCCTGGGTTCTGATTGGTGTGTGCGTGGCGTGTGTCTGTGTTTGCAAATCTGTCTGGCTTGCTGCCTGGGTTCTGATTGGTGTGCGTGTGTGTGTTTGTGTGTGAGTCTGTCTGTCTCTGTTTGTGTCTATGTGTTTGTATATCTGTCTGATTCAGTGCCTGGAGTCTGATTGATGTGTGTGTGTATGTATGCATATGTAAATGTGTGGGTGTGTGTGTGTGTGTCTTTGTCTATCTGTCTGGCTCTCAGCCTGGGTTCTGACTGGTGTGATTGTGTGTGTGTGTGTGTCTCTGTCTGTCTGTCTGTGTGTATGTGGTTGTATATCTTTCTGGTTCAGAGCCTGGGCTCTGATAAGTGTGTGTGTGCGATTGTGTCTATGTGTGTATGCGTTCATGTGTATGTGTTTCCATATCTGTCTGGCTCAGTGCCTGTGGTCTAATTGGTGTGTGTATGGTGAGTATTTGTCTGTCTGTCTATGTTTGTGTGTGGGTGTGTGTGTGCGTTTCTATATCGGTCTGGCTTAGTGCCAGTTGTCTGATCTGTGTGTTTATTTGTGTGTGCCTGTGTCTGTGTGTTTGAATATCTGTCTGGCTCAGTGCCTGGGGTCTGATCGGTGTGCATTTGTGGGTGTGTAGTGTGTGTCTGTGTTTGTATGTGTTTCTATATCGGTGTGGCTCAGTGCTTGGGGTCTGATGAGTGTTTGTGTGTGTGTGTGTTTATGTGTGTGTGCCTGTCTGTCTCTCTTGGTGAGTGTGTGTTTGTACATCTGTCCGTTTAAGTGCCTGTGTTCTGATCGGTGTGTGTGTGTTTGTGTATTTCTCTGTTTGTGTCTAAATGTTTGTATAACTGTCTGCCTCAGTGCCCCCGGTCTGTTTGGTGAGTGTCTGTGGGTGTGTAGTGTCTGTCTCTGTTTGTGTGCATTTATTTGTATATCGGTCCAGCTCAGTGCCTGGGGTCTGATCAGTGCTTGTGTGTTTGTGTGTTTGTTTGCATACCTGTCTGGCTCAGTGCTTGTGGTCTGATCGGTGTGTGTGTGTGTGTTAATGTATGCGTGTGTGCTGTTTGTTTGTGTCTGTTTGTCTCTTTATGAGTGTGTGTATGTATATCGCTCTAGCTCAGTGCCTGCAGTCTGATCAGTGCATGTGTGTGTGTGTGTATATCTGTCTGGCTCAGTGCGTGTGGTATGATCGGTGTATGTATGTGTGTAGGAGCAGGAGTCGGCCATTCGGCCCTTCGAGCCAGCTCCGCCACTCATTATGATCATGGCTGATCACCCAACTCAGTAACCTGTTCCCGCTTTCACCCCATATCCTTTGATCCCCTTAAACCCAAGAGCTATATCTAATGCCTTCTTGAAAACATACAATGTTTTGGCCTCAAATGCTTTCTGTGGTAGCGAATTCCACAGGCTCACCACTCTCTGGGTGAAGAAATTTCTTCTCATCTCAGTCCTGAATGGTTTACCCCGTATCCTTAGACTATGACCCCTGGTTCTGTACTCCCCCACCATCGTTAACATCATTCCTACATCTACCCTGTCAAGCCCTGTTAGAATTTTATAGGTTTCTATGAGATCCCCCCTCACTCTTCTGAACTCCAGCGAATATAATCTTAACCCACTCAATCTCTCCTCATACATCAGTCCCGCCATCCTAGGAATCAGTCTGGTAAACCTTCGCTGCACTCCATCTAGAGCAAGAACATCCTTCCACAGATAAGGAGACCAAAACTGCGCCCAATATTCCAGGTGGGGCCTCACCAAGGCCCTGTATAATTGCAGCAAGACATCCCTGCTCCTGTACTCAAATCCTCTCGCTATGAAGGCCAACATACCATTTGCAGTTTTTACCACCTGTTGGACCTGCATGCTTACCTTCAGCGACTGATGTATGAGAACACACAGAACTCATTTCATATTCCCCTCTCTCAGTTCGTAGCCGTTCAGATAATTAGAATTAGAATTAGAACATTACAGCGCAGTACAGGCCCTTTGGCCCTCGATGTTGCGCCGATCATCTGACCTACACTATTCCATTTTCATCCATATGTCTATCCAATGACCACTTAAATGCCCTTAAAGTTGGCGAGTCTACTACTGTTGCAGGCAGGGCGTTCCACGCCCCTACTACTCTCTGCATAAAGAAACTACCTCTGGCATCTGTCCTATATCTTTCACCCATCAACTTAAAGCTATGTCCCCTCGTGTTTGCCATCATCATCCGAGGAAAAAGACTCTCACTATCCACCCTATCTAACCCTCTGATTATCTTGCATACCTCTATTAAGTCACCTCTCCTCCTCCTTCCCTCTAACGAAAACAACCCCAAGTCCCTCAGCCTTTCCTCGTAATACCTTCCCTCCATACCAGGCAACATCCTAGTAAATCTTCTCTGCACCCTTTCCAAAGCTTCCACATCCTTCCTATAATGCGGTGACCAGAACTGCACGCAATACTCAAGGTGCGGCCTCACCAGAGTTTTGTACAGCTGCATCATGACCTCGTGGCTCCGAAACTCGATCCCCCTACTAATAAAAGACAACACACCATATGCCTTCTTAACAGCCCTATTAACCTGGGTCGCAACTTTCAGGGATTTATGTACCTGGACACCAAGATCTCTCTGCTCATCTACACTACCAAGAATCTTCCCATTAGCCCAGTACTCTGCATTGCTGTTACTCCTTGCAAAGTGAATCACCTCACACTTCTCCGCATTAAATTCCATTTGCCATCTCTCAGCCCAGCTCTGCAGCCTATCTATGTCCCTCTGTACCCTACAACACCCTTCGACACTATCCACAACTCCACCAACCTTCGTGTCATCCGCAAATTTACTAACCCACCCTTCTGCACCTTCATCCAGGTCATTTATAAAAATGACAAACAGCAGTGGCCCCAAAACAGAACCTTGTGGTACACCACTAGTAACTAAACTCCAGGATGAACATTTGCCATCAACCACCACCGTCTGACTTCTTTCAGCGAGCCAATTTCTGATCCAAAGCTCTAAATAACCTTCAACCCCATACTTCCGTATTTTCTGCAATAGCCTACCGTGGGGAACCTTATCAAACGCCTTACTGAAATCCATATACACCACATCCACGGCTTTACCCTCATCCACCTGTTTGGTCACCTTCTCGAAAAACTCAATAAGGTTTGTGAGGCACGACCTACCTTTCACAAAACCGTGCTGACTATCGCAAATGAACGTATTCTTTTCAAGATGATTATAAATCCTATCTCTTATAACCCTTTCCAACATTTTACCCACAACCGAAGTAAGGCTCACAGGTCTATAATTACCAGGGCTGTCTCTACTCCCCTTCTTGAACAAGGGGACAACATTTGCTATCCTCCAGTCCTCCGGCACTACTCCTGTCGACAATGACGACATAAAGATTAACAACAACGGCTCTGCAATCTCCTCCCTGGCTTCCCAGAGAATCCTAGGATAAATCCCATCTGGCCAAGGGGACTTATCTATTTTCACTCTTTCCAAAATTGCTAACACCTCCTCCTTGTGAATCTCAATCCCATCTAGCCTAGTAGGCTGTATCTCAGTAATCTCCTCGGCAACATTTTCTTTCTCTACTGTAAATACTGACGAAAAATATTCATTTAACGCTTCCCCTATCTCCTCTGATTCCGCACACAACTTCCCACTACTATCCTTGATTGGCCCTGTTCTAACTCTTATCATTCTTTTATTCCTGATATACCTATCGAAAGCCTTAGGGTTTTCTTTGATCCTATCCGCCAATGACTTCTCGTGTCCTCTCCTTGCTCTTCTTAGATCCTTCCTGGCTAGCTTGTAACTCTCAAGCGCCCTCACTGAGCCTTCACGTCTCATCCTAACATAAGCCGCCCTCTTCCTCTTGACAAGCGCTTCAACTTCTTGTAAACCACGGCTCCCTCGCTCGACAACTTCCTCCCTGCCTGACAGGTACATACTTATCAAGGACACGCATTAGCTGCTCCTTGAATAAGCTCCACATTTCGTTTGTGCCCATCCCCTGCAGTTTCCTTCCCCATCCTACACATCCTAAATCTTGCCGAATTGCGTCATAATTTCCTTTCCCCCAGCTATAATTCTTGCCCTGCGGTATATACCTGTCCCTGCCCATCGCTAAGGTAAACCTAACCGAATTGTGATCACTATCGCCAAAGTGCTCACCTACATCTAAATCGAACACCTGGCCGGGTTCATTACCCAGTACCAAATCCAATGTGCCATCGCCCCTGGTTGGCCTGTCCACATACTGTGTCAGAAAACCCTCCTGCACACACTGGACAAAAACAGACCCTTCTAAAGTACTCGAACTATAGTATTTCCAGTCAATATTTGGAAAGTTAAAGTCCCCCATAACCACTACCCTGTTACTCTCGCTCCTGTCGAGAATCATCTTCGCTATCCTTTCCTCTACATCTCTGGAACTATTCGGAGGTCTATAGGAAACTCCCAACAGGGTGACCTCTCCTCTCCTGTTTCTAACCTTGGCCCATACTACCTCAGTAGACGAGTCCTCAAACGTCCTTTCTGCCGCTGTAATACTTTCCTTGATTAACAGTGCCACACCCCCCCCCCCTCTTTTACCCTCTTCTCTGTTCTTACTGAAACATCTAAATCCCGGAACCTGCAACATCCAGTCCTGCCCCTGCTCTACCCATGTCTCTGAAAAGGCCACAACATCAGGATCCCAGGTACCAACCCATGCTGCAAGCTCACCCACCTTATTCCGGATGCTCCTGGCGTTGAGGTAGACACACTTTAAACCAAGTTCTTGCTTGCCAGTGCCCTCTTGCGTCCTTGTAACCATATCCCTGACCTCACTACTCTCAACATCCTGTACACTGGAACTACAATTTCGGTTCCCATTCCCCTGCTGATTTAGTTTAGTAATAATAATCTGTCTTCCTGCGTTTGCTGCCAAATTGGATAACCTCACATTTATCCACATTATACTGCATTCGCCATACATTTGCCCACTCACTCAACTTGTCTAAATCACCCTGAAGCCTTTCTGCATCCTCCTCACAACTCATCCTCCCACCAAGATTTGCGTCATCTGCAAATTTGGAGATACTACATTTAGTTCCCGCATCTAAATCATAAATATATATTGTGAATTGCTGGGGTCCAAGCACTGATCCCTGTTGTACCCCACTAGTCACTGCCTGCCATTCAGAATAAGACCCATTTATCCCTACTCCTTTTTTCCTGTCTGCCAACCAATTTTCTATCCATCGCTATCCCATGAATTTTAATTTTAAATGCTAATCTCTTACGTGGGACTTTTTCAAATGCCTTCTGAAAGTCCAAGTAAACCACATCCTCTGGCTCCCCACCCCCCCTCGCCCCCCGCCCCCCCATCATCTCTGCTAGTTACATCCTCGAAGGATTCCAGTTGATTTGCCAAGCATGATTTCCCTTTCGTAAATCCATGCTGACTCTGGCCGATTCTACCACTGTTTTCCAAGTGCTCTGCTATAAAATCTTTGATAATGGACTCTAGAAATTTCCCAACTACCGACGTCAGGCTGACTGGTCTATAATACCCTGCTTTCTATCTACCTCCCTTTTTAAATAGTGGGGCTACATTAGATACCCTCCAATCTGTAGGAACTTTTCCAGCGCCTATCAAATCTTGGAAGATGACCACCAATGCATCCACCATTTCCAGGCACTTCCTTAAGTACTCTGGGATTCACACCATCAGGCCCTGGGAATTTATCAGCCTTCAATCCCACCAATTTCCCAACACCATTTCTCTGCTAATACTGATTTCCTTCAGTTCCCATCTCTCACTAAGCCCTGTGTTCCCCAACATTTCTGGTATGATATTTGTGTCCTCCTTTGTGAAGAGAGAACCAAAGTACACAATTAGTTGGTCAGCCATCTCTTTGTTCCCCAGAATAAATTCCCTGTTTCTGACTGTAAGGGACTTACATTTGACTTCACTAATCTTTTTATCTTCACATATCTATATAAACCTTTACAGTCAGTTTTTATGTTCCCCACAAGCTTGCTCTCATTCTCTATGTTCCCCTTCTTAATCAATCCCTTGGTTCTCCATTGCTGAATTCTAAACTGCTCCCAATCCTTAGGTTTGTTGTTTTTTTCCTAGCGAATTTATATGCATCTCCCTTGGATCTAATGCTTTCTCTAATTTCCCTTGTAAGTCATGAATTGGCTACCTTTCCCGCTTTACTTTTGCGCCAGACAGAAATAAACAATTGTTTCAGTCCATCCATGCACACTTTGAATGTTTGCCATTGCATTTCCACCGTCGTCCCTTTAAGTAACGTTTCCCAGTCTATCAGAGACAATTCGCGCCTTATACCTTCATAGTTTCCTTTACTAAGATTCAGGGCCCTCGTCTCAGAATCAACTATGTCACTCCCCATCTTGATGAAGAATTCTATCATATTATGGTCGTTCTTCCCCATGGGGTCTCGCACAACCAGAGTGTCAATTATTCCTCTGTCATTACACAATACCCAGTCTAGGATGGCCTCTTGCCTAGTTGGTTCCTCAAAATATTGGTCCAGAAAACCATCCAGTTTATACTCCAAAATTCCTCCTCTGTGGTGTTGTGACTAATTTGATTTGCCCACTCGACAGTTTGATTGAAGATACCCGAAAATACAAATGTTCCCGTAATACATGCGTCTCCAATTTCCTGTTTAATGCCATTCCGAACATCACTACTACAGTTTGGGGATCTATATAGAACCCCCACTAACCATTTCTGCCCATTAGAGTTTCTCAGCGCTACCCATACATATTCCACATCGTCAGAGCTAATATCCTTCCTGATTATTGCATTAAAAAGCTCTTTAACCAGCAATGCAACTCCAACGCCTTTTGCTTTTTGTCTGTCCTTCCAAAATACTGAATAGCCCTGGATGTTCATTTCCCATCCCTGATCACCTTGCACCATGTCTCCATGATCCCGTCTGTATCATACTCGTTTATATCTATTTGCACCATTAATTCATCCACTTTATTGTGAATGCTCCACGTGTTAAGGCACACAGCCTTAAGGCTTGTTTTTAAAACATTAGTTGGCCCCTTCCCACTATTTTACACTGTGGCCATGTTTGATTCTGGCCCTTGATTTCTCTGCCTTTCACTTTTCCTATTCCTCTTACTGTCTTTTGGCCTTGTCTTTGATCGTCCCTCCTCTAACTCTTTGCAAAGGTTCCCATCCCTCCGTGTGTTTGTGTGTGTGTGTGTTTGTGTGTATCTCTGTTTGTGTCTGTGTGTTTGTATATCTGTCTGGCTCAGAACCTGGGGTCTGATCGGTGTGTGTGTGTGTGTGTTTGTGTGATTCTCTTTGTCAGTCTTTGTATGTGGTTATCTATCTGGCTCGCTCAGTGCCTGGGGTCTGATCGGGGTGTGTGTGCCTGTGTGTGTGTTTTATCAACCTCTTTGCTGGTAGATTTGCTAGTGCTGTTGGGGTTGGGGGGGGGAGAGTTGCTGTTGGGGGTTAAACTAATTTGGCAGCGCAATGGTATAAGACTGGAGGTACAGTCGGGATGATGCACAGTCAAATAAAGAAGAAAATCTAAATCAGTTTGGAAGGCAGAGCAAATACAGACCTGTTAAGGCACGAGCGAATAATGCAAGGATGGATTGCATCTATTTTTTTAATGCGAGGAGTCTTACTAGCAAGGCAAATAAATGATTTGATGGCATTAATTAACACATGGGATTTTGATATTAATGCTATCACAGAAACATATTTGTGGGAATGGCAGGACTGGCAGCTTAGTATTCAAGGGTATAGAATCTTCAGGCGAGACAGACGAGGGGGTAAAAGAGGAGGTGGCATTGCACTGTTGATCAAGGAGTCAATTACTGCATAAGGAGGGATGATATCTTGGAGGGATCCTCAAATGAGGGCATATGGGTAGAACTTCAAAACAAAAAAGGGGCAAACACTTGGCTGGGAGTGTACTACGGGCCTCCAAACAGTCAGGGAGAGATAGAGGAGCAGATACGTAGGCAAATCTCAGGCAGGTGGATCACTGATAGGGCTATAGTAGGGGAGTTCATGTTCCAGCAATATTAACTGGGATATTCTTTGTGGAAATGGCTGAATGGGGCGGAGTTCTTAAAATGCATATAGGAGAGTTTTTTGAGCCAGTACGTAGAATGTCCGACAAGACAAAGGGGAGTACTGGACCTAATCCTAGGGAATGAAGCTGGACAAGTAATAGAAGTACCAGTGGGGGAGCATTTCGGGCTTAGTGGTCATAAATCTGTAAGATTCAAGGTAGATATGGAAAAGGACCAGGAGGGTTTCTCTGACACACTTATGCATACTCTCTGTTTTCTGCCAGCCAGCCCCTCTTCTATAAATGTTAACATGTTACCCCCTTCACCATGAGCTCCTACTTTGCGCAATAACACTTTATGTGACACTTTTTCAAGTGCCTTCTGAAAATTCTGGTACAGTACGTCAACGGGTTGCCCTTTATCCACAGCGCATGTTACTCCTTCAAGGAAATACAATAAGTTGGTTAAACATGATTTTCCTTTCACAAATCCATGCTGACTATTCCAATTACCTTGAAATTTCCAAGTGCCCAGTTGTAGCCCCCTTAATAATCGATTCTAACACATACCCCAAGACAGACGTCGAGCCAACTGGCCCATAGTTATCTGTTTTCTCTCTCCCCCACTTCTTGAATAGAGAGGTTATATTTGCTACTTTTCAGTCAGATGGAACCTTTCCAGAATCAACGAATTTTGATAAAGAAAATAACTCCAACGTATCTACTACCTCACTGGCTACCTCTTTTAAGACCTAGGATGAAGCCCATCAGGACTTCAGTGCAGCAGCTTTTTCGGGAGTAGCGTGTGAGCGAGTGAGCAGCTGGGAAAGTCAGTTTGAAAGTAAATTTAATTTCCTATGTTTTTCGGCGGAGGCCCGGGGGCTGCTGGGTAAGTAAAACACTATATATTTGGGCGGTTTAAAATAACTTTCCTTTCAGTGCAGCAGCTTTTTCGGGAGCAGCGTGTGAGCGAGTGAGCAGCTGGGAAAGTCAGTTTGAAAGTAAATTTAATTTCCTTTTGTTTTTCGGCGGAGGCCCGGGGCTGCTGGGTAAGTAAAACACTATATATTTGGGCGGTTTCTGAACCCGAGACACCACACTTGTAGTGTCTCCCACCCACCCTCCTCCTCTAACCAAAAAAAAAAGGGCTCGGTGGGGTGTTTATAAGGTAAGGCTTTTTCGATTTCTCTGGTTTTATTGTGATTGGTAAAAACTTTTCGTTCCTTTTTCATTTAACTAAGTTTAAACTTAAGATTAAAAATGGCAGGAGATCTCAGACCCGTATCATGCTCCTCTTGCTCAATGTGGGAGCTCAGGGACATGGCTGATGACCCTGTCTCCTTCACGTGCAGGAAGTGTGTCCAGCTGCAGCTCTTGTTAGACCGCATGACGGCTCTCGAGCTGCGGATGGACTCACTTTGGAGCATGCGCGATGCTGAGGAGGTCGTGGATAGCACGTTTAGTGAATTGGTCACACCGCAGATTAGGATTGCTGAGGGAGAAAGGGAATGGGTGACCAAAAGGCAGAGAAAGAGCAGGAAGGCAGCGCAGGAGTCCCCTGCGGTCATCTCTCTCCAAAACAAGTATACCGTTTTGGATACTGTTGAGGGAGATGGCTCACCAGTGGAAGGCAGCAGTAGCCAGGTCCATGGCACCGTGGCTGGCTCTGCTGCTCAGAAGGGCGGGAAAAATAGTGGAAGGGCTATAGTCGTAGGGGATTCGATTGTAAGGGGAGTAGACAGGCGGTTCTGTGGTCGAAAACGAGGCTCCAGAATTGTATGTTGCCTCCCAGGTGCACGGGTCAGGGATGTCTCAGATCGGCTGCAGAACATTCTAAAGGGGGAGGGTGAACAGCCAGTTGTCATTGTGCACATAGGCACTAATGATATAGGTAAAAAACGGGATGAGGTCCTACAAGCAGAGTTTAGGGAGTTAGGAGCCAAGTTAAAAAGTAGGACCTCAGAGGTAGTAATCTCAGGATTACTACCAGTGCCACGTGATAGTCAGAGTAAAAATGAAAGAATAGTCAGGATGAATGCGTGGCTTGAGAGATGGTGCAGGAAGGAGGGGTTCAGATTTTTGGGACATTGGGACCGGTTCTGGGGGAGGTGGGACTATTACAAATTGGACGGTCTACACCTGGGCCGGACTGGAACCAATGTCCTTGGAGGTGCTTTTGCTAACGCTGTTGGGGAGGGTTTAAACTAATGTGGCAGGGGGATGGGAACCAATTGAGGTCAGTTGACAGTGAGGAGGTAGCAACAAAAGCCTGTAAGAAACTAGATAATGAAGTCAGTGTGACTAAGGGGAAGAGCAGGCAGAGAGCAGATGATGAATATAAAGGGACTGGTGGTCTGAGGTGCATTTGCTTTAATGCAAGAAGTGTAGTTGGTAAGGCAGATGAACTTAGGGCTTGGATTAGTACCTGGGAGTATGATGTTATTGCTATTACTGAGACTTGGTTGAGGGAAGGGCATGATTGGCAACTAAATATCCCAGGATATCGATGCTTCAGGCGGGATAGAGAGGGAGGTAAAAGGGGTGGAGGAGTTGCATTACTGGTCAAAGAGGATATCACAGCTGTGCTGAAGGAGGGCACTATGGAGGACTCGAGCAGTGAGGCAATATGGACAGAACTCAGAAATAGGAAGGGTGCGGTAACAATGTTGGGGCTGTACTACAGGCCTCCCAACAGCGAGCGTGAGATAGAGGTACAAATATGTAAACTGATTATGGAAAGATGTAGGAGCAACAGGGTGGTGGTGATAGGAGATTTTAATTTTCCCAACATTGACTGGGATTCGCTTAATGTTAGAGGTCCAGATGGAGCAGAATTTGTAAGGAGCATCCAGGAGGGTTTTCTAGAGCAGTATGTAAATAGTCCAACTCGGGAAGGGGCCATACTGGACCTGGTGTTGGGGAATGAGCCCGGCCAGGTTGTTGAAGTTTCAGTAGGGGACTACTTTGGGAATAGTGATCACAATTCCGTAAGCTTTAAAATACTCATGGACAAAGACGAGAGTGGTCCTAAAGGAAGAGTGCGAAATTGGGGGAAGGCCAACTATACCAAAATTCGGCAGGAGCTGGGAAATGTAGATTGGGAGCAGCTGTTTGAAGGTAAATCCACATGTGATATGTGGGAGGCTTTTAAAGAGAGGTTGATTAGCGTGCAGGAGAGACATGTTCCTGTGAAAATGAGGGATAGAAATGGCAAGATTAGGGAACCATGGATGACAGGTGAAATTGTGAGACTAGCTAAGAGGAAAAAGGAAGCATACATAAGGTCTAGGCGGCTGATGAAAGACGAAGCTTTGAAAGAATATCGGGAATGTAGGACCAATCTGAAACGAGGAATTAAGAGGGCTAAAAGGGGTCATGAAATATCTTTAGCAAACAGGGTTAAGGAAAATCCCAAAGCCTTTTATTCATATATCAGGAGAAAGAGGGTAACTAGAGAAAGGATTGGCCCACTAAAGGACAAAGGAGGAATGTTATGCTTGGACTCAGAGAAAATGGGTGAGATTCTAAACGAGTACTTTGCATCGGTATTCACCGAGGAGAGGGACATGACGGATGTGGAGGTTAGGAACAGATGTTTGATTACTCTAGGTCAAGTCGGCATAAGGAGGGAGGAAGTGTTGGGTATTCTAAAGGGCATTAAGGTGGACAAGTCCCCAGGTCCAGATGGGATCTATCCCAGGTTACTGAGGGAAGCGAGAGAGGAAATAGCTGGGGCCTTAACAGATATCTTTGCAGCATCCTTAAACACGGGTGAGGTCCCGGAGGACTGGAGAATTGCTAATGTTGTCCCCTTGTTTAAGAAGGGTAGCAGGGATAATCCAGGTAATTATAGACCGGTGAGCCTGACGTCAGTGGTAGGGAAGCTGCTGGAGAAGATACTGAGGGATAGGATCTATTCCCATTTGGAAGAAAATGGGCTCATCAGTGATAGGCAACATGGTTTTGTGCAGGGAAGGTCATGTCTAACCAACTTAATAGAATTCTTTGAGGAAGTGACAAAGTTGATTGATGACGGAAGGGCTGTCGATGTCATATACATGGACTTCAGTAAGGCGTTTGATAAGGTTCCCCATGGCAGGCTGATGGAGAAAGTTAAGGCGCTTGGGGTCCAAGGTGTACTAGCTAGATGGATAAAGAACTGGCTGGGCAACAGGAGACAGAGAGTAGCAGTAGAAGGGAGTTTCTCAAAATGGAGACGTGTGACCAGTGGTGTTCCACAGGGATCCGTGCTGGGACCACTGTTGTTTGTGATATACATTAATGATTTGGAGGAAAGTATAGGTGGACTGATTAGCAAATTTGCAGACGACACTAAGATTGGTGGAGTAGCAGATAGTGAAGGGGACTGTCAGAGAATACAGCAGAATATAGATAGATTGGAGAGTTGGGCAGAGAAATGGCAGATGGAGTTCAATCAGGGCAAATGCGAGGTGATGCATTTTGGAAGATCCAATTCAAGAGTGAACTATACAGTAAATGGAAAAGTCCTGGGGAAAATTGATGTCCAGAGAGATTTGGGTGTTCAGGTCCACTGTTCCCTGAAGATGGCAACGCAGGTAAATAGAGTGGTCAAGAAGGCATACGGCATGCTTTCCTTCATCGGACGGGGCATTGAGTACAAGAGTTGGCAGGTCATGTTACAGTTGTATAGGACTTTGGTTCGGCCACATTTGGAATACTGCGTACAGTTCTGGTCGCCACATTATCAAAAGGATGTGGATGCTTTGGAAAGGGTGCAGAGGAGGTTCACCAGGATGTTGCCTGGTATGGAGGGCGCTAGCTATGAAGAGAGGTTGAGTAGATTAGGATTATTTTCATTAGAAAGACGGAGGTTGAGGGGGGACCTGATTGAGGTGTACAAAATCATGAGAGGTATAGACAGGGTGGATAGCAAGAAGCTTTTTCCCAGAGTGGGGGTTTCAATTACTAGAGGACACGAGTTCAAAGTGAAAGGGGAAAAGTTTAGGGGGGATATGCGTGGAAAGTTCTTTACGCAGAGGGTGGTGGGCACCTGGAACGCATTGCCAGCGGAGGTGGTAGATGCGGGCACGATGGAGTCTTTTGAGATGTATCTAGACAGATACATGAATGGGCAGGAAGAAAAGAGATACAGAAGCTTAGAAAATAGGCGACATGTTTAGAGAGAGGATCTAGATCGGCGCAGGCTTGGAGGGCCGAAGGGCCTGTTCCTGTGCTGTAAGTATCTTTGTTCTTTGTTCTAGGACCCGGGGACTTGTGAGCCAGCAGGTCCATTAGTTTGGTCAGTTCCGCTTCTCTGGTGATTGTAATTTCACTAAGTTCATCACTTCCTTCCGTCTCCAGACTTACAGCGATTACTGGAATGTTTTTCGTACCCTCTATAGTGAAGACAGAAGCAAAATGTTTGTTCATTTCATCCTTATTATCTAATATTAACTCCACATTCTCATTCTCTGGAGAACCAACACTCACTTTACTTACTCTGTTCCTTTTTAAATACCTGCAGACACTCTTGCTATCCGTTTTTACATTTCTAGCTAGTTCCCTCTCAAACTCTACCTTCTTTCTCCTCATTAACCTTTTAGTCATTCTCTGCCGTTCTCGTTATTCTGACCAATCATCTGACCTGACAGTCATCTTTGCACAATTGTATACCATTCCTTAAGTTTGATGCTTTCCTTAACATCTTTAGTTAACCATGGAAGGTGGGTCCTCGCCTTAATTCTTTTCTTTATAGTAGGAATATACTTATTCTGCATTTTCTGAAATATCCCCTTAAATGTCTGCCACTGCTTCTCAATTGATCTATCTCCTAGTATAGTAACCCAGTTCACATCAGCTAGCTCAGCTATCATATCACATAATTTCTCTTAGTTAACTATAAAATACCAACATTCGACCCACTCCTCTCTCTTTAAAACTGGATGTAACATTCAATCATATCATGGTGGCTGTTACCTAGAGGTGTCTTTACTCTGAACTCATTAATTAATTGTGTCACTTTACACAATACCAAGTCGAATAAACTTGCTCTTTGGTTGGTTCCAAAACGTGCTGCTTTAGGAACCAAAACGTGCTGCTTTAGGAACTATCTCTAAAGCATTCTATAAAATCTTCATCTAGGCGACCATTGCCAATCTGATTTTTCCAGTTTATGTGCGGATTAAAATCACCCAGGACTGTTCTTGTCCCTTTATCACAAGCACCCTCTATTTCTTCGTCAATACTTCGTCCGACACTGTAGTTACTGGTAGGGGGGCTGTAGACCACTCGCACAATTGAGTTCTTTCCCCTACTATTCCTCATCTCTACCCAAACCGATACTGCATTCTTATCTCCTCAACCAATGTCATCTCGAACTATTGCAGCAATGCCATCTTAGGTTATCAGTGCTACCCCTCCACATTTACCTAGCTTCCTATTCTTCTTGAATGTTATATGCCCCTCAATATCGACGACCCATTCCTCGTCATCCTGCAGCCATTTCTCTGAATTTCCCATCAGATAATATGTATTTCCTTCATTGCTCGCTATCAGTTTGTCGACGATGTTATGATTGCTCTGTGCATTCAGATACAGAGACTTTATTTTGTTCTTTTTTGTTATCTGTGTAGCATCTAGTCTTGACTGTTGGTATGTTCTTAGGTTTCTTTCGTCCTGTTCATTTTTACCATTCTGCGACCTTCATTTCCCATGTTACTGTTCTGCTCTCTTGTCTTGGCTCTACCCCTTTATTTGCTACATCTACTACGGCATGATCCTTCAACCCCCTTTTTTTAGTTTAAAACCCTCTCTATTTCGCCAGTTATACAGTTTGCTACAAGACTGGTTCCAGCACGATTTATATGCAGACCGTCCCAGTAGTACAGGCCCCACTTCCCCCAGTACTGGTGCCAGTGCCCCAGGAACCGAAACCCACCTCACCCGCACCAGTTTTTGAGCCACGTATTCATTTCAGGAATCTTATGTGCCCTCTGCCAAATGGACTTTGCTCAGTTAATACTCCAGAGTTTATTACCCTTCAGGTTCTACTCTTCAATTTGGCGCTAACTCCTCAGGCAGTCTAAGCAGAACCTCTTTTCTAGTCATACCTATGCCGTTGGTACCTACCTGGACTGCGACAACTGGTTCTTCCGGCTCCCATAGAAAGAACCATGGAACCATAGAACCATAGAAGCATTACGGCCCAGAAGGTGGCCAGTCAGACCTTTGTGTCTATGTTGGCCTCGAAGAAAAAAAATAGAAACTAGCCACCCAATCTAATCCTCACTTCCAGCACTTGGTCCAGAGCCGTGTAGGTTACAGAACTTCAGGTACATGACCAGGTACATTTTAAAAGAATTGAGGGTTTCTACCTTCAACACAGTTCCTAGCAGAAAATTCAAGACACCCACCACGCTCTGGGTGAAAAAGATTTTCCTCATGTCCCTTCTAATCATTCCACAAAACTCCTTTCATCTGCCCCCTGGTAATTGATATCTCTGCTGGGGGAAACAGGTCCTTCCTGTCTACTCTATCAAGGCTCCACATAATTTTGTGCACCTCAACTACGTCACCTTTCAGCCTACTCTGCCCTAAGGAAAATAACCCTAGCCTGTCCAATCGTTCTTCATAGCTACAACGTTCGAGCCCTAGCAACATACTTTTAAATCTCCTCTGTTCTGTCTCCAGTGCAATTATGTCCTTTCTATAATGTGGTGACCAGAACTGTCCGCAATTCTCCATCTGTGGTCTAACCAGCGTTTTATACGGTTCCAACATTACATCCCAGCTTTTGAATTCTATACCTCGGCCAATAAAGGAAAGCATTACGTATGCCTTCTTCACTATTTTAACTATCTGTCCTGTCACCTTCAGGGACCTGTTGTCAGACATTCCAAGGTCTCTCACTTCTTCTACCCCTCTCACTTATCCTCCCATTTATTGTGCATTCCCGTGCTTTATTTGCCTTCCCCAAATGCATTACCTCACACTTATCTGAATTAAATTCCATTTTCCACTTTTCTTCCCACTCAACCAAACCATTGATATCAGTATGGATATATCCCTCCACTTTACACATAGAGTGCACACCCTCCTTTTTATACTCAGAGAGGGAGCTCCCTCCACTTTATACATAGAGAGGGAGCTCCCTCCACTTCATACACCGAGTGGGCGCTCCCTCTACTTTACACACACAGAGGGAGCGCCTTCCACTTGAGACACAGAGACGGAGCTCCCTCCACTTTATAGATAGAGAGGCAGCTCCATCCACTTTATACACAGATGGGAGTTCCCTCCACTTCCTACAGAGAGACAGAGCTCCCTCCACTTTATACACGGAGAGGGAGCTCCCTCCACTTTAAACACAGAGTGGCAGCTCCCTCCACTTTATACACAGATGGGAGTTCCCTGCACTTCCTACAGAGAGACTGAGCTCCCTCCACTTTATACATAGAGAGGGAGCTCCCTCCACTTGATACACAGAGACGGAGCTCCCTCCACTTTATACATAGAGAGGCAGCTCCCTCCACTTTATACACAGAGGCAAAGCTCCCTCCACTTTATACATATTCAGGGAGCTCCCTGCACTTTATACACAGAGACGGAGCTCCCTCCACTTTATACATAGAGAGGTAGTTCCCTCCACATTATGCACAGATGGGAGTACCCTCCACTTCCTACAGAGAGACAGAGCTCCCTCCATTTTATACACAGAGAGGGAGCTCCCTCCACTTGATACACAGAGACGGAGCTCCCTCCACTTTATACATAGAGAGGCAGCTCCCTCCACTTTATACACAGAGACAGAGCTCCCTCCACTTTATACATATTGAGGGAGCTCCCTCCACTTTATACACAGAGACGGAGCTCCCTCCAATTTATACAGAGAGAGGCAGTTCCCTCCACTTTATACACAGATGGGAGTACCCTCCACTTCCTACAGAGAGAGAGAGCTCCCTCCATTTTATACACAGAGAGGGAGCTCCCTCCACTTTATACATAGAGAGGGAGGTCCATCACTTTATACACAGAGAGGCAGCTCGGTCCACTTTAGTCATAGAGAGGGTGCTCCCTCCACTTTATACAGAGAGACGGAGCTCCCTCCACTTTATACATCGAGAGGCAGCTCCCTCCACTTTATACACAGAGACAGAGCTCCCTCCACTTTATACATATTGAGGGAGCTCCCTCCACTTTATACACAGAGACGGAGCTCCCTCCGCTTTATACATAGAGAGGCAGCTCCCTCCACTTTATACACAGAGAGGGAGCTCCCCCCACATTACACATTGAGAGAGAGCTCCCTCCACTTTATACACAGAGAGGGTGCTCCATCCACTTGAGACATAGAGAGCGAGCTCCCTCCACTTTATACATAGAGAGGCAGCTCCCTCCACTTTATACATAGAGCGGGAGCTCCATCCACTTTAAACACAGAGAGGGAGCTCGCTGCACTTTATACATAGAGAGGCAGCTCCCTCCACTTTATACACAGATGGGAGTTCCCTCCACTTCCTACAGAGAGTCAGAGCTCCCTCCATTTTCCACACAGAGAGGGAGCTCCTCCCACATTACACATAGAGAGAGAGAGCTCCCTCTACTTTATACACAGAGAGGGAGCACCCTCCACTTTATACATAGAGAGGGAGCTCCATCCACTTTAAACCCAGAGAGGGAGCTCCCTCCACTTTATACAGAGAGAGGCAGCTCCCTCCACTTTATACACAGAGGGGGAGCTCCCTCCACTTTAAACACAGAGAGGGAGCTCACTTCACTTTATACACAGAGAGGGTGCTCCATCCACATTACACATAGAGACAGAGCTCCCTCCATTTTCTACACAGAGAGGGAGCTCCTTCCACTTTATACACAGCGAGGGTGCTCCATCCTTTTGAGACATAGAGAGGGAGTTCCCTCCACTTTATACAGAGAGAGGGTGCCCCCTCCACTTTATACATAGAGAGAGAGCTCCCAACATTTTATACGTAGCGAGAGAGCGCCCTCCACATTATACATGGAAAAGGAGTTGCCTCCACTTTGTTCAATGAGAGTGAGTCCCACCACTTCATAGATGAGAGGGAACTCCCTCCACTTTATACATAGAGAAGGAGCTCCCTCCACTTTATACACGGGACAGAGCTCCCTCCTCTTTATACATAGACAGGGAGCTCCCTCCACATTATACACAGAGAGTGAGCTCCCTCCACTTTATACACAGCGACGGAGCTCCCGCCACTTTATACATAGAGATGGAGCTCCCTCCACTTTATACACAGAGAGTGAGCTCCCTCCTTTTTATACTCAGAGAGGGAGTTCCCTCCACTTTATACATAGAGAGGGAGCATCCTCCACTTTATACACAGAGTGGGCGCTCCCTCTACTTTACACACACAGAGGGAGCGCCTTGCACTTTATACACTGAGACGGAGCTCCCTCCACTTTATAGATTGAGAGGGAACTCCCTCCACTTTATACATAGAGAGGGAGCACCCTCCACTTTATACACAGGGACGGAGCTCCCTCCTCTTTATACATAGACAGGGAGCTCCCTCCACTTTATACACAGAGAGTTAGCTCCCTCTACTTTATACACAGGGACGGAGCTCCCGCCACTTTATACATAGAGATGGAGCTCCCTCCACTTTATACACAGAGAGTGAGCTCCCTCGTTTTTATACTCAGAGAGGGAGTTCTCTCCAGTTTATACATAGAGAGGGAGCTCCCAGCACTATATACATAGAGTGGGAGCTCCCTCCACTGTACACACAGAGAGGGCGAACCCTCCACTTTCTACACAGAAAGGGAGCTCCCTCCATTTCATACACAGAGAGGGAGCTCCCTCCACATTACACATAGAGAGAGAGCTCCCTCCACTTTATACACAGATAGGGTGCTCCCTATACTTTCTACATAGAAAGGGTGCTCCTTCTACTTTCTACACAGAGAGGGAGCTCCCTCCACTTTATAAACAGAGAGGAAACTCCCATCACTTTATACACAGAGCGGGAGCTGCCTCCACGTTATACACAGAGAGGGTGCTCCCTCCACTTTATACGTAAAGAGGGAGCTCCCTCCACGTTATACACAGAGAGGGAGCTTCTTCCACTTGAGACATAGAGAGGGAGCTCCCTCATTTTTATACACCGAGACGGAGCTCCCTCCACGTTATGCACAGAGAGGGAGCTCCCTCCACGTTATACACAGAGAGGGAGCTCCCTCCACTTTATACACAGAGAGGGAGCTCCGTCCACTTTATACGTACAGCGGGAGCTCCCTCTATTTTATACATCTGTCATGGCGGGATTAGATCCCCTGTCCACAGGCCATCAGGTTAGGGCTCTGGATGACTTGTCGAGTGATATTATCACCATGCAACAGCCTCCCCAATGGACGTAAACAGTGTCTGTACCCTCGTATCACCCACAGTAGTTTTTAGGCTGTAACCCTGACATGGTCTCGAATCAGATCCCCAAAGTTCACATTTTAACTGGGAAACGGCAGGAACAGATTGAAACGGGGTTACTTTTGTCCCTGGATTCAGTTCCCACTGCAGACAGATCAGTTACATTTACAATCGAAACTTGAGAGTGAACAAGGTCAATGCAATAATATGGAAAATGTAAATGATACCACTCATAATTGGAGCATATATCCCGAATGAATACCGATTTCAGGTTTATTCCCGAGAGAGGTCATACTCAGAAAATGTCATTGACATTGAAATGATTGTGTTTTATCCACCTCATTATTTACATCAGAGTCAAAGTTGCTGATGTAATGTGTTTGTTCAGGTGAGTAAAACTAATAGCAATGATCTGGGGTATAACGTGTCAGTGGACACTTATTCCCTGCATAAATCAGGACCTATTGGAATCGATCAGCTCAGAGTGCCTGGTGGAGCTGTGGATTCCAGGTTAACAGAAGTCTCTGCTTCTCACATAAATGGGATATCCAGTAATCATTCAGTTCATATCCATTTACTATCCTGTACTTGCAGCAATTGGAGTTCCTGGTAAGCCTGTATCTCAGCTGTTCATGGTGTCAATCGATGTTAACTGTCCTGCTGTACTCGGTATTTTTTCTCACTGTATGTGTTGCACAGCCACCTGTTCTTTTCCAGAAATGTACTGATGGAATCTCCTCATTGTCTACTCTTTCAGTCTTGCAGGAGTAGTATTATGTCTTTAATGTTATTGGTTTTGGTAACCATGGCATTGTTACTGGATTATTCTGTATATTGAGAGCATTCAAATCAAGCATCTCAGCTGGGATCAAGAATCAGACCATCAGGAGCTTTTAACAGTTTCATGATGTGGATCTAACCCGTCCTGGAATATTTTTATGATTTTTTTTCAGTGGTTGATAATGAGACATCTCACGGTCTCAGTGTTACAAGGGGACAGCACAATATCCTCCCTCCAAAATAACATGGCTCAGTTTAACTGGGATTTCAATTTGCATATTGGTTATCACTGTTATCAAATATTATTTCATTCTGTGTGTGTCTCACGCTGCTTCAGATGTCTGGCTACTGAACTGAGTTTGCTGCTGACTCTTTCACATCTCCTTCTCTGCTTCACTGTGGACCCTTCACTGTCACTGGACGACATTGAAAAATAGAAAGTATTGATGTGATGTTTTATTGGTTTGCACTCGATCAGTTGGAATCAAGAGTCTTTCCATTTATCTGTAGATTATCAGCTGCAGCGCTGATGTTGATGTTTTATTAAGTAAACAATCCCACATTCGAAAGGATTACTTTATAATTCCAGGAGAAGGAATTTCAATGATGGTGAGGTTTGTCTGGAAGAAGCTTTCGATCTTGTTTATTCCATGCATTGCAGATGAAATGAAGAGTTTAGGTGAACAGGTGGAGACTTGAGTTTCTGTAGATACATTAAATTATTCAGCGCAGTTTCACCATTGAACAAACTGCCTCACAGAATACAATCATTGAACCTGGGGCAGGTGATCAGAAGACAGGGGCAGAATGTTAGGAATAATCTGTGTGTGAACAGTCACATTAAGTAGCAGTTTGCAGAGTGTGACTACTCCAGAGAAATAGGGAAGGAGAAAAGGAGCAGGGAGAACAAAATCGAGGGTAAGAGATGAGCAGAAGTAAAGAGAAATAGAAAGAAGCAGCAGTGTGAATAATTCACTACCATAAAGTGCTGGAATTGCCAGAACATTTAGTGAGAGAAACCGGGATTTGAGGATGTCTGTTGTCAGATTGTGTTCATTTTCCTGTTGGACTTGATCCTCTGTATTGATTTCTGTCAGGTCCTCATTTTGATTTGGAGAAAGTTCCTATTCCTAACTTAGTGACTGAATGAACAGAATAGAATCAGTTCTTCACTGTTTTTTTTATTCATTCATTGAATGTGGGCGTCACTGGACAGGCCAGCATTGATTGCCCATCCCTAGTTGCCCTTGAGAAGGTGGTGGTGAGCTGCCTTCCTGAACCGCCGCAGTCCAAGTCAGGTAGGTACACCCACAGTGCTGTTACGAAGGGTTTTCAGGATTTTGACCAAGTGACAGAGAAGGAACGGTGATATAGTTCCAACTCAGGATGGTGTGTGACTTGGAGGGGAACTTGCAGGTGGTGGTGGTCCCATGCATCTGTTGCTCTTGTCCTTCGGGGTGGTAGAGGACGCGGGTTCGGAAGTTGCTGTCGAAGGAGCCTTGGTGCGTTTCTGCAGTGCATCTTTTAGATGGTACACACTGCTGCTACTGCACGTCGGTGGTGAAGGGAGTGATTGTTTGTGGATGGGGTGCCAATCAAGCGGGCTGCTTTGTCCTGGATGGTGTCGAGCTTCTTGAGTGTTATTGGAGCTGCACCCATCCAGTCAAGTGAAGAGTATTCCATCACACTCCTGAATTGTGCCTTGTAGATCGTGGACAGGCTTTGTGGAGTCAGGAGGTGAGTTATTCTCCTCAGGATTCCGAGCCTCTGATCTGCTCTTGCAGCCATAGTATTTATATGACGACTCCAGTTCAGTTTCTGGTCAATGGTAGCCCCGAGGATGCTGATCATGGGGAACTCAGCGATGGTAATGCCATTAAAAGTCAAGAGGATATGGTTAGATTCTCTCCTGTTGGGGATGGTCATTGCCTGGCACTTTGGCGCAAATGTTGCTTGCCACTTATCAGTCCAAGTCTGGATATTGTCCAGGTCTTGCTGCATTTCTATGCATGTTAATGCATTATTTAAATACTGCACTTTAAAATCTCTGTGACTGCTGAATTCAATAGAAAGCGAGGCTGATATCAGAAATATATTTAAATTTATATTTAATTGCCTGTACAAACTAAATATATTGACTACATTTTATAAGCAATGAACTGTTCTACAACACCAGTAACCACTGAGATTATTATTTGAATGTATTAATAGAGTAGTATTACTGGGATCTATAGATTAGATTTCCTCTAACACTCTGCTGCAGTCTCTCCCTGAAAATCTCAGCCTCTCCTCTCACTGGATTGAAACCTCAGTCTCCGCATCCATTGCTTCAGTTTATCCACTTTCCCAAACCATCTGCTCCAGTCTCCCATCCTGATCCAACATGTCCTTTTCCTTCTCTCCCTCCCAATCTCACTCGCTGGCTCCACCTCCAGCTGCCTCGAGCAACCTGATAGGAATACAGGAACATAGGAGCAGGAGGAGGCCATTCAGCCCTTCGAGCCTGCTCCACCATTCTAGATCATGGCTGATATTCAAACTCAGCACTGAAGTTTTCAGCCTTTTCCCATTTGGTAAAAGCCGCTGTTGGTTCTCCGAACCCAGAGCAACAAACCAGCTACACATCCCGCTCTCCCCAAAGCATCCCAACCAATAGTCTGGAGACAAATTCTCAGTTAGCCCATTGGATTCCATCTCTGTAAAACCCCTTCTCATTTCCTGCTGACACTGCATCCTCACTCAGTACTTCCAGTGGATCCGGTGCTGACTTTAGTCACTTTCTGTATCAATTTCCCAATTCATTATTAATAATTGTGTTTTGAAACATTTCACTGTGACAAAGCACTGCTCAGATCAGTGAATCAGTTTTCACTGCTCGATGCAGCAACAAAGCTGGAAATGTCAGCCCAGACCCTGTCAAACTGCTGCTTTGTCTCCAGGTCTGATCAGTAATTTCTCTGCTTCCTTTTCTCTCTTCCAGTTAACTTGGTGGCGATTGTGATCCTGTCCAGAGGAAAGTGCGGCCTCTCCAAATGTATCACTGTCTACCTGGTGGGAATGGCAGTGTCTGATTTCCTCGTCGTTATCACTGATCCCATATTGTACAGGATTGTTTTAATTTATTTCCCATATTCATTCCTAAGAATTACTCCTCTGTGTTCGATCATTAAGGTTCTGCTTTTTGCATCCACAGTTGTTTCTGTCTGGCTCACAGTCACTTTCACCTTTGATAGATTTGTGACCATTTGTTGTGAGAAGCTGAAAGCAAAATTTTGCAGTGAGAAAACAGCGGCTGTGGTTGCAGGAACAGTGAGTGTGCTGGGCTGTTTACAGTCTCTCCCCTGGTACTTTACACAGGAACAAGATTACATTATTGATAATGTTCCCATGGGTTGTGTCCATAAACTGAGCTTCTTTACTTCCCCCATATGGGGGGCATTTCAATTGTTTCACCTCATTTTAACCCCTTGTGTCCCGATCTTTCTGATGTTGCTGCTCAATGTTCTGACTGTCAGACGGATTTTATTCTCCAGTAAAGTCCGCAGGGGATTCCGGCACCACAGCAATGGAGAGAATCACAAGGACCCAGAGATGGAGAATCGCAGGAAATCAATTATTTTACTCTTCAGTATATCTGGAAGTTTTATACTATTATGGGTCACCCGGGTTGTGTTTATCATTTATAGGCGAATTGCAGATATTCAGTATTATTCCTCCTACACTGACCATCTCTTTATCACAGATCAAACATCAAAGATGCTGCAGCTTCTCAGTTCCTGCACCAACACATGTATTTACACTGTGACCCAGAGTAAATTCAGACAGGAATTGGAGAAGGCGGTGAAATACCCTTTCAATCTCATTGTTAAATTAGTGAAATCATAGAAAGTGCTGAAGGGTTTCAAATACTGGAATTAAATCCCATTCCGCCCCCCCCACCCCGCCCCGCTCCACCACCCTCCACACCCCCCAACCCCCCACACCCGCCTTTGTGATTATTTGACCGGCGCCATCTTTAGTCATGGCAGCTGCCTGAACGAGGCAGTCCATGACGTTTTGTGGAACAGGCTACATGTGCGCATGTCAACAAAGGCAGCCAGTGGTCAAAGTTGCAAATCACAGTGATTGAAGAGGTGAGAGGGGGCAGAAACTGCAGTGAGACAGGGACACCAGTAGATGGAGATGGTGAGAGGGGGACTGTAACTGCAGTGAGACAGGGACAGCAGCAGATGGAGATGGTGAGAGGGGGACAGTAACTGCAGTTAATCAGGGAATCCAGCAGATGGACATGGTGAGAGAGGGACAGTAACTGCATTGAAACAGGGACACCAGCAGATGGAGATGGTGAGAGGAGGACAGTAACTGCAGTGGAGTGGGTCACCAACAGATGAAGATGGTTAGAGGGGGACAGTAACTGCAGTGAGACAGGACAGCAGCAGATGGGAATGGTGAGGGGGTGTCAGTAACTGCAGTGAGACAGGGACACCAGTAGATGGCGACAGTGAGAGGGGGCAGAAACTGCTGTGAGGCAGGGACACCAGCAGATGGATATGGTGAGAGGGGGACAGTAACTGCAGTGAGACAGTGATACCAGCAGATGGAGATGGTGAGAGGGGGACAGTAATTGCAGAGAGACAGGGACACCAGCAGATGGACATGGTGAGAGAGGGACAGTAACTGCAGTGAGACAGAGTAACCAGCAGATGGAGATAGTGAGAGGAGGACAGTAACTGCAGTGAGACAGGGACACCAGTAGATGGAGATGGTGAGAGGGGGTCAGTAACTGCAGTGAGACAGGGACACCAGTAGATGGCGAAGGAGAGTGGGGGCAGAAACAGCAGTGAGACAGGGACACCAGTAGATGGCGACGGTGAGAGGGGGACAGTAACTGCAGTGAGACAGGGACACCAGCAGATGAAGATGGTGAGAAAGGGGCAGTAACTGCAGTGAGAGAGGGACACCAGCAGATGGAGATGGTGAGAGGGGAATAGGAACTGCAGTGAGACAGGGACACCAGCAGATGGTGATGGTGAGAGGGGGACAGTAATTGCAGCTGGACAGGAACACCAGCAGATGGAGATAATGCGAGGGGACAGTAACTGCAGTGACACATGGACACTAGCAGATGGATAACATGAGAGGGGACAGTAACCGCAGTGAGAGAGGGGCACCAGCAGATGCAGATGGTGAGAGGGGGACAGTAACTGCAGTGAGAGAGGGACACCAGCAGATGGAGATGGTGACAGGGGCAGAAATTGCAGTGAAACAGGTACAGCTGCAGATGGAGATAGTGATAGAGGGACAGTAACTGCAGTGAGACAGGGACACCAGCAGATGGAGATGGTGAGAGTGGACTGCAACTGCAGTGAGGCAGAGACACCAGCAGATGGAGATAGTGAGCCATTGCTGATTGGCGATTCTGTGTTCCTTCGAGGTTGAAAGTTTCCACAAATTTGAGGAATATACTTTATGTAAACTTGAGATGCTGATTAAAATAATTTCACCGCAACTTTTGTTAAATGGCTATTTTCCTACTATGTGAACACTTGTAACATTAACCTCATTCCTGTTTGGAAAATTATTTTGTGTGATTAAAGGTAATGCATAAATAAAACAGCAGGATCAAATAAAACTCAAACAATCATGTATAAATAAAAACACTGTATATGATATAAAAGCACTCTATATAAGTTGTGTTGAGTTCTTCGTCACTTACGTTATTGACATCTCTTTGTCTCACTTCTCTTTCAATGCTGGTATCTACTATATCTAACTAAGATTAATTGAAGTTTTGATCCAATTGTCTTTTGAAAGTTAAAATTGAATCTGCTTTCAGACACATGTCAGACAGTGAATTTCAGACCCGAGCAACTCCCTGCCTATTTGTTTCTCCCCTCTGCTAATGTAAACAGTCTCTCCTCACGTCTCCAAACTGCGGGAGAGATTTTGAATACAATTAATTTCTCCAGGACAGCAGCTGCAGAGGAGCTGGAACCTCCTGAATGCGGACAATCGATGGGCAAAAATCATCTCTGAATTCCCAGGAGTGCAGAGGAAAGAAACAGTCAAGAAGCAAATGGAAACAAAGTGACACTTTATTACAGCAGCAAAAACTCTTTGTCAGAATATGGAGGTCGTTATCGCTGAGATTTATATATACTGGAGGTGAAAAGTGGAAGATCTTTAAAACAATTTGTGTTAAATGGCCATTTTCCTGTTTGGTAAACCCTTGTAATAATAAAGTGATAAATGTAACGTTGTTTTTCGAATAATTACAGGCTAATACATAAATACTGCAGCATCAAATAAAGACAAACAATCATTGACAAATATAACTGTCAATATGGGTCAGAATTGTTGTCTGAAATGTCACCAGTTGTAAAAGCTCACTTGGCTGCATTCGTAATCCAGAGGAGCTGAATTTGAAATTTTTGCATGTTATGATCACTTTTGCATCGATGATGCTCCAGGGAAAGTGATCAGAGCATGCTAGAATTTCAAATTCAGTTTGATGGCGAGAAGCTGGAGTCATACAAGAGCGTTCTGGGCATGAGGACAGATTTGGCCCAAGTGGACTGGGCAGGAAGACTACAAGATAGGACAGTTGACAAGCCGTGGCAGAACTTTAAGGAGATATTCAGTTTATCCCAACGAAAATATATTTAAGAGAGGAAGAAAGATTCTAGGAGTTGGAATGAAAATCCATAGCTGAGCAAGGAGGTTAAGGATAACATAAATACAAAGACGAAGGCATACCAAATTGCAAAGGCTAGTGGCAGGCTGGAAGATTGGGAAACTTTTAAAGATCAACAAAGGGTTAGTAATAATGTAATACAAAGTGCTAAGGTAAATTAGGAAAGAAAACTAGCGCAAAATAAAAAAACGATAGCAAAAGCATCTATCAGCATATAAAAGGGAAGAGAGCAGCTAAAGTGAATGGTGGTCCGTTGGAGGAGGAGACTAAGGAGAAAATAGAAGGTAACACAGAAATGGCAGAGACACTAAATCTGTATTTTGCTTCAGTTTTCACGGTGGAGGACACTAGTACCATCTCAATAGTATCAGGTAATGCAGAGGTTATAGAACAAAGAACAAAGAACAGTACAGCACAGGAACGGGCCATTCGGCCCTCCAAGCCAGCGCCGATCTTGATGACAGTCTAAACTAAAACTTTCTGCACTTCCGGGGACCATATCCCTCTATTCCTATCCTGTTCATATATTTGTCAAGATGCCTCTTAAATGTCGCTATCGTACCTGCATCCACCACCTCCCCCGGCAGCAAGTTCCAGGAACTCACCACCCTCTGTGTAAAGAACTTTCCTCGCACATCCCCTCTAAACTTTCCCCTCACACCTTAAACCTATGTCGCCTAGTAACTGACTCTGTCACCCTGGGAAAAAGCGTCTGACTATCCACTCTGTCCATGCCACTTATTACTTTGTAAACCTCGATCATGTCGCCCCTCCACCTCCGTCGTTCCAGTGAAAACAATCCGAGTTTATACAACCTCTCCTCATAGATAATGCCCTCCAGACCAGGCAACCTCCTGGTAAATCTCTTCTGTACCCTCTCCAAAGCCTCTACGTCCTTCTGGTAGTGTGACGTTAAGAATTGTACGCAATATTCTAAGTGTGGCCGAACTCCGGTTCTGTACAGCTGCAGCATGACTTGACAATTTCGATACTCCATGCCCCGAACGCTGAAGGCAAGCATGAAGCATTCCTTCTTGACTTCATGTCCACATGTGTTTCCACTTTCAGTGACCTGTGGACCTGTACGCCCAGATCTCTCTGCCTGTCAATACTCTTAAGGGTTCTGCCATTTACTGTATACATCCCACCTGTATTAGATCTTCCAAAATGCATTACCTCACATTGGTCCGTATTAAACTCCATCTGCCATTTCTCAGTCCAAGTCTCCAACCGATCTATATCCTGCTGTATCCTCTGACAATCCTCATCACTATCCGCAACTCCACCAAACTTTGTGTCGTCTGCAAACTTACTAATCAGACCAGTTACATTTTCCTCCAAATCATTTATATCTACTACAAACAGCAAAGGTCCCAGTACTGATCCCTGTGGAACACCACTAGTCACAGCCCTCCATTCAGAAAAGCACCCTTCCACTGCTACCCTCTGTCTTCTATGAGAGAGCCAGTTCTGTATCCATCTTGCCAGCTCACCTCTGATCCTGTGTGAATTCACCTGTTGTACCAGTCTACCATGAGGGGCCTTGTCAAAGGCTTTACTGAAGTACATGTAGACAACAGCCACTGCCCTTCCTTCATCAATCATCTTCGTCACTTCCTCAAAGAGCTCAATCAAGTTAGTGAGACGCGACCACCCACTTCACAAAACCATGCTGCCTCTCGCTAATAAGTTCATCTGTTTCCAAATGGGAGCAAATCCTGTCACGAAGAATCCTCTCTAATAATTTCCCTACCACTGACGTGAATCTCACCGGCCTATAATTTCCTGGATTATCCTTGCTACCCTTCTTATACAAAGGAACAACGTTGGCTATTCTCCAGTCCTCTGGGACCTCACCTGTAGCCAATGTGAATACAAAAATTTCTGTCAAGGCCCCAACAATTTCCTCCCTTGCAGCCCTCAGTATTCTGGGGTAGTCCCATCAGGCCCTGGGGACATATCTCCCTTAATGCTTTGCAAGACGCCCAACACCTCCTCCATTTTGATATCGACATGACCCAGACTATCTACACTTCCTGCCCTAGACTCATCATCCAGCAAGTCCTTCCATTTGGTGAACACTGATGCAAAGTACTCATTTAGTACCTCGCCCATTTCCTCTGGCTCCACAAATAGATTCACTCCGCTGTCCATGAGTGGGCCAACCCTTTCCCTGGTAACCCTCTTTCTATTTATATACGTATAAAAACCTTGGGATTCTCCTTAATCCTGTTTGCCGATGTCTTTTCATGACCCCTTTTAGCCCTACTGACTCCTTGCTTAAGTTCCTTCCTACCTTCCTTATATTTCTCGAGGGTTTCGTCTCTTCCCAGCCTTCTAGCCCTTACGAATGCTTTCTTTTCCTTTTTGACTAGACTCACAATGTCCCACGTTATCCAAGGTTCCCGAAACTTGCCAAACATATCCTTCATCGTCACAGGAACATGCCGTCCTGCATTCTAATCACCTGACGTTTGAAAGACTCCCACATGTCAGATGTCGATTTACCCTCAAACAGCCGCCCCCGATCTAAATTCTTCAGTTCCTGCCTATTATTGTTATAATTAGCCTTCCCCCAATTTAGCACCTTCACCCGAGGACTACTCTTATCCTTATCCATAAGTACCTTCAAACGTATGGAATTATGGTCAGTGTTCCGGTGATGCTCCCCTACTGAGACTTCGAACACCTGGCCGGGCTCATTCCCCAATAACTGGTCCAGTACGGCACCATCCCTTGTTGGACTGTCTACATATTGTTTCAAGAAGCTCTCCAGGATGCTCCTTACAAATTCTGCCCCAACCAAACCCCTAGCACTAAGTGAGTCCCAGTCAATATCGGGGAAGTTAAAATCACCCACCACTACAACACTGTTTCCAAACTCTGTCTACATGTCTGCTCCTCTACCTCGCGCCAGCTGTTGGGAGGCCTGTAGTAAACCCCCAACATCGTGACTGCACCTTTCCTATTCCTGAGCTCCACCCATATTGCCTCGCTGCACGACCCCTCCGAGGTGTCCTCCCACAGTTCAGCTGTGATATTTTCCTTAACCAGCAATGCAACTCCCCCACCCCTTTTACATCCCCCTCTATCCCGCCTGAAGCTTCGAAATCCTGGAACGTTTAGCTGCCAATCCTGTCCTTCCCTCACCCAAGTCTCTGTAATAGCAACAACATCATAGTTCCAAGTACTAATCCAAGCTGCCTTACCTGTTATACTTCTCGCATTGAAACAAATCCAGTTCAGACCACCAGTCCCGCTCTGCTCCACAACATCTCCCTGCCTGCTATTCTTCTTAGGCTTACTGGCCTTATTGACAAGTTCCCTCTTATTTATTTCACTTGCTGTCCTACTGCTCTGGTTCCCACCACCCACACCCACCCCCCGCCACACTAGTTTAAACCCTCCCGAGTGACGCTAACAAACCTCGCAGCCAGGATATTTGTGCCCCTCCAGTTTAGATGCAACCTGTCCTTCTTGTACAGGTCCCATATGTCCCTGAAGAGATCCCAAAGGTCCAGATATCTGAAACACTCCCTTTTACACCAGCTGTTCAGCCACGTGTTTAGCTGCACTATCTTTCCATTTCTAGCCTACCTGGCACGTGACATAGGGAGTGATCCCGAGATTACAACCCTCGAGAACCTGTTTTTTAAATTACTACCTAACTCCCTAAACTCCCCCTGCAGGGCCTCATCACTCTTCCTGCCTATGTCATTGGTACCGATGTGTACCACAACCTCTGGCTGTTCACCCTCCCCCTTCAGAATGCCCTCTGTCCGTTCAGAGACATCCTTGCCCCTGGCACCAGGGAGGCAACATACCTTCCTGGAGTCTCTTTCACGTCGACAGAAGCGCCTATCTGTGCCCCTGACTATAGAGTCCACTATAACTCTTGCTCTTCTGCGCTTTGTCCCTCCCTGCTGAATAACAGTGCCAGCCATGGTGCCACTTATCTGGCTGCTGCTGTTTTCCCCTGATAGGCCATCCCCCCCAACAGTATCCAAAACGGTATACTTGTTGGAGAGGGGGATAGCCACAGTGGATTCCTGCACTGACTGCCTGCCCCTTCTAGCGGTCACCCATCTATCTGCCTGCAACTTGGGTGTAACCACTTCTCTAAAACTCCTGTCTATGACGCTTTCCGCCACCTGCATGCGACTAAGTGCATCCAGTTGCCGCTCCAACCGATCCATGCGGTCTGTGAGGAGCTGCAACTGGGTACACTTTCTGCAGATGTAGTCACCCGGAACGCTGGAAGCGTCACGGACTTCGAAACATCTCACAGGTGAAGCACTTCACCCCTCTAACTGTCAATTAGTTAATTGATACAAAATAAATAAATACTTATTAAATCCTTACTAAATTATGATACACTTCACTATGTGGTCTCTAGTGCCAGATTTCTACAATAAATATTAAATGTTGTCTAAATACAGTAATCTCCTCCCTCTGGTTTAGTTATTCTACTTGTTAATTAGTGTTTTCATCAATTTTTATCAGTTTTATTTTCAAATTCGGTACAGATTCCCTACCAGCCAATCAGGTCACAGCTTTCCTGTGACGTCACTTTTTCAGTTTTTTTCCCACCGGAGGGAACTCACCGCTCTGGAACTCCACCCGCCGAGTCTGTTCCGAGAATCTCCGAGGTAAGTTTTACATACTTACCGCTCTGGAACTCCGCCCTCCGAGTACATGGAATTGTGATATTATAGCTATTATGGAAACATGGTTGAGGGATGGGCAGGGCTGGCAGCTCAATGATCCGGGGTACTGATGCTTCCGACGTGAGGTGGAGTTAAGACAGGAGGGTCAGTTGCACTATTGATTAGGGAGGACATCACGGCAGTACTGACAGAGGATATCCCGGGAGTGGGGCGGGGGGGGGGGGATGTCCAGTGAGGCCACCTGGGTAGAACTGAGAGATAAGAACGGGGTGATCACATTGATGGGATTATACTATAGACCCCCGAATAGTTAGAGGCAATTGGAGGAGCATACATGCAGGGAAATAACAGGTTGGTGTAGGAATTATAGAGCTGTAATTGTAGGTGATTTTAACTTCCCCAATATTGACTGGGACTGCCTTAGTGCTAAGGGATAAAATGGGGACGAATTTGTTAAGTGTGTCCAGGATAGTTGTCTGAGGCAGTATGTGGATGGCCCTACTAGAGAAGGGGCTACACTCGACCTCCTCTTCGGAAATAAGGATGGGCAGGAAATATGTTTGATGTGTCAGTGGGGTTGCACTTTGGGACCAGTGACCATAACTCTATTAGCTTCAAGATAGTTATGGAAAAGGATAGGACTGGTCCTCAGGTTGAAGTCCGAAATTGGGGAAAGGCTAGTTTCCATGGCATCAGACAGGAACTCTCAAAAGTTGAATGGGAGAGGCTGTTTACAGGTAAAGGGACGTCTGGCAAATGTCAGGTTTTTAAAAATGAGATAGGAAGAGTTCAGGGCCGGCATGTTCCTGTTAGATTGAAGGGCAAGGCTGGCAAGTTTTGGGGAACCTTGCTTGACAAGGGATATTGAGGGTCTGGTCAGGACAAAGAAGGAGGCATATGTCTGGTATAGGCTACTGGGTTCAAGCGAGTCCCTCGAGGAGTATAGGGGATGTAGGAGTACAATTAAGAAGAAATTAGGATGGCGAAAATGGGCCATAAGTTTTCCCTTGCAGTTAAGATAAAGCAGAATCCTAAAAGATTCTATAAGCAGATTAATAGTAGAAGAGAAGCTAGGGAGAGAGTCAGTCCTCTTAAGGATCACTGTGGTAACCTATGTGAGGAGCCAAGGGAATTGGGCGAGGTCTTATAATGAATAATTCTGATCTGTATTTACCGTGGAGAAGGTCCTGGAAGATAGATAGTGAGTTCGTGGTGGTGGTGGTTGGGGCGGGGGGTGGGGGGGGGGGAGGGGTGGCGGGTGGACTGCGATATCCTGGAGCATACCAACATTACAAAGGAGAAGGTGTTGGAGGTTTTGAAGCACATTAAGGTGGATAAATCCACAGGGCCTGACCAGGTGTACGCTAGCATGCTGTGGGAGGAGATTGCTGGGGCTCTGGCAGAGATTTCTGTATCATCGTTAGCAACGGGTGAGGTACCGGAAGACTGGAGAATAGCTAATGTTGTGCATTTATTGGAGAAGGGCAGTAGGGATAAGCCAGGGAACTACAGGCTAATGAGCCTTATATCAGTGGTGGGAAAGTTATTGGAAGGGATTGTGAGAGACAGGATTTATATGCATTTGGAAAGGCAAGGTCTGATTGGGGATAGTCAGCATGGCTTTGTGCGTGGGAAATCATGTCTCACGAATTTGATTGAATTTTTTTGAGGAGGTCACCAAGATGATTGACGAGGGCAGGGCGATGGACGTTGTCTGCATGGACTTTAGCAAGGCCTTTGACAAGGTCTCGCATGGTAGCCTGGTCCGGAAAGTACGAACACATCGGATCCAGGGTGAGCTAGTCAATTAGATACAAAATTGGCTTGGTGAGAGGAGGAAGAGGGTGGTAGTGGATGGTTGTTTTTCAGATTGGAGGCCGGTGACCAGTGGTGTGCCTTAGGGATCGGTGCTGGGCCATCTGTTGTTTGCCATGTATATTAATGACTTGGATGTGAACGTAGAGGGCATGATTAGTAAGTTTGCAGATGACACCAAAATTGGTGGTACAGTGGACAGTGAAGAACGTTGTCTAAGATTACAACAGGCTACAGATCAACTGGGAAAGTGGGCAAGGGGTTAGCAAATGGAATTTAACGCAGAAAATTTTGAAGTAATGGATTTTAGGATGTTAAATCATGGCAGGACATTTGCAGTGAATGGCAGGGACCTGGAGAGTGTTGTTCAGCAAAGAGATCTTGGGGTGCAAGTAGATAGTTCCCTGAAAGTGGAAACACGGGTAGACATGGTGGTGAAGAAGGCGTATGGCATGCTTGCCTTCATTGGCCGAGACATTGAGTACAGGAGTTGGGACATCATGTTACAGTTGTACATAACGTTAGTTAGGCCGCATTTGGAGTACTGTGCGCAGTTTTGTTCACCGCACTTCAGGAAAGATGTGATTAAGCTAGAGAAGGTGCAGAAAGGATTCACAAGGTTGTTGCCTGGCTTGGAGTGCTTGTGTTATAAACATATATTGGATAGACTGGGTCTGTTTTCCCTGGAGGGAAGGAGGCTGAGAGGGGACATGATAGAGGTATATAAAATTATGAGAGGCAAAGATAGGGTTGATAGCCAGTGTCTGTTTCCCATGGTAGGGATGACTAAAACTAGAGGGCATAGTCTTAAGGTGAGAGGGAGGAGGTTTAAAGGGGATCAAAGAGGGATAATTTTCACACAAAGAATAGTGGGTATCTGGAATAAATAGCCAAAGGTGGTGGTGGAGACAGGAGCAGCAGCAACATTTAAGAGGCATCAGGACAGGTACTTGAATGAGAAAGGAATGGAGGGATATGGAATTAATGCAGGCAGGTGGGATTAGTATAGATAGGCATTATGTTCGGCATGGATGCGGTGGACTGAAGGGCCTCTTTCTATGCTGTACGATTCTATGACTCTATTGATTGCAGTATTCCAACTCCACTATCTGACACAAATAGCAGACAGCTCCACAAGATGGGAATGTCTGAATGGAAACAGGTTTTGATCCCAAGCCGCTGCACATGTCAAACACTAGCTTATTTTTTGCCTAAAATACGATATTTACCTGATAGATTTCCATCCCAGATATTACGCTGTAATACATTAAAATGCAGCGAAAATATGATTGGGCATTGTTTCAAATACTGGAACACTTCAGGGTACTTTGCAATCCGGGGAAAATGACTGAAGGAGGAAGAGACATAGAACCATAGAAACATCGAAAATAGAAGCAGGAAAAGGCCATTCGGTCTGCCATTCAATACGATCATGGCTGATTGTCCAAGCTCAGTATCCTGTTCCCGCTTTCTCCCCATATCCCTTGATTCCTTTAACCCTAAGAACTATATCTAACTCTATCTTGAATATATGTAATGATTTGGCCTCAACTGCTTTCTGTGATAGAGAATTCCACAGGTTCACCACTGTCTGGGTCAAGAAATCCCTCCTCATCTCAGTCCTAAATAGCTTGCCACATATCCTTAGATTGTGAGCCCTGGTTCTGAACTGCCCCGCCATCAGGAACCTCTTTTCTGCATCTAGTCTGTCCAATCCTGTTCGAATTTTGTAGCTTTCAATGAGATCTCCTCTCATTCTTCTAAACTCTGGCGAATACAAGCCTATTCGACCCAATCTCTCTTCATACGTCAGTATTGCTCTCCCAGGAACCAGTCTTGTGAACCTTCGCTGCACTCCCTCCATAGCAAGTACAGCCTTTCTCAGATAAGGAGGCCAAATCTGCAAACAATACTCATGATGTGGTCTCACCAAGGCCGTTTAAAATAGCAGCAAGACATCCTTACTCCTTTACTAGAATCCCCTCGCTATGAAGGCCAACATAGCATTTGCCTTCATCACTGTCTGCTGTACCTGCATGCTTACTTTCAGCTAATGGTGCATAGGGACACCTAGGTCTCGCAGCACCTCGCCTTTCCCAGTCTATCGCCGTTCAGATAATAATCTGCCTTTCTGTTTTGCCACTATAGTGGATAGCCTTACATTTATCAACAATATACTGCAGCTGCCGTGTATTTGCCCACTCTCACACAACATGCCCATATCACACTGGAACGTCTCTGCATCCTCCGCACAGATGACACTCCCACCCAGCTTTGTGTCATCTGCAAAGTTGGATATATTACATTTAATTCCCTCATCTGGATCATTAATATATATTGTGAATAGCTGGGGTCCTAGCATTGATCCCAGCTGTACCACACTAGTCACTATCTGCCGCTTGGAAAATGAACCTTTTATTCCTACGCTTTGTTTCCTGTCTGCCAACCAGTTCTCTTTCCATGTCAGTACCTTACCCACAATCCAATTTTCTTTAATTTTGCACGCTAATCTCTTATGTGGGACACTATCGAAAACCTTCTGAAAGTCCAAATGCACCACATCCACTGGTTCTCCCTTATCTAATATACCAGGTACATCCTCAAAAAAATCCAGTAGATTTGTTAAGCATGGTTTCATTGAGAGAGATAAGGCACTGAAACAGGCCCTTCGGCCCACCGAGTCTGTGCCGGTCATCCTTTTTCCCTTTCCTAAATCCATGTCGACTTTGTCTGATCATGTCATTGTTTTCCAAGTGCTCTGCTATAACATCTTTTATGAAGGATAAAGAGAAACAGCGAATGATTCAGAGACAGTGGCAGAACAGAACAGCAAAAGAGACAGTGAGAGAGGTATCCAGAGAAAGGAAAGGAACAGGATTATAGAGAAATACTGGTAGGGAGTGAGGGAGATGCACGGAAAGAGACCGGTAGAAAAAACGAGGATGCAGAACAGAGTGAGGGAGAGATGTGCAAAGAGAATGAAAGAGAGAGAGAAAGACAGCCAAAGTGTCTGAGAGAGAAAGACAACAAAAGAGTGAAAGAGAGCACAAGAGTACGAGAGGCATTGTGCAATAGAGAGAAAGACAAAAACATACAGGGATGAAGAATGAGAGCGGGAAAGAGAGAGCGAGAGTGAGATGGAGTGGGAGTGATTCATATGGAGCATGACAGAAAAAGAGATGGAATGAGTGAGACATACTGACACAGGTAAGGAGCAAGACAGACAGAGAGAGGGAGATAGAGAGAGAGATCAAGTAAGGTCGAAGGAGTGAGAATGAAGCAGACAGGGAGTTAGAGAGAGATACAGACAAGGAGTGAGAGGGATAGGGTGAGAGTGACACAGACAGGGAAAGGCAGAGAGGGTAAGACATGAAATGAGAGAGAGACAGAGAGAGAGTGAAGTAAGAAAGACAGAACCTGAGGGAAAAAAGACAGAGTCAGGGACTCTGTGTGTGGGAGAGAAAGAGAGAGAGAAAGAGAGAGCGAGAGATGGTGAGGGAGTGAATGAGACAGACAGATCATGGGAGAGAGAGAAATACAGGGAATGAGAGACAGAATGAGAGGAGGAGCGAGCCAGAAATAAAAAGAACGTGAGCGATACAGAAAGGGAATAAACATGTTAGAATGAGAGAGAAAGAGAGAGAGAGAGAGATGGAGCTGCATTTATGCAATGTGAGGGTTGAGTTGTGAGTGGTATTAACTTGTGTCATTGGGTCCTGTTTATTTCCCCGTACCAGTGTGGAGCCTGTGAGCGTCATCAGATATTTTCAAACTGCAGTAATGTTCTCGACAAGGGTTTTTCGTTTTCACATCAGATTTCTTGGTCAAACTAGTTCTGTGCTGAATTGTCCTGGAGCAACATGTCAATGGAGAGGCACAAGCGAACAGATTGAAAGACATTCCATCATGTTAGAGACTCATGAGGTGAAGCAAACAGCTGACCTGCGATGATTCTGGCTGGATGAGGTCCCAATCCCAACCCCCCTTTTACTCAATCGGCTTCTCCAGAGTAAAGGACATCTTTGTCAGTCCGGGGTGTGTGTGTGAGTTGTGTGCTTTTAATGTCTCTCTATCTCAGTCTCGACTGCCTTTAATACTGGCTTTAGAACCTGAATTTGTTGTAATGAGATATTTCTGACTGATTATCTGTGTGACTGCGAGAGCAAGCTCTGGGATCTTCATGTACCTTATTTTATCATTATCTTGATTTCATTTGCCCAATTTGGTTTCCCACTCCTATTTTCCTTTTCTGTTACAACTGTAATGACAAGATACAAAGACAGTGAGAGCGTTTTGTGATAGGCAGGTTATTAGACAGGATCTTCCTCCTCATTGGACAGAGACCTTCACCCTGAGGCAGCATCCAATAGGAAGCTGTGTGTGTGTGTGTGTGGCTGTTTATTACTTTGGGGGTGAATTTCCTTTCCAGGACCCTGGTTTCTGACGCCTTGCTTACATTTGTACCAGTTGGTTTGCAGCCCTTGATTTTTAAAGCTGTTTAAAGCTTTTTCAGTTTAGTACTGGTCTTTCAATGTGACACAGACATGTTATCCATGATACAGGAAATGGACTGTTCGTCCTCAGAGAGGATGCTGAATTCTTCAATGAGAACCCGTGTGAAGGTTTCTTATAATTCCAGAATAATGCTTCTGTTTCAGGCGATGACATGAACTCAATGGTTTAGAGATATGCACAGCATCCTTTTTTAAATTGAGCTCGATCTGTAGTGGTCACGTTAAGTGAGATGTGTTCTTGGACGTGATTTTATGTGATATACAGACCTGCCATTTTAAGTGGCATGCACTGCGGACATTTGAAGTGATATTTTTTGCGGGCTTTTTTCGTTATGTTCACTGCAGTGAATGAACGTGGTGTTCATGGCAGGTATTTTCACTCATCAGCACTGTGGACAATTTAAGTGATCTGTTCTGTCGGCATTTAAGTGGTGTATGCTATGACTATTTAAAGTTGTATTCATGTTGTTGAGTTCAAGAGATATTTGCTGTCGCTATTTTCAGTGATATGTGCAGAGGCCATTTTATCTCATATGCACAGGAACCATTTTAAATGACATTTATTGTGGCCATTCCAGAAGAAATGTTGCTGTGGCTGGTTTACATGATATTTGCTGCAGCCATTTAAATGATAGGAAAGAATTATATGGAGGAAAGCCATGCATTTAGAATGCCACTTCACAACTACTGAACGTCCCAAAGTGTTTAACATCCTATGAAGTATTTCTGAAGTGGGGTCACTATTGCAATGTGGAAAGCACAGTTGCCAATTTGAGCACCGCAACATATTACAAACAGCAATATGGAAATAACCAGATCATCCTTTTGTGTCACGCTGATTCAGGAACAAATATTGGCCAGGACATCGTGGCGAACTGCTCTGTTCTTTCGTAAAATAATGCCATGGGATTTCCCACCTGTAGCTGAGATAGAAATTTCGGGGGGAGGGGGGTGGGGCAGTTTAAAGTCTCATTTGATAAAAGGCATCTTCGACAGTGCAGCTGTCCCTCAGTAATGTTTCTATGACAGTCTAGCGCTTCCTCAGTACTAGCCCTCGTTTAGTGCGCTCTGTCAGACTGCACTGGAATGCCAGCCTTTATTTTCGTGCTCAGATCCCTCTATATATTGGTGGCATCTGTAGCCCAGAGCAGTGAATACTCCTTATCCAGCCTCCCTCTTCCTGAGTAAATCCTGCAGGGATATCCTGGGAGTGAGATGACTGACGTCTAACAGCCAGAACCATCTTCCTTTGAACTAGCTATGACTCCAAACAGTGCACAGTTTTCCCCTGATTCCCATTTACTCCAGTTTTGCTAAGGCTCCTTTATGCCACAGTCGGTGAAATGCTACCTTGATCTCAAGACCAGTCACTTTGTTAAGGATATTTAGGAAGTGGAACTCCCCCTTCTCTGCAGGGACCCAGTGAGTGAGGGCATTGCAGCTCACCAAATGGAAAACATTATACCCACATAATCCACCGTCCAGCTTCCTATTTAAAGTTCCCAACCTATCTCCTTGACCGTCCATAGCGCTACTCTAGATTCTACGTTCCAGATAGTCACCCAGTAAGATGAGGGCACTGTTGCTGATTGTGGTTTGTGTTTTATTCACACGATAGCATAGAAAAATATCACAAGGTCCTTCCCAGATTGCTGCTCTCAGGAAGGCTGATACAACGGGGAAGGACATGGTTGGAGGGTAGCCAGAGCATGTTTCACAGTTTGGTGAAGGAGCGTCTTAAAGGAGGAGAAGCAAATGAAGAGGCGAAGAGATTAAAGGAGGTCGACAGCTTGGCGGCTGGGGATACCACATTTTTGGAATAAGAGGAAAACGAAGTGTTGGACAGTGCACCTGAAGGTGAAAAACAGATATTACGAGGTGCTTGGGCATGGAAGGAAATGAACAGGAGGATGCAAATTCTACGGTACAGGTGTTTGCCAATTGTGAACCTATATAAGTCAGCGCAGAAATGAGATATCCATTAATGTATCAGATATGACATATTTATTATCCTGTACTTGCAGCAATTGGAGTTCCTGGTAAGCCTGTTTCTTAGCTGTTAATGGTGTAAATCGATGCTAACTGAGTGCTATTTTTCACTGTTTGTTTTAGAGAGCTAGCTTTTCTTTTCCAGCAATTTACAAATGGAATATCCTCACTGTCTACTCTTTCAGTCTTGCAGGAACTGCATTATGTCTTGAATGGTTTTGGTTTAAATAACACTGGTATTGTTACTAGATTATTCTCTGTATTGAATGTAATTAAATGAGATGCCTCAGCGAGGATCGATAATCAGAACATTAGGAACTTTTAAAAGTTACATGATGTGGAACTAACCGGTCCTGGAATATTTTGTTATGGATGTTTTCTCGGTGATTGATAATGAATATCTCATGGTCTTAGTGTTGCAAGGGACCAGCACAATATCCTTGCTCCCTAATAACATGGTTCAATTTAACTAGGAGGCCAATGTACATTTTTAGAATTAGAACTTTTTTTAGAATTAGAACATTACAGCGCAGTACAGGCCCTTCGGCCCTCGATGTTGCGCCGACCTGTGAAACCATCTGACCGACACTATTCCATTTTCATCCATATGTCTATCCAATGACCACTTAAATGCCCTTAAAGTTGGCTAGTCTACTACTGTTGCAGGCAGGGCGTTCCATGCCGCTACTACTCTCTGAGTAAAGAAACTACCTCTGACATCTGTCCTATATCAACTTAAAGCTATGTCCTCTCGTGTTTGCCATCACCATCCGAGGAAAAAGACTCTCACTATCCACCCTATCTAACCCTCTGATTATCTTATATGTCTCTATTAAGTCACCTCCCCTCCTCCTTCTCTCCAATGAAAACAACCTCAAGTCCCTCAGCCTTTCCTCGTAAGACCTTCCCTCCATACCAGGCAACATCCTAGTAAATCTCCTCTGCACCCTTTCCATAGCTTCCACATCCTTCCTATAATGCGGTGACCAGAACTGCATGCAATACTCCAGGTGCGGTCTCACCAGAGTTTTGTACAGCTGCAGCATAACATCGTGGCTCCGAAACTCGATCCCCCTACTAATAAAAGCTAACACACCTTAACAGCCCTATTAACCTGGGTAGCAACCTTCAGGGATTTATGCACCTGGACACCAAGATCTCTCTGTTCATCTACCAAGAATCTTCCCATTAGCCCAGTACTCTGCATTCCTTTTACTCCTTCCAAAGTGAATCACCTCACACTTTTCCGCATTAAACTCCATTTGCCATCTCTCAGCCCAGCTCTGCAGCCTATCTATGTCCCTCTGTACTCTACAACATCCTTCGGCACTGTCCACAACTCCACCGACCTTAGTGTCATCCGCAAATTTACTAACCCACCCTTCTACACCCTCTTCCAGGTCATTTATAAAAATGACAAACAGCAGTGGCCCCAAAACAGATCCTTGCGGTGCACCACTAGTAACTAAACTCCAGGATGAACATTTGCCATCAACCACGACCCTCTGTCTTCTTTCAGCTAGCCAATTTCTGATCCAAAGCTCTAAATCACCTTCTACCCCATACTTCCGTATTTTCTGCAATAGCCTACCATGGGGAACCTTATCAAACGCCTTACTGAAATCCATATACACCACATCCACTGCTTTACCCTCATCCACCTGTTTTTTTCACCATCTCGAAAAACTCAATAAGGTTTGTGAGGCACGACCGACCCGTCACAAAACCGTGCTGACTATCGCAAATGAACTTATTCTTTTCAAGATGATTATACATCCTGTCTCTTATAACCTTTTCCAACATTTTACCCACAACCGAAGTAAGGCTCACAGGTCTATAATTACCAGGGCTGTTTCTACTCCCCTTCTTAAACAAGGGGACAACATTTGCTATCCTCCAGTCTTCCGGCACTATTCCTGTCGACAATGAGAACATAAAGATCAAGGACAAAGGCTTTGCAATCTCCTCCCTAGCTTCCCAGAGAATCATAGGATAAATCCCATCTGGCCCAGGGGACTTATCTATTTTCACACTTCCCAAAATTGATAACACCTCCTCCTTGTGAACCTCAATCCCATCTAGCCTAGTAGCCTGAATCTCAGTATTCTACTCGACAACATTTTCTTTCTCTACTGTAAATACTGACGCAAAATATTCATTTAATACTTCCCCTATCTCCTCTGATTCCACACACAACTTCCCACTACTATCCTTGATTGGCCCTAATCTAACTCTAGTCATTCTTTTATTCCTGATATACCTATAGAAAGCCTTAGGGTTTTCCCTGATCCTATCCGCCAATGACTTCTCGTGTCCTCTCCTTGCTCTTCTTAGCTCTCCCTTTAGATCCTTCCTGGCTAGCTTGTAACTCTCAAGCGCCCTAACTGAGCCTTCACGTCTCATCCTAACATAAGCCTTCTTCTTCCTCTTGACAAGCGCTTCAACTTCTTTAGTAAACCACGGCTCCCTCGCTCGACAACTTCCTCCCTGCCTCACAGGTACATACTTATCAAGGACACGCAGTAGCTGCTCTTTGAATAAGCTCCACATTTCGATTGTTCCCATCCCCTGTAGTTTCCTTCCCCATCCTACGCATCCTAAATCTTGCCTAAGCGCATCATAATTGCCTTTCCCCCAGCTATAATTCTTGCCCTGCGGAATATACCTGTCCCTGCCCATCGCTAAGGTAAACCTAAACGAATTGTAATCACTATCACCAAAGTGCTCACCTACATCTAAATCTAACACCTGGCCGGGTTCATTACCCAGTACCAAATTCAATGTGGCATCGCCCCTGGTTGGCCTGTCTACATACTTTGTCAGAAAACCCTCCTGCACACACTGGACAAAAACTGACCCATCTAAAGTACTCGAACTATAGTATTTCCAGTCGATATTTGGAAAGTTAAAGTCCCCCATAACCACTACCCTGTTACTCTCGCCCCTGTCGAGAATCATCTTCGCTAGCCTTTCCTCTACATCTCTGGAACTATTTGGAGGTCTATAAAAGACTCCCAACAGGGTGACCTCACCTCTCCTGTTTCTAACCTCGGCCCATACTACCTTAGTGGACGAGTCCTCAAACGTCCTTTCTGTCGCTGTAATACTCTCCTTGATTAACAATGCCACCCCCGCCCCTCTTTTACCATCTTCTCTGTTCTTACTGAAACATCTGAATCCCGGAACCTGCAACATCCATTCCTGCCCCTGCTCTACCAATGTCTCCGAAATGGCCACTACATCGAGATCCCAGGTACCAACCCATGCTGCAAGCTCACCCACCTTATTCTAGATGCTCCTGGCGTTGACGTAGACACACTTTAAACCGGGTTCTTGCTTGCCAGTGCCCTCTTGCGTCCTTGTAACCTTCTCCCTTACCTCACTACTCTCAACGTCCTGTACACTGGAACTACAATTTATTGCTTATTACTGTTATATATATTTTTTCCATTCCGTGTGTGTCTGACGTTGCTTCAGCGGTCTGGCGAATGAACTGTATTTGCTGCTGACTCTTTTTCTGCTTCACTGTGGAGCCTTCATTGTCACTGGATTACTTCGCAAAATAGAAAACATTGATATAATGTTTTATTGCTTTATCTTCTATCAGTTGGAATCAAGAGTCTCTCATTAATCTTTAGATTATCAGCTGCACGCTGATTTTCGTGTTTTGTAAGTAAAAAATCCCACATTACAGCGGTGTACTTTATAATTCCATGAGAAGGCATTCTAATGATTGTGAGGTTTGCCTGAAAGAAGCTTTTCATCCTGTTTATTCCATGCATTGTAATTGAGATGAAGATTGTAGCTGAACAAGTGGAGACTTGAGTGTTCTGTGGACACATTAAAATATTCACAGAAATTTCACTATTGAACAAAATTACTCTGCTAATAGAATCATTGAAACACCGGGCGAGTAAACAGAACACATGCGTAGAATGTTAGGAATAAAACGTAAGTGAAAACTGGCATTAAGTTACAGTTTGCAGGGTGTGAGTCCTCCAGAGAGATACAGAGAGCGACTGAGGGAAGGAAGGGGTAAAGGAGCAGGGGGAACGAAACCGAGGGAAAGAGATAAGCAAAAGTAAAGAGAAAGAGAAAGAAGCAGCAGTGTGAATAATTCACTATCATAAAGTGCTGGAATGTCCAGAACAATTAGTGAGAGAAACTGTGAGTTGAAGTTGTCTGTTGTCGGATTGTGTCCATTTTACTGTTGAACTTGATCCTCTGTGTTTATTTCTGTCAGGTCCTCATTTTTTTTGTAGGCAGTTCCTATTCCTTACTGATTTACTGAATAAACATAATAGAATCTGTTCTTCACCGATGGTAATTTATTATTTAAATACTGACCTTTAAAATCGCTGTGACTGCTGAAATCAATGAAAAGCCAGGCTGATATCATAAATCACTTGCAATTTATATCTAATTGTCTTTACAAACTATATGTATTGACTCTATCGTAGAAACAATGAACTGTTCTCCTACACCAATAACCACAGGGATTATTGCTTGAATGTATCAATTGAGTTGTATTACTAGGTTCTAGAGGTTAGATTTCCTCCAACACTCTGCTGCAGTCTCTCTCCGTGAATCTCAGCCTCTCCTCTCACTGTATTGAATCCTTTGTCTCCTCATCCACTGCTTCAGTTTATCCACTTTCCCAAACCATCTGCTCCTGTCTCCTTTCCGGATCCAACAGGTCCTTTTCCCTCTCTCCCTCCCAATCTCATTCACTGGCGCCACCTCCAGATGCCACATCCAACCTGATAGGAACATAGGAACATAAGAGCAGGGGTAAGCCATTCAGCCATTCGAGCCTGCTCTGCCATTCGAGATCATATCTGATACGAGCACTGAAACACAGCGCTGCAGTTTTCAGTCTTTTCCCATTTGGCAACAGTCCCAGTCGGTTCTGTAAAACCAGAGCAACAAAACAGCTGCATTTCCCGCTGTCCCCAAACCCTCCCGAACAACAGTCTGGAGCCAAATTCCGATTTAACCCATTGGATTCCATCTCTGTAAAAACCCTTCTCATTTCCCCACCGACTCAGTACTTCCAGTCGATCCAGAGCTAAGTGTATTCACTTTCTGTATCAATTTCCCAATTCATTATAAATAATTGTCTTTCACAAATTTCCCTGTGGCAAAGCACTGCCCAGGTCAATGATTCAGTTTTAACTGCTCGATGCAGCAACAAAGCTGGAAATGTCAGCCCAGTTTCTATCGAACTGCTGCTTTGACTCCAGGTCTGATCAGCAATTTATCTTCTTCCTTTTCTATCTCTTCCAGTTAACTTGGTGGCGATTGTGATCCTGTCCCGAGGAAAGTGCGGACTCTCCAAATGTATCACTCTCTACCTGCTGGGAATGGCAGTGGCTGATCTCCTAGTCGTTGTCACTGGTCCCATATTATACTGGATTGTTGGAATGTATTTCCGAGATTCATTCCTGAGATTTACTCTGGTGTATTGTCTCATTGTCGTTCTGGGTTCAGACAGTTCTTTCTGTCTGACTCACAATCACTTTCACCTTTGATCGATTTGTGGCCACTTGTTGTGAGAGGCTGAAAACAAAATATTGCAGTGAAAAAACGGCGGCTGTGGTTGCAGGGACAGTGAGTGCGCTGGGCTGTTTGGAGTCTGTTCCCTGGTACTTTACACTGGAACAACAGTACATTATTGATAATGTTCCCATCGGTTGTGACCATAAATCTAGCTTCTTTACTTCCCCCAGATGAGGGGGGGGGGGCATTTGAATTGTTTGACTACATTTTAACCACTTGTGTGCCGTTCATTCTGATTTTTCTGCTCAATGTTCTGACCGTAAGGCGTATTTTATTCGCCAGTGAAGTCCACAGGGGATTCTGGGGCCACAACAATGAAGAGAATCAAAAGGACCCAGAGATGGAGAATCGGAGAAAATCAATCATTTTACTCTTAGGTATATCTGGCAGTTTTATACTGTTATGGGAGATTCGGGTTGTGTATCACATTTGTGCGCATATTGCAGATATTCTGTATCATTCCTCCTGCACTGACCCTATCTTTATCACAGATCAAACATCAATAATGCTGCAGCTTCTCAGTTCCTGCACCAACACCTGTATTTACATTGTGACCCAGACTAAATTCAGACAGGAGCTGAAGAAGGCGGTGAAATACCCTCTCAATGTTAATTTAGGGAAATCACAGGAAGAGCTGAAGGGTTTCAAATCCAATTTGACATTCCATTCCCTACACTCCCCAGAGGACAGGATGTACATTTTATATTCACAGCACAGAGCCCTGAAATGATTTAAAATCTGATTCTGAAATTATATTTTATTGATAATCTGACTTCTTGTGGCTCTGCAGAAGATACATGAACTGTTTCTCAGAAAGGCATCACTAAGAAGCTCAGCTGGATTCAACTAAACCCACCCTGGACACAGAGCTAAAATGGACAAAGCTGCAATTCATAGTGATTGTGAGATGGTGAGAGGGGCAGTAACTGCACTGAGACAGGGAGACCAGCACATGGAGATGGTGGGAGGCGGTGGTAACAGCAGTGAGCCAGGGACACCAGCACATGGAGATGGTGAGAGGCGGCAATAACTGCAGAGAGACAGGGACATCAGCAGATGGTGATGGTGAGACGGGACAGTAACTGCAGTGAGACAGGGACACGAGTAGATGGAGAGTGGGACAGTACCTGCAGTGAGATATGGACACCAGAAGATAGAGATGGTGAGAAGGGGGCAGGAACTGAGTGCAGTGAGACAAGAATGCCAGCGGATGGAGATGGTGAGAAAGAATAGTAACTGCAGTGAGAGAGGGACACCAGCAGATGTTGCTGGTGAGTAGGCCTGTAGCTGCAGTGAGACAGCGACACCAGCAGGTGGAGATGCTGAACCATTGTTGATGGGGAGTTTCTGTGTTGCTGAGACTTTGAAAGTTTGCTCTCAGGAGAGGAACTTAAGGTTGTGCGACACTCATGAAATCATGAAGTTAGACTTCATGAAATCTTGAGATGCTTAATAAAACTATTTAAATACAATTTGTGTTAAATAGCTATGTTGCAACTTATAGACGCTTGTAAGGTTCCTGTTTGGAAAATTATTTTGAGTGAATGAAGGCTAATGCAGAAATGCAACATCAAATAAAGTCCAAACAAACAGTTACAAATAAAAAAAAACGTCCAACGATGAACCATAGACTGTGTGGGATGGTGCGTATTAAATCGTTCATGTCCCACACTTCCTTTCTCCCTCCCTCGTCTCAATCTCTCTCTCAATCTCTCTCATTGTGTGTCTCTTTTCTCCCACTGTGTGAGTGTCTCTCTCACTGTCTCAGTCACTCTCTCTCTCTCCCGCTCATGCTTTCCTTTCTTTTTCTTTGGCCCGCTCTCTCTTTCTCTCCCTTTTCTCTCTCTCCCTCTTTGTGCGTCTCCCTCTTTCGCTTTATTTCATGCTCTCATTCTCAGTCTTCCCTTTCTCTCTCATTCTTTGGCTCTCTCTTTCTTTCTCTGGCTTTCCCTCTTTCTATCTCTTTCTCTCTCACTCTCAGTCTCTCTCAGACTTAACTTTCTCTCTGGTTGGCTCTTTCTCTCTTTCTTTCTCTGCGTTTCTTTATTTCTCTCTCACACTCTCAGGCTCTCTGTCTCGCATTTTCAGGCTTTTCTTTGTCTCTCTTTCTCTTTATGTCTCTCTCACTCTCTCCCTCTCACTCTTAGCCTCTCTCTCTCTCTTTCTCAGGATTTTTATCTCTCCCTTGCTCTCTCTTTCTCTAACCTTTTTTCTCTGTTTTTCCCCTCTTCTTTGGCTCTTTCACTTCTCTGGCTTTCTATCTCCTTATTCCTCCCCCTAACTCTTTTGCACTCTTCTCAGCTTTGTCTTCGCCGCTTTTTTCTCTTTTTATCAGCATTTATTTCTCAGCCTTTTTTGTTCCCACTTTGTCGCTTTTTTTCTTTCTTTGGCCCCTTCTCTCTTTATTTTGATTTTTTACTCTCTTTCTCTCGCCCTCTCTCTGACGTTCTCTTTTACTCACTCTCTGTGAAATCCTTTTTGGCTCTTTATTTGTCTCAATGTCTTTCTCTTTCGTTGTTTCTGCGACTCTCTTTCTCTTTGCCTCTTTTTCTGACTCTCTTTCTCAGGATTTTTATCTCTCTCTAGCTCTCTCTTTCTCTAACTTTCTTTTTCTCTGGTATGCTTTTCTTTGGCTCGTTCGCTTCTCCTGCTTTCTCTCTCCTTATTTCTCCCCCTCAGTCTTTTGCTCTCTTCTCAGCTTTGTCTTCGATGCTTTTTCTCTCCTTCTCAGTATTACTTTCTTTCTCTGCCTTTTTTGTTCCCTCTTTGTCGCTTTTGTTTTTCTGTCTTTGGCTCCTTCTCTCTTTCTTTGACTCTCTCACTTTTTTTCTTTGCTTTTTTGCTCCCTTCCTCTCTCTCTCTCTCTGACTTTCTCTTTTACTCACTCTCTGCAGCTTCCTTTTGGCTCTTTATCTGTCTCAATGGCTTTCTCTTTAGTTGTTTCTGTGACTCTCTTTCTTTGTGCCTCTCTCTGTCTCTCACTCTCTCTGGTCGTCCCTGCAGCTGTTTCTCTGCGTTATTTTCTCTCTGGCTCTTCCTGTCTCTCTTTCTCTCTATCTCTTTCTGTGTGGCTTTTACAGTCTTTCTCGGTTTCGTCCCCCACCCCCATCCCTCGGAAAATGTTGATGCCCCCCAAATCTCCCCCAGCAAAAATCTCCCCCACAAATCCCACCCCTACCCCCTCTACAAATTTCCATCTGCAAATTTCTCCCAGGCAAATTTCACTCACGCAACTTTCCCACACCTGCAAATTTCCCCCCTGGGATTCAGAGAGAAACAGAGAGCGAGAGGCTGAGATTCAGAGGGTACAGTTTTTATTTCAGATTTCCAGCATCCGCAGTAATAAACAAAGTCAAAAATAGTGGTAAACTTCAGGAGGATGGAGGAAGTCTGGTGAAATGGTCAGACACATGGCAGGTTAACTTCAATGCTGAGAAATGTAAAAGGATGCATTTCGGAAGGAAGGCTCAAGAGAAGCGATATAAACTAAATGGAACAATGTTAAAATGGGTGCAGGGACAGAGAGATCTTGGATTTCATTTGTGTCACCTTTCATATCTTAAAGATTCAATTTTAGTCTTCAAATCTTTCAGTTGAATCTAGCTTCATCCTGAAAAGTGTTAGCAAACTTGTTGGGAGATGTGGTACAAGCTGTTTCCATTCAGATAGTCCTGCATTGTGCAAGTGTCAGCTATCGTTGCAGAGACAGGAAATAGGGGTGTTTGAATGGACCTGCAGGTTTTGGTTGATGCAATAAGGTGAGAATTTGAATTGTGTCCCTTGCAGATACATTGAATTGAAGGCATTTACAGAACATCACATGAAGTAGTTTAAACTTCAAAGACTTCAGACACATGGAAGAAGAGGAGAAGGGAATAATATACAAAACCTGAGACAGACAGACTACAACAGTAGGCAAATTAATCTCTTTATATGGGTTTTAATATGAAGGCCTGAACTGATGATTGAAAAAGCAGGAGTTCAAATCCCACACTGGGCTGTTGTGAATTTGCATTCTGATTTTTCTTTGAAAAAAACGTAAATCTGGAATTTTAAAAAAAATACCTCGAGGATGGAATGATTCCCTTCTGTCGACTAATGCAAAGCCCGTGTGTGGCTCAGTTTTGCTGTATTTATTAACGATATAATATAATGAGGTGGAATGCCAAATGCCAGCGTTGCAAATGACACAAAAATAGGCAACATTGTAGGCAGTGTAGCTGGAAGCATAAAATTGCAAGGAGATACCAATATCTTAAGTGAATGGGCAAAGCTGTGATAGATAGATTTCAATGTCAGCAAAAAAGACTCGAACATAGTACTTTATAAATGATGAAAAGCTAGAAACACTGGACATACAAAGAGACTTGGCAGGGCCATGCCCATTTGAGTGTAGTATAGATTTACCAGAATGATAACTGGACTCCAAGGGTTAAATTACAAGGTGATATTACACAAACTAGGGATGCATTCCATGGAATTTAGGAGGATCAAGATTATTTGATCAACGTTGTTGAGATATTAAGGGAAACTGATGGGGTAGTTTGGGAGAAACTATTTCAGCAGCTTGGGAACATAGGAACAAGAGGAGGCCATTCAGTCCATTGAGCCTGCTCCACCATTCAATACTATCATGGCTGATCATACACTTCAATGCCCTTTTTCCCAGACTATCCTCATAACCCTTGATATCATTGGTATTTAGAAATCTGTCAAACTCTGCTTTCAACATAGTAAATGACTGAGCTTCCACGACCCTCTGGGCTAGAGAATTCCAAAGATTCTGAGTAAAGAAATTTCTCCTCATTTCAGTCCTAAGTGGCTTCGCCCTTATTTTGACATTGTGTCTCTTGCTTCTAGACTCCTGAACCAGGGGAAACATCTTACTGGCATCCCCCCTGTCCATCCCTTTAAGCATTTTATAGGTTTCAATAAGATCATTTCTCATTCTTCTAAACTCCAATGAGTACAGGCCCAACTTGTGCAATCTTTCCTCATAAGACAACCCCTTCATCCCAGGAATCAGCCTAATGAACATTCTCTGAACTGATTCCAATGCATCCAGGCCTCACCATTTATACACTTGCAAAGATGCCAAACACCTTAATATTTCCCGTCTCACTCTGTTTATCCCATCCAATATTTCATGCTCATCCTCTTTAACTACAATGTCTGCTTCGTTCCCCCGCTTTAATGAAGACAGACACAAAGTATTCATTATGAACCATGCCATACCTCTCCCACCTCCATACAGACATTCCCTTTTTGGTCCCTAATACTCTATCCTTAGTTATCCTCTTGCTCTTTGTGTATTTATAAAACATCTTTTCATTTTCCTTGCTTTCGCTTGGTAATATTATTTTTTGACTATCCCTTAGCTTTCCTAATTTGCTTTTTAATTTCACCCCTGAACTTGCTTCCCTCGTCTCAGCATTCTCTGGTATTGAGCTGTCGGTATCTGACATAAGCTTCCCTTTTGTCCCTTATCCAAAAGGCTCTAGATTTGGGAGTCCCACCCTATTTGTCTTTGTGTGAAAATATTTGTACTGAACCCTCACTAATTCTCCCTGCACTGACACCTTCAGGTAACTATCTCCAGTCCACTTTGCTCAATCCAAAGAGGGTCACTGACCCGAAACGTTAACTCTGCTTCTCTTTCCACAGATGCTGCCAGACCTGCTGAGTGGTTCCAGCATTTCTTGTTTTTATTGCTAAACCCTCCCCTCTCTGGAACTACCATTTCCTCTGATTCCCCTGATGGACCCTCACATGCTTCCTAATGTGTGGTGACCAGAACTGAGTGCAATATTCTAGTTCTGGACTAACCAGAGCGTTGTGAAGGTTCAGCATAACTTCCGTGCTTCTGTACACACAACTATTTATGAAGCCCAAGCTCCCCTATAATTATCTGACGTATCTATCAATATGATCTTCCACCTTCAAAGATGTAAGTACATGTACACCCCGGTCCCTCTGTCTCTGCACACTTCCTAGAACTGTGCTATTATGGCTACATAGCCTTTCCCCGTCTCTTCTGCCAGAAAGAGAGCTGGGGGGCGGGGTAAGGATGGGGAGAGAGAGAGAGCTGGGGAGGTGAGAGAGTGGGGGAGAGACAGCGAGTTGATGAGAGAGAGACAGGGGCAAGGAAAGGGGACAGAGAATGAGAGAGGGTGTGTGAAATGGGGAACAGAGGGAGAAAGAAAGGGACGAGAGGGGGAGGGGAGGAGAGCGAGCGAGGGGGAAGAGAGTGAGAGAGAGAGCTGGGGGGAGAGAAAGCATGGGGGAGAGAGGGCGAGAGATAGGGGGTGTTATGGTCGTATGAGAAAGGTTTCTACGGGTCTGTTACTGTCTTCACCTGGTCTTACAGTAGCGTTTAATTTTAAATGCAATGTGTTTTGAGTTCCCCCTTGGTGAATCCTTGTTCACCGCTTTCCAATGATAAGGCAACGGAATGAGCACAAAAAGGCTTTCTTAGGTTTAAAGAAGAAAGATGAAATTTATTAAACCTTATACATAAACTCTAATACGGTTAACGCCTCCGGAGAAACGACTCGCCCATGCCAGCATGAACACGCAATATAAACATGCGAATAGGGACAAAAAAGAGCAGACGGAAAGATAACTAGGGTAGTTAGAGGCAATATCTTGTTACTGTTTCTCGAGCTCGCTGCAGTCCTTATTTGAAGATATGGTCTTGCGTTTCAGTGGAGTCCAGTGTTCCTTTTAAAGCTGGTTCACGTAGAAGACTGTTTTTCTCTTTGAGTTTACGTGTCTTCAATGGTTTCCGAAGCTGGTGACAGCGAGTAGAGGGCAGACAGGAGAGCGGTCTTATCAAAACAGGCGCCAGTAGTTTTCTCAGTTCGAATCCTTTGTTGGATGTTCAAATCTCAACAGCCAGCTAGTATCATGACTATGCTCAGTATGGAGAAGGACGATGTAGATGTAAAGCTCAGGAAGGGAGATTGTGATATACTTGAAAAAAATAGCAATAAACGGGGGGGGGGGGGGGTGTGATATATTGGCCGTTTTTGCCAGCTTAAAACTGGATAAATGCCCAGGCCTAGATGAGATGTATCCCAGGCTATTACGTGAGGCAAGGGAGGCGATAGCAGGAGCTCTGATACAAATTTTCAAATTCTCTCTGGCCACAGGAGAGGTGCCAGAGGACTGGAGGACTGCGAATGTGGTACCATTAGTCTATGGTACCAGAGTTAAACCAGGTAATTACAGGCCAGTGGTCTGACCAACATCAGTGATAGGCAAACCATTGGAAAAAAATCAGAGGGAGAGGATTAACCTCACTTGGAGAAGCAGGGATTAAGAAAGGATAATCAGCATGACTTGGTCAGAGGGTGATCATGTCTAACTAACGTGTTTGAATTTTGCGATGTGACTAGGTGTCCAGTTAACGGTAAAGCTGTTGTTATAGTCCACATGGACTTCAGTGAGGCTTTTGATAAGGTCCCACATGGGAGATTGTCAAGAAGGTAGGAGGTCCCACATGGGATCCAGGGCAATTTGGCAAATTGGATCTAAAATTGGCTTAGTGGCAGGAGGCAGAGGGTGATGGTCGAAGGTTGTTTTTGTGATTGGAAGCCTGTGAGCATCGGTGTGCCACAGGGATCTGTGCTTGTTGTGATGCACATTAATTAACATAAAGGAGGTATGATCAGTAAGTTCGCAGATGGCACGAAAATTGATGGTGCTGTAAATAGTGGGGAGGAAAGCCTTAGACGGCAGGACGATATTGATGGGCTGGAAAGATAGGCAGAACAGTGGCAAATGGAATTTAATCCTGAGAAGTGTGAGGTGTTGCATTTTGGAAGGACTAACAAGGCAAGGGAAAATACAATGGATGGTAGGACCCTATGAATCACAGAAGGTCGGAGGAACTTGGTATACTTGTCCATAGACCACTCAAGGCAGCAGCATAGTTAGACTAGGTGGTGAGGAAGGCATACAGATACTTGCGTTTATTAGCTGAGGGACAGAATATAAGAGCAGGGAAGTTATGATGGAGTTGTATAAAATGCTAGTTCAGCCACAGCTGGAGTACTGTGTACAGTTCTGGTCGTCATACTATAGGAAGGATGTGATTGCACTGGAGAGCGTGCAGAGGAGATTCACCAGGATGTTGCCTGGGCTGGAGCATTACAGCGATGAAGCGAGACTGAAAACGCTAGGGTTGTTTTCCTTAGAGCAGAGAAGGTTGATGGGGGAGCTGAGTGCCGTATACAAAATTATGAGGAGTATTGATAGGGTAGATAGCAAGAAACGTTTCCCTTAAGAGAGGTGGCAATAACCAGGAGGCATAGATTTAAGGTAAGGGGCAGGAGATTTAGAGGGGATTTGTGGAAATAATCTTTCACCCAGAGAGTGTTTGGAATCAGGAACACACTGCCTTAAGGGGTGGTAGAGGCCTGAACACACACAACATTTAAGAAGTATTTAGATGAGCACTTGAAATGCCATAGCAGACAAGGCTGCGGTCGAAGGACTGGAAAAGGGGATTAGAATAGATAGGTGCTTGATGGCAAACACAGACACGATGGGTTGAAAGGCCTCTTTCTGTGCTGTATATCTCTATGACTAAAACTGCTCTGTTCTGACCACTTCTTCTGTGTATTGGGGAAGCAACTACTGGATCTCTTTTGTTCCAACACTGCTGGTACGAGACAAATAGCCTTCCTGTCAGGGGCTTGCAATTTTAAGTTTTAATGTTCATGTGACGAAATCATGCGTGCCTCAGTCTTGGTAGGTGGGGGTGTGCTTGACAGGGGAGAACAGGGAGCGACAGAAGGGGACGCAGGAGATGTACAGAGAGAGAGTGAGAGAGAGAAAGAGGGGAGGAGACTGAGAAGGAGGTGAAAAAGAGAGACAGAGCGAGTGGAGCAGACAGGGAAAATGAGAGAGAGAGGGTGCAGAGAGAGAGAGAGAGAGAGTAGCGGGTGGGTAGGGAGAGAGAGATAAGGGAGAGAGAGAGGTGAGGGGGAGAGATGGGGAGAGAGAGAGGGGAGCAGAGAGCGCGAAAAGGGAGGAGGGAGAGAAGGGGAGAGCGAATGGGGAGAAAAGACGGAGCAGAAAAAGAAAGAGAGGGAGAGAGAGAGCACAGGGCAGAGAGAGGGGGCAGAGAGCGAGGAAGGCAGGGAGGGCAACAGGGGGACAGAGAGAGGGAACAGAGTGAAATACAGAGAGGCGGGAGAGAGAGGGTGAGAGAGGGGGCAGAGATAGAGGGGGCAGAGAGAGAGAGAGAGAGTGTGTGGGGATGGAGAGAAAGAGAGGTACACAGAGAGCGAGGACGACACAGGGGGGAGGAGAACAGCACAGAGAGGGGGGAACAACACAGAGAAGGGGTACACAGAGATAGAGAGAGTGGGAAAGAGTGACCAAGATCACTCCTGGCTTTCCCTCCACCGTAAGTTCAGAAGTGGGGATGTTCACTGATGATTGCACAATGCTCAGCACCATTTACGACTACGCAGATACTGAAGCAGTCCGTGCCCAGATGCATCAGGGCATGGAGAACATTCACGCTTGGGCTGATATGTGGCAAGTGACAATTGCACCACACAAGTGCCAGACAATGGCCATCTCCACAAAGGGAGAATTCAAACATCTCCGCTTGACATTCACTGGCATTACCATTTCTGAAACCCCACTATCAGCATCCTGGGGGATACCATTGACCAGAAACTGAACTGGACCAGCCACATAAATGCCGTGGCTCCAAGAGCAGGTCAGAGGCGAGGAATTCTGCAGCACATAACTCATTGCATGCCTTCCCAATGCCTGTCAACCATCTACAAGGAAATATTTAGGGTTGTGACGGAATACTCTCCCCTTTCCCTGATGGGTGCAGGTATAAAACACTCACGAAGCTCGCCACCATCCAGGACAACGCACTCCTCTTGATCGGCAACCCATCCACTAACATTCACTCCCTTCACCACCAATGCACAGTGGCAGCAGTGAGTGCCATATGCAAGATGAACTGCAGCAACGCACGAGGGCTCCTAAAACAGCATTTTCTAAACCCGCGACCAAAAGACCATACAAGTTCGGAGCAGAAGTAGGCCATTCGGCCTATCAAACCTGTTCCGCCATTCAATAAGATCATAGATGATCGATTTCCATCTCGAATTCCATACTACCATCGACAGTCGATAATCGTTCATCCCATTGCCTAACGAGAATCTATCTACATCCGCTTTAAAAATATTCAATGACCACGCCTCCACCACCTTCTGAGGCACCGAATTGCAAAGTCGCAAAACCCTGTGAAAGAAAACAAAATCTCCTTGCCTCTGTCTTATAACGGTAATCCCTAATTTTCAAACAGTGCCCCCTTGTTCTGGGCTCACCCACAAGAGCAAACATCCGTTCCATATTTATCTTGTCAAGACCGTTCAGGATCTTCTGTCCTTCAATCAAGTTTCCCCTCACTCTTCTATACTCCAGTGAAAACAAGCCCAGTCTGTCCAACATTTCCTCATAAGAAAACCCGCTCATTCTCAGTATCAATCTCGTAAACCTCTTCTGAACCGCCTCCAAAGCATTCACATCCTTCCTTAAATATGGAAACCAAAACTGTATACAGAATTGGAGATGTGATCGCACCAATGCCCTGGAAAACTGAATCATAACATCCTTACCTTTATTTCAATTCTGCTCGGAATAAAGGATATCACTCCACTGGTCTTCTTTATTACTTGCTGTACCCAAAACCTACCTTTTTGTGACTCATGCACAAGAGCACCTGGACCCACCTCTGTGCACCTCGGAATTCTGCAGTAGTTCCCCGTTTAAGACACACTTTGTGTTTTGATCTTCCTGCCAAAGTGAACAACTTCACATTTCTACACATTTTACTCCATCTGCCAGATTTTGTGCCGACTCACTCAACCTATCGATAACGGTCTGCAAGCTCGATATGCCCTCTTCACAACACAGTGACGCAGTGGGTAGCACCGCAGCCTCACAGCTCCAAAGACCCGGGTTCGATTCTGGGTACTGCCTGTGCGGAGATTGCAAGTTCTCCCTGTGTCTGCTCCGGTTTCCTCCCACATCCAAAGACTTGCAGGTGATTGGTAAATTGGCTGTTATAAATTGCCCCTAGTGTCGGTAGGTGATAGGGAATATGGGGTTACTGTAGGATTAGTATAAATGGGTGGTTGTTGGTCAGCCCAAGGGCCTGTTTCAGTGCTGAATCAATAAATAAACATATTTATGTCATCTGCAAATTTAGCTACTATGCCATTGCTCCCCTCATCAAAGTGATTGATATAAATTGAAAAAGGTTGAGGCCCCAACGCTGACCCATGCGGGACTCCACTCGTCACTTCCTGCCAATCAGAAAATGACGCATTTATGCATGCTCTCTATTTTGTGCCAGCCAGCTAATCTTCTATCCATGCTAATATATTACCCCCTGCACCATGAGCTCCCATTTTGCGCAATAGCCTTTTATCTAGAAACTTGTCAAATGTCTTCTGCTAATCCAAGTACAGTGCATCTGCAGGCTCCCCTTTATCCACAGCGCATGTCACTCACTCAAGGAACTCCAATAAATTGTTTAAACATAATTTCCCTTTCAAAAAGCCATGCTGACTATTTACGATTACCTTGAGTTTTTATTTAGAGATACAGCACTTAAACAGGCCCTTCGGCCCACCAAGTCTCTGCCGATCAGCAACCACCCATTTATACTCACCCGACAGTAATCCCATATTCCCTACCACCTATCTAAACTCGGAGCAACTTACAACAGCCAATTTACCTGTCACCTACAAGTATTTGGCGGTGGGAGGAAACCGGAGCACCCAGCGAAAACCCACACGGTTGCAGGTAGAACTTGCAATCTCCACACAGGCAGTACCCAGAATCTAACCCGGGTTCCTGGAACTACGAGGTTGCAGTGCTAACCACTGCGCCACTGTGCTGCCCACTTTTCGAAACGCCCACCTACAACCTCCTTAATGATCGATTCTAACAGCTTCCCCACGACAGACGTCAACCTAATGGACCTATAGTTACCTGTTTTCTGCCTCCCCACACTCTTGAATAGAATATTTGCTACTTTCCAATCTGATGGAACCTTTCTATCAAGTGAATTTTGCAAAATTAACACCAACACATCTCCTACCTCTTTAACACCTCTTTTAAGACCCGAGGATAAAGCCCATCAGGACCCGGGGACTTGCCAGCCCGCAGCTCCATCACTTTGCTCAGTACTGCTTTCCTGATGATTGCACTTTCAGCAGTTCCTCTCTTCCTTCCACCTCCTGATTTGCCGCTATCACTGGAATGTTTTTGTATCCTCTATAGTGAACGTATAAGTAAAGAATTTGTTCATTTCATCCACTATTTCCTCATTGACTACTATTAACTCTCAATGCTCACTCTCTATAGCAACAACACTTTACTTACACTTTTCCTTTTTAAATACCTGTAGAAACTCTTGGTATTCATTTTTACATTTTTAGCTAGCCTCCTTTCATGCTCTAATTTCTTCCTCCTCATTGACCTTGCAGTCATGCTCTGTCATTCTTGATATTTTGACCAGCCACTCATCTTTGCACACTTATCAGCTTTTTCATTAAGTTTGATGGTTTCCTTAACTTCCTCAGTTAAACACGGATGGTGGGTCCTCCCCTTAGAATCTTTCTTTACAGTAGGCAGAAACATATTCTGACTATTCTGAAATATCCTCTTAAATGTCTGCCACTGCTTCTCTATTGATCTGTCAGCTAGCCTAGCACCCTTGTTCGTTCAGCCAGTTCAGCTTTCATACAAAAATATTTGTCCTTCATTAAGTTTAAAATACTGGTCTTAGACCAACTGCTCTCTCTTTCAAACTGGATTCAAAATTCAAACACTTTGTAGTCACTGCGAGCTAGATATGCCTTTACTCTGGGTCATTAATTAATCATGTCACATTACACAATGCCAAGTCTAATATAACGTGCTCTCTGGTTGGTTCCATATAGATAGATAGATAGATAGATAGACAGATAGACAGAAAGATAGACAGACAGACAGACAGACAGATAGATAGATAGATAGATAGATAGATAGATAGATAGATAGATAGACAGATAGACAGATTGTAAGACAGATAGCAAGACAGATTGATAGATAGATGGATAATAAAAACAAAACACTGCAGATGCCAGAAATCCGGAATAAAAACAAGAAATGCTGCAAATAATCAGCAGGTCTGGCAGCATTTGTGCCGAGAGAAGCAGAGTTAACGTTTCAGGTCACGTAGTCAGCAAAGGACTCAATTTTATCCCCTTACGTCCCCATCTCAATGAATTCCCAGCTTGGCATGATGTTGAGCTCTTCTTCCGTCGCCTTCGCCTCCATGGTCACTTCTTTGACGATGCGTTTCCCCCCCACCCCGACCAGCGGGCCCATTCACCCGCCTCCAGCATTCCCCCTCTATCTGGACACCTCCCTCTGGCCTCTTTCCCGCTCTTGATCTTTTCATTGACCCCTGTCAGCGAGAAATTAGCCGTATCAATTTCTCTGCCCCCTCACTCACTCTAACCTGCCCCCCTCTAAACTTGCCGCATTCCGTTCCCTCACGTTTAACCCCGACATGGTCATCAAACCTGCAGATAAGGGTGTTGATGTTGTTGTCTGGCGTACCATCCTCTACCTTGCCGAGGCTCAGCGCCAACTCTCAGACACTTCTTCCTGCCTCCCTCGGACCATGACCCCACCACCGAACATCAGGCTACTGTCACTGATCTCATCTCCTCTGGAGATCTTCCCTCTACAGTTTCCAACCTCATAATCCCGCAACCCCGGAGAGCCCGCTTCTACCTCCTTCTCAAAATCAACAAAAAGGACTGTCCCAGCAGACCCATTGTTTCAGCCTGTTCCTGCCCCACTGAACTTATTTCTTCCTATCTTGACTCTATCTTTTCTCTGCTGGTCCAGTCTTTTTCCCACCTACATCCATGAATCTTTTGACGCCCTATGTCATTTTGACAATTTCCAGTTTCCTGGCCCTAACCGTCTCTTCTTCACTATAGACGTCCAATCTCTCGACATTTCCATCCCCCACCAGGACGGTTTGGGGGCGCTCCGCTTCTTCCTTGAACAGAGGAGTACAGTTCCTTGAACAGTTGGTAGGTTAATTGGCCATTATAAATTGCCCCTAGTATAGGTAGGTGGTAGGGAAATATAGGGACAGGTGGGGATGTGGTAGGAATATGGGATTAGTGTAGGATTAGTATAAATGGGTGGTTGATGGGAGGCACAGACTCGGTGGGCCGAAGGGCCTGTTTCAGTGCTGTATCTCTAAAACTAAAAACTAAAAAGAGGCCCAACCAGTCCCCATCCAGCACCACACTCCTCCGCCTAGCTGAACTTGTTCTCACATTGAGCAACTTCTCCTTCAACTCCACTCACTTCCTTCAAGTAAAAGGTGTTGCTGTGGGTACCCGCGTCGGTCCCAGTTGTGTCTGTCTTTTTGTGAGATATGTCGAACATTTCTTGTTCCAGTCCTACTCAGGCCCTCTCCCCCAACTCTTTTTCTGGTACATTGATGACTGTATCGGTGCCGTTTCCTGCTCCTGCCCGGAACTAGAGAACTTTATTAACTTTGCTTCTAATTTCCACCCTTCTCTCACCTTCACATGGTAATTCTCTGACACTATCCTTCCCTTCCTCAACTTCTCTATTTACATCTCTGGGGATACGCTGTCTACGAATATTCATTACAGGCCGACTGGCTCCCACAGGTACTTCGACTACACTTCTTCACACCCTGCCTCCTGTAAGGACTCCATTCCATTCTCACAGTTTCTCCATCTCCGACGCATCTGCTCTGATGATGCTAGCTTCCACGACAGTGCTTCCGATATGTATTCCTTTTCCTTAACCAAGGATCCACCAACCCCCCGCAACACCACCCACCCCCACACACACCGTGGTTTGTTTGTTTAGTTTGTTTCCAATGTGCTTGCCCACCTGTTTTTTTAATGTATGTTTTATGTTTCTGATTGTTGGGCTTTGTGCTTTGTAGTCAATCACATCCTGTCACTTTGTCTTTCAGCACACCATTAACATAACATCCGCATTTTATCCCTGGACTTCTGGTCAGTAATTCTCTGTGACCTTATCCGATAACCTTTTACATTTCTTACATTTGCCAGTTCTGACGAAGGGTCTCTCACCAGAAACGTTAACTCTGCTTTTCTCTGCACAGATCCTGCCAAACCTGCAGAGTATTTCCGGCATTTCTTGTAGATAGATAGATAGATGGATAGATAGATAGATAGATAGATAGATAGATAGATAGATAGATAGATAGATAGATAGATAGATGGATAGATAGATAGATAGATAGATAGATAGATAGATAGATAGATAGATAGATAGATAGATAGATAGATAGATAGATGGACGGATGGATGGGCGGACAGTTAAATAGAGAGTGAGATGATAGGTGGGTAGGTAGATAGAAATGCGAGACAGGAAGACAAGTGGAGACACAAGCAAGATGGAGACACAAAATAGATAGATATAGATAGGTAGGCTGACAGGTAAATAGACAGATGTTGTAGACAGATAGATAGATGGGTAGAGAGACAAACAGGAAGATAGATGGAGAGTCAAGAAATATGGAGACACATGGTAGATCGATGCATAGATAGACAGATAGATAGATAGATAGATAGATAGATAGATAGATAGATAGATAGATAGATAGAGAGATAGAGAGGAAGCGATACCGTGGTTGTCACACCGCTGGTATTGGCTTCACAGGCCATAAAGGGGATGATTGACCACCAGGCGGAGACGTAGGTGCAGATTGGTAGTGCAGGAGTCCCCTCTGACCATTCGCCTCTCAAACAGATATATAACTTTGAATACTGTTGGGGGGAAGGCCTCCCACGGGAAAGCACCAAGTGCCAGGTTTATGGCACCTAGGATGATTCCTCTGAACAGCTGGGGAGGAGGGCTGATGGCAGACTGGAGGAGCCATAGTGAAAGGTGAGTCAATAGTAAGGGGAACTGACAGGCGTTTCTGTGGCCGCAAACGAGACTTCAGGATGGTATGGTGCTTGGGTTAAAGATTTCCCGGAGCGGCTGCGGGACATTCTGAAGGGGGAGGGTGAATAACTTGTGGTCGTGGTGCATGTCAGTACCAACGACATAGCTTAAAAAAAGGGATGTGTTCGTGCAAAATGAATTGAAGGAGTTAAGAGCTAAATTAAAAAGCAGGACTGCAAAGGTAGTAAACTCAGTATTACTTCCTGTGCCACGTGTTAGTGAGTATAGGAACTGCATAATAGACCAGATGAATGCATGGCTGGAAAAACTGGGGCAAGAGGGAGGGATTTAGATTTTTTGCACGTCGGGACCGGTTCTGGGGCAGGTGGGACTTGCTCAAGCGGGACGGCTTGCACTCAGGCAGGACAGGAACTGATGACCTCACAGGGGCATCTGCTAGTCCTGTTGCAGAGGATTTAAACTGGAATGGCAGGGGGTTGGGAACCTGAGCGAAGAGACTGAGGAGGAGGAAACAAGTATAGAAGCGAAAGACAGGAAACAATAAAGTGGAAGGCATAGAAATCATGGTAAAGAAACAAATAGGGCCACAGTGTAAAAGAATGATAAGATGACTAACAATGTTAAAAAGACAAGCCTAAAGGCGCTGTATCCCAATGTGTGGAGCATTCACAATAAGGTAGTGTTAACCACGCAAATAGATATAAATAGGTACAATACAGTTGCAATTATGGAGACATGAATGCCGGGTGACCAAGGATGGCACTGAACATTCAAAGGCATTAAATATTTAGGAAGGACAGGCAAAAAGGGAAACGAAGTGGAGAAGCGTTGTTAGTAAAAGAGAAAATCAATGCAATAGTGAGGAAGGATATTAGCTCAGAGAATCCCAATGTGGAATCTGTATGGGTGCAGTTCAGAAACACTGAGGGGCAGAACACGTTGGTGTTGGTTCTATATAGACCCCCAAACAGCAGTGGTGATGTAGAGGATGATACTAAACAGGAAATTACCAATGCATGCAATAAGGGTTCCACTGTAATTTTGGGTTACTTTGATCGACATATAGATTGGAAAAAACAAATTAGCAATAATATTGCAGAGGAGAAATTCCTAGAGTACGTACATGATGTTTTTTAAGGAACAATACTTTGAGGAACCAACTAGAGAACAGGCCATCCTTTTACTGGATACTGTGTAATGAGAAAGGATTTGTCAAAAATCTTGTCGAGTGGGATCCCTTGTGGAAGAGCGACGTTAACATGTTCGAATTGTTGATTAAGGTGGAGAGTGAGAAAGTTGATTCCGAGACCAGTGTCCGGAACCTAAATAAAGGTAATTATGAAGGTATGAGGGACGAGTTGGCTCTGATTGATTGGGGACCGTTACTTAAAGGATATATAGTATTGGAGGACAGATGGTGTAACCCCACTATTTAAAAAAAGGAGGTGGAGTGAAAACAGGGAATTATAAACCGGTTAGCCGGACATCAATAGTTTGGAAAATGCAGGAGTCCATTATAAAAGATGGAATAGCAGAGCACTTGTAAAGTAATGACTGGATCGGACAAAGTCAACATTGTTTTACAAAAGGGAAATCATTTTTGACAAATCTACCGGAAGTTTTTGAGTATATAACTAATAGAATAGGTAAGGGAGAAGCAGTGGATGTGGTGTATTTGGACTTTCAGAAGGCTTTCGATAAGATCCCACATAAAAGATTAGCGTGTAAAATTAAACTACATGGGATTGGGGGAATGGCACTGACATGGATGGGGAACTGGATGGCTGAGAGGAAACAAAGAGTAGGAATAAATGGGTCGTTTTCTGAGTGGCAGGCAGTGACTAGTGGGTCAGCGCAGGGATCAGTGCTAGGACCCCAGCTATTCACAGTATATATTAACGATATAGATGAGGAATTAAATGTAATATATCCAAGTTTTCAGACGACACAAAAGTGGATGGGAGTGTAAACTATGAGGAGGATGCAGAGAAGCTCCAGTGCAATTTCGACAGGTTGAGTGAGTGAGTAAATACATGGCAGATGCAGTATAATGGGGATAAATACAAGGCTATCCACTTTGGTGGCAAAAACAGGAAGGCATATAGATTGGGAAAGGGGGAGGTGCAGCGAGACCTCAGTGTCCTTATGCACCAGTTGCTGAAAATAAGCATGCAGGTGCAGCAGGCACTTAAGAAGGCAAATGGTATATTGGAATTCACAGCGACAAGATTCGAGCACGTGAGCAAGGAGGTACTGTTGCAATTACACAAGTCCACGTGCTGGGCGGCACAGTGGCGCAGTGGTTAGCACCACAACCTCACAGCTGCAGCGACCTGCGTTCAGTTCTCGGTATTGCCTGTGTGGAGTTTGCAACTTCTCCCTGTGAAAGTATCGGTTTCCGCCGTGTGTTCCAGTTTCATCCCACGGCCAAAGCCTTGCAAGGTGATAGTAAATTGGCCGTTGTAAATTGACCCGAGTGTAGGTAGGTGTTCGGAGAATGGTGAGGATGTGGTTGGAATTATGGGGTGAATGTAGGATTAGTATAAATGGGTGGTTGTTGGTCGGCGCAGACTCGGTGGGCTGAAGGGCCTGTTTCAGTGCTGTATCTCTAAACAAATAAAAAATAAAAAAGTATTTGGTGAGCACACATCTGGAGTATTGTGTGCAGTTTTGGTCTTCTAATCTGAGGAAGGGTGTTCTTGCTATGGAGGCAGTGCAGCGAAGGATCACCACACTGATTCCTGGGATGACAGGGCTGAGGTATGAAGAGAGATTGTGTCGATTAGGCTTGTAGTTGCTAGAGTTCAGAAGAATGAGAGGGGTTCTCATGGAAACCTACAACATCCGAACTGGACTGGATAGTCTAGATGCAGGAAGGATGTTCCGAATTGTGGGGAGTCCAGGACCAGGTGTCCATGTCAATAGATTGGGAGTAAGCCGTTTAGGACTGAGAGCAGGAGAGAATTCATCACCCAGTGAGTGGTGAACCTTTGGAATTATCTACCAAAGAAAGTAGTTGAGGACAAATCATTAAATATATTCAAGAAAGAGTTCGATATCGTTCTCAGGGCTTATGGGATGAAGGGATACGGGGAGAAAGCGGGAAAAGGTTACTGAGTTGGATGCTCGGCCATGATCGTATTGAATGACGGAGGTAGGACGAATGGCCTACTCCTGCTCCTATATTTCTATGTTTCTATGTTTATTCCATCACTTTGCTGATGACTGACAGCACACTGATCTGTTCGCAATTAACCTGGTTCAGTTGTTCCTGCTTTTTGTGGAGAGGACATAGCGGGATAGTTTTCCACATTGATGCGTAGCTGCCAGTGTTGTAACTGTTCTAGAACGACTTTTCGGAACATAGCCAGTTACATATGAACATACGAACATGCAAATTAAGAGCAGGAGTAGGCAATTCGGTCCCTCGAGCCAGCTACGCCATTCAATACGATCATAGCTGATAGATTTGTATCCTCAACTCCACATTCCCGCCTACCCTGAATAACCTTTTACCCTCTTGTTTATCAAGAATCAATCTATCTCCACCTTGAAAATATTTAAAGACTCTGCTTCTGAGGCCTTTTGAAGAAGAGTTCGAAAGACTCACGACCCTTTGTGAGAAAAAAAAAAATCCTCATCTGTGCATTAAATTAGGCGGCACAGTGGCGCAGTGGTTAGCACAGCAGCCTCCCAGCTCCAGCGACCCGGGTTCAATTCTGGGTACTGCCTGTGTGGAGTTTGCAAGTTCTCCCTGTGTCTGCGTGCGTTTCCTCCGGGTGCTCCGGTTTCCTCCCACAGCCAAAAAGACTTGCAGGTTGGTAGGTAAATTGGCCATTATAAATTGCTCCTAGTATAGGTAGGTGGTAGGGAAATATAGGGACAGGTGAGGATGTGGTAGGAATATGGGATTAGTGGAGGATTAGTATAAATGGGTGGTTAATTGTTGGCACAGACTCGGTAGGCTGAAGGGCCTGTTTCAGTGCTGTATCTCTAAATCTAAAATCGAAATCTAAATGGGCGTCCCCTTATTTATAAACAGTGATCCTTGTCCTAGATTCTCCCACAAGAGGAAACATCATTTCCACATCCACTCTGTCAAGACCCCTCAGAATCTTTTATGTTTCCATCAAGTCGCCTCTTGCTTTTCTTAAATCCAGCGGATACAAGCCTATCTGTCTAACTATTCTTCATTAGATAACTCACCCATTCTTGTAAACCTTCTTTGAACTGCTTCCAATGCATTTCCATACTTCCTTAAATAAGAAGACGAATACTGTACACAGCAATGCAGATGTGGTCTCACCAATGTCCTGTATAGCTGAAGAATAACATCCCTACTTTTGTATGCAATTCCCTTCGCAATAAATAATAAAAGTATTTAGCTTTCCTTATTAATTGCTATACCTGAAAACTAAACTTTTGTGATTCATGCAAGAGGACACCCATAGTACTTTGCAATTTCTCATCATTTAGATAAATAATTATTTTTTATTCAACCTGCCTAAATGGACAATTTCACATTTTTTCTCGTTAACTCCATTTGTCGGATATTTTCCCACTTATTTAACCTATCTATATCCCTTTGTCGCCGCCTTATTTGCTCTTCACAACTTATTTTCCTACCTATCTTTGTGTCACCAGCAAATTCAGCAATCATATCATACCCTTGATCCAAGTCATTTATATAAATTGTAAAAAGGTGAGGCCGTTTACTGATTCCTGTGGTGCACCATTCGTTCCAACTTGCCAACCAGAAAAAGGACACATTTATGCTACTCTATGTTTCCTGTTGGCTTACCAATCTTCTATCCATGTCATTGTGCTTCCCCTACTCTATGAACATTTATATTCAACAGAAACCTTTGATGTGGCACCTTATCAAATGCCTTCTGGAAATCTAATTACAGTGCAACCACAGGTTCCCCTTTATCCACAGTACGTGTTATTACTTCAAAGAACGCCAATAAATTGGTTAAACATGTTTTCCCTTTCACCAAACTATGTTGACGCTGCCTGATTCCGTTGAACTTTTCTAAGTGCCATCAATAACGTCTTCAAGAATAACGTATAACATCTTCCCTATGTCAGATGTTAAGTTAATTGGCAGGTACTTTCCTGCTTTCTGTCTCCTTCCTTTTTTGAATAAATGACTTAAGTTGGAATTTTCCAGTATAATGTAAACTTCTCCGAATGTAGGGAATTTTGGGAAATCTGAATCAACGCATCGATGATCTCACCAGCCACTTCTTTTAATGACCCTAGGATGAAGAACATCATGACCCGAGGACTTGCCAGTCCGCAAGTCCAACAATTTGCTCTGCACCATTATTGTAATGTAACGTTCTTCCCTCCCTTCCATTTCATTATTTACAGTTAGTTCTAGGATGCTGCTTATATCTTCTATTGTGAAGACCAATGCAAAGTATCTGTTGAATTCATCTGCCATCTCTTTATTTTCCCTTATTGCTTCCCTATACACACTTTCCATAGGACCAACGATCTTTTGGTTAAATCTTTTCTTTAACAAAAAGAAACTCTTATTATCTGTCTAATATTTGTCGTCATTTTTCTCTTGTACACTAATCTTTCCCTCCTTATTAATCTTTTAGTCGTTCTTTGCTGCTTTTTATATTCTGTCCAGTCTTCTGACCTGTTGCCCAATTGTGCGCAATTATGTTTTTTTCTTTCAGGTTGATGCTAACTTTAACTATTTTTGTTAACCACGGATGGTGGGTCCTCCCCTTGGAATTTTTCATTCTCGCTGGAATGTATCTATTCTGTATACTTTGCAATATCACGTTGAAGGTCTGCAACCGCATCTCCCTTGACCTACCCTTAATCCTCTTTGCCAGTTCACCTTTTCTAGCTCTGTTTCTAGGCGCTCTTACTTCGCTTATTACGTTTACCCAAAGTTAATCCTGACAACGCAGCCGGCCGCTGACGTCATCAGTCGACGCCAAATGCGCACATGCGCAGATGGGCTCATGTTACCTGCGCGTGCGCGGCGTTCTGACTTGTCAGGACTGGTTACTGCATGCACCCACAACTTTATCACGTAACGTGTACATTTTCGTGCAACACGCCCGGTCTGCCCCACTCCCCCACCATCCCCCCTACCCCGCCGCTCTTCCGGCCGCTCTGCTCGATCCCCCACCCCGCCTCACACCCCCCACCACATGCTTTCTCCCTCATCCTTCATGACGCTAGCTCGAGGCGGCGCCACATCCCTCCTCTCTGCCGCGTGCTCCTACATAGCTTGATTCTTCGGGTGGTGCGGTGCGGCAAGGAAACAGGGGGCAGGGAGCGAGCGGCCAGAGTGGAATGGCACGGAAAACAATTAAAATTGTGCAGCGCTGTCAGAGGTACTGTACTTTGGATTTCCATTCCGTGCTGCCAAATGTTTACTTTGTCATTCTCTGATTATTTGAGCAACAGCATCTTTAGTCCTGGCAGCTGCCTTAAGGTCGCAGACTGTGACGGTTAAGTGGAACAGACTGCATTTGCGCATGTTGCTGTACAGTGACAACTAGTGGTTGCGTTGTCTGCAAATGCAGCCATGTTTAAAATAATAGTCATGGACCCACTCTTCTCTCGATCAAGCTGAATGTAAAATTCCATCATAATATGCTCGCTGCTGCCTAGTGGCCACTTCACGATGAGGTCATTAATTAATCCTATCTCGTTGCACAATACCTGGTCCAGTATAGCCTACTCGCCAGTTGACTCCAGCACGCGCTGTTCTAAGAAACTGTCCTGAAGACATTCGATGAACTTCCCGTCCAGGATAGCTTTCCCATTTGATTTTTTTTTCCCAATCTATATGCCGATTAATTTCTGCCTTAATTATCGCATACCATTACGACAAGCACCTATTATTTATTTCTTTATAGACCGGCCTACATTGTGGTTCCAGTTAGGAGGCCTGTCCAACACCCCCACAAGTTACTTTTTGCCTTTCCAATTTTTCATCTCCACCCAAACCGCAACTACATTCTGGTTTCCTGAACATAGGTCAAAAATCTCACATGTTCTGATATCATCATTAATTAACAGAGTTATCCCTCCACGTTTTCCTAACGTCCTGTCCTTCCTAAATGACATGTACCCTTCAATATTCAGATCCCAGGCTATGTCATCCTGCAGCCATGTCGACATAAAGGTTATCAGATTTTACTTATTTATTTCTATTTGCGATAACAGTTAATCTGTTTTGTTTTGGATGGTATGTGTATTTCCATACAGAGACTTTAGTTTTGTCTTGTTATTATTTTTGTAAAGTCTAGCCTTGTCTGCTGATTTAAGCTTTGATTTGTCCTTCCTGTCCCTTCCTGTCACGGTCTGTCTATCTTTTCCATACACATTCCTTTCTCTCTTGCCTTGCCTCTACTCTTTGATTCAGCACATCTTCCCTTTCCTCCACTCTTTAATTTGGAACCCTCTCTACTTTGCTAGGTTATCGGTTCACTAGAGCACTGGACCCAGCATGGTTCAGGTGTAGACTGTCCCTCTTACCCCGTACTGGTGCGAGTGCCCACGAATAGGATACCACTTCACCCACAGTCTTTGACCCACACATTCATTCCACTAATCTCATTTGCCTTGCTTCTGTTTGCACATGGCGCAGGTAATATGCATGAGATTCTTACATTTTCGGTTCTGTTTTGTAATTTGTTGCCTAACTCCTCGTACTGACTGAGCAGAAGCTCTTTCCTTGCCCTCCTCATGTTCTTAGTACCTACATGGACCACGATCACTGGATCCTCCCCCTCCCACTTTAACTTCATGTCCAGCCCTGAGCAGAGTCCAGAATCCTGACACCGGCAGACAACATAGCCTTCTGAACTCTCCCTCTTTACTGCAGAAAACAATGTCCATCCCACTCACTATGCTGTCCTCTTCTGCAACTACATTTGATTTTGCTCCCGCCACTTGAACGGCTTCCTGTTCCATGTTGCCATGCTCAGTCTGCGAATCCACATCCAACCCTCTCTTCTGTCTCTCCAAGCTGCAAGCACCTCGAACTTGTTGCATAATTGCAGGGGCTGAGGCTCCGCCACTGCTACATTCCTGACCCCCTTCCCTGTATGACTCGCAGTCACAGTTTCCTGTCCTTGATGACTGACCAAAATAGGTGACCATATCTTAAGGGACTGCCTTCTGGAACAAAGTGTCCAGGTAACTTTTCCCTTCACTGATACATCTCAGTATCTGCAGCTTGACCGCCAGCTCTTTGACTTTGAGCCATAGTTCCTCACGCTGCAGACATGTATGACAGACGTGGTTGCCATGGATTTCCCACATGCTGCAGCCGTGACATACCACTTTTCTTGTAATCTTTAGTGTTACTTTAATAACATTGATTTCCCATTAATTAATTTGTAGCCTCCCCCCCCTAACCGAACTCCATCACTTAAGACACTCCCTCTTCACACTCTGTGCCCTCCAGCAGCACTCAATGGAAACGCCAGCTCTGAGACTCCAGTGAATTTACACTCTCTGAAAACAATGATCTGTCAGCTTTACTGGAGCTCAGAAAGCAGTTTAAGCTGGCTACCTAATTAACTAGCTACAGCTACTCTTAGAGAGCTTGCACATCCCTGGTTAAAATTGTAAGACGCCTCATTTGCCTCTTAACTTAAACAGTAATTTCAATTAATTGCCAAATGTAAACACAATAAAAACTGGACTTTAAAGAGTTTAAGCCTTAAAAATACTCACTTACCAAACTCCCTTCTTTACAATCTGTGCCCTCCTCCAACACTCAGTGGAGGCCAAAGGGCTGCAAAGATTTCTAAATTGCTATCAATTGTTATGAAGGATATTAAGGGCTACAAAGGATTAAAAAGTATTGGAAAGGAGTTACGAAAGGAAGATAAAGAATTTTGAACGATTCCAAAGGATTATTCATGATTTGATGGATTCTGAAGTTTAACCATGCTTTAGAAAGCTTTTAGCTACTATCAAGCGTTATGCTGTATTATAACTATTTATGAAAGATTATGAAGTGTCATTAAAGTTTACCATGTGCTATGAAGTGGCTGAAGGGCTATGAAGGATTATAAAGAATTTTAAAGGATGGTAAAGAATTATAAAGGCTAACAAAGTGTTATAAACTGTTAGAGCATGTCATAATGCGTTATAAAGAATTACAAAGAGTTACAAAGAATTATAACGTGTTCTAATGTGTTGTAAATGATGATGAAGAATTCAGGCTGAAGATTCAAACTATCTTTTCTCTTTGAATTGTTTTCATCCTAGTTGCTTTGGAGACGGCCGGTAGGTGGGGCCGCTCCTGACAGATTACGCTCGCGCTGTCGCTCTGCTCCAATGCATGAGCACGGTGGGCGGGGCTGGGGACCTCAGACCCCACCCCCTGTCCCTTCTGCCTTCACCATTGGGAACAGTCAGCGCCCCCACTCTGGTCACCAAGGGAACAGTACTCACCCCCACTCTCCCATTACCATGGGAAAAAGAACCTGCACCAACTACCCGTCACCTTGTGAACAGACCCTGCCCTTGCTGTGACAGACCCAGCTCCCCGCTGTTTGAAAATGTGAAATAAAATGAGAATATTTTAGAAACGGTCAGTGATTACAGTCCCTCTTATCATTGAATGAACTTAACAATTCGCATAAAGGGATATTTCAGCATTTTCTTCAACTGCTCTCTGAACTGAGTCTGGGTCACGGCGTAAATCACAGTGTTTGTGCAGCAGCTAAGGGGCTGCAGCATGAAGGCCACTTCCCGCACAGAACCAGGAATTGCAGCCACAGACCCAGAATGAAAGTTCATACTTCGTATTCTGGTGCATATGAAAACCACCATTAACATTGCCCACAAAAGTATGAAATTGGCTGAGATAACTAACAGTAAAATGATAGATTTCCGTCGGCTCTCCATCTCTGGGTCTCTCGCACTCTTGGCACTGCTGTGCGCCCAGAGTCTCCTGCTGACTCTGCTGCTGACCAAAATGTGTCTGATAGTGAGAGCATTTAACAGCAGAATCACCACACATGGGACCCCCGGGGTTAGAATGTTATGGAGGAACTCGATTGCTGCCCAGACCAGAGAGAAGAGAGCATCATCTGTTATATCACAAAACCAGGGTTGGTTGTACAAAATATACTGACCTGTTAACATAAAATACCAGAAAATGTTCTTTAAACAGCTCAGCACAGTCACTGTTCCCAGACCCACAGCTGCCGTTTTCTCGGTGCAATATTTTCTTTTCATCTTCTGGCAGCAAATGGCCACAAATCGATCAAAGGTGAAAGTGACGGTGAACCAGACAGAACAGTCTGTGGCTGCATAAAGCAGGACGGCATGGATATTGCAAACGTGGATGGACTCCAGGAAATAAAACTGTTCATGGTAAACAACGGGAATGTGCCTCAGTATCACGTCGAATATAATGACCAGTAGATCCGCTGCTGCCATGGCCACCAGATAGTGAGTGACACATTTGGAAAGACCACACTTGCCTCGAGCCAGGATCCCAATCGTCGCCAAGTTTACTGTGAAGAAGGAAATAAATAGGCACATTATTTATCAGCCTGGGAGTAAATTTACCAGTTTGATTGAGGACAGACTGAGATTTTCAAGTGTGTTACTGTGTCCAGCGATTCATTGATTGACAATGAAGCAAAAAATGAGAATACCTGTGACAACTTGGAAGGAAGGAGTGATTAAAAGACAAAAGGATGATGCTGAAGTTGTTCAACTCAACGCTGATTATAATCCTCCCCATCCGGCCTTTCCCTGCCTGGTTTCACGACTGTTCTGTCTCAAGGAACTCTGCTGCACTTTGGTCCTGGACAGAACGTTCAGTGCTGGATTGACTGAGAGATTACCTCGCCTATGACAGGCAGCGCGGAATTCAATAATTTCAAAACAATGATTGGAAATGAGTCCACTGAAAAATCAATGAAACAACTAATCCCAATTATCACGAATTTAACTATAAAGAAGATAAACATTACACCAGTTTGGGAATAACAGCAGCAGTTTGAAGAAGTATGGGTGACATTTGTAGATTTGTTACACATTCAGTGATGGAGTCAATTACTATACCTTTGACAGGGCTTTCTGTTAGAGACAGGGGCTGAAGCAAGTGGAGCCAACGAGGGTCCCCATGGCAGGACAAAAAGGTGACCGAAACCCCGCCGCGGTCTTTTGGATCATCCCACAGCTCAGTTGAGCGGCACTAGGGCAATTAACTGCCTGGTGCCTGGTCCCAGTCTATTTAATCATGGAGATCCCGCCTGCTTAAACGAGTTAAACAGTCACAGGACCAATAGCTCAGTACTATTGGCAATGCCACTGGAAGCAGTGGAGCTGATGCTACTACAGCAGGCCTGTGATGACAACCATCACTGGAGACCAGACTCCAGATAAATACGTCAGCACCACTGCGACCCATCAGGTAGCGGCGCCACTAACGATACTACACCAGAAATGGGAACAGATGAGTTGCTGGAGCTGAAGACCACAGTTTAGTCTGGCAGGGTTGCTGGCACCAGCCAGTTAGCGTGGTCCACAGACGGTACGAAACCAGGCCATGGGCCAGGACCATTGTTGGGGATACAGACCCAGATTTGTGTGGTGGGGTCACAGTGAATAATCATGGAGGGAGGACCACTGCCGGTAATACACCAGGCCTGCGATTGGGACCATCGCAAGAGCCTCAAACCCAGGTGAGTGTAGGAGAGTCACTGGGGCCGGTCAGTGAGTTGGGGTCGCTGCTGGTACTGGGAAAAAAGATTACTGCTGTAGTTTAGGCCCCAGGTAATGTGGTGCGGCCACCAGGGTCAGTCTGGGTGCAGGCAATTCTACCATTAGAGCACTAGGCCTAGGAGCAGGGCAATCACTAGAGACCAGGACCACTACCGGTACTGAACTAGCCTTGGGAGCAGGACCATCGTGGTGACCTGATCTCCAGGGAAATATGGCGAGGTCACCGGGTCCAGGCAGGGAATGGCCGAATGCTCGTACTGCACCAGACCTGGAAGGTGATACATCGCTGGAGCCATGGACCATATAAAAGTGAGACAGATTTGCTGGGAACAATAGGGGGTGGGTGCTGCCAGCACTAAACCGGGATTGCGCCCAGGAGCATTGTTGGAGACACGGAACCCAGGTAAGTGAAGAAAGGTGGCCGGGAGCCCTCAGGGTGCAGGGGAGCCACTGCTGGCACCACACTCGGCCCGATACCAGGACCATGGCTGGAATCTCGACTTCAGTAAAGTGACGCAGGGTCAACAGCGACAGTCAGGGATAGGAGGCCACAGGTCATATTGTGCCAGCCCTAGGAGAAGATCCAGCAAAAAAGGTACAGACTTCAGTTGAGTATCACAGCATCTCCAGGGCCATAGAGGGTTTGGGGCATATAAGCAAGAAATGCTGGAAGTACTCAGCAGGTCTGGCAGCATCTGCACAGAGAGAAGCTGAGTCAACGTTTCAGGTCAGGGACCCTTCTTCAGAACTGGGTTTGGGGCCACTGCAGGCACTAAACCAAGCCTGTGAATGGGTCCATAGCAGGAGAATCGGACCATTGATAAGTGTGGTGGTGTCACTGGGGCCTGTTCGGGCGTCGGGGCCATTGCCATTATTGCAGCAGCCTTGGTCCAGGACCATTTCAGGGCATATGAATCCCCGAGAAATGTTGCCAAAAGCAACCACCGAGCAGCAGCCACTGACAATTCTACATCAGCCCTCAGAACCAGGCCGATCACTGGAGTCCCAAACACCAGGTGTGGCTTGACGCCTGGATCAGTCCAGGAGTGGGACCCATTGCTGATTCGACACCAGGCCTGGCGGCAGGAACATTGCTGGTGACCTGGACCCAGCTAAGCATGGCCGGTTCACTGGGGCCAGTCAGTGAGCAGGCATTACTGATGGTACTAAACCAGGCCTGGGACCAGGTCATCACTGGAGCCGCAATTACTATTTCTCTCCATTGTGGTCACCAGAGCCAATCTGGGATGGGCGGCTGCTGCCAGTACTACACCAGGCCTGGGAGCATGCCTTTGACTGGAGACCCAACACCAGGTAAGTGTGGCGGGGATGGCGAGCCAGTCAGGAAGCAGGCCCTACTTCTTGTGCTATACCAGGCCAGGGACCAGACCCATCGTTGGATCCCCAGAAACCAAGTAAGTGTGGTCAGTCACTGAGGAAGCGTGGCCACAGTCAGTTCCATACCAGGACCTGGGCCAGGTCAATTGCTGGAGACCCAGATGCCTGTTAAGTGTGGTGGTGTTCCGTTGACATCCAGGGTGCATTGCGTGTACTACACCTGGTCTGGAACCATAACCATCGCTGGATACCCGGATCTCCTATGATTGTGGCAGGGTCAGTGAGCACAGACAGGGAAGGCGAGCCCTTGCCATTAATTAAGAGATATCCTTCTTTTTCTTTCATTAAATAAAGCTTAGAGTTTAAAACGTAGAAGCATTTCAAAGTAAATCAAAAATAAATTCCATATTCTGCACAAAGCATCGCATTTATTTTTGTAAGACATTTGACCAGGTCCCACATGGCAGACTGCTCAGTGAAAAGAAAACCTATGAGATGCAGGAGCATTTTGCACTTTGTATCCAAAATTGGCTCAGAGATAGGAAACAAAGGCTAGTCATCGACCGTTGTTTTTGCGAATGGAAAGCTGTTTCCAGAGGCGTTCCACAGGGCTCAGTGTTGGGACCTTTGCTGTTTGCGGTATATGTTAATGATTTGCATTTAAATGATTGTCAAATTTGCTGATGACACAAAAATTGGCCGTGCTGTTGATAGTGAAGAGGATATTCATAAACTCCAGAAAGATATCATTGGTTTGGTTGAGTGGTTGAGAATTAAGCCCAGATAAGTGTGTGGTAATGCATTTGGGGAAGGCAAATAACGCAAGAAAATATACAGTAAACGGGAGGATATTGATAGGGTTAGAAGAGGTGAGAGACCTTGCAGGTCGCTGAAGGTGGAGGTAGATCGGCAGACGGAGTGGTGAATAAGGCACATGGAATGTTTTTCGTTATTGGAGAGGTATAGAATACAAAAACATGGATATAATTCCGCAACAGTATAAAACACTGGCTGATCACAGCTGGAGTAGTACATACAGTTCTGGTCACCTCATTGCAGAAAGGACATAATTGCTGTGGAAGAAGTACAGAGGAGATTAACAAGAATGTTGTCAGGGCTTGAAATTTCAGCTATGAGGAAAGATTAGATAGGCTAGGTTTGTTTTCTTTAGAATAGTGAAAGCTGTGGGGTGAATTAATTGACGTGCACATAATGATGAGGGGCCCAGATAGAGCAGACAGGAACGATCTGGTTCCCCGAGTGGAGAGGTGAATTACTCGGGGCACAGATTTAATGTGATTGGCAGAGGGATTAGTGGGGACATGAGGAAACGTTTTTCACCAGAGGGTGGTGGGTGTCATGAATTCACTGTCAGGAACGGTGGTGGAGGCAGAAAGCATCAAGTCTTTTAAAAGGTACCTGAACAAACATCTGAAGTGCTGAAACCTGCAAGGCTTGGACCAGGTGTTGGAAGGTGGGATTAGATTGGGCGGCTAGTTTATTTTGGCTGGCACAAGCACGATGGGCTGAATAGCCTCCTTCTGTGCTGTAATTGTTCTATGGTTCATTGTCAGACACCTCTCGGTCCAAGAAAAATTTCTTTGTACAGATGGTGGAGGCAGGGTATTGAATATTATTCAAGGCGAGGTAGATAGATTACAGTTAGGTGAGGAAATCAGTGGTTATCGTGGGTCGATGAGATTGTGGAATTCGAGACACAAACAGATCAGCGCTGATCTTATTGAATAGTGGAGCAGGCTCGAGGAGCCGAATGGTTTACGTCTATTGCGAACTATATTCCTGTGATGGGACGTCTCAGATGGGTGTCTCTTACTGAATGCGGGATCCATTGGTGTAAGAAAAGTTATCCTATTTGTACTGGAGTGTTATCAGGAACTGTCTCACAGCCTGTCTGTGTTGAAGGGAACCAGATTACATCCTCTTCTTCCTCCACATGAGGTGGCCTCCCGATTCCTGTGTTGTCATGATGGCAATGATTTGAAGTGTGCAGCAGAAAACCACAAAGTTGTGCACCTGTTCCAGCGTATACTACAGGGCTCCCCATGAGCGGTTCATGCATTGGAAGCAGTGTTTCATCACGCCCCTTGTTTGCTCCACGATGTATCTGTTGGCTCCATTTTTCACGTTAAACCTGTGTTATTTTTCGTTCCTTGGCGGCAGAGGGGGTGTGTTTGGGCGAGGAGAATTCATTGACTATGGATAGAGTTGGTGTTGTTTGTCTCTGGAAAACCACTTTTTGGTTTACCTTGGAGGGTCGCAGACGTTGGGAACACTCACTGCTTCAGAATGAAGGTATCATGGCTGCTGCCAGACAAGTGGACTTTCACCGAAATGATATATTGTGCATGGTCACATGGCGACTGTTCAGTAATGGAGTGAGAGTTCTTTCAGACCCTGTACTTTTCCCCATTGACAGATGAGGCTCCACAGAGCCACGTGCACCATTGGGAATCCCACTTATTTGGAAAAGCAATTGACCCTCACCTCGTGCTGCTCCTACAGAGGGAGAAAACAATGAATTCACCTCATCCAGTATAGATGACATCTGTCATCTCCCGGAAGCATCGATGAACAGTATACAGTGAGACGTTGGATACGTTGCCGGCTCCTGCCTGGATAGCTCCTGGTGCAGAGAAGTTCAATGAAACTGTAACATTAAAGGCCACTGGCCACGCCATCACTGCCCTGATGCGCATATCCAGCTCATGTTGTAGGAAGTGCAACAGTTCTGTGACTACCTCCTCATTGAATCAGAGTTGCCTCACGCACTCATCCTGGGTTAGTTGTCGGTCGAACATTTGCTCTTGGCTAAGGCTCGGTAGGTAGGAAAGATTCCTCCTCTACCTCCCCCTCATTCTTTGCAGAGATTCTTCTCTTTGCAACCTTTGCTCCATTCGGTGATCAATGTTACAGACCAAGATGCACTGTATCCTACCTCGTCCATAACTGAGTCACCAAATCCTCTGGCCTCCATTCGTGTATGCAGCAGCTCAGAACAACCAATAACACCCACTACCCCGCTGACCACGCCCCTCCCCTACCCCCCACCACCCAGTGCAAGAAACAACATTCACAGAACAACCACCAGCTTTTCCATAGCAGAAGTAAGCCAACAGCCCCTCACCTGCATGCTGAATGCCTGGACCTTTCAAATAACGCTAGAAGCCGTGTTCCTGGTGCCTCTAAACGCATTTTCACCTGAGATTGACTAACACAGGTGGTCAGTGGACACTCAGAGATCAAGCTTCCAAGACGTGTATCAACGCTGCAAGAATCCACTGCCCAACATGGAGCAGAACATGAGACATTGTGGTAGTGGCTGGCAGATTGTCCCATACATTTGCGTAGTTTCTGGTTTGGCAGCACGGGCATCAATGTCTCCATGGAGCCCAAAACAACGGTCAGGGAGAGATACAGAGGGAAACATATTTTCTTTGAAAAGTGAATTGATAAATGCTTAAAGGGGGACAACTTGTAGGAATATGGGGAGTGAATAGGGGAATGGGATTAATTCGAGGGGGAGGCCATGGATGGATTTAAACATAAGACTGAGAGTTTTAAAACTGAGGTTCTGCTCGATGGGGAACCAATGTAGTTCAGTCAGCTCAGAAGTGAATATCGATTGGGATTTGTTGTATCTGGGATACGAGCAGTACAGTGTTGGCTGGGCTGTGATTTATGAAGGTTGGATCTGGGAGGATTGACCAGAAACTGAACTGGAGCAGCCATATACATTTCCGTGGCTACAAGAGAAGGTCAAAGGCTCGGGATTTCCGGAGAGTAACTCAGCACCTGACTCCCAAAACATGTCCATCACCTACAAGGCACAAGTCAAGAGTGTGATGGAATGCTTTCCAATTGACGGATTGGTACGGCTCCAACAACATTCAAGAAGCTCATCAACATCCCGGGCAAAACAACACAGGCGGCACACAGGCGCAATGGTTAGCACCGCAGCCTCACAGCTCCAGCGACCCGGCTTCAGTTCTGGGTACTGTATTGTGTGCAGTTTGAAAGTTCTCCTTGTGACTGCGTGGGTTTCCGTTGGGTGCTCTGGTTTCTTCCCACAGCCAAAGCTTTGCAGGTTGATAGGTAAATTGGCCCTTGTAAATTCCCCCTAGTGTAGGTAGGAAAATGGGGGGGATGTGGCAGGGAAAAGAGGATTCATGTAGGATTGATATAAATGGGTGGTTGTTGGTCAGCACAGACTCGGTGGGCTGAACGGCCTGTTTCAGTGCTGTATCCCTAAATCAGAAATAAGTAAACCTGCTTGATTGATATCCCATCCAAAAACATTCGTTCCCGCCACCACTGACACATAGTGGCATTAGTGTGCACCATCGACCAGATGCACTGCAGCAACACACCAACGCTCCTTAGACAGCACCTTCCAAAACCACGACCTCTACCAACGAGAAGAACAAGGGCAGCAAATGCATGGAAACATCACAACCTGCAAGTTCCCTTCCAAGCCACACACCATCTTGACTTGGAGCTATATCACCGTTCCTTCACTGTCGCTGTGTCAAAATGCTGAAAACTTCCTTTCTAACAGCACTTTGCATATACCTACCTCACATGGACTGCAGCAAGTCAGCCCACAACCACCTACTGAAGGGAAATTTGGGATGGGTGATATATGCTAGCCTAGCTAGCGACCCCCGCATCCAATGAGTAAATAAAAACATAAATAAATAGGAGTCTTAAATGAGAAGAAGAGTAATTCTATGAAATGTGGTCTACACATATAATGCATCACTTTTACAAATCTCATAGCTACATATAGAGTCTTACCAGAGACACCAACAGCAGTAAAGATGAGAGTATGTGAGAAGAACAGTTAGCAAAGTTTTTTTAGATTTCAGGCAAATGCAGTGACTTACCAGGAATAGCAACAACAAGGAGGGCAGAGTAAATGACAGGAGAAGTAATGCAGTTGAAGATGGTTTATAAATTCAATAGCTGGATAGCGAAGCTTACCAGGGACAGCAACAATAGCCAGGATGGGGTAATAAAAGTACTGAATAATCGCAAGTGAGAGCGAAATCCGCCAGTTTAAAGATAGTTGATCATAGTATACAGAAAGATAGACAATCTCCCAGGAGAAACTCCTGTCTATTGTTGTAGCATTCCGATCTATTGTTCTCAGATTAAGTCCCATTCTTGTAACATTCCGATCTATTGTTCTCAGATTAAGTCCCATTGTTGCAGCATTCCAATCAATTTTTCTCAGACTGAAATGTATTCGCTTCCTATCTCTGATGCCACTGATCTCTGTTGGTGCCAGAGGTGATGTTCGCTCTAACACGATGGGGTAGCACATTGAAAGGAGTCCCTTATTAATAGAAGAGGTGAAATCTCCAGCGACAAAATTTGGGTCCATGGAGGCTATCATTAATCAAATTCACTGGACAGCCAGGTGCAGTTAACTCCTTCCTATCAAACAGAGAGATTTGGGTGTTCAGGTCCATTGTTCCCTGCAGGTGGCAACGCAGGTCAATAGAGTGGTCAAGGAGGCATACGTCATGTTTTCCTTCATCGGACGGGGTATTGAGTACAAGGATTGGCAGGTCATGTTACAGTTGTATAAGGCTTTGGTTCTGCCACATTTGGAATACTGCATGCAGTTCTGGTCGCCACATTACCAAAAGGATGTAGATCCTTTGGAGAGGGTGCAGAGGAGGTGCACCAGGATGTTGCCTGGTATGGAGGGCGCTAGCTATGAAGAGAGGTTGAGCAGATTAGGATTATTTTCATTAGAAAGACGGAGGTTGAGGGGGGACCTGATTGAGGTGTACAAAATCATGAGCGGTATAGACAGGGTGGATAGCAAGAAGCTTTTTCCCAGAGTGGGGGATTCAATTACTAGGGGTCACGAGTTCAAAGTGAGAGGGAAAAGTTTAGGGGGGATATGCATGGAAGGTTCTTTACGCAGAGGGTGGTGGGCACCTGGAACGCGTTGCCAGTGGAGGTGGTAGACGCGGGCACGATAGCGTCTTTTAAGATGTATCTGGACAGATATACATGAATGGGCAGGAAGCAAAGAGATACAGACCCTTAGAAAATAGGCGACATGTTTAGATAGAGGATCTGGATCGGCGCATGCTTGGAGGGCCGAAGGGCCTGTTCCTGTGCTGTAATTTTCTAAAAAAGAAACACAGCTTGAATCACAATAAAATGGTGCTAGAGGGCTGGGGGAGGCAAATGTTAAACCCTCTTTTAAACAGTAGAGATGTGATAAACAATGTAATTACAGGCCTATCAGTCAATCCTCGGTGAAATGTTGGGGACATCCTTCCAGTCTATAATCTGGGACAAGGAAATTGTGCTTTTCAGAAAGCATGAGATTATAAATGAGAAGCAACACAGATATGTTAATTGTAAATCATGTCTACCAATGGCCGTCTAGTCCTTTGCTGATGCATTGGAGAGAGTTGATGAGGATTGCACGGTTGATGCTTTGTATTTGGACTATAAATTGTCAGAGGGATGCGAAACTGAGAGGGACCTCAGATTGGAGAAAGTTATACTGATAACCTGTCAGGGGTGTAGGAGGCAGGAGCAAGTATCAGAGAGGAATGCCAAAGAGTTCAGAATACTCGGGTAGATAGATAGCACAAGAGTAGGGAATTGTACATTATTAGGTGGGGTCAGAGTAACGGAGAAAGTAATAAAGTCTGTATCAGGGTTAATGTGCATGCATGTGAATATACAGTGTGTGCTTAATAAGACTGATGAGGTACAGGCGCAGATTTCCATTTGGAAATATGATGTTGTGGCTATAACAGAGACCTGGCCCTAAGAGTGGCAGGACTGGGTGTTAAATATACCTGGATAACAGGTGTTCAGGAAAGATAAGAAAGGGAAAAAGAAAGAGAGAGGGGTGGTGGCGTTGGTTAATGAGATCATTGCAGTTCTAGGGAGAAAGGATGTCCAAGAGGGGTCGAGGACAGAATGAATTTGGATTTGGCGAGCACTCTGGAACACAAAACGTGCAGTTACATTGCTCGGTGTTGTCTATAGACCACCAGCTGGGCGAAGGATGCGGAGGAACAAATTTGCAAGGAAATTGCAGAGAGGTACAAAAATTAGAAGACAGTTTTAATGGGTCTTCAATTATCCAAACACAGCCTGGGATAATTGCAGTGTAAAGAGCCGTGAGGGGCAAAAGCTTCCAGAGTGTGTTCAGGAAATGTTCTACAACAGTATATTGCTGTTTGAACGAGAAAGGAAGCACTGCTCGACCTCGGTTTTGGGAATGATAGGGCCAAGTGGATCAAGTAATAGTTAGAGAGCATTTAGCGGATTATGATCATTGTATCATAAGGTTTAGGCTGACGATGGAAAAGGACAAAGAGCAATCCAGGGTAAGAATAGTTAACTGGGGGACGTCCAACTTCAGTGGGGTAAGAGTTCAGCTGGGCCGGTTAAATTGGAGTCAAAAGCTGGCAGGAAAACCGATGAAATAACAATGCGCTACCTGAAAAGTAGAGATAGATCGGGCACAGTCAAGGTATGTTGCTTCGAAGTGGAAAATTAGGGCAAACAAATCCAGAACCCCCTGGATGACAAAATAGTTAGAGATTACGATAAAGAAGAACAGTTTGCTTATGACAGATGCCAGTTAGAAAAAAATATTGACAACCAGGCTGAATGTAGAAGGTCCAAGGGGATGTGAAAAAGTAAATAAGAGAAGTAAAGAGATAGTATGAAAAGTGACTGGCAGCTTGCATTAAAGGAAATCCCACAGTTTTCTACAGGCATATACATAGCAAACGTTTGGTAAAAGGAAGAGTAGGGCTGATCCCACAGCAGAAGGTGAATTTGAATTCAATTAACAAATGTTGAATTAAATGCTAGTCTAATGATAGCCATGAAACCATTGTCGATTGTTGTAAAACCCTATCTGATTCACTTATGTGCTTTAGGGAAGGAAATCTGCTGTCCTTATTTGGTCCGATCTACAGGTGACTCCAGACTCACAGTAATTTGATTGACTCTGAAATTCCCTTTGAAATGGGCAGTTGTATCAAACCGCTGCAAAGTCAATAACGGCACAAAAGGCGGCTCACCATCTATTTCTTAAGGTTATTATGGATGGGCATGAAATACTGTCCCAGCCAAAGACACCCACATCCCATGAACGAATAAAAACAAAAATCAAACTCATCAGGGGTCTGGACAGAGGAAATAGAAAGAAAATGTTTCCTCCCGTGAAAGGATCGAGAACGAGAGGGCAGAGATTTAAAGTGTTTGGTAAGAGAATCAAAACTGACATGGGGAAAAACCTTTTCATGGAGCGAGTGATTGATGTCTGGAATGCGCTCCCTGAGAATGTGGTGGAGGCAGGTTCAATTAAGCATTCAAAAGGGAGCGAGACAGTTATATGAAAGGAAGAAAGTGCAGGGTTATCGGGAGAAGGCAGGGAAATGCAACTGAGAGAACTGTTCTTTCAGAGAGCCAGTGCTCACACCATGGGCCGAATGGCCTCCTCCTGCGCTAGAACGATTCTGTGAAGTCTCTTCGAGTGAGGGTGATGAACAGTTGTGATTGGTAGGCGTTCAGGGCAATTCGTCTGCTGCAGGCAGCACATAGGTAGTTCAGCAGGGCTGCAGTAACAGGTCTGCTGGGGCTCAAAGTAGCAACATAGCAGTGTCTTCACTGTCATTCAAAGTATTGTCTTGAGGATATCAATCCCTTGGCTGACTTCTTTAAAATGATGGGGTTAGTATTATTGTATACAAAGTCAACATCCAAAACTTCCAGCTATTTGCAGGTGTCCAAGTCCTCTGAAAATCGTTTTCTTTTCATGTTACTAACACACCGAAGTGTGAGATTTTAATAGACACTCTAACATTCTGTAATTTCGTAACTAAATGGACACAGTTGAACAGTATAGATACATCACAGGGAACAGTGGAGCAGCTCTCAGTGAGGCATTCTAAAATTTGTAGCTAAATTGATGAATGGTCGTGGTTAAAGATGAAAGCCACATTCCAGAGTGCCGTGGATCAGTCCTGAGTGGGGGTCCAACGTTTGAAATTTAATTTTTGAATGGTCTCAGTGATAGAGAAGATCCAAATCCCATAGTATAGTAGAGCAGCCATGAGAGAGACACCTTACCATTTGAAATTTCAACACTGAATTGCAACAGTTAAAGAAAACTGCCACATCTCGGATTGCAGTAGATCTGATGTGAGAGAATGGCTCAAAAATTTGGAGATTGATTATCGAATAAAGCAGTTACAGAGGAGAGCCACATCCATGGGTGTAGTAGAACAGCCCTGAAAAAGACACCCAAACAGTTGGAATTTACTTACTGAATGGCCGTGTTGACCGTGGAGAGCCACCTCCCAGAGTTCAGTCGATCGGCTCTGAGAAATAAACTAACACGTGGAGCTTAATTAATTAAGGGACACAGGTAACGTGGACATCTACATCCCAGACAGAACCCTGCCTCTCAAGGATTGGCCTTCACAGCCATCAACAAAGGTGCACCAAGAGAAGACACCCCATTTAAATGGATTGCTTCTGCTTGTCCATCACCTTTCGTATATGGAAGCATGCCATCCATTATAAAGGATGTGAAAACTAGACATTTAGAAAATAATGATGTGTTTCGGCAACGCCAACATGGGTTTATGAAAGGGAAATCATGTTTGTCATACCTGTTGGAGATTAATGAGGATGTTACTTTTAGGATTGATTAAGGAGAATGAGTTGATGTGATGCATTTGGATTTTCAGAAAGTTTTTGATAAGGTCCCACACAAGAGGTTAGTAAATAAAATTAGACCACATGGGATTGGGCGTCATATACTGCTATTAATTGAGAATTGGTTAACGGACAGAAAACGGAGAGTAGGAATAAACGGGTCATTTTCAGGATGGCAGGCTGTTCGTAGTTGTGTACCGCAAGGATCAGTCCTGGGGCCGCAGCTATTCACAGTCTATAAAAAAATAATAATTTCGATGTGGTGACCAAATGTAATATCTCCAAATCTGTTGAAACAAACTAGTTAGAAGTGTAACTTGTGAGGATAATACAAGGTTATTTCAAGGAAACTTTGACAGGCTAAGTGCATGGCAGATGGAATATAATACGAACAGGTGTAGTTGTCTATTTTGGTAGAAAAAAGGAAAGGCAAAGTATTTCTTTAATGGTAAGAGTTTGGGAAGTGTTGCTGTCCAAAGGGACCTGGGTGTCCTTGTTCCAGAGTCACTAAAAGCTAGCAGCAAGCAATTAAGTCGATAAATGGCATGTTGACCATCATCGCAAGGGGTTTTGAATACAAGAGTAAAGAACTCAGCATGTCTGTGGAGAGCGAAGCAAAGTTAACATTTCTGGTCTGCGACCTTTCATCAGAACTGACAAAGGTTAGAAAATAATTCACATTTTATTTTTTAACCATGTGCTTGCTTTCCATGTCGTCAGAGCTGCTCAGTATTCTGCTATTAACACTCTCTCTGGACTGATGCTTTGTCTTTCACCACAAGCACTAACACACTGTTTGCCTTTTTTCCAGCGCAGCTTTGTTATTTAACGTCGCCTTCCCCCGCCCTATCAAACAGCTTCATCTTTGTCCTTTCTTCCACCCCACACCCCCTCACTTGCTTAAACCCTAATTATTTCCTAACTTTTGCCAGTTCTGATGACAGTTCACAAACCTGAAACATTAACTTTGCTTCTCTCTTCACAGTTGCTGCAATATCTGCTGGGTATTTGCACCACTTTTTATTTTTTTTAGATTTCCAGCATCTGCAGTATTTTGCTGTTAGCTGCTTTGTCAGCATACCAAAGGGTTTGTTCCCTCCACGACACCATGGTCCACACCTCCAGTACCCCAACACCTCGTCCCTTTCCCACAGCACCTTCCCATGCAATCACAGGAGGTGTAATGCCTGCCCAGTTACGTCCTCTCTCCTCACTATCCCAGGCCCCAGAGACTCAGGTAAAGCAGCTATTTACTTGTACTTCTTTCAATTTAGTACTGTATTCGCTGCTCACAATGTGATGTCCTCTACACTGGGGAGTCCAAACGTTGGTTCGGTGACTGCTTTGTGGAACAGCTCCGCTGATCCAAAATCGTGACGCCGAATTTCTTGCCATTTTACCACCCCCACGCCCACCACCGCCATCCCCCACCCCCCACCCCCCACCCCGCGCACGCCCCGCTCCCATGTCCACAGTTCTTTCCTGGGCTTGCTGCAGTGTTCCAGTGAACAGCAACGCAAGGTCGAAGAACAGCATCACAGTTACCGATTAGGCACGATTTGGTTCAATAATTTCAGAGCCTGACGGGTCCCTTTTTATATTTGGTTATTTTTTTATATTCTACATTACTTCAATTTGTATATGTTATTTTAGTTTGTTTCATCGTTCATTTTTTTTTGCCATGTGCTTAACCAGGGTTTTTCATGTTTGAGCTTTAGGCCAGGGTTGTTCATCTTTCTGCCAATTTACACCGTCTCTGCATGAACACTTTGGCTTTCAAAACATCATTAACATACTGTTTTCCTTTGCTCCATGACCTTCTGGTCACTATTTCTCTGTGACCCTCTGTCTGATCAACACCTTGTCTTTCGTTATCACTTGCCCCACCCCTGCTTTGTTTGCTTAAAGCTCATTACATTTCTAGCATTTTCCAGTTGTGATGAGGGGTCACAGACCTGAAACGTTAACTATGCTTCTCTCTCCACAGATGCTGCCTGACCTGCTGAGTATTTCCACCATTTCTTCTTTTTAATTCTGATTTCCTGCATCTGCAGTATTTTATTTTTTATTAAAGTCTGTTGGGATAAGCAAGGATCTACAACCTAAGCAACTGTAAAACAGTATCCTTACCACAAAAGCCCAGACAAACAGGAACAAGTAAAAGCAGAAATCCAATACATGCTAGAAAATAATTTAATTGAAACTCGTCAAAGCAACTTGAATTCCCCAATAGTCTTCGTGCCTAAACCTGATAGGTAAAACCGACTTTGCATAGACTACAGAAAAGTCAATGCAGTAACGATGTCAGACTCCTGTCCAATTCTCACTTAGAAGATTACATTGACAGAGCGGGCAGTGCCAGGTTTCTTACAAAGATCGATTAGTTAATGGGATACTGGCAAGTTACTTTGTGACTTCAAGCTAAAGAAATATCACACCTGACGGACTTTATCAGTGCTGGGCGATGCCATTCGCGTGAAAAATGCGCCAATTGCAGGATGATGAATTGGGCATAGAAAAACCAGCCGGGTACTTTCCAAGAAAAGTAAGTCGCCACCGAAAAAGGTATTCCACAGTGGATAAAAAGAAACGTTATTGCTATTGCTGGCTCTTAAACATTTGCAGTATATGCCAGCCACGGATACAAAGAAACACAGATACACATCAACTATAATCCATTAACCCTTCTTCAAAACTTAAAAACAAAAATGCCAGAAAATTCAGATGGAGTTTATTGTTACAGCCTTATTACTTAAACAAATTACACAATTCCGGTAAAAATAATGTTCTCGCAGATTCTTTATCAAGAATTTAACTTCTTTGAGTTGCACGAGTAACCATGGTGCAAACAAAAATTGTGCTAACTACCAGCATAGTAAATGAGGGGCATGAGTACGAAAAAAAGTGTAACATTTTTTCATTTTATGCTTTACATTATAATGCAATGCACTGAAGGTTGGCGTTTCATTTCGCCAAGGATGAAGACGTGGCAAAATATTTTATTTTTTAAACCAAAATTTTGGACTTCTATGTGTTTCGAAAAAAGTGAAAAAGGATGTTTCTCAGTGAAAGACACCTGCAAAAATAATTTGACTTTCTGCAATATTTTGAAACGAAGTTCAGAACAAAGAGTTGAACGTTATGGGCGTTTTGAAAGGAAGTTGAACTTGCAAAAGGACAGGAAGATCAGAGATTCAAGGAAATCACAGGGAAAATATTTCTTCAGAGCAGCTTGAGTAACAAGCGGTGACAGTGTGTCTGGTCATGTGACCATGTTCAGGAAGGTATTTGTTTTCTTTTTGGACCCTTTAAAGTCCTGTGAATTGGACAAAGAGCAGGCTTGTTTTAAGAGAGTAAAGACGCAGAAAAGTGCATTATTTGTAAAGGAATTCAGAATTTGAAAGGTAGCAGAATGCTTTTGCCTCTGGTCTCTGAAGAATTTCTGCATCCACTGAGATTCCTGTTGTCTTCTGTGTTCTAAGAAAATCATGTAATCTGAAGAATTCTTGTACTGCTATTCTGCTGCTTCAATCGCCAAGCAGACCTATTGCTACACCAATGATGAAAGACGTATGTCACGCCTGCTGCAGTGAATTTGCCATGAACCCCTACCCATCACAGTCTGTTAATCAAACCCGGAGAGAACATCGTTCGACATCCGACTATTTTACTGTGGGACATCTGACCATACCGGAAACATCCTACCAGGACGTGAAACACATTTTAAAAAATTATTTCTTCTATTCCCATGAAGCAGTTATAACACAAAGTCCCCTTTTGAAACCAGTTAACTATTTCTTTTTGAATGTATGTGGGTGTTTGTGCATGAGGGTTAGGGGAATAAGGGTTTTTTCATGTTTAAATTTATCTCGTTAGCAGTATTTCCAGTAATAAGGTAATGCTGTTGTTGTTTAAAGGAACCTGGGTTGGTGTGCGTTACTCAGTGGAAAAATACAGCGTTTAATTTGGCTAGTCTTGGATTCGTGGGAAACTTTATTTGATATGCACTGACCTGTGGAGTCGTGGGACTGAATTAACAGTGCATTACTCCCACATTGGTCCTGACAGCATTAACAGGGTGTTACAGAATGCGGAAATGCACAAATCACCCATCTCCATTTAACAATCCAATCACATCTTTCTGACCCAGATAACTGTCATTTCCACAATGCTGGAATGAACATTTCCCCATCCTTATTGGACAATACCAGCACCTGTCTCTGACCAAGATACCAGAAAGTTACACAATGCAGCAATAAACAAACTTCATGCCTCCACTTATCAATCTCAGCTGTTCTTTCTGACATGGATAATAGGCAGTTCCGCAATGCAGGAATAATCATGCCCCCATCTCCATTGTGCAATCACAGTCCTCTCTGTGACCCTGATAACAGACTGTTACCCAATATGGGAATGCACAGACCCCCAATCTCCATTGAACAATCACAGCTCCTCTCTGTCATCGGACACCAGGTCGTTCTACAAAGCGGAATGAACAGATCCCATCCATATTTAAAACTGCCTGCTCCTCTCTCTGGCCTGGACAACAGGCAGTACAACAATGCGGAAATGAACAATTCCCCAGCCTTCTCTGAATAATCCCAGCTCCTCTCTCTTGCCTTGATAACATTCAGCTCCACAAGGCGGGAATGAAAATCTCCATCTGAAGTTACCAATCCCAGCTCCTCATTCTGAAACACAAGAAGGGCAGTTCCACAATATGGAGAATAATCACATTCCGATCTCCATTCAAAAATCCTAGCTTCCCTGACATATACCGACAATCCGCAGTTCAGGAATGTGGAATGAACAAATCACTCCTTACAATTGAACAGACCCAGCTCCTCTCTCTGGCCTGGAAAACAGACATTTCCACAATGCTGGAGCGAACAAACTCCCATCTACACTGGGCAAGCCCAGCTTCTCTCTCAGTCTTGTGTATGTGCGAGTTGTGTGGTCTCAGTGTCTCTATCTCAACCTTTGCAGCTTTCAAGCCTCTGCTTGCGAACTGGGATTTGGTGTGATGAGATATTTCTAACAGGTTATCTGTGTAACTGCGAGAGGAAGCTCTGAGATCTTCCTGTACCTTATCTTTCCTCTTGCTTTGATTTACCCAATTTGGTTTTCCCACTCCTCATTTCCTTTTCTTTGGGAGACAGTAATGACAAGATACAAAGAGAGTGAGAGCATTTTCTGCTCAGGCAGGTTATTGAGCAGGATCTTCCTTCACCTTGGATAAAGGCCTTCAGCCTGAGGCAGCATCCAATGGGTCTCTGTGTGATTGTGTCTGTTTATTACACTGGGCGTGAATTCCCTCTCCAGGACACTGATTGATAATGCCTCGGCTAAACGTGTTCCAGTTGGTTTGCAGCGCTTGGGTTTTAAAGCTGGTCAAAGCTTTTTTTTCAATTTAGAACTGGTCTTTCAATGTGACACAAATATGTCAATCCACGATGCAGTGTTCATCCTCATAGAGAGGATACTGTATTCCTCAATAAAAACCCGTGTGAATATTTCTTATAGTTCCAGAATAGTGCTTCCGTTTCTGGCAATGCAATGAATTTGAAGGTTCAGAGATATGCATGGCATCCTTTTTAAATTGAGCATATCTCTTAACCTTCGAATTTATTCAAATGATCTGTAGTGGTCACTTAAAGTGATATCTGTCGTGGACGTGATTTTATATGATATGCAGACCTGCCATTTAAGTGGCATGCACTGTGGTAATTTTAAGCCACATGTGCTGCGGCCATTCTTCGTTATGTTCACCGCAGTGAATTTAAGTGGTGTGCATGGCAGGTATTTGCACTGGTAAGCACTGTGGCCAATTTAAGTGATATGTGCTGTCTCCTTTTAAGTGATATTTCTACGAACATTTCAAGTTATTTTCATGTTGTTCAGTTCAAGAGATACCTGCTGTCACCATTTTCACTGATATGTGCGGAGGCCATTTTATCTGATATGCACAGTGGCCATTTTGAATGACATTTATCGTGGTCATTCTAGGAGAAATGGTGTTCGGGCTAGTTTAAATGATATTTGCTGCAGCCATTTAAGTGATATGAAATAAAGAGAAGAAGGAAAGTTATGCATTTCGATTGCCACTTCACAACTACTGACCGTCCCAAAGTGCTTTACAGCCAATGACGTATTTCTGAAGTGCAGTCACTATTGCAATGTGGAAAACACAGTTTCCAATTTGAGCACCGTAACTTATTACAAGCAGCAATATGCAAATGACCAGATCACCCCTTTGTGTCATGTTGATTCAGGAACAACTATTGGCCAAGACATCATGATGAAATGCCCTGCCCTTCCTTAAAATAATGCCATGGGATCTTCCACCTATAGCTGAGATGGAAAAGTGGGGGTGGGGGGCGGCAGTTTAAAGTCTCATCTGATAAAAGGCATCTCCGACAGTGCAGCCAAGCCTCAGTGATGTTTCACTGATAGTGTGGCGCTCCCTCACTACTGGTCCTCGTTTAGTGCGCTCCCTCAGTACTGCACTGGAGTGTCAGCCTTCATTTTTGTGCTCAGTTCCCCCTATATATTGGTGGTGTCTGGAGCCCAGAGATGTGCACATTCCTTTTCCAGCCTCCATCCCTCCGTCTATATATCCAGTATCTGGAGTCTAGAGCTGAACGCAAGCCTTACCCAGCCTCCCTCCCTCCAGCTATATATCTGGCATCTGGATTGTAAAGCATTCTATTGGTACATCACGCTTTAGAATGGATTATGGCAATGTTACAAAGGATTCTGAAGTGTAATAATGAGTTATGAAGGTTTTTGAAGTTTTATGAAGGAGTATAAATTTCCATAGGGGCTTTAAATGAAGGATGCAAAGGTTATCAGGCAGTGTAAAGCATTATAAAGGATGATTAAGGATTACCACCATTTATAAAGTATTGGAAAGGTGTATTAAGGATGATAAAGCTTTACAATGGTTAGAAAGGAATTTAAAGTATTATCAAAGTGCATCAAAATGTAAGCAGATTATGAGGAGTTTCAAATGGTTATCATGTATTGTAAGGAATTAGGAATGGTTAGAAAGAAGTATAAAGGGTTAGAAAAGAATTATTCAGTGTGTTGAACAATTACAACAACTTCACAAATAAGTTTTTTCCTATCAAACATATTAGTGCCCCTCATAATCTTGTGCACCACAATCATGTCCCCCCTCAGCCTTCTTTGCTCCAAGGAAAACAACCCGAGCCTTTTCAGTCTCTCTTCATAGCCGAAATGCTCCAGCCCAGGCAACATCCTCGTGAATATCCTCTGCACCCTCTCCAGTGCAATCAAATGCTTCCTGCAGTGTGGTGCCCAAAACCGTACACAGTACAACAGCTATGAGCTAACTGGCGTTTTATACAGCTCCATCATAACCTCCCTGCTCTTATATTCTATGTGTCGGCTAATAAAGGGAAGTATCCCATATGCTTGCCTAACCACGATATTTACCAGTACTGCTGCCTTCAGTGATCTCTGGACAAGTACGCCAAGGTCCCTCTGACCTTTTGCCTTCCTCGGGACCTACATCCATTGTACATTCGCTTGCCTTGTTAGTCCTCCCAAAATGCATTACTGAAAAGGCAAGGACTGTTTTCCTTCGAGCAGAGAAGGCTGAGGGGAAATATGATTGAGGTAGACAAAACTGTGAGGGGCATTGAGAGGTTCGATAGAAAAAAAACGTATTTGCCTTACTGGAAGGGTCAAGTTGGCGATGGCATAGTGGTGTTGTCACTGGACTAGTAACCCACAGACCCAGGGTGTTTCTTTGGGGGCAGAGGTTCGAATCCCACCACAGCAGAAGGTGGAATTTGAATTTAATTAATAAATCTGGAATTAAAAGCTAGTCTAATGATGGCCATGAAACGATTGTCGATTGTTGTAAAAATCCATATTTTCACTAATGTCTTTGAGGGAACGAAATCTGCTGTCCTTACCTGGTCTGGCCTACATGTGACTCCAGACCCACAGCAATGTGGTTGACTTTTACATGCCCTCTGAAATGGCCTAGCAAGCCACTCAGTCCAAGGGCAATTAGGGATGGGATATAAATGCTAGCCTGGCCAGCGACGCCCACATCCCATGAATGAATAATTAAAAAAAGAACCGGGGCAATAGATTTAAGGTAGAATACAGGAGGTTGAGAGGGGATTTGAAGGGAATAATCACCCAGAGGGTGGTTGGAATCTGGAATACACTGCCTGAAGAGGTGGCAGAGGCAGAAACGCTCACAACATTTAAGAATTAGTTAGATGAGCACTTGAAACGCCATAGCATGCAAGGTTACGGCTTGGAAAATGGGATTAGAATAGTTATCAACTTGATGGCCTGCACAAACACGATGAGCCGAAGGGTCTTTTTCTGTGGTGTATGACTCTATGGAGAGGCAGAGGCATTAAGGGAGGTGGACAGCTTGGCGGCTGTGGACATCACAGTTTTGGAATCAGAGGAAAAGACAGGGTTGGATTGTGTGCCTGAAGGTGACAATAGAGAAAGCGAGCTGCTGCGGCATGGAAGGATATTAACAGGAGGATGAAAATTCTATGGCACAAGTGTTTGCAAACTGTGCACCAATATAAGTCAGCGAGAGCAGCGGTGCTGAGAGAGGAGACTTCATGCAATTTAAGATTCAAGCGTAGAGTTCTGCATGAGCCCAGCATATGGGACATACGGTCCAGCCTGGTTTATACAATGTCAAGATTCCAGCTTTAAATTTGAGCCTTTCTATTGGCAGGAAATGAGGTATTTGCGGCTTTCTATTACTGAGCGCTAATAGTTAATCCAGAATGAGGACTGTCTGTGAGCATTGAGTTAGAGGGAGAGGCTGAGCTGGGAGGAAAAATAGAAAATGATATAAATACTCATCACATCAGGCAGCATTGGAGAGAGAAAAGAAAGTGAAAGATTGTCTCAAATGTTGCCTGACCTGTTGAGAGCTTTTGTTCTGTCAAAACATCAGTTAAGCCACTTTTGTTTTTATTTCTTATGATTTGTTCATGTTAGAGTCACACTCCACACTGGGAGGGACACACACTGAATACAGAGACAATTACTACAGTGTCTGACTTCTCATTGGAGACACATAAACGCAAGCAAAATAGATCCAATCTCAGAAATACCCGGGTCAAGCCGGGCTTTGTCACTTGGCCAACTCTCTTCTCCATTTTGCTTGCTGCAATGCTACACCTCAGCTCCAGCCAGCTACGTGCAGGCGTGAAAATAATCTACAGAAAAGACGGGAAACTTTAACTTGCACCGCTTTCAATCCAAAGCCAAAGTCACTCCAACCTCAGTCAACCTTTGTGCTTGCGTGTGCACTCATTCTGAAAATGAGCTCAAAATCATTGTCGACTCCTTCTCCAAAACATATAAAAAGAGGTATTTGACTAAACACTGTCAAAATGGATGGAGATATTCCAACCAGCTCCCACAAAACCAGCTGGGCAGGACTTGCCATTTGCATCCATGACACCGGATCCTGAAGCAGTTGTTCAACTCAGAACTTGGTCGCAGCAGAAAACTCCGAGGAAGACAACGGAAATGGTTTGGAGCATTTTGAAAGCATCCCAGAAGAGATCAAATACCACATGGACTCATGGGGAACACTCGATCATGACTCTCTTACAAGGAGAAAGTTTATTCGCGAAGGCATCGTGCACCTCGAGTGATTTCATGAAGAAGATGTGGAGGTGAAGGTGAGGCGTCAGATGGAGTGCGCAAACCTCCAAAGTACCCATCAACTGACCACTCAAACACCACCTGCCCATCATGTGGCAAAGTCTGAAGATCACACATTGGACTTAACAGTCACCTCAGTACCCATCGAACTGGAGTGGGAGCAAGTAATCCTCGATCCAAAGGGGCTGCCTGAGAAGGAGAAGGAAAGAAGGACACAGTCCAAATCCAGACTGGTAGAGACACACAGCAAAGAGGGAAACATATTATAGTGCAACTATAATTTAAAATCCTCAGCAGGCTCCTGTTTACACTCATGCCAATTTGCCCATTTCCCTTCTGTACATATGTTTACTGCCCAAGGAAGGGTGTAGTGAAAGATTCTTTCATTAATCTAGGGGACACGGCTTCTTAGGAAACCCAGAGTTGAATTTATACCAATGTACTTCTGATCTCCCAATGTAACTCCTGCCTCTCCCTTTCAACATCTCACATCTCTGTATATTTTGCGCCACGACTCCCTCTGTCTTTATCTCCCCTTTATTCCTGTACCTCGACATGAATCTCCCCTTCCTTCTCCCTATGCTGCTCTCTCCATCTCTATCCCTTTCTTTATCTTTCCCTCTATCTATCTTTCTGCCTACCTCTACCCTTCCCTTATTCGCTTTGTACGTCTTTATCTATACATCACCCTCCATCTCTCTCTACATCGCCATTCACACCTCACCCTCCATTTCTCTATTGTGTACCTCAATCCCCTCTCTCTCCCCTTCTCTTTAACTGTAGCATTCCCTCCATCTCTCTTTCCACAGCTCTACCTTACTGCATCATTCGTTGTATCCGTCTCAGTATCTCTCTGTCCAAACATCTGACTCCTTTCTGTCTCTCCAGTTCCTGGTCCCAAGTCTTTCTCTGACTCTCTCTCTCTTTCCCTGTCTATCTTTTGTTGTCTCTCGCCCCATCAACATCTTTTTTCTGGATCCCACTTCCTCCATCGCTCCCCAATTCTCTTGTTACCTGTCTACACTTCTGTGTCTCTCTATCTCTCCCTCATTCAATTTCCCTCTTTTTCTGCCCTCAATGTTCTCCATCGTTCTCTCTCTCTCTCTCTCTGATTATCTTGTCATCTCATTCCCGAGCTCCCTCTCACTATCTTTCTACATCTACACATCTCTCCTTCTGCACCTTCTCCTATCCCTGTAATTCCCTCCTGTCCCTCCAGTTTACTCTCGCTAGTTTATGCTCTTTGTCTGTCTCTGCTGCTCTATCCATGTCTGTTCCTATTACTCTCTGTCTCTAGATCACGCTCCTCATTTCTGTCCCGCGCGTTTCACTAGGTCGCCATCTCTCTCGTTCCTACCCCCTGTCAGTCGATGTTATCTGCCTCTGAATCTCCCGATCTGGCACCTTATTTTCTCCTTCTGTATTTGCTGTCCTTCTCCGATGTGTGTTCGCTCTCTATCTATTCTCTCTCTCTCCCACTAACTCTCATTCGCACCCTCTCTTTTTCTCTATCTCTGCTATCTTTCACACCCACTACAGTGTCCGTGTTCTGTCTGCCTCTGGCATTCTCTCTCACTCTCTCTATCTACCTCTTTATCACTCTCCCTCTCTATCTAGCTATCTCACTCTCTATCTCCTCTCCAGTTCCTGCTCTGTCTCTCTCAATTATTCTCCCTCTGTCTCTCCCACTCTCTTTCTGTTTTCATCCCTAGTTCCTCTCACTCCTATTCCCCGCTACCAACGTCCTGTCTGCCTCTCTTATTCTCTCCCTGTTTCTCCTACCTCAATATTTCTGTATTACAGGATATCAAGCTTCCCTTTTCTCACTGGTTGTTTGTATCTCTTCATTTCTGTGTATCTCTCACTTTCTGTGCTGTTTTCTCCAAAAATGCATCTCTCCCTCTTCCTGCCCCTCCTATCTCGTGTGGGACAACGCTTTTCGGTTCATTTCGATCTCCTAATTCGGCCGCTCTGTCGCTTAATACACCTATCTGCTCGACATTCCTTCCTTCTTTTTTTGAATGTTTTTCTGCCTCTTTAGCTTCCTAGCTCACTTTGTAATATTTGTGTGCTATCTTTCTACACATCTCTCAATCTCTGAATATCTATCTATTTCTGAATCTTTCCCTCCATCTGCTCTCTCTCTCTGTCTCCCCCTCTATCTGTAAATGCAGACCAACGTTCTGACTCCCCCTGTTGAGTCTATAGATTATAGACCCACTCTGAGAACTCCCCGTGCAGTCGCTGTCGATGCAGACCCGCTCTTTTAGCATCCCGTGGTGTCCCTGAAAGAAGAACTCCTCTCTGTGACTCACCCCATGGAGTCTCTGTAAGTACAAACTATCTCTGTGACTCCCACTTTGTATTAGCTGTATGGACAGATGCATTCTGTGACTCCCCTGTGGAGTGGCATCAAATAACAAAGAACAGTAAAGCACAGGAACAGGCCATTCGGCCCTCCAAGCCTATGGAGATATTGATGCCTGCCTAAACTAACAACTTCTGCACCTCCGGGGCCCTTATCCCTCTATTCCCTTCCTATTCATGTATTTGTCAAGATGTCTCTGAAACGTCGCTTTCGTATCTGGCTCCACCAGCTCCCCTGGCAGCAAGTTTCAGGCACTCACCACCCTCTGCGTAAAAAAACTTGCCTCGTACATCCCCTCTAATCTTTGCCCCTTTCACCTTAAACCTATGCCCCCCCTTAACTGACTCTTCCACCCTGGGAAAAAGCTTCTGACTATCCACTCTGTCCATGCCGCTCATAATTTGTAAACCTCTATCATGTCGCCCCTCCAACTCCGTCGTTCCAATGAAAACAATCCGAGTTTTTCCAAACTCTCCTCATAGCTAATGCCCTCCAGACCAGGCAACGTCCTGGTATACCTCCTCTGTACCCTCTCCAAAGCCTCCAAGTCCTTCTGGTAGTGTGGCAACCAGAATTGCACGCAATATTCTAAGTTTGGCCTAACAAAGGTTCTGGACAGCTGCAACATGACTTGCCAATTTTTATACTCTATGTCCCGACTGATGAAGGCAAACATGGCGTATGCCTTCTTCACTACCTTATCCATTTGCATTGCCACTTTCAGTGACCTGTGGACCTGTACGCCCAGATCTCTCTGCCTGTCATTACTCCTAAGGGTTCTGCCATTTACTGTATACTTCCCACCTGCATTAGACCTTCCCAAATACATTACCTCTCATTTGTCTGTATTAAACTCCGTCTGCCATTTCTCCCCCCAAGTCTCCAACCGATCTATATCCTGCTGTATCCTCTGACAATCCTCAGCACTATCCGCAACTCCACCAACCTTTTTGTGGTCCAAAAACTTACTAATCAGACCAGCTACATTTTCCTCCAAATCATTTATGTATACTACAAACAGTAAAGGCCCCAGCACTGATTCCTGCGGAACACCACTAGTCACATCACTCCATTCACAAAAACACCCATCCACTGACACCCTCTATCTTCTATGACCAAGCCAGTTCTGTATCCATCTTGCCAGCTCACCTCTGATCCCGTGTGACTTCATGTACAGACTAACTCTATCATTCACACCTTGGCCTTTCTGTTTGGACAGATGTACTCTGCGATTCTGCCATGCAGTCCCTGTAAGGAAAGACCCACTCTATGCCATCTTCTGTGGAAGACCTAATTTGGGACTCCTTGCTCCGTTTCCCTGAAGCTTTGAATTTTATTTTCTGTGATTTAGGAGTTTCAAGTTCATATCTAGTTCAACATATACTTTGAGACAGAAAAGGTTGGATTGTAAGGCGCTAACTGAACTTGTTTGCTCAGTGGGAGTAATTGGAATAAATAGTCACATGAAAAATATTTCGATGAGTCTGTTTTTTCAACAAACATATTTAATGCCAGTTGTAATAACAACTTTATTCTCTCCCTCGGGGATTTCTCTCTGCTCTAAATAAGGGTTTTCATTCACTGTGTCACCTGATACCATCACCACATTGCCTCCAACAGAAATTCCAACAGCAACTTACACAGAAGTGAAGCCATGGATCTAAACGATTTTCTTGCATCTTATAATGAACATTTGAGAATAAAAAGAATATATCAGAATATTGAAAAGATTTACTATCCAATCCTTATTGCTGTTAGTGTTCCTCGTAAATATCAATGTCCAGTTAGTAATGTTGCAATCCATGTTACACTGTAATATTAATCTGGTTATCAACATTACAGGCTCAGCTATTGATGGTATTCTATGTTTCAAATTGTTCCATCTTTATTAACACATGAATTGTTGTATACAGATACTGTTTTTGCCCCTGACATGCCGCTACATCTAGACACTAACGCTATAAACCATGTTTAACTCTGTGACTTGCTTTGTAATTCCCCATCCCATGTGCAACGTTGTGGGCTATTGATGCTGTACATGAAACCGTATTACCAAGGTTCAGATGTTCTACATGAACTCAAGCAGAGTCTATGTATTGCATTCTGCTGTCTATTATGAAAATCTGTAACAGATCAGATGATTTTTTCATGGGTTAGGAGACTTTTCACCAAATCTCATAAGATCACCGACCTGAAACATTAACTCTGTGTCTCCCTCCGCAGATACTGTCTGACCTGCTATGGAGTTCCAGTATTTTCTGCACTTATTTAAGACTTCCAGCATCCGCTGTTGTGCACTTCGCTGTTCACTAATGATTGGCATGTTTTCTTCTACAGAACAACATAAACAAATTCTGGCGGATCCCACATACACACACTTACATTTTTACATGTCTGAAGTATCATTCATTTGCAGTTAGTGTCTCTTTTCCCGCCATCTTCAGTTCTAGAATATTGTGACACTACATCTGACTGCTAGACTAGGCTTGTAAGATTAACTATCATTCTTTTCAATCGTCACTCTATTAGAGTTCAGTACATTTATTTACAATTAATGTTTTGAATAAATATTTGCATATACAATTAGATCCCATGCCAATCCAGCACAGTCCAGTCGAGCCCCATATATTTATTTTCATTTCATTTCATCTGCTCATGTTGAAAACCAAGAGATCACGAACTATATGGTGAATCGTTTCTGTTTGCATTCAGATACTTTACAGTACAAAAACTGTTGGCGCTCTGCTTTTTAAGTTGTATGATCTGGATGCTAATAAAGTCATGCTCAATTATATCGAAGTTACTTTCATATTTTAAGCTATTTACCTTTATAGCTAAACTGGCCTTGGTGCTTATTACCTGATGCTTTGCTTATTAAATCACAGTCTTTTCAACGCAATTAATTATTCTAACCCTTTGATCCTCTGATTAGGCTGCATCTGGATTATCGTGTCCAGTTCTGCTCACCACACATTAGCAAGGATGTGAAGGTCCTTGAGTAGGTGCAGGGGGCATTTGCCAGAATTATTCCATGGATTCGGGTTTTTTGCTGCTATATTAGGTTGGAAAAGCGGGGGTTGTTCTCCTTGAGGTAAAGGAGCATGAGTGGACATTTGGTATAGGTGCACATGTTTTATAAAGTAGACAAATAAAAGCTGGTCCCATTCGTTGATGGCACAAGGACCAGAGGACATTATTTTAAGGTTTAGGGAAACATGCAAGAGGAATGTGAGGGTGAACATTTTTATGGTGTGAAGTAGTAATGACCTGGAACTCATTGTATAGGTGGGTGCTGGAGGCAGAGACAATCAATGATTCCAAAAGAAAGTTGGGTGAGCACTTGAGGATGATAAACATGCAGAACTACAACGATTGAGCCTGGGAATGGGACTGATTGGATTGTTCTGTGGAGATCCAACATGAAGTCGATGGGTCGAATTGCCTGCTTCGGTGCTGTTTTCACTCCATGACTATGACTCCATAACGATGAGTTGCAGGTTTCACCACAAATTCCAGCATTGCCTTTGCTCCCAGCCTGATGTATAGCTTCACTGTTTATTGCTATTCCCCCACAGTGAACTTACTGACCATTGTGGTCCTATCACGGTGGTCTTTCCAAATGTGTCACTCGCTATCTGGTGATCATTCCAAAAGCAGATGTACTGGTTGTTATCCTTGAGCTGATATTGAGACACATTCCCATTGTTTATCATGAGCATTTTCATTTCCTGGAGTCCATTCCCATATGCACTGTCCACATGACCCTGCTTTATGCAGCTACAGACTGTTCTGTCTGGTTAACCGTCACTTAACACCTTTGATCGATTTGTGACGATTTGCTGCCAAAAGCTGAGAACTAAATGTTGCACCATGAAAAGGGCAATTTTGGTGTTGCAACTGTGCGTGCTGAGCTGTTTGAAGAATGTCATCTGGTATGTTATGTATCTGGGACACTATCTGTCCTTAATCAGCCCGCGTTTTGTGCTGTTGATCTATGTGATAGCAATATGGGGATGAATTGAAATCTTTCACTATATTCTCAACCCTTGTGTCCCATTTGTTCTGATTCTGCTGCTGAATGCTTTAACCGTCAGATATATTTTATTGTCCAGCAGAGGCTGAAGGAGACTCGATGGTCACAGCAGTGGGGAGACCCAGAGATAGAGAACCGACAGAAATCCATCATTTCACTCTTTGTTATCTCAGGACATTTCATACTGTTATGGACACTTTTCACGGTGGTTTCTATATGTAACCGAATGGCTGATTTGGGTTATGTGATATATCAGCCTTATTTCCTGCAAGAGATGGGCTTCATGCTGCAGATCCTGAGATGCTGCAGAAACACTGGTATTTAAGCTGCATCCCACACTAAGTTCAGAGAGCAGTTAATAAATGTGAAGAAATATCTTTTTACTCTCATTGTTACATTCAATAAACGATGAGAAGAACTGTAAGTTTTCCAGCATTACAACCCGAATTCTGCCTCATATTATGCCCGACCCATTCTCCCTCATTGGTCCAGTGATAAAGGTTAATATTAAAACCCTCACTGACACACTGTGCAGCCCATCACCTGAGACATACTGTGAAATATAAAACACCCCCACCAACTTCAAACATATTAATACCCTGACGGAGAAAACAGGGGAATATTGACAGGCTCACTGGGACAATGTGTCATATGACAGGTGTTAACTGTGATCAATCAAAACTCCCACACACACTTGTCTGATATTTACAATGAGAGTGAGAGAAACCCTCCTGTTAATATTAGTCCAGTCTCCATGCAAGTAATAACTAAATCGCAGAAATCTCTGCAGACTTTAAAAAAGTACCGGAAATATTTTTGTGCGTTTAGTTTCTCCTGCAAAACTGGAATAAATACTACCTCAATTATAGAGTCACATATTTCGTTGGAACAGAATGTCATGGCTATCCTCCCGGCAATTATCATTCACACTCTTTCCTTATCTGCCTCATATCTTTCTTTCTCTATCTCTCACTCACTTTCATGACTTTCCCCACATCTCTCTCTCTCTCTCTCTCTCTCTCTCTCTCTCTCTCTGTCACACACATACACAAACACACATCATGTTCTGGCTTGGGGCTTGTCTCATATTTCTAATTGTCATTCTCTCTCAATCTGATCTGGCCTGCCTCGTACCTCTCTCTTTCTACCTCGTTCCCTCGCACACACATGGGCACACTTCATCTATCCTTTTCTGCTGTCCTGCCCGACATCACTCTCTCACGCACATTCATTCACGCTCTGCCTCAGCGGTCTGCCTTTCTCCATTCTATCTATCTATCTATCTATCTATCTATCTATCTATCTATCTATCTATCTATCTATCTATCTATCTATCTATCTATAGGATGCGTATAAAGGAAAAGGAGGATGTGTAGTGCTGTTAATAAGGGATGGGGTCAGTTCATTTTTGAGAGGAGATCTTATATCAGAAGTTTAAGATATTGAAGCAATTATAGAGCCATAGATTCTACGGGAGGAGCTAAGGTGCAGAGAGAGGCAGCATACATTGGTGGGAGTTGCTTATAGGAAATATAAATCAAGAAGTTAGAGGGGCATGTTAATAGGTAATACAGTAACCACGGGAGATTCCAATCTATGTATAGACTGGGTAATGCTATTGAGCACTAATGCTATGTAAAATGAACTCCTGGAATGTACAGAAGATGGATTTCTAGAACAGTATGTTGAGAAACCAACTAGAAAACGGGTTAGTTTATATCTAGCGTTGTGTAATGAGAAAGGGCAAATAAATCATCTCGTTGTGAAGGAGGCTTTAGGGAAGAGTAATCAGATGTAATAGAATTGTGCATTATGTTCGAAACTGATGAAGTTCAATCCGAAACTGGGGTCTTAATTCCAAACAAAGGAAACTACTCAGGTATGAAGCGAAAATATTTTGGGGTAGACGAGGAAACTATATTAAAATGAATGACAGTACACAGGCAATGGCAGTCAATTAAAAAATTAACACATTGTTTACAGCAAATATACGTTCCTTCGCGGCACATAAACCCAACAGGATAAGCAACCCAACCCTGGCGACCAAGTTACATTAAAGGTAGTTACCTGGTCTGGCCTACATGTGACTCCAGACCCACAGCAATGTGGTTGATTATGAAATACTCTCTGAACTGGCCGAGCAAGCCACTCAGTTCAAGGGCAATTAGGGATAGGTAATTCGCTTGGGCCTAGTCAGCGACGCCTACATTTCACAAACGAATGAAAAAAAATCAAAGGAAGGTTGAAAAAGTTGCCAAAAAACATTAAGCCCGAGCATTGAGTGAATTTTAGAATTCACAAAATGAGGACAAAGAAACTGACAAATAAATGAAAAATGGAATACGAAAGTAAACTGCATGAAATATAACAACGGACTGTAAAAGCTTCTATAGGTATATAAAAATGAAAATATTAGCAAAGACAAATGTGGGCCCATCACAGGCAGAGACAGGGGCATTAATAATGAGAAACCAGGAAATTTCAGAGAAACTAACAAAACACACGGTGCCTGTCTCACGGAGGAAGATACAAAAAAACTCCCAAAAATATCAGATAACCAAGGGACTAACGAGAATTAGGATCTGAAAGAAGATAGTATTCATTCAAAAATTGCAGTAGATTAACTAATGGAACTGAACGTTGGTAAAGGCCTGGACCTGATTATCTACATCCGGGAGTGTTTAAAGAGGTAACTGTGGAGAGAGTGGATGCATTAGTGGTCATCTTCCAAAATTCTATAGATTCTGGAACGGTTCCTGCAGATTTGAAGTTAGCAAATTTAACAAAGGAAGAGAGAGAAAACAGGAAACTACATACCTGTTAGCCTGGCAGCGGTAGCAGGGACAATGCTAGAATCTATTATAAAGGATGTGATAACTCGACACTTTGAAAATAATGGTAGGATTGGGGGAATCGACATGGATTTATGAAGGAGAAATCATGTTTGACAAACTGTTAGTTTTGTGAAGATTCATTTTTATTTATACGTTCATGGTATGTGGGCAATGCTGGCTTGACCAGAATTTATTGCCCATCCCTAATTGCTCTTGAAACGATAGTGGTGAGTCACCTTCTTGAACTGCTGCAGTCCTTGCAGTGCAGGAACACCAGCAGTGCTGTTAGGAAGGGAGTTCAAGGATTTTGACCCAGAGACAGTGAAGGAGCAACGGTATAGTTCCAAGACAGGATAGTGCGTGGCTTTCGGAACATAAGAGCAGGAATACGCCATTCAGCGCATCGAGCCTGCCCCGCCATTCAATATGATCATGGCTGATCATCCATTTCAATTTCTTTTTCCCAAACTATCCTCATATCACCTTATGTCATTTGTATTTAGAAATCTGTCAATCTCTGCGTTAAACATAATCAATGACAGCCCTCCACAGCCCTCTGGGATAGAGAATTCAAAAGATTCACAACCCTCCAAGTAAAGAAAGTCTCCTCATCTCCGTCCTAAGTGGCTTCCCCCTTATTTTGATATGGTGTCCCCTGGTTCTATACTCCCCAACCAGGGGAAACATCTTACATGCATCTATCCTGTCTATCGCTTTAAGCATTTTGTAGGTTTCAGTTGATCTCCTCTCATTCGTCGAAGCTGTAGAGATAACAGGCTCCGTTTCCCCACTATCTCTCCATTGGGCAGGCCCGCTATCAGGGGAACAAGTCTAGTTGCACTCCCGAAATGGCAACGATATCCTTCCTAAGGTAAAGGGACTAAGACTGCACGCAGTACTCTAGGAACAGTCTAAGCAATGCCCTATAAATTGAAGCAAGACTTCACTACCCCTGTACACAAATCTTCATGCAATAAAGGCTAACGTACTGTTATGATCCTGTAGGTTTTTCTTCGAGGAAGAATGCAGTGGCTGGAAAATGAGCCGGACTGGTTTAAGGTAGCAAACTCGAAAGACTTAGTCAAAGAAGGCATTATCGTATTAAAAACAAGAAATGCTGAGAATACTCAGCAGGTCTGGCAACATCGGTGGAGAGAGAAGCAGAGTTTTGATGAAGGGTCACTGACCTGAAGCGTTAACTCTGCTTCTCTTTCCACAGATGCTGCCAGACCTGCAGAGTATTTCCAGCATTTCTTGTTTTTATTTCAGATTTCCGGCATCTTCATTCGCGTTTCCTTGGATACAGTGACTCGGACAGAGCATCGAGCAATACATTTGTTATAATTTAATTTTGAACTGGCTTATAGTGCAAACAGCCTGTTTTAACAGAGGAAACAGACAGACAGCTGTGTGCTAGCATCCGAAAGAAAAGTTATCATCCCATTTAAACTGAAGGAAGAGAATTTAGTCTCTTTATTTATTATTTTCTCTCAATATTCTGGAACACTCTAGCTAAAACAGAGACCTCTGATAATATAAACTGAAGGAAGGGAAGTTAGACTGTCACAATCTCTTTTCCCTCAAAAATTCTAAAGCCAGATTGATTCTATTGAAAGTGTTTGCGAGTTGCTGATCAACTGTGATCATCGCTGGAGAAGGCAAACACCACTTACTGCTAGAATTAAACTATGGACAGTTCTAATGTTGAAGAAACTTTTTTTTTTAAATTTCCTAGGTTGGCTGTGAGGACTTGGACTTTTTCACCTCCGGCAGTAGCGTTAATTTTCAAGGACACTTTTATTTTCTGTTTTACATGCAGTCTATATCTTCATGGTGTTTAAGAATTTACTTTTTTAATTAAACAGTTAATTTGTTGATTTAAAGACACCTGCTTTGGTTAGCCTCATTCTGGGGTTAATAATTGGTACAGTTTAACTGGTCTTCCTTTAATTTGGAAAGTTTAAGATGATATGTTCGGCGATCTGTGGAGGGGCGGGATTCAATTAACAGTGCGTTTCTCCCACCACAATCAGAGTCGTATATTTTGATTGGGGGCTTCGACTGGAGTGGTCAGTCGTAACAATACCATGACCCTTCCTACTTGCTTGCTGCACCTTCATGTCTGCTTTCAGTGACTTATTTGCAAGGTCATTTAGATCCGTTTAAACATCTATACTTTCTAAACTCTTAGCATTTAAGAAATAATCTGCACATTTATTTCTCCTCCCAAAGTGGATAACCTCTCATAGTTCCAGATTATATTCCAACTGCCACATTCTTACCCACTTACTAAGTCTGCCCAAATCTCTTTGAAGCCGCTTTGCATTGTCCTCACGACACAATCCCAGCTAGTTTTATGTTGGCCGCGAACTTGGAGATATTGCATTTGGTCCCAACATTCAATTCATTGATATATGTTGTGAACAGCTGGGGCCCAAGCACTGTTCCCTGCGGTACCCCACTAGTCACAGCCTGTCAACTTGAGAATGACCCGCTTTTTCCTACTCACTGTGTTCTGCCTGTCAAGGAATGTTTAATCCATGTCCGTATATTACCTGCTGTCGCATGTGCTTCAATTTTGCGAACCAACCTCTAGTGGGGGACTTTATCGAAAGTCTTCTGCAAATCTTAGTATACCACGTCCATCGAATCCCCTTTATCAATTCTGTTAGTAACATCCTCGAAAAACTCCAACAGGTTCGTCAAATATGATTTCCCTTTCATAAATACATGTTGAATATGCCCAATCAGATGCTTTAGATTGTAGCATTTTCAAAACGATTGATGTAAGGCTAACTGGTCTGTAATTCCTGATTTATCTCCCCCTCTCGAATGCTTTGAAGGGGACCTGCAGGTGGTTATGTTCTCATACATCTGATGCTCATGTCATTAAGGTCATAGAAGTCGCATGTTTGGAATGTGCTGTCTAATGAGCCTTGGTGAGTTGCTGCACTGCATCTTGTAGGCTGTACACAAGGCTGCCAGAATTCATCGGTGGTTAAGGGAGTGAATATTGAAGATGGTGGATGGGGTTTCTATCAAAAGGGCTGTTTTGTCCTGGATGGTGCCGAGCTTCTTGAGTGGTGTTGGAACTGCACCCAACTAGGCAGTGAAGAATATTCCTTGTAGATGGTGGACAGACACTGCGGAGACATGAGGTGAGGTTTGCCCTGCAGAATGCCGAGTCTCTGACCTGCTGCTGTAGCCACAGCATTTGTGTGGCTGGTACAGTTCAGTTTCAGGTCAATGGTAACCCCCAGGATGTTGAAGGTGAGGGATTCAGCAATGGTAATGTCATTGAACGTCGAGAGGAAACGCTTGGATCCTCTCTTGCTGGAGATGGTTGGATGCCTGGCACCAGTGCGGCGCAAATGTCACTGGTGACGTATCAGCCCAAGACTGAAAGTTGTCCTGCTTTTGTTGCATTTCTACACGGGCTGCTTCAGTATTTCAGGAGTCGCGAATGGTGCTGAACATTGTGCAATCATCAGCAAACATCCCCAGTTCTGACCTTATGATTGAAGGAAAGTCATTGATGAAGCAGCCCAAGATGGCTAGGCACAGGACACTAACCTGAGGAACTCCTGCAGTCTTATCCTGGGAATGAGATGATTGACCTCCGACAACCACAACCATATTCCTTTGTGCTCGTTCTGACTCCAACCAGTGGAGAGTTTTCTTCCTGATTCCTATTGACTTCAGTTTTTTTCTGGGGATCCTTGCTGCTGTATTCTGTCAAATTCTGCCTCGATGGCAAGCGCAGTCACTCTGACCTCACCTCTGGAGTTCATCTGTTTTGTCCATATTTGGACCAAGGCTGTAATGAGGTCAGGGTCAGGTTCGGACTGGCGGAAGCAAAATTGAGAATCAGTGAGTGGGTTATTGCCGGGCAAGTGCTGCTTGATAGCACTCTCGACGACCCCTATTCTGATGATCGGGAGTGGACTGTTAATGTGGTAATTGGCCTGGTTGGATTAGTCCTGCTTTTCATATACCGGACATAACTAAGCAATATTCTACATTGCCAGGTAAATGCCAGTGTTGTAGCTGTACTTGAACAGTACAGGGGGAGTGCTGCACTGTTGGAGGGTCAATCCTGAAGGAGCGCTGCACTTCTCCAACCCCGACAGCCCTCCCTACCTCTGTAAACTCCTTCCGCACCTACAATGGCCCAGTGGCGCAGTGGTTAGCACCGCAGCCTCACAACTCCAGGAACCCGGGTTCGATTCCGCGTACTGCCTGTGTGGAGTTTGCAAGTTCTCCCTGTGTCTGCGTGGGTTTTCTCCGGGTGCTCCGGTTTCCTCCCACAAGCCAAAAGACTTGCAGGTTGATAGGTAAATTGGCCATTATAAATTGTCACTAGTATAGGTAGGTGGTAGGGAAATATAGGGACAGGTGGGGATGTTTGGTAGGAATATGGGATTAGTGTAGGATTAGTATAAATGGGTGGTTGATGTTCGGCACAGACTCGGTGGGCCGAAGGGCCTGTTTCAGTGCTGTATTTCTAATCTAATCTAACCTTCCCTATCACTTATCACCCTGCAGCGCCAACAACCCAATTATCCCAAATCTAAATTTACTGGCGATACAAAAATAGGTGGAGAGACATGTTGTGATGAGGAGACAAACAATCTGCAAAGGGATAGGTTAAGTGAGTCGGCCAAAATTTGGCAGATGGGATTCAATGTCGGAAAGTGTGATGTAATTCACTTTAGCAGGAAGAATAAAAAGGCAGATTATTATTTAGATGGAGAAAGACAACAAAGTACTGCGGTACAGTGGGATCTGGGACTTCTTGTCATGAAACACACAGCAGGTGCAGCAAGCAATTAGGAAGGCAAATGGAATTTTGGCCTTTTTGTTAGTGGGTTAGAGTTTAAAAATAGGGAAGTTCTGTTGCAACTGTACCGGGTGTTGGTTAGACCACATCTGGAGTACAGCGCACAGTTTTGGTCCCCATATTTAAAAAAGGATATGATCGCAATGGAAGCAGTTCACAAAAGGTTCACTAGGCTGATGCCTGTGATGAAGAGGCTGTCGTTTCAAGAGTGGCTAAACAGTTTAGGCCTTTATTCATTGGCAATTAGAAGAATGAGAGGTGATCTTACAGAAACATTTAGGATTTTAAGGGGGCTCGACAAGGTAGATGTTGAAAAGATGTTTCCACTATTGGGGGAATCTCGAACTAGGGTACATATTTATAGAATAAAGAGGCACACATTTAAAACTGAGATGCGAAGGAATTTCTTCCTCAGACGGTGGTGAATCTCTGGAACTCTTTGCCTCAGAGAGTTGTGGAGGCGACGTCACTAAATATATTTAAGGATGAGATAGGTAGATGTTTGAAACCTCGGGGAGTCGAGTAGTCCCGAAAGAGAAGTTGATGGCTGGGATAGATCAGCCAGGATCTTATTGAATGATGGGGCAGGCTTGAGGGGTTGAATGGCCTATTCCTGCTCCTATTTCTTATGTTCTTATGCTCTTATCTCTGAAACCTCATCCAGCCCCTGCAACCCTTCCTATCTCTTAAACCTCTCCAGCCCCTACAACCCTCCCTATCTCTGTAACTTCCTTCAGCCACGACTACCCTCCCTGTTGCTTTACCTCCACCAGGCCCAAAAATCTTTTCTTTCTCTGTAACCTCATCTAGCCCCTACAAACATGCTTATCTCTGTAACCTCCTTCAGTCCCTGCAACCCTTTGAGACCTCTGCGCTCCTCCAATTCTGGTCTATTCACCATCTACAATTTCCAACGCTCTACCATTGGCGACCCTGCCTTCAGCTGCCTGGACAGTAATTTTTGGAATTCCCTCCTTAAACCTCTCCACCTCTCCACCACTCACCCCTTCCTTAAAACACAGTTTAAAAACTACTTCTGAATGAGCTTTTGGTCTAACGATCTAATATCTGCTTTTGTGAGCTCAATGTCATATTTTGTTTTATAGTGCTTCTTTGGGACGTTTTATGATGATAACATACTTTGGACGAATAAGTTGTTTTTTTACGGCACTTCATTGGTTGTGGGGCGTTTTGGGAAGCATTTTGTCGGCAACATAGCTGCCAGACTATTCACAGCAAGCTCCCACGAAGAGCAATGATAGACATCAGCTTGGTGAGCGATTTCTGATGAGGGAAAAATATTGGCCCTGCACAGTGGGTTTATCAGCCCTGCCACACATTAGATATAAAAGACCCTATGGCTCCATGGTTACATTGATTAGAATGCGGAGGCAACCATGTGTGGTTGAGACGCTGGCGATCTCCTGAAGGACACCCGGGTATGTTGAATTTAATCGGTGCTGAAATCTCATGCATACTGAATGCAAGGAGTTAAGCTTTATTATGTCTTTAACTAGCTAAGCCAAGGGCGCTTCAATATTTCCTCGCCCTACATCTTGTATTAGAGGTCGAGGTGACATGGAAAAATTCTATAATACTCCATATTAGGGCAATATGGACATTAGATAATAGTCTACAATACCACAAGCCAGGGACAGAGGGATATCTGACAATAGCATATAATACCCCACATCAGGACAGCGGGTATATCTGACAATATTATGTAATAACCCACCTCCGGTTAATAAAAATATTTGGCAATGTTCTCTAATACTCCACACCAGGACAAGAGGGATAACTGACAATATTCTATAAAACCCCACATCAGGACAAGAGGGATAGCTGAAAATATTCTATATTGCCCAGTATCAAGGCAATGGGAATACCTCACGAATATCAATAGGACATGTGACATCATGCTGTTGAACCCCACGTCACGTCGAAAGGTATGAATGCCAATGTCATATAGATATGAACATAAACACATAACAACATATAGAACATAAAACATAGAACAGTACAGCACAGTACAGGCCCTTCGGCCCACGATGTTTTGCCGCACCTTTAACGTACTCTAAGATCTAAGTAACTACCTAGCCTTCATTCTACTATCATCCATGTACCGATCCAAGAATCGCTTAAACGCCCCTAATGTATCTGCTTCTACTACCACCGCTGGCAGCGCATTCCTCGCACCCACCACTCTCTGTGTAAAGAACCTACCTCTGACATCTCCCCGAAACCTTCCTCCAATCACCTTAAAATTATGTCCCCTGGTGATAGCCCTTTCCGCCCTGGGAAAAAGTCTCTGGCTATGCACTCTATCTATGCCTCTCATCATCTTGTATGCCTCTAATCATCTTGTATGCCTCTATCAAGTCACCTCTCATCCTTCTTTGCTCCAATGAGAAAAGCCCTAGCTCCCTCAATCATTCTTCGCACGACATGCCCTCCAGTCCAGGCAGCATCCTGGTAAATCTCCTCTGCACCCTCTCTAAAGCTTTCACATCCTTCCTATAATGAGGCGACCAAAACTGAATACAATATTCCAAGTGTGGTCGAACCAGGGCCTTATAGAGCTGCAACATAACCTCGTGGCTCTTAAACTCAATCCCCCTGTTAATGAAAGCCAACACACCATACGGTTTCTTCACAACCCTTTCAACTTGGGTGGCAACTTTGAGCGATCTATGGCCCTGGACCCCAAGATCCCTCTGTTCCTCCACACTACCAAGAATCCTGTCTTTAAGCCTGTATTCCGCATTCAAATTCGACCTTCCAAAATGAATCACTTCACACTTTTCCAGGTTGAACTCCATCTGTCACTTCTCAGCCCAGCTCTGCATCCTGTCAATGTCCCGTTGCAACCTACAACAGCCTTCCACACTATCCACAACTCCAGCAACCTTCGTGTCATCGGCAAACTTGCTAACCCAGCCTTCCACTTCCTCATCCAAGTCATTTATAAAAATCACAAAGAGCAGAGGTCCCAGAACAGATCCTTGTGGAACACCACTGGTCACCGAGCTCCATGCTGAATACTTTCGATCTACTACCACCCTCTGACTTCTATGGGCCAGCCAATTTTGTATCCAGACAGCCAACTTTCTCTGTATCCCATGCCTCCTTACTTTCTGAATGAGCCTACCATGGGGAACCTTATCAAACGCCTTGCTAAAATCCATACACACCACATCCACTGCTCTTCCTTCATCAATGTGTTTTGTCACATCTTCAAAGAATTCAATAAGGCTTGTGAGGCATGACCTGCCCCTCACAAAGCCATGCTGACTGTCTCTAATCAAACCATGCTTTTCCAAGTTATCATAAATCCTGTCTCTCAGAATCCTCTCCAAATATTTGCCCACTACAGACGTAAGACTGACTGGTCTATAATTCCCAGGGTTATCCCTATTCCCTTTCTTGAACAAGGGAACAACATTTGCCACCCTCCAATCATCTGGTACTACTCCAGTGGACAGTGAAGACGCAAAGATCATCGCCAAAGGCGCGGCAATTTCTTCCCTCGCTTCCCGTAATATCCTTGGGTATATCCCGTCTGGCCCCGGGGACTTATCTGTCCTCATATCATTCAAAATTTCCAGCACATCCTCCCTCTTAACCTCAACCTGTTCAAGCATATCAGCCTGTTCCACGCTGTTCCACGCTATGAACAAGAAGCACGAGCAGGCCCCTCCAGCCGACTCTGTCATTCTATAAGATCATGGCTGATCGGTTTATGGACTCAACTCCACGTTCCTGCCTAGTCCCAATACCGATTAACTCCCTTGTTTGTTAGGAATCTGTACATCTCTGTTTAAAAAAAGAATATTCAGTGATCCTGCGTCAACCGCTCACCGGTGAAGAGATTTCCACAAACTCACCACCCTCTGTCATAAATGGAAGACCTCATATTTTTAAACTGTGTCCCCAGCTTTAGTCTCTCCCACACGGGGAAACATCCTTTCAACATCCACGCTGTCAAGTCCTCTCATGATCTTACATGTTTCAATAAGATCAATTTTAATCCTTCAAAACTCCAATGAATACAGACCCATTCAATCCAGCATTCTCTCATACCCAACAGGAAGATGTATTACACGCACCAGATCTGATATCGCACTAGGATCAAGGGAACACTGAACACAGCTGCAACTCTGATCTGCACACCATGTATTTCCTCCCCCAGTGAACGACAGTGGCTAATTGTTCATTAAATTCTCGACATGATTGCCATCCCCAATTATCCTGATGCTGACGCCGAGAACTGCCAGTGCCAGTACAGAAACCAGTTTGAGCAGGAGCTTGAGGTGATGCTAAGGTTCATCGAGGATATTGAGCTTCAAGCTGTTGCATCTCCAACGTCTTAAAAGTACAACCCTCTTTAACAACAGGGTCCACTCATCCCTGCAGCAATTGCATTAATAACAGGAGGAGGTCATTCAGCCCCTATCGAGCAAGTTACACAAGAACAGGAGGAGGCTATTCAGCCCCCCATAAGCCTGGTACACATGAATATTCGGAGGCCGTTAAGATCCTGTGGAGCCTGGTACACAGGAGCATGAGGAGCCATTCAGCCCCTCTCGAGCATGTTACACGGGAACAGGAGGAGACCATTATGCTAGTATGTTTGGTTATGTATATTTACTTGCATACACATGAGGTGCAAATAAAACTTAATATTTTACTATGGAGTGCAAACAGCACTCCTCCATCTGGGATTAGCACAGGCCTCGATTGGATTATCCATTTCCTTTTGTATGAGTGGGATTCAGTACCACTCAAACTGGGGTTGACACAGGCCTGGTTTGACTGGCACTTTCCTGGTGTGTAAATTGGGCACAGTACCATTGCAGCTGGGATTAGCACAGACCTGGTTTGAATTGGCTTTTTTCCTGGAGTGTAATTATGACTCAGTTCGATTCCAAAAAGACTGAAACCGTCCTGGTTTGAATTGGCCCTTTCCTGACGTGTGTTGGACTCTGTAACAATCCGGCTGGGATTAACAGGTGTGTGAGTGGTTTTCAGTACCCCTCCAACTTGGATAAACGCAGGCCTAGATTGAATTGGCCATGTTCTGGTTTGTGAGTGGGACTCAGAACTACTTTAGCTGGGATTAACACAGGCCTGGTTTGACTTTCCCTTTCCTGCAGTGTAATTGGGATGCACTATCATGCCAGATTGGAGTAACACAGGACTGGTTTGAATTACCCCTTCCCTGGTATGTATGTGTCACTTATTATCACTGCAGGTGGGATTAACACAGGGCTGATTTGAATTGGCCTTTTCATGGTGTGTGAGTGGGCGTCAGTACCACTCCAGCTGGGAATAACAGATATCTGTTTTGTATTGGCCCTTTCCTGGAGCGTGTGTGAGACTCAGTACCTCCCCAGATGGGATTTGCAAACGTTTGGTTTGATTTGGCCATTTCCTGGTGTTTGACTGGATCTCAGTACCACTCCAGCTGGGATTAACACAGGATAGGTTTAAGCGACTTTTTGGAGGTTTCTGAGTGTTGCTCAGGACCACTCCAGCTGGAAATGACAATGGAAGCTCTGGCTTGCATTGCCGCTTTCCTGGTGTATGATTGGGTCCCAGTCCCATTCTATCTGGGATTAATACAGTCCTGGTCTGAATTGGCCCTTTCGTCGTGTATGATTGGGTCTCAGTACAACTTCAGATGGGATTAACACAGCCTTGCTTTGTATTAAACGTTTCCGGTGTGTGAGCAGGAATCAGTAGCCATTCAGCTGGGATTAGCACAGGCGTGTTTCGAATTGGCCATTCTCTGGATTCTGATTGAGACCCAGTACCACTCCAGCTAGGAACAACACAGACCTGGTTTGTATTGGCCTTTTTCAGGACTCTGTGTGTGACTCAGTACCACTTCAGATGGGATGAACACATGCCTGGTATTAAATGACGATATCCTGGTGTGTGAGTCGGACTCAGTACCACTATAGATGGGTTTAACACAGCCTGGTTTGAATTGGCCCTTTCCTGGATCGTGTGTGGGACTCAGCACCACTCCAGCTAGACGTAACAAAGGCTAGGTATAAATTGGTCGTTTCCAGGTCTGTGAGTTGGACTCAGTACCCTTCCAACTTGGATAAACGCAGGCCTCGATTGAATTGGCCTTTTTCTCGTTTGTGAGTGGGACTCAGAACTACCACAGCTGTGATTAACACAGGCCTGGTTTGACTTTCCCTTTCCTAGACTGTAACTGGGACTCGCTGCCATTACCAATGCGGTTGACAGAGGCCTGGTTTGAAATGGCCCTTTCTAGGTTTGTGAGTGGGTCACAGTCCCACTCCAGATGGGTTTAATACAAGCCTGGTTTGAATTGCTCTTTTCGTGGTATTTGGGTTGGACTCAGTACCATTCTAGACTGGAGTAACACAGGACTGGTTTCAATTACCCCTTCCCTGGTTTGTGTGTGCCACTCAATACTATTGCAGATGGAATTAACACAGGCCTGATTTAAATTGACCTTTCATGGTGCGTGAGTGGGTGTCATCAGCACTCCATCTGGGATTATCAAATGCCTGTTTTGTATTCGCCCTTTCCTGGAGCATGTCTGAGAGTCAGTACATCCCCAGATGGGATTTACAAACGCCTGGTTGATTTGGCCATTTCCTTGTGCCTGACTGGGTCTCAGTACCACTCCAGCTGGGATTAACACAGGCCAGGTTTAAATTGGCCATTTTCGGGTTTCTGACTGTTACTCAGGACCACTCCAGCTGGACATAACACGGGCCAGTCAATACCACTGCAGATGGGATTAACACAGACCTGTTTTGAATTGTCACTTTCCAGGTGAGTGAGTGGGACCCAGTAGCACTCCAGCTGGGATTTGCACAGACTTGGTTTGAATTGGCCATTTCCAGGAGTCTTTGTGAGACTCAGTACCACATCAGATGGGATTAAAACAGTCCAGGTTTAAATTGGCCTTTGTTGGGTTTCTGAGTGTTGCTCAGAACCACTCCAGCTGGAAATGACACAGGGTTGGCTTGCATTGGCGCATTCCTGTTGTATGATTGGGTTTCACTGCCACTCCATCTAGGATTAACACAGTTCTAGTTTGAATTGGTACTTTCATGGCGTGTGATTGGGACTCAGTACCACTCCAGATGGCATTAACACAGTTCTGGTTTGCATTCGACCTTTCCCGGTATGTGAGCAGGGATCAGTACACATCTAGCTGGGATTAGCAAAGGCCTGTTTTGAATTGGCCATTATCTGGATTGTGATACGGACTCAGTACCTCTCCAGCTTGGATTAACAAATACCTGGTTTGAATTAACACTTTCTAGGTCAATGAGTGGGACTCAGTACCACTCCAGATGGGATTAACACAGGCCTGGTTTGAATTGGCTTTTTCCAGTAATCTGTGTGAGGCTCAATACCACATCAGATGGGATTAACACAGCCTGGTTTGAATTGGCCCTTTCCTGGATCGTGTGTGGGACTCAGTAGCACTCCAGTTTGACGTAACAAAGGCCAGGTTTGAATTGGCCCGTTCCAGGTGCGTGAATTGGACGCAGTACCCCTCCAACTTGGATAAACGCAGGCCTAGTTTGAATTGGCCATTTTCTGGGTTGTCAGTGGGACTCAGAACTGCTGCAGCTGGGATTATCACAGGCCTGGCTCGACTTTCCCTTTCCTGGAGTGTAAGCAGGACTCACCACCATTACCGATGGGATTGACACAGGCCTGGTTTGAAATGCCCCTTTCTAGGTTTGTGAGTGGGTCACAGTCCCACTCCAGCTGGGATTAATCCAAGATTGGTTTGAATTGGCCCTTTCCTGGTATGTGTTTGGGTCTCAGTACCAATCCAGATGGGATTAACACAGACCTGGTTGGTATTAAATGTTTCCCGGTGTGGCAGCAGGATTCAGTACCCATCCACCTGGGATGAGCACAGGCCTGTTTTGAATTGGCCATTTTCTGGATTGTGATTTGGACTCAGTACCACTTCAGCTGGGATTAACAAATACCTGTTTTGAATTGACACTTTCCAGGTGAGTCAGTGGGACCCAGAACCACTGGTTTGAATTGGCCTTTTCCACCAGTCGGTATGAGACTCAGTACTGCTTCAGATAGGATTAACACAGGCCTGGTTTTAATTGACGATATCCTGGTGCGTGAGTCGGACTCAGTACCACTCCAGATGGGTTTAACACACGAAATGGCCCTTTCCTGGGTTGTGTGTGGGATACAGAATCTCTGAAGCTGGGATTAAAACAAGCCGGGTATGAATAGCCCTTTCATGGTTAGTGAGTGGGCCTCAGTACCATTCCAACTGGGATTAACACAGGCCTGGTTTGAACGGGCCCCTTCTTGGTGTGTGAATGTGACTCAGTACCATTCTAGCTTGAATTAACACAGTCCTGGTATGAATTCGGCTTTTCTTGGTATGTGAGAGTGTCTCAGTAGCACTCCAACTGGGATCAGCACAGGTCTGGTTGGAACTGGTCCTTTCTTGATATTAGAACAAAGAACAAAGAACAAAGATAATTACAGCACAGGAACAGGCCTTTCGGCCCTCCAAGCATGCGCCGATCCAGATCCTCTCTCTAAACATGTCGCCTATTTTCTAAGGTTCTGTATCTCTTTTCTTCCTGCCCATTCATGTATCTGTCTAGATACATCTTAAAAGACTCCATCGTGCCCACGTCTACCACCTCCGCTGGCAACGCGTTCCAGGTGCCCACTACCCTCTGCGTAAAGAACTTTCCACGCATATCCCCCCTAAACATTTCCCCTTTCACTTTGAACTCGTGTCCTCTAGTAATTGAAACCCCCACTCTGGGAAAAAGCCTCTTGCTGTCCACCCTGTCTATACCTCTCATGATTTTGTACACCTCAATCAGGTCCCCCCTCAACCTCCGTCTTTCTATTGAAAATAATCCTAATCTACTCAACCTCTCTTCATAGCTAGCGCTCTCCATACCAGGCAACATCCTGGTGAACCTCCTCTGCACCCTCTCCAAAGCATCCACATCCTTTTGATAATGTGGCGACCAGAACTGTACGCAGTATTCCAAATGTGGCCGAACCAAAGTCCTATACAACTGTAACATGACCTGCCAACTCTTGTACTCAATGCCCCGTCCGATCAAGGAAAGCATGCCGTATGCCTTCTTGACCACTCTATTTACCTGCGTTGCCACCTTCAGGGAACAGTGGACCTGAACACCCAAATCTCTCTGGACATCAATTTTCCCCAGGACTTTTCCATTTACTGTATAGTTCACTCTTGAATTGGATCTTCCAAAATGCATCACCTCGCATTTGCCCTGATTGAACTCCATCTGCCATTTCTCTGCCCAACTCTCCAATCTATCTATATTCTGCTGTATTCTCTGACAGTCCCCTTCACTATCTGCTACTCCACCAATCTTAGTGTCCTCTGCAAACTTGCTAATCAGTCCACCTATACTTTCCTCCAAATCATTAATGTATATCACAAACAACAGTGGTCCCAGCACGGATCCCTGTGGAACACCACTGGTCACACGTCTCCATTTTGAGAAACTCCCTTCTACTGCTACTCTCTGTCTCCTGTTGCCCAGCCAGTTCTTTATCCATCTAGCTAGTACACCTTGGACCCCAAGCGCCTTCACTTTCTCCATCAGCCTGCCATGGGGAACCTTATCAAACGCCTTATTGAAGTCCATGTATATGACATCGACAGCCCTTCCCTCATCAATCAACTTTGTCACTTCCTCAAAGAATTCTATTAAGTTGGTAAGACATGACCTTCCCTGCACAAAACCATGTTGCCTATCACTGATGAGCCCATTTTCTTCCAAATGGGAATAGATCCTATCCCTCAGTATCTTCTCCAGCAGCTTCCCTACCACTGACGTCAGGCTCACCGGTCTATAATTACCTGGATTATCCCTGCTACCCTTCTTAAACAAGGGGACAACATTAGCAATTCTCCAGTCCTCCGGGACCTCACCCGTGTTTAAGGATGCTGCAAAGATATCTGTTAAGGCCCCAGCTATTTCCTCTCTCGCTTCCCTCAGTAACCTGGGATAGATCCAATCCCGACCTGGGGACTTGTCCACCTTAATGCCCTTTAGAATACCCAACACTTCCTCCCTCCTTATGCCGACTTGACCTAGAGTAATCAAACATCTGTTCCTAACCTCAACAACCGTCATAGAGTGTGGCTCTGTACTGCTCCAGATGGGATTAACACAGTTCTGGTAAAAATTAGTCTTTTCCAGGTGTATGAGGGGGTCGCAGCACCACTTCCACTGGACGTAACATCGGCCTGGTTTGAATTAGCCCTTTCTTGATGTGAAAGTGGGCTCAGCACTCCTTCAATACAAGCAAAATACTGCGGATGCTGGAAATCTGAAATAAAAACAAGAAATGCTGAAACCAGTCAGCAGGTCTGGCAGCATCTGTGGAAAGAGAAGCAGAGTTAATGTTTTGGGTCAGTGACCCTTCTTCGGAACTAACAAATATGAGGTGGGGTGGGGCAAGAGATAACAAAGGAGAAGGTGTAGATTGGACAAGGCCACATAGCTAACTAAAAGGTCATGGAGCAAAGGCAACCAATATGTTAATGGAGTGTTGAAAGACAAAGCATTAGTACAAATAAGGTGCTAACGAACTGAAGATTGAACAGCAGCAAGTACAAACATGAAAAAAGCAGTGGGTAAGCAAACTGAACAAACTAAGATAAAATGAAATAAATGCAAAAAAAAGAAAGATTGTAAAAAATGTAAAAAATAAAAAAATAAAATATAAAAAATACCTAAAAGTGAACGTAAACTGTGGGGCCCGTCATGCTCTGAAATTATTGAACTCAATGTTCAGTCCGGCAGGTTGTAGTGTGCCTAATCGGTAGATGAGATGCTGTTCCTCCAGCTTGCGTTGATGTTCACTGGAACACTGCAGCAATCCCAGGACAGAGATGTGAGCATGAGAGCAGGGGGGAGTGTTGAAATGGCGAGCAACCAGAAGCTCAGAGTCCTGCTTGCGGACTGAGCGGAGGTGTTCCGCAAAGCGCTCACCCAGTCTGCGCTTGGTCTGCCCAATGTAAAAGAGACCACATTATGAGCAGCGAATACAGTATACTACATTGAAAGAAGTACAAGTAAATCGCTGCTTCACCTGAAAGGGGTGTTTCGGGCCTGCGATCGTGAGGAGAGAGGAGGTAAATGGGCAGGTATTACACCTCCCGCGATTGCAGGGGAAGGTGCCATGGGAGGGGGAAGAGGTGGTGGGGGTAATGGAGGAGTAGACCAGGGTGTCGCGGAGGGAACGATCCCTTTGGAATGCTGACTGGGGAAGGGAGGGGAAGATGTGTTTGGTAGTGGCATCACGCTGGAGGTGGCAGAAATGGTGGAGGATGATCCTTTGGATATGGAGGCTGAAGGGGTGGAAAGTGAGGACAAGGGGAACCCTGTCACGGTTCTGGGAGGGAAGGGAAGGGTTGAGGGCAGAGGTGCGGGAAATGGGCCGGACACGGTTGAGGGCCCTGTCAATAACAGTGGGGGGGAACCCTTGGTTGAGGAAAAAGGAGGTCATATCAGCAGCACCGTCATGGAAGGTAGCATCATCAGAGCAGATGCGTCGGAGAAGGCGAAACTGGGAGAATGGAATGGAGTCCTTACAGGAGGTAGGGTGTGAAGAAGTGCAGTCGAGGTAGCTGCGGGAATCGGTGTGCTTATAATGGATATTAGTGGACAACCTATCCCCAGAGATGGAGACAGAGAAGTCGAGGAAGGGAAGGGAAGTGTCAGAGATGGACCATGTAAAGGTGAGAGAAGGGTGGAAATTAGAAGCAAAGTTGATAAAGTTTTCCAGTTCGGGGCGGGAGCAGGAAACGGCACCGATACAGTCATCAATGTACCGGAAAGAGAGTTGGGGGAAGGAGCCTGAGTTGGACTGGGACAAAGAATGCTCGACATATCCCACAAAAAGACAGGCATAACTCGGACCCATGCGGGTACCCATAGCGACACCATTTACTTGAAGGAAGTGCGTGGAGTTGAAGGAGAAGTTATTCAATGTGAGAACAAGTTCAGCCAGGCAGAGGAGGGTGGTGGTGGATGGGAACTTTGTCTTTCAACACACCATTAACATATTGTTTGCCTTTGCTCCATGATCTTTTTGGAAAGCTTTGTGGCCTGGTCCAATCTACATCTTCTCCTTTGTTAGCTCTTGCCCCACCCCCACCTCACTTGCTTATAACCTGTGATATTTCTAACATTTGTCAGTTCCGAAGAAGGGTCACAGACCCGAAACGTTAACTCTGCTTCTCTTTCCACAGATGCTGCCAGACCGGCTGAGTGGTTTCAGCATTTCTTGTTTTTATTTCAGTACTCCTTCTGATGGGATTAGCATAGGCCACGATTGAATTGGCCATTTCCTTTTCTGTGAGTGGGGTTCAGTACCACTCAAAGTGGGGTTGCCACCGACCTGGTTTGACTAGCACATTCCTGGTGTGTAAGTGGAGCACAGGACCATTCCAGCTGGGATTAGCACTGACCTGGATTCAATTGGCTATTTCCTGGAGTGTAATTGGGACTCAGTACGGTTCCAAAATTTTTAACACAGCCCTCGTTTGAATTTGCCCTTTCCAGGTGTGTAAGTATGACTCAGTGCGCCTCCAACTTGGATAAACGCAGGCCTGTTTGGATTTGGCCATATTCTGGTGTAAGAATCTGTATCAGTACCACTCCAACTGGTATTAACGCAGGCCTCGGTTGAATCGGCCATTTACTGGTGAGTGAGTGGGACTCAGTACCACTCTAGATCAGATTGACCCGGGCCTGGTTTGAACTAGCCCTTTCCTGGTGTGTCAGTCGGACTCTGTAACACTCCAGCTGGGATTAACACAGCCTGTTGAATTTGCCTTTTCCAGGTTTGAGAGTTGGACTCAGTATCCGTCCAACTTTGATAAACGCAGGCTTAGTTTAAATTGGGTATTTTGGTTTGTGAGTGAGATTCAGATCTACCCCAGCTGGTATTAACACAGGCCTGGTGTGTCTTGCCCGTTCCTGGAGCGTAAGTGGGACTCAGTACCATTCCCAATGGGATTAACAACAGCATTGTTTGTATTGACCCTTTTCAGGTGTGTGAGTGGGTCTCAGTACCACTCCAGCTGGAATTAACAGCGGCCTGGTTGAAATTGGCTCTATCCTAGTGTTTCAGTTGGAGTCAGTGCCAATCCAACTGAGACAAACACAGGCCTTTCTTGAATTGGCTCTATCCTGCTGTGTGAATGGGACTCAGTACTACTCCAGATGGTATTAACGCTGACCTCGATTGAATTGGCCTTTCCTGGTATGAGATTGAGTCTCAGTACCACTCCAAGTGGTATTAACACAGGCCTGGTCTGAATTGGCACTTTCCTGGCTTGTGAGTGGGGCAGTGTAGCACTCCAGCTGCGATAGCGCAGGCCTGTTTTGAATTGACCATTTTCTGGTTTATAAGTGGGTCTAAGTACCTGTCCAGCTGGTTTTAATACAAGCCTGGTTTGACTTGCCCTTTTATGAAGTGTAAGTGGAACTCAGTACGATTCCCGATGGGATGACCACAGGTCTGGCTTGAAGTGGCCCTTTCAAGGTGTGTGAGTGGGACACAGCACCAGTCCAACTGGAAGTAACACTGGCCTGGCTTGCATTGGCGCTTTCCTGGTGTGTGAGTGAATCTCAGTAAAACTGCAGATTTGATTAAAACAGGCTTGGATGATTTGGCTCTTTCTTGGTGTGTGAGTTCGTGTCAGAACCACTCTGGCTGTGATTAACACACTTGCTATTTCATGGAATTTATGTGGGACTCAGTACCACTCCAACTGGGATTAGCACAGGCCTGGTTTGAATTGGCTCTATCCTGGTGTGTGAGTGGTTCTCACTGCCATTCTGCCTGGGATTAACACAGTTCTGTTTTTTCTTGTCCCTTTCTTAGTGAGTGAAAGGGACTCAGTAGCACTCCAGCTGGGATTAAGACAAGCATGCCTTGAAAAGGCCCTTTGCTTATATGTAAGTTTGACTCAGTACCACTCCATATCGGAGTAGCACAGGCCTGTTTTGAATTAGTAGTGTCCTGGTATTTTGTGGGGTTCAGTGCTACTCCAACTGTGATCGACAAATACATGGTTTGAATTGGCGTTTTCCTGCTGTGTGAGTTCGACTCAGTGCCAATCCAACGAGGATTAACATGGTCCTGCTTTCAATTGGCCCTTTTCTGATGTGTGCATGGGACTCAGTACCACTGCAGCTGAAATTAGCATGGGCCTGGCTTGCCATGGCACATTCCTGGTATGTGGATGGAAATCAATACTACAGCAGCTGGGAGTAACACAGGCCTTGTTTGACTTGCCCTTTCCTGGAGTGCAAATTGGACTCAGTACCATTCCCGATGCGGTTAACATAGGCCTGGTTTGCATTGGCTCTTTCAGTTGTGTGAGTGAGACTCAGTACCACTCCAGTTGGGTTTAACGCATACCTGTTTTGAATTGGCCATTGTCTGGTTTGTGAGTAGGTCTCAGCACCACTCCAAATGGGATTAATACGAGCCTGGTTTGAATTTGCTCACTCCTGGTGTGTGATTGGAACTCAGTACAGCTCCAGATGGGATCAACACAGGCCTGTCTTGCATTGGCGCTTTCCCAATGTGTGAGTGGGTCTCAGCGTCACTCCAACTGGGATTAACACAGGTTTGCTTTTGATTGGCCATTTTCTGATTTGTGAGTCGAGTTCAGTACCACTCTACCTGAGATCAACACAGTCTTGGTTTGTATTAAACCTTTCTTCTTGTGTGAGCAGGACTGAGTAACACTCCAGATGGTAATCACACAGGCTTGTTTTGAATTGGCAATATTATGGTTTGTGAGTGGGACATAGTACATTCCAGCTGTGATTAACGAACAGCTGGTTCGAACTTGCCCCTTCCTGGTGTGTGCATGGGACTCAGTACCACTGCAGCTAAAATTAGCATGGGCCTGGCTTGCCATGGCACATTCCTGGTATGTGGATGGAAATCAGTACTACAGCAGCTGGGAGTAACACAGGCCTGGTTTGACTTGCCCTTTCCTGGAGTGCAAATTGGACTCAGTACCATTCCCGATGCGGTTAACATAGGCCTGGTTTGCATTGGCTCTTTCAGTTGTGTGAGTGAGATTCAGTACCACTCCAGTTGGGTTTAAAGCAGGCCTGTTTTGAATTGGCCATTGTCTGGTTTGTGAGTGGGTCTCAGCACCACTCCAAATGGGATTAATACGAGCCTGGTTGGAATTGTCCCACTTCTGGTGTGTGTGTGGGACTCAGTACCACCCCAGCTTGGATTAACGCTTGCTAGGATTGAATTGGGCCTTTCCTGGTGTGTGAATGGGACACAATACCACTCCAAACGGGATTAGCACAAGCCTGATTCGAATTGGCCCTCTCCTGGTGTGTGTGTGACTCAGTATCAGTACAGCTTAGATTAACATGGGCCTGGATTGAATTGGACCTTTCCTGGTGTGTGAGTTGGAGTCAGTCCCACTCCAGCTGTGATGAAGACAGGCCTGGTTTGAATTGGCCCATTCGTGGAGAGTGAGTAGAGTTCAGAACCACTCCAGATGGATTTATCACGTCTGATTTGAATTGACTCCTTCCTGGTGTCTGCGTGGGACTCAGCACCACTCCAAATGGGATTAACACAAGACAGGTTTGAATTGGCAGTCTCCTGGTGTGTGAGTGGGCCTCAGTGACACTCCATCTTGGATTAATACGGGTCTGGATTAAATTGAGCCTTTCCTGGTGTGCGAGTGGGACTCAGTACCACTCCAACTGCGATTAACACAGGTTTGCTTTTGATTGGCCATTTTCTGATGTGTGAGTCGAGTTCAGTACCACTCTACCTGAGATCAACACAGTCTTGGTTTGTATTAAACCTTTCTTCTTGTGTGAGCAGAACTGAGTAACACTCCAGATGGTAATCACACAGGCTTGTTTTGAATTGGCAATTTTATGGTTTGTGAGTGGGACGTAGTACATTCCAGCTGTGATTAACGAACAGCTGGTTCGAACTTGCCCCTTCCTGGTGTGTGAGTGCGACTCAGTACGCACCAACAGGCGTTAAGACAGCTCTAGTTTGCATTTGCACCTTCCTGGTGGCTGAATGGGACTCAGTGCCACTAGAGCTGGGATTAACACGGGCTTGGTGTGCATTGGCCATTCCTGGAGTGTGACTCAGACTCTGTACCACTTTAGATGAGATTAACTGTGACCTGGTTTGAATTCACGAGTTCCTGATGTGTGAGTTGGAATCAGTGCCACTCTAGATGGGATTAACGCAGCCTGTTTTGAATGGGCCCGTTCCTGAAGTGTGAGTGGGACTCAGTACCACTACAGCTGGGATTCACACAGACCTGTTTTGAATTGGGCCTTTCCAGCGGAGTGAATTGGTCCAAGGACCCATCCAATTCGAATAACCTCAGGCCTAGTTTGAATTGGCTATTTTCTGGTTTGTGAGGGGTACTCAGTACTACTACAGCTGGGATTACACAGGCCTGGTGTAACTTTCCCTTTCCTGAAGGGTAAATTGCACTCTGTACTGTCCCGATTAAACTAACGCATGCCTGGTGTAAATTGGCCCTTTCCAGGTTTGTGTGTGCGTGTGTGGGACTCAGGACCCCTCGAACTGGGAGTCAAGCAGGCTTGGTCTGAATTTGCTCTTCTCTCATGTGTGAATGGGACTCAGTACCTAACCAGACGGGAATAACACAGGCCTGGTTTGAATTTGCCCTTTACCGGTGTGTGAATGGGACTCAGAACCACGTCAGAAGTTATTAACACAGGCCTGGTTTTAATTGCTCCTTTCCTGGTTTGTGAGTTGGACTTAGTCAAACCAGAAATGTTGGGGAACACAGGGCTTTATGAGAGAGAGGAAATGAAAGAAATCAGGATTAGTTGAGAAATGGTGTTGGGGGAATTGATGGGATTGAAGGCCGATCAATGCCCAGGGCCTGATGGTATGCATCCCAGAGTACTTAAGGAAGTGGTCCTAGAAATAGTGGATGCATTGGTGGTCATCTTCCAAGATGCTATAGACTCTGGAACAGTTCCTTCAGATTGGAGGGTAGCTAATGTAACCTCACAATTTAAAAAGGGAGGTAGAGAGAAAGCACGGAAAGTAAGACCAGTCAGCCTGACGTCGGTAGTGGGGAAAATTCTTGAGTCCATTAGAAAAGATTTTATAGCACAATACTTGGAAAACAGTGGTAGAATCGGGCAGATTCAGCCTGGATTTACCAAAGTGAAATCATGCTTGACAAATCTATCAGAATTCTTCGAGGATGTAACTGGTAGTATTGATGAGGGCGAGCCAGTGGATAAGGTTTATTTGGGATTTAGGAAGACTTTCAACAAAGTCCCACATAAGAGATTATCATGTAAAATTAAAGTGGGCTTGGGGGTAATGTATTGCGATGGATAGAAAATTGGTTCACGGACAGAAAACAAAGAGTAGGGACAAATGGGTCTTTTTTTCCAATGACAGGCAGTGACCAGTGTGGTACCGCAGGGATTGGTTCTAGGACCCCAGCTATTCACAATATACATTAATGATTTTAGATGAGGGAACTAAATGCAATATCTCCAAACTTGCAGATGACGCAACAGTGGGTGGGAGTGGGGGTTGTGAGGAGGATGCAGAGAGGATTCAGGGTAATTTGGACAAGTTGAGTGACTGGGATAATGCATGGCACAAGCAGTATAGTGTGGATAAATGTGAGGTTATCCACTTTGGTAGCAAAAACAGGAAGGCATATTATTATATGAACGTCTATAAACTGAGAGAGGGGAATAGGCAACGAGACCTGGGTCTTCTCGTACACAAGTCGCTGAAGGTAAGCATGCAGGTGCAACAGGCGGTAAAAAAGGAAAATGGTATGTTGGCTTTCATAGCGAGAGGATACGAGTACAGAGGCAGGGATGTCTTGCTGCAATTATACAGGGCCTTGGTGAGGCCAAACCTGGAATATTGTGTGCCGTTATGGTCTCCTTATCTGAGGAAGGATGTTCTTGCTATAGAGGGAGTGCAGCGACGGTTTAGCAGACTGATTCCTGGGATGGTGGGACTGACGTATGAGGAGAGAGTGAGTCGGTTAGGATTATATTCGCTGGATTTTGGAAGAGTAAGGCGGGATCTCATAGAAACCTATAAAATTCTAACAGGACTTGACAGGGTAGGTGCTGGGAAGATGTTCCCGATGGTGGGGGAGTCTAGAACCAGGTGTCATAGTCTAAGGATACGAGGTATACCTTTCAGGACTGAGATGAGGAGAAATTTCTTCACCCAGCATGTGGTGAACCTGAGGAATTCGCTACCACAGAAAGCGGTTGAGGCCAAAACATTGTATGTTTTCAAGAAGAAGTTTGATATAGCTCTTGGGTCTAAAGCAATCAAAGGGTATGTGGCAAAAGCAGGAGCCGGCTACTGAGTTGGATGATCAGCCATGATTATTACGAATGGCGGAGCAGGCACGAAGGGCCGAATGGCCTACTCCTGCTCCTATTTTCTATGTTTCTAAGTATCCCTCCAACCTGCATAAACGCAGGCCCAGCTTGAATTGGCCATTTTTTGGATTGTGATAGGGACACAGACCTACTCCAGCTGGGATTAACACAGGCCTGGTTTGACTTAACCTTTCCTGGAATGTAAGTGGGACTCAGTATCGTTCCCGATGGGATTATCACGGGCCAGTTTTCAAATGGCCCTTTCCAGGTGTGGGAAAGGGACTTAGTACCATTCTTCCTGGGATTAACTCATGTCTGGTTTGCATTGTCCATTTCCTGCTTTTTGAGTGGGACACAGTACCACTCCAGCTGTGATTAACACTGGCGTGGTTTGACCTGACCCTTTCCTTTTATGGCAGTGGGACTCAGTATCACACCAGCTGGGATTAACAACGGCCTGGTTTGAATTGGCCCCTTTCATAGTTTCAGAATGGGACTCTGTATCACTGCAGCTAGAATTAGCACAGTCCTGGTTTGAACTGACCCTTTCCTTTTGTGTCAGTGTGGCTCAGAACCACAATAACTTGGATAAACGCAGGCCTAGTTAGAATTGGCCATTTTCTTGCATGTGAGTGGGATTCGGAATTACTCCAGCTGTGATTAACACAAGCCACTTTTGACTCACCCTTTCCTGGAGAGTAAGGTGGACACAGTGCCATCTTCATTGGGATTAACACGCGCTTGGTCTGAATTGGCCCTTTACAGATGTGTGAGATGGACTTAATACCACTCCAGGTGGTATTAACACTTCCCTGATTTGAATTGGCTCTATACTGGTGTGTGTGTGTGTGTGTGTGTGTGTGTGTGTGTGTGTGTGTGTGTGTGTGTGTGTGTGTGTGTGTGTGTGTGTGTGTGTGTGTGTGTGTGTGTGTGTGTGTGACTCAGTACCATTCTGCCTGAGATTAACGCATGGCTGGTTTATGTTGGCCATTTCCTGGTGTATGAGTGGGACTCAGTACCACACCAGATGGGACGAACACAGCCTGGTTTGAATTGGCCCTTTCGTGGTGATTATGTGGGGTTTAGAAGCACTCAAGCCGGATTTAACGCAGGCCTGGCTTGAATTGGCCATTTCCTGGTGTGCGAGTGGTACTCAGTACCGCTATAACTGGGATTAACAGAGGCCTGGTTTGAATTCCCCACTTCTCGTTGTTGTGTGTGGGATTCAATACTACTCTAGCTGGGATTAACAAAGGCTTGGTTTGGCTTGCCCATTCCTGGTGTGTTAGAGGGATTCTGTAACATTCCAGATGCAATTAACACAGGGCTGGTTTGAATTATCCCTTTCTTGTTATGTGCAAGGGTCTCAGTACCTCTCCAACTAGGAATAACAGACTCATGGCTTGAACTGGCCCTTTGCCGGTTTCAGAGTGGGACTCAGTATCACTCCAGCTGGGATTAACAATGGCCTGGTTTGAATTGGCCCCTTTCTGTCATGTGTGTGGGACTCAACACCAAACCAGATGTGATTAACAAAGGCTTGGTTCGAACTCGCCATTTTCATGGATTCAGAATAGGACTATGTACCACTCCAGCTGGAATTAGCACAGTGCTGGTTTGATCTGGCCTTTTCCTTTTGTGTCAGTGTCACTCAGAACCACAGTAACTTGGATAAAAGCAGGCCTATTTTGAATTGGCCATTTTCATGTTTGTGAGTGGAACTCAGAACTACTCCAGCTGTGATTAACCCAGGACACGTTTGAATTGGTCCATTCCAGGTGTGTGAGAGGGGCTGAGTACCACTCCAGCTGCAATTAACACAGTACTGGTTTGAACTGGCCCTTTCCTGCTGTTTAAGTGGGACTCAGTTCCACTCCAACTGGGATTAGCACAGGCCTGCTTTGTGCTGGATATTTTCTGGTGTGTGAATCGGACTCAGTGCCACTCCAGGTGTGATTAACGCAGCCTGGTTTGAATTGTCCCTTTCCTAGAGTGTGTGTGGGACTCAGAACCACTCCAATCAGCATTAGCATAGGCTTGTTTTGTCGTGGCGGTTTCCTGATTTGTGAGTGGGACTCAGTCCCACTTCAGATGGCTTAGCAGCAGGATTGAATTGACCCCTCCAGTTTGGATCAGCGCAGGCCTAGTTTGAATTGGCCATTTTTTTGGTTTGTGAGTGGGACTCAGAACTACTCCAGTTGGGATTAACACAGGCCTGGGACGACGTACCCTTTCTTGGACTGTAAGATGTACTCAGTCCCATCCCCTATGAGATTAACACGGGCCTGGTTTGATTTGGCCATTTACAGATGTGTGAGATGGACTTAGTACCACTCCAGTTGGGATTAACACAGCACTGGTTTGGATTGGCTCTATGCTGGTGTAAGAGTTGGAGTCAGTACCACTCCAACTGAGATAAACACAGGCCTGATTTGAATTGGCTCTATCACGGTGTGTAAGTGGGTATCAGTACCATTCTGCATTGGATGAACACATGGCTGGTTTGTTTTGGCCATTTCCTTGGCATGCGTGGGACTCAGTACCACTCCAGCTGGATTAGCACCAGCCTGTTTAGATTTGACCCTTTCCTGGTATGGGAGTGGGATACATTACCACTCCTGATGGGATTAACACAGGCCTGGTTTGAATTGGCCGCTTCCGGTTGTGTTTCTGGGACAACACCACTCCAACTGGGATTAACAAAGGCTTGGTTTGGCTGCCCGATTCCTGGTGTATGCGTTGGACATAGTACCACACCAGTTGCAATTAACAGGCCTGGTTTGAATTAACCGTTTGCTGGTGTGTGAATTGGTCGCAGCACCAATTCAGCTGCGATTAACAGACACCTGGTATGAATTTTCCCTTTCATGGTGTGTTAATCGGATTCAGTACCTCACCAGCTGGGATTAACACAGGCCTGGTTTGAATTCGCTCTTTCCTGGTGTGTGAGCGGGACTCAGTACCAGTCCAGCTTGGATGAACACAGGCCTGGATCGAATTTGGCCTTTCCTGTTGTGTGAGTGGGAGTCAGTAGAACTCCCACTGGGATTAACACAATCCTGGTTTGTGCTGGACATTTCCTGGATTGTGAGTGGGATTCAGTACCCCTTCAGATGGCTTTAATGCAGGTCTGGTTTGAATTAACCCCTTTTCTGATGTCTGAGTGGTATTCAGTACCACTCGAACTGGGATTACCTCAGGCCTGGATTGAATTAGGCCTTTTCTGGTGTGTGAGAGGGGGTCAGTACAACTCCAGTTTGAATTAAGGCAGGCCTGGTTTGTTTTGGTCATTTCCTTATGTGTTAGTGGTACTCATTACCACTCCAGCTGGGATCAACACAGTCCTGGATTGAAGTGTCCCTTTCCTGGTGTGTGAGTGTGTCTCAGCGCAATTCCAACCAGGCGTATCGTTCTGAAGAAGGGTCACTGACCTGAAACGTTAACTCTGCCTCTCTCGCCACAATGCTGCCGGACCTGCTGAATATTTCCAGCATTGCTTGCTTTTATTTAGGATTATCGCAGGCCAGGTTCGAAACGTCACTTAGTTGGTGTGTGAGTAGGAATCAGTACAACTCCAACTGGAATTACAGCAGGCCTGGTTTGAAATAACTCTTTTCTGGTTTACGAGTGGTACTTAGTACTAATCCAGATGCGATTACCAAAATACTGGTTTGTTCCGGCCATTTCTTGGTCTGTGAAAGGAACTCAGTTCCACTCATGCTGGGATTAACACAGGCCTGGTTTGAATTCGCTCTTTCTTGGTGTTTGATTGGGTCTCAGCAACACATCAGATGGGATTAACGCATGCCTGTTTTCAATTCGCTCTCTCCTGGTGTTTGTTTTACGGCTCAGTAGAGTCATAGACTCAGAGTCATAAATTCAAAGAGTCATAGAGTCATAGACTCTACAAACTGGGATTAAAACAGAGCTGCTTTCAGTTGGCACTTTCCTGGTTAGTGAGTGGGACTCAGTACCACGATATCTGGGTTTCTCATAGGCCTGGTTTGTTTAGGCCATTTCCTAGTGTTTGATTGTGACCCAGTACAACTCCAGCTGGCATTAACTCAGGCCTGGTTTGAATTGACCGTTTCCTGGTGTGTAAGTGGGACTCTGTACCATTCCAGCTGGGATTAACAGAGGCCTGGTCTGAAATGGCCCTTTCCTGGTGTGTAGGTAGGACTCAGTATGACTCGCGCTGGGATTAACATAGGCATGGTTTGAATTGGCCATTCCTGGTGTTTAAAGGGACCCTGTACCATTCAAGATGGGATTAGCACAGGCATGGTCTGAAATGGCCCTTTCCTGGTGTGTAAGTGGGATACAGTACCATTCCAGCTGGGATTAGCACAGGAATGGTCTGAAATGACCCTTTCCTGGTGTGTAGGTGGGATCCAGTACCATTCCTGCTGGGATTAACACAGACCTGGTTTGAATACGCCCTTTCCTGGTGTGTAAGTGGGTCTTTGTACCATTCCAGATGGGATTAACACAGGCCTGGTCTGAAATGGCCCTTTCCTGGTGTGTAAGTGGGACTCTGTACCATTCCAGCGGGGATTAGCACAGACCTGGTTTGAAATCGCCCTTTCCTGGCGTGTAAGTGGGACTCTGTACAAAATGCAGCTGGGTTTAACACAGGCCTGGTCTGAAATGGCCCTTTCCTGGTGTGTAAGTGGGACTCTGTACAAAATGCAGCTGGGTTTAACACACGGGTTGTTGCCCGTGCCACGTGATAGCGAAGCGAGGAATAGGGAGAGAGAGGAGTTGAACACGTGGCTGCAGGGATGGTGCAGGAGGGAGGGTTTTGGTTTCCTGGATAATTGGGGCTCTTTCTGGGCTAGGTGGGACCTCTACAAACAGGATGGTCTTCACCTGAACCAGAGGGGTACCAATATCCTGGGGGGGAGGTTTGCTAGTGCTCTTCGGGGGGGTTTAAACTAATTCAGCAGGGGAATGGGAACCTAAATTGTAGTGCCAGTGTACAGGATGTTGAGAGTAGTGAGGTCAGGGATATGGTTACAAGGTCGCAAGAGGGCACTGGTAAGCAAGAACCTGGTTTAAAGTGTGTCTATTTCAACGCCAGGAGCATCCGGAATAAGGTGGGTGAGCTTGCAGCATGGGTTGGTACCTGGGATCTCGATGTAGTGGCCATTTCAGAGACATGGGTAGAGCAGGGGCAGGAATGGATGTTGCAGATTCCGGGATTTAGATGTTTCAGTAAGAACAGAGAAGATGGTAAAAGAGGGGGGGGGGGGGGGTGTGGCATTGTTAATCAAGGAGAGTATTACAGCGACAGAAAGGACGTTTGAGGACTCGGCTACTGAGGTAGTATGGGCTGAGGTTAGAAACAGGAGAGGTGAGGTTACCCTGTTGGGAGTCTTTTATAGACCTCCGAATAGTTCCAGAGATGTAGAGGAAAGGATAGCGAAGATGATTCTCGACAGGGGTGTGAGTAACAGGGTAGTTGTTATGGGGGACTTTAACTTTCCAAATATCGACTGGAAATACTATAGTTCGAGTACTTTAGATGGGTCAGTTTTTGTCCAGTGTGTGCAGGAGGGTTTTCTGACACAGTATGTAGACAGGCCAACCAGGGGCGATGCCACATTGGATTTGGTACTGGGAAATGAACCCGGCCAGGTGTTAGATTTAGATGTAGGTGAGCACTTTGGTGATAGTGATCACAATTCGGTTAGGTTTACCTTAGCGATGGGCAGGGACAGGTATATACCGCAGGGCAAGAATTATAACTGGGGGAAAGGAAATTATGATGCGATTAGGCAAGATTTAGGATGCGTAGGATGGGGAAGGAAACTACAGGGGATGGGAACAATCGAAATGTGGAGCTTATTCAAGGAGCAGCTACTGCGTGTCCTTGATAAGTATGTACCTGTGAGGCAGGGAGGAAGTTGTCGTGCGAGGGAGCCGTGGTTTACTAAAGAAGTTGAAGCGCTTGTCAAGAGGAAGAAGAAGGCTTATGTTAGGATGAGACGTGAAGGCTCAGTTAGGGCGCTTGAGAGCTACAAGCTAGCCAGGAAGGATCTAAAGGGAGAGCTAAGAAGAGCAAGGAGAGGACACGAGAAGTCATTGGTGGATCGGATCAGGGAAAACCCTAAGGCTTTCTATAGGTATATCAGGAATAAAAGAATGACTAGTGTTAGATTAGGGCCAATCAAGGATAGTAGTGGGAAGTTGTGTGTGGAATCAGAGGAGATAGGGGAAGTGTTAAATGAATATTTTGCGTCAGTATTTACAGTAGAGAAAGAAAATGTTGTTGAGAATACTGAGATTCAGGCTACGAGGCTAGATGGGATTGAGGTTCACAAGGAGGAGGTGTTAGCAATTTTGGAAAGTGTGAAAATAGATAAGTCCCCTGGGCCAGATGGGATTTATCCTAGGATTCTCTGGGAAGCTAGGGAGGAGATTGCAGAGCCTTTGTCCATGATCTTTATGTCGTCATTGTCGACAGGAATCGTGCCGGAAGACTGGAGGATTGCAAATGTTGTCCCCTTGTTCAAGAAGGGGAGTAGAGACAGCCCTGGTAATTATAGACCTGTGAGCCTTACTTTGGTTGTGGGTAAAATGTTGGAAAAGGTTATAAGAGACAGGATTTATAATCATCTTGAAAAGAATAAGTACATTAGAGATAGTCAGCACGGTTTTGTGACGGGTAGGTCGTGCCTCACAAACCTTATTGAGTTTTTCGAGAAGGTGACCAAACAGGTGGATGAGGGTAAAGCAGTGGATGTGGTGTATATGGATTTCAGTAAGGCGTTTGATAAGGTTCCCCACGGTAGGCTATTGCAGAAAATACGCAAGTATGGGGTTGAAGGTGATTTAGAGCTTTGGATCAGAAATTGGCTAGCTGAAAGAAGACAGAGGGTGGTGGTTGATGGCAAATGTTCATCCTGGAGTTTAGTTACTAGTGGTGTACCGCAAGGATCTGTTTTGGGGCCACTGCTGTTTGTCATTTTTATAAATGACCTGGAAGAGGGTGTAGAAGGGTGGGTTAGTAAATTTGCAGATGACACTAAGGTCGGTGGAGTGGTGGATAGTGCCGAAGGATGTTGTCGGGTACAGAGAGACATAGATAGGCTGCAGAGCTGGGCTGAGAGATGGCAAATGGAGTTTAATGCGGAAAAGTGTGAGGTGATTCACTTTGGAAGGAGTAACAGGAATGCAGAGTACTGGGCTAATGGGAGGATTCTTGGTACTGTAGATGAACAGAGAGATCTTGGTGTCCAGGTGCATACATCCCTGAAGGTTGCCAACCAGGTTAATAGGGCTGTTAAGAAGGCATATGGTGTGTTAGCTTTTATTAGTAGGGGGGTCGAGTTTCGGAGCCTCGAGGTCATGCTGCAGCTGTACAAAACTCTGGTGAGACCGCACCTGGAGTATTGCGTGCAGTTCTGGTCACCGCATTATCGGAAGGATGTGGAAGCTATGGAAAGGGTGCAGAGGAGATTTACTAGGATGTTGCCTGGTATGGAGGGAAGGTCTTACGAGGAAAGGCTGAGGGACTTGAGGTTGTTTTCGTTGGAGAGAAGGAGGAGGAGAGGTGACTTAATAGAGACATATAAGATAATCAGAGGGTTAGATAGGGTGGATAGTGAGCGTCTTTTTCCTCGGATGGTGATGGCAAACACGAGGGGACATAGCTTTAAGTTGAGGGGTGATAGATATCTGACAGATGTGAGAGGTAGTTTCTTTACTCAGAGAGTAGTAAGGGCGTGGAACGCCCTGCCTGCAGCAGTAGTAGATTCGCCAACTTTAAGGGCATTTAAGTGGACATTGGATAGACACATGGATGAAAATGGAATAGTGTAGGTCAGATGGTTTCACAGGTCGGCGCAACATCGAGGGCCGAAGGGCCTGTACTGCGCTGTAATGTTCTAAATTCTAAATTCTAAAAAAAGGCCTGGTCTGAAATGGCCCTTTCCTGGTGTGTAATTGGGACTCTGCAAAAAATGCAGCTGGGATTACCACAGGCCTGGTCTGAAATGGCCCTTTCCTGGTGTGTAACTGGAGCTCTATACCATTCCAGCTGGGATTAACACAGACCTGGTTTGAACTCGCCCTTTACTGGTGTGTAAGTGGGACCCTGTACAAAATGCAGCTGGGTTTAACACATGCCTATTCTGAAATGGCTCTTTCCTGGTGTGTAAGTGGGATTCTGTAACGTTCCAGCTGGGTTTAACACAGGCCTGGTCTTAAATGGCCCTTTCCTGGTGTGTAAGTGGGATTCTGTAACGTTCCAGCTGGGTTTAACACAGGCCTGGTCTGAAATGGCCCTTTCCTGGTGTGTAAGTGGGATTCTGTAACGTTCCAGCTGGGATTAACACAGGCCTGGTCGGAAATAGCCCTTTCCTGGTGTGGTAGTGGGACTCAGTATGACTCGCGCTGGGATTAAAACAGGCTTGCTTTGAATTTGACCTTTCCTGGTCTGTGATTGGGAATCAGTACCAATCCAAGAGGGATTAATATAGGCCTCTCTTGACTGGCCCTTTCCTGTTGTTGCGTGGGGGATCAATTCCACTGCAGATTGATTTAACACAGGCCTGGTTTGAAGTAGTCCTTTCCTGCTTTGTGAGTGGGGCTCAGTACCAATCCGCTGGGATTAACGCAGCCGGTCTTGAATTGGCTCTTTCCTGGATGGTCTGTGGGACTCAGAACTATGCCAGCTGGGATTAACAGAGGCCTGGTTTGAATTGGCTCTTTCCTGGCTTGTTAGTGGGGCTCAGTCCCATTCCAGCTAGGTTTCACAAATGCCTGGATTTAATTGGCCCATTCATCGTGTGTGAGTGGGCCTCAGCACAACTCCAGCCGGAAATAACACATTTCTGGTTGAACTGGCCCCTTCCTGGTGTGT